>NC_079558.1:16355000-16997500 GCF_015846415.1 Triplophysa dalaica | reverse complement strand
TGTGGTTTGCATTACAGTATGTGCACAAGTCAAATCAGATCAGGGTTAACTGCACATTAATGCCAAATATGCATCAGCACAATTGTGACAGATAGATTTTGCCATGTGCGTAAAGACCTGCCATTGTTTTTTAATGCTGCTTGAAGTCCATTATTAAAAAATAAGTTACATATCCGTGCAACATTTCATTCAACACACCCAGAAACTCATAAACATGTAATCACAACATGTTTCATTTGCAAAGTTTATTACAACAATAATCTCAAGTTATTAAAGGTGTAGGCTATAATTGAATTAAATGAAGAGTGCAAGAAATAAGGTACTTGGTGTACATGAACAAAAATGGGGGTTGTTTTCCTTTCATTTAAGCCGTGGAAACTTATCAACAACCTCCACACACACCAAACAGACCAAATGATAAGCTGTGAGACAAACACAGACGTAAAAGTCTCTCAAGAAACGGTGATGAGTGTCAGATGGAGATGAGAGAGTTAACGGGACTTTGAGGAAACGGGGCGGGTTTATTCGCTCGTGTTGGGTTTCACAGACACACAGTACACATGACTCTCCAATGGCCGCTGCCTTTTACGCGGATCAACGATAACTTTTACACATCTAAACGCTCTGAATATCACGATTATTGGGCGTTTCTGAATCGGACGGGGAACTTTATTCACGCGACGTCCTGAACGCGTTGCATCTGCTGTAGGTGTCAGTGAGGCGGCGCGAGGGCGGAGTCAACAGGTTCAGGTATTTATCTTCATTGACTCTCACCTCACCTTCATTAACCAAGACTGCTGAAGAGTAACAAACTGTTGCGTTGTTTTCTTTACAGACTAAACACAGACAGCATTACACTAAGTGTTTTGCAGTCCCGATAGTGTGAAACGATAAAAATTGCGCCACTAAGTGAGCATTACAGTACAGAGAGGTTGGATTTTGCGATTTATGACGCCGAAATATGGTGTCTAGGCAGGGAAGTCTGCGGGGTTTGAGGCACTAGACACGGTGTTGCAAAAGTTGTTTTAATAGTGTAGTTAAATGGGCATGTTTCACAGTTAAGTGAGTACATAAAAAGTACATTGACACAGACCGTATCTGTTTAAATACAAGCGAAAATATGTAAGTTGTAGAAGAATGTTAACCCAAATATATTGACCCTGATAGCACACATACATCTGGCTTACATCTATTTGACGTCTGCATTTACATCTGCAAGACATCTACATTACTTAGTTTGCTCATCTGCACCACGTCTCGGAGATGTCTGCTGTCAGACGTCACATAGACATCTAGAAGATGTCTGTTAGATGTATATGATTTAGAATGGATGTAAACCAGATCTTTCTCATAAGTTTAGCAGATGTTTTTACGTAGCAGATCTCCAGATCTTTAGCAGACGTTCAGACATCTCCGAGACGTATTGCAGATGAGCAAACTATGTATTTCAGATGTAAATGCAGACGTCAAATAGACGTACATCTGGGTTGATGTATCAGTTTTATTTTTTGGGTCCCAGCACTTTTTCATTTGCGCATTTTCAATTTCTAAGCTGTGTAAAGATGACAGACAGATACCTTTACAAAGAAGGCTGTGGTATCGAAATGTAGACTATTTTCATGATTCAGTACAATATGTGTAGGCTATCATGGCATCTTCACAGTACATAGAGTACAAAAGTATTACTAAGTCAAACAAGTACATTAGCATAGGTTTTTTTACAATTTGATTTCAATTATTGTTATCTTTTAATAAAGATGCATTTATTTTTTGGTGGCAGTGGTCCCACAGGGATTGGGATCGACTACAAGGAGGATCCCACATTTTATTGCAAACAATAGCTGTTGTTGGTGATGGCTCCGGTTACCGTGGGAACATATTAAGGTTTATTATAAAATGGTCAGCTCTGGTCCTTGATTCTGATTGGTTGAGCCGAGTTGTAAGCCGTTATAAAATACCCCGATTTATAACGTCTGGCCACATTACATAGCCTAAATATCACTTTGTTTACTTTTTTTTATGAAGCCTTGCTATGCATATGGAATAACCGTTTTATAAAAGCAATAAACCATGCAAAGCAGTGTGTTACAGTGCATTTTAAAATGGCTAAGGGGTTTTTAGCAACTCTGCTTCACGTCGTGCCACATCGCCCTTAGCTGTTATAAAATGCACTGTAACCCACTGCTTCTTGGGGGTTATTGCTTTATTAATCACTTGAAAGCAACTATGGTGTAACCATGGTCAAACGTTGCTCTACACAAACAGAGTTCATAGTTAAATCTGAAAGGAGCTCGAATATGTACAGCAAGGTGCAAATAAGTTAAGAATAAAGCTACAGTAGGGTTTTTAAAAGGTTCATTTATTTTATTCATGAACAAAGTGAAATTAAGCGATAACATATGACCTACTAATAATATCTTGCAATGAAATGCCTTCTGTAGAAGCCACAGGTCAGTGTCTTCCTGTATTTCTGTTCAAAAACTGCACAACCCACAATCCTGAGGAGAAGAGCCTCCAATCAAGTCAATACCATAACTAAGAAAGCTACTAAAACTTTTTGTAAGCTGTATCCAAATATACATTTATTTCTTAAGCTATTCCAGGATCTACTGTTATATTTATGGCGACGACCAGTTAATCCATTCACAAGTTAGCCTACACAAATGTTGGGTGAGGGACAGTTTAATATCCCAAGTTGACCTAACCTGCATGTCTTTGGTTGCTGGGAGGAAACCGGAGTACCATGAGTAAACCCATGCTGACGTAGGGATAACCGGGGATCTTTTTTCCTGTGAGGTAACCGTGCCAACAGGCCACAAAATTTTGTAGTATTAACACATTTATACATACGCATTTATATATATTCAGGTGCTGGTCATTTAATTAGAATATCATCAACAAGTTGTTTTATTTCACTAATTCCATTCAAAAAGTGAAACTTGTATAATGTTTACATTCATTCCACACAGACTGATATATTTCAAGTGTTTATTTCTTTTAATTTTGATGATTATAACTGACAACTAATGAAAACCCCAAATTCAGTATCTCAGAAAATTTGAATATTGTGAAAAGGTTCACCTGTATATATTAACAAAAAATATTTACGAAGTTGGACTGAAACGTAAGATTTAAAGTGGATGTTATTTACTGACTGTTATCATGGAAGTGGGAATTGAGCCAGAGAAGTTCAGCAGTGTTCCTCCTCACTCTCACAGTATGAAGTGAATGATGGACCGCTGGGAAAAAAATGTGCTTGAATGCACATCAAGTCGTTTTGGATCAAAGCATCTGCCACATAAATAAAAACGTAATTTAAAAATATTTACTGAGAACATTCTCATATTTATAAGACTCAAAATATGAAATAATGTGTTGGATACAATATTTGGGACCCAGTCTATGAAAACTCTTCACTCATGTTTCAAAAAACTTGTTTGTTGTATTTGTTCAGTGTTAGGGAGTAACTAGTAACTTGTAGCGGCGTTACACAATTTAATTGTCAAAAAAAGAAACTGTAATTCGTACAGGTAATGTGAAAAATATGTAATTAAATTACAGTTACTTACGAAAATGTTAAAAGGAACCTCGGGTACAGAAAGATGTTTGGCTTGATATATTTACAATGGCATTGACTTTATAAATATAAAAACAGTGTAATTGTCAGTGTATTCATAAACTTTGAAAAAAGATTTTGACTTTGAGGCCGACATTTTTTTTGCGTCAAAATCCGTGACATCTAATGGTCGCAACCTAAACCCGTTCTCTTAACGCTACAGTGAAGCACACACGTTTTCCATATATAAGAGTAAAATATGAGACGTCAAACATAAGATCAGATATATAAATACACAGGGGACAGTAGCTGCCGGTATGTCCTCTTGACACAAGCCAACCAGTCTGTCTGCCATAAAAGAATGCGAAATGTCAAGAATCAAGGTAAATGTGCATTAAATCATAACTTTAAACTAACGTCTTTAAGACAGTTAAGACTATTTAAGACATCATAATCCGCCGTTATCGTTTACTTTATGCATTATGAGAATATGCTGATAAAAACTATAATAAGATACTCAGGGTTTGGTTAATTATTCTGTATTAGAGCACATATTAGCCCCCGTCAGCTAATGAGCAAGAGAGAAAAATAGGCTACTGATAAAGTAAAAAATCAGAATAAAATACATTTTTATTATGGCTAAAAATCTTGCAATTCGCAATGATTTTTGTCACGGTTTGGACACAGAAGGAGAGCCCAAGAGCAGGCAGCAGTGCAATAACTCAATATTTATTTAAACAAAACAAAAAGACCCACGATGGGGTAAAACGGTAACGAGACAATCCAAATTACAAAACATGTACTTCCCCTGAGGGGGCAAAAACAAGAGACAGGATATTAAAATAAAACACTAAACCGGAACAAGGCTTGACTGGGACTGCAAGAATCTAGACTGAGGTTAGCATAACATGCCTTGCAAGAACCAAAACGAAACAACATAGGACATCAAACACAAGGACATTAAATAGGGGAACTAACAAAGGATATTTAACAATGGGCAGGTGTAGGTAATAAAACACTGAAGGGAAGCTAACGAGTGAACAAGAGGGGCTGGGCCAAAGAAAAAACCGGAGAGAGCATATGGAAGGCCAACAGGGCCAAGATGCCTCTCTCCACATAAAACCTAAGGCTTTGCCATGACTCTGCCACAAAACCAAGAAAGACATGACATGATGAGGCAGAATCATGACAGATTTTGGTTATTAATAATATGTTTGTATTTTTTCTGACCAACAATATTAAAATGTATGAAAATACACAAAATAGCGTGTTTATTTTCTTCAACCAAATAACAAAGAAATTAAAATATTTTATGTGTTTCTAACTACAAACGCTAGTACTGTAAGGCTATAACAACATATTAAATCATACATCTCTCTATACCCTGAATTCCCTTTAATGAGGGCATTACATCTGAATATTTTCTGTATGCCTCCTGCCAAGGCCATTTAGTAAGGCCATGCTATTCTGACGCTTTTGATTCGTTTTTCATTTTAGATGCCACGTCTGCCAATCACATCAGTCCTCACTGCTTCTAAAAGCTACGACCATTCTGAGGATTAACACCTGCCTGGTGAGCGATAAAAATGTGTTCCGTTGCAATTTAAAAATAACTTCATTCAGAAATCCGATATGTGCGGAACTTTAGACGCCTTTACTATTAGTATACATTGTGGTGCGTTTTTGTGGGCAAACTTGGAGGCAGTAAGATCCCTGACCTTATCACAAATGCTAGAAAGCACGTTTAATCATAAGAACGTCCGTTCCACCTCATCCCAAAGATGCTCTATTGGGTTGAGATCTGGTGACTGTGGGGGCCATTTTAGTACAGTGAACTCATTGTCATGTTCAAGAAACCAATTTAAAATGATTCAAGCTTTGTGACATGGTGCATTATCCTGTTGGAAGTAGCCATCAGAGGATGGGTACATGGTGGTCATAAAGGGATGGACATGGTCAGAAACAATGCTCAGGTAGGCCGTCGCATTTAAATGATGCCCAATTGGCACTAAGGGGCCTAAAGTGTGCCAAGAAAACATCCCCACACCATTACACCACCACCATGATTGCATTAATGAGAATTAAATGATTTCAGTTTTCAATTCCGCCTGGTATATTCAAACTCGGTCTCTCTCACTAACACTAATCTATAACAAAGCTTTACTGTAAGCTCTGGCTATTTTTGAATGACGATCAGATTATTTGTTCTATTGAGTAAACTGGACGTTTGTTGAAATCACTATAGCTGAATTTTGTAAAACACAATTAGCCGTTATTCTGCAGAGGTTTTGCAGAAGGAAAGTGGTATTCATGAAAACTTGGTTTCTGCTGCAGGTCATTAATTCAAGGGCCAACACACTTTTCCAACACGCTGTACTGCATGTGTGTATGTGTGAGAGTTCAGATCTAT
This sequence comes from Triplophysa dalaica, assembly GCF_015846415.1. Lineage (NCBI taxonomy): Eukaryota > Metazoa > Chordata > Actinopteri > Cypriniformes > Nemacheilidae > Triplophysa > Triplophysa dalaica. The sequence continues at coordinate 16,991,534 of NC_079558.1, read as the reverse complement.
TGTATTTACTTGCTAAACGTTCCCTCGTTTCAAATAACTCATGTGTTCTTGATGTTTTGGCCGGTGTTTCAATGTTTAACAGCTGTAACGCTTTGTGTGTGTTGACACGCAACAACACAAACAATGTTCAGTACAACACACAGGTAACGGGAAACATGGCCCAGCATTGTAATAGCGTAATATAATATTTAGCTGTGTTTGTGTGTCGTTACTTGATGTTCCAAAATGACGCACGGTCAGCTCTTTCTTTGCTTCTTGATGAGAGGAGACCTCTTGATGATGAGTAAGGCCATGTCAGCACGGCATGGAAAAAGCGTCCTGGCATTAAGAACTTGATAGTGACTCAACATCTCCTGGCAAATTATATTTCATTATTTTCAACTGCCTCGTTTTGGAGATATTGTTTTACTTATTTTTGCATAGCAAGACCATATGTGGATTGTTTTGCAATTGAAATTACAGAATTGTCGGCTGCGGTGGATTTGAATATGGTTTCTGTTATTTTAGGGTGTCACGGTTATCATTGTGGACATCATATACCTCATCAAAGCTCTTAGGATGATGAAAAAGGATGATTACGTCACTTAAAAACGTTTCTTTTGTTATTTGACATTTACTGAAAGGTTTCGCTTTTTTGTTTTAAAACCTGTGAGAATTGAGAAATGGAAATTATGTCATGTACTCATTCTCATGGTTTCTCCTGTGGCTTCCTTTCTTCCTGTGACACACATTTAATTCAACTGCGTGTGAACGTGATTAGTATCGAGATTGTGAAATATCTTGTTATATGCTCGATCAGCATGTGTCTTCTACTGTCAGCAGAGATTATTTCTTTGTTTTACTGTAGTGTAAAGGTACCATTTAAAATGTGTATTTTTATCTACTTCTTACATTCTTTTCCCACAGTTTACTGTGCAGAAACCGCTAAAAGTAAGCCATGCGTATGTTAAGTATGTAAACACAACGCCTTCTAGCTACGCAAACATAATTTCACGTATCATTGAGTTTTGAAATGTGTTGCATATCTCAATTGCAATTCATATTGTAAGGTAGGGATGCATTGTACAGTACCCTTTATAATGATCCGTACAAATACATTTGATTTTTTTCATATGTACCCCACAGCTTTAGATTTGTATTTAAATCATTGACTTGTAGTGCTGATGAGGCAAAGAAGCACCCTGGACATGTGGCCAGTCCATCACGATGGGAAACAGCAATGACACATAAATGAAACTAGTCACATTGAGTACTTTGTTGCATGTCATTTGAAGACAATACATGCTTAAAATTCCCAACCTACAGTTTAGACATCAGCAGGTGCTGGGTATCTTCTTTGGTGATGCTTGTTTCGCGTGCAAGTCTCCTTTAACTTTACGAAATTATCCATGGCTTTACTACAGTTGAAACCAAAAAAACACGGTTTCTATTAGGGCTGTTTATCGCCATCAACTTCATGATACGCATCCCAATACAAGGCCATGATGCGATACTTGTCAATTTTTTATTACATTTCTCAAATAACAGAATAGATTTAGAGCAAAATAAACTTGCAGAATTTCTCTGATATAAAAACTTTTCGCCTTGATGCCCGATGACTCCTGAGATAGGCGCAGGCTCCCCGTGACCCGAGGTAGTTCGGATAAGCGGTAGAAAATGGATGGATGGATGGATAAAAACTTTTCGGTTAATCTCACAAATCAATGCATAAAGTAGCTTTGAGAATGAGTATAAACTTGCAGAAAATCAAGGCTACATTATATGTATGCAAGTGTTTTACAAATTGTTTGCTCTTCACTTTCTATTACACGCACATAATGTTGAAGAGCCCATCTACTGTATAAGAAGCGACCGGCACGTGACTATATCCCACGAGCAGCGGGAGTTTCATTGATTTTAATTTGATTTAATTGTTTTTTACTAGTTAAGGCAGAAGCAGTGCTGCGTCATGTGTGTGTTGAATTAAGACCTACACGACACTTACTTTACACTTTGCATTAAACATTTTTGCGAATTATACGAGATTGGGTTTTCATGTAAACTGCTCTCACGGATGCAGAGAGAAGGTAAGAGAGCACGCTCTTAAACACTTTAACACAAATCTTTTCTTCAGCATATCGATATCATGCGCCATTCTGTTCAGATGAGGTGACTGACCTGGCCAGGCAATTTCCCTTCCTCCATTTAAAAAAAATATTCTTTGTTATTTAAAATGCGCCCAACCATATGATTTTTGCTTCAAATTAGTTTGCAACTGTACAGCAGCTGTACATCATTAATGAAGATGACTGAGTTAAGTCAAATAAATGTTTTATAAATGAAACAGGACCCTCCGTAATATTTAGGTCAAAGACCCAAAGTGCATTTAAAAGCCACTACATGGCTACTTTTGATTGCTTTTTGATGAAGAAAGATTTTCTCTGCTTGCAATTTTCCACTAAAATATTTTATAACCAAGCATGCATAGGATGCTGAATTCACAGTATAGTCTTATGTAAAAGATCTGTGGTATCTGCAGACATATTCAGAGCTATTTGTGTGAAGTGTTTGTTGTTTTATAATGCGTACCATTGCACATGCTTGTTTGAAAATAAGCGGTGTTTAATTTGTGCAATGCAGTATGCATTAAGCTGTAGGCTAGGAATCGTTTCTATGTGAAGCAACAGTGGGTAATGCTGGAGTGATTTTATTGCCTGAAGCTTTGACGCAGCGCTCAATGCCTCCGGAGAGCACGAGAGTGTGGGAAAAGACGGAGAAGATGGAGAAAAAGCAGGAATCGGAGCAGGGATTGTAAAGTTAAACCATCATGATGCCTGGAGCAGATAAAGGCACAGACTGCTCTGTGCAGGTTACTGAGCGAATACTGAGGATCGCACACACACCCTAGAAAACGTATTTTTCTTTAACACACCAGCGTTTTATCTTCTTCTTGCTTTGATGGTATGAGATAATCTCCACGTGTCAGACGGGGCCAAGCTGTGTGCTCATGGGAGCAAGAAAGAGTTAGTGAGGGGTAAAATGAAAAGCTAGCTTGGAAAAGTGAGAGAAGACAGTAAGGTATGAGAAGACTTTATTTTTCACATGACATGCTTTTAGAGGGAACTTTGTCACAGTACAGTGGAGATGCATGCAGTTGTGTCTATATATAATAGCCGTGTTAGACAGTTTCCTTCTAAGGAGATGTTAGAAAGATGAAAGTTGATGTGAACAAGAGCAACATTAGTGATGAGACAGAAAGTCAACTTTGTGCTTGAGCATTCAGCTCATCTGATCTGCCTTCTTGTACCAGAGGCAATTTATAGCAATAAGAGCCTCCAGAGCATAAAACTACACAGCAAATACAAATATTAGGTTAAAAATGTGGATCTGTGATGTAATGGACACATGTAATGCGTCCCCATGGGATCTTATCATACGGCATAATTTTGGGGCCGACCTTTGGGAGTTTCTGTGTGATGTTTAGGAAGCCTATATTTAAAGCAACACTTTGTAGTTTTTTCGAGATAAAAATATTGTCTCTAAAATGATTACAGTGGCAGAACAACTCTTAACCGGACGAATGCTACTTACGCTGCTTCCTGAGCAGCCTCATGCCGGCTACAACCAAACTCTGTAAGTTCTGTTTTCGGGTCGGTACACACAGCCCCGCCCATCGCCTGCCTACGGAAGAGTGCAGAATGGTTTCCAAACAATATTTCTGCATTCGCAGGTTTCACCACATTAGTCAACAAATCCATGTGTATTGCGCTGCCCACAGGGAAGCTTATACAGCGACATTATTTACGACACTTGTCACGGACAATTGTGCTTATCAGCCACATGGGGGAACCTGTGAGCAGAAGTCCAATAATGTGTCTTTAAGTTTAGGAACTGTATGTGTGTGTGTGTTTAGGAGAAATCTTCATATGGAATTTCTATTATTGGTGTTTCCCACAGATTTTATTGGACCTACAGGAAAAAAGTGACTTTGGAAGGCAGTCAAATCTTATATAATAGGGTGGAGCAGAACATGCATGGAAATGCGGCGAGGCAAAGAGAAAATAACACAGGCTGCTGTATGGAGGACGTTCTGCCTTCCAGTACAAAGAGCCGATCTGATAATCTGTGGAGAGATGCTTGCCACAAATTAGCTGAAAATACATTTAAAAAGGTTTTAGTGCGGTTTGAGCTGAAGAAATATATGCTTTGGTACAGTAGATGCCCGCTTTAAGTTTTGGTTGGAAATATGTCATTTATGTCTTCGGATGGATGGATCTCTTCCCCATTCAAGTAGATTGGACTTTGGTCTTGTTATGATTTGAAAGATGCAGTGTGTAATTTTTTTTGAGGATCAATTGACAGAAAGGCAATAATCTACATAACTATGTGTTCAGAGGTGTATATATCCATAATGAGGTGTTAGGTTTTCATTACCATAGTATGAGCTATTTCTTTCTACATACACCACGGTTCCTCTTGTCCTCTTCCATGGAATTCACCTTGCTGTTTCTACAGTAGCTCTAAACGGAAAAACTGCTCCACAAAATGCTTTGCAAAAAAATCGAATCTCCTTCATCAAAGATGTGAAAACATGACTTTGGACAATGTTGGGGCTTAGTAAAACTTTGCATGCAAACACTTTGTTTGGCTATTGTTATCCAACATTTAAAGCGGCCCTAACACACAGGGTTTCTTCCAATCTCATATTAATCTTGAGTACCAATAGAGAAGTATAGCATACTGTAGTGGAGTACTTGATTCGAGACCGGTGCGCGCACAGCCTCTTTTCCGAGAGAATTGTCCAATAAGGGACAAACATTTTTTTTCAAAAAAAATCCGAAACCTGTACAATCGCTGGGGGAGTTTATTGAGCACAGACATACTACGTTTTACGCCCAACTCATTTTTGACAAGTTGACCATGTTAAGCATGACATTGCATTAACATTGTAAAGAAGTCAGAATTCATGACACATCGTTGCAGCACCCCTTTAATAAACATATACACACTTCCTTTAAAAACCTAAGAATGTTTCGTCCCGATTGATCAGGGTTTCCGAGAAGTGGGTTTGTGTGTTGGTGTTTCATATGGTCTCCCTTACTTTAAATGGCAAAGGAATGTTACAAGTTTAATAATAACAATAGTTTTGTAAAATACTACTAATAAAAAAAACTAAATAAATATTTTTGAATTCAAACATGCCAATGTGCCATGAAGTTAGATCTCAGGGGGAACTTCAAGTAAATCATTTAGGGGGGCTGCAATAAAAGCAAATAATAGGTTGTAAAATATGTAAATCGTACAATATCATTTTATGGGTAAAACAGGTGCAAACATTGTGACATACTGATTTGGAAAGTTTGTGACAGAGCTTGGGGAATTTCTCTTTTAAATCATCAGTGGTCTTTAAGTAAAATAACATTGTGAGAAAAAACTACGGCCTCCAACATCAACATGAACATCAACATTTCGTTTCTAAAGCGTAAAGTCTGTCCCAAATGCAAGATGAACTCCCCTTCAAGATATCGCTAAGCCGCCATATAGATCCAATGTGTAATTTAGCTGGTAAAGTATAGCATCACAATACATTAAAATCGCTCATATCAGTGCAGAACAATACAGTAAACGACTGTTACAGTACGCTAACATCATACACACTGTAATTAACCAGCAGACCGTAAACTGCAGACAAGCTCTCAGGTTGCATTACGATGTAATTACATGTCACACAGCCCTGGGCGCTTCGCTATAAAAAGAAAGCCAAGCCTGTCCTTTCCCTAATTGAACCTGATAACATTTTCAGAGAAAAGAGGCCTTATTGTGATCAGCAAAAAATTCCCCCCCCCTCCCTGAGCCGCTGGTATCAGTTTCTCCGGCGGTGTCTCCAGAGCTCAGACCCACACCAGGCCTTAACCCCATGTGCCCTTCTGGTCTGGTCTAATACTATCCCCTCAGCCCTGACATAATCTCGGCGTGCTCTATAATCTGACACAGTGTGATCAGACAGGTGGTCCGCTGGGGCTGAGACTGTGCATGCTGTATGGTACATACAGTACATCTGGATATGGATCATGCTTGCGTAGATGTTTCAGATCTTCTCAAGTCCACGTTCCAGATATCTGTTGACTGTTTCCATTTAACTGCTCCGACTTTCTCTGTTTTCCTCTCTCGCCCTCATCTCTCGGCACTTTGGGACATGCTGTTGATATTTGAGTTGGAGTAGAGCCGGGCGGTACTGTACAGCTCCACTGTACGGTTAACCCCTTCCTGCCCTCTCCAGGCTCAAAGAGAGAATCTTTCCTGACAATTTGATGCTCATTCGCCAAACTCTCTTTAAAACCGCCCGCAGGATGTTGAAGAGGTTTGCTGTTATCTGCCTTGCTGAATTCCAGCACGCTCCACGTGTTGAGCTTCGGTCGCGGAGGGAGCGTGGCTGCATTCTTGTGGTCAGCTTGTGGTGTTCTCCAATGGGATGGGCAGACGTATGGAGTCACACTCGGTTAAAAACACATGGGCCCTCACCGCTGCTCTTAACTTTACTGTCAGGCAGGACAACTGCCGCCCACTTAAGAGGTCATGGTGGATGTGTTGTTGTACCGGGGCCTCTGGTTGGGTTTTTGTACATTCTATTTTTAAAGGAACGTTCCAGTTAAAGGCTATCATATACGCTTTTATCCAAAGCATTTAAAGTATAGTCTGCGTATGTGTTTCCTGGAAATTAAACTTAAGACCTTTGTGTAGCTGACGTCACGCACTACCAGTTGAGCTACAGGAACACCTGCTATCAAGAGCGTTTGTTGCATAATGTCAAAATCCAGAGATAATAATTTCTTGTTCTACCTAATTTTATTTCGTTGACATTTTTTAGTCACACAATACCCTTACAGTGGAATTCAATTGTGCCAGCTTTGTTTAGAGGGAGCAGGTGTTTATTTGTGTTCACTTATAACCATTTAGCTTGTTTTTGTCTCAAAATAAACCTTGACAGGGTGACCAGGACTTGAATTTCTATTAAACAACTTCAGTAATGCCCCTTTAGGTTCCTGTCGCGTGTTTGTTTTAGTGTTGCCATCAAGCTTCTATCTATAGTCCGCTTTACTATTTGAGCACTTACAGACGGACACATTCAGTGTCGTCAAGTTCCCTAGTTAAGTAGATAGGGCACTGAGCAGGAAGTCATCCCTTTCTAGGGCTTTTCCATTCTTAGATTCATTCCAGTCTTTGGTCTTTGTTCTTTAGAAATTCCTAGATTTCACCGTAAAAACTACTGAGTTACAGAAGGAAGTGAGACGTACCCAGTATAGTTGAATTATTTCGTTTGATCACCAAAATGTAAATTATCTTTCAAATGTAAAAACAAATATAAAATGGAATACAAAGAACACCCTGCCTAAAAACAACAGAGGCCTGCCCAAACCATATAAGAAAGTTAATGGATTTAATGGGTATAATGGCAAGTGTATTAGTTTTCATGGAAACTATAATGGTGTCTTCTGGCATGTGATTGATTCTACTGGCGGGGTGTTAAATGGAAGACTGATCCTATTGCAATAATGGCCAAAACACACTACAAAAATAAATTTTGCAATGGGTTCAGTTAGGGGTGTAACAATACTTTTAAGTACGATATTTCGTAGTAATATATTTCGCGTTGGGGGGCACGGTGGCTTAGTGGTTAGCACGTTCGCCTCACACCTCCAGGGTTGGGGGTTCGATTCCCGCTTCCGACTTGTGTGTGTGTGTGGAGTTTGCATGTTCTCCCCGTGCCTCGGGGGTTTCCTCCCGGTACTCCGGTTTCCTCCCCTGGTCCAAAGACATGCATGGTAGGTTGATTGGCATCTCTGGAAAAAATTGTCCATAGGCTGTGAGTGCGTGAGTGAATGAGTGAGTGTGTGTGCCCTGCGATGGGTTGGCACTCCATCCAGGGTGTATCCTGCCTTGATGCCCGATGACTCCTGAGATAGGCGCAGGCTCCCCGTGACCCGAGGTAGTTCGGATAAGCGGTAGAAAATGGAATGGAATGGAATATTTCGCGTTGCCAAAATGTTACGATGCACACCAGAGAAGTCTCTGGGAGATGGAAACACCTCGTGGTTTACAAAGCGTCTTATTTTCCTTCACAATCGCCTGTAAAAGACAGCAAACTTGAAGCGTGACTTGTGGCGAGTCACCCCAAACTCATTACAAAGGCAATCACAAACGTTTTTATGTGCGTATCGTGAACCTGGCATCGAGATATGTACCAAATGGTGAGCTAAGTTTTCTTCAGCAGGGGAAACAATTAAACTTAATAGCATAATCCTTATTATACACAGTAAGTCATATTTTGACACTTGTGTATTTAACATTCATTAGATTTACCTTAGCTGTGCAAATTAGCAACTTATGAATCATTATATTGATATTGTTATAAGGTGTCGAGTATTAACTTCAGCAGTTCACACACCCAAAACGTTTAAAATATTTTACTTTTCACTGGTACTTGCAAGGATGTATACGCTTATATTATTCATTTTGTGTTTGATGTTGTCGACGTGGTAATTTCATTTGCATTTGGGCGTATGGCCTCTTCTTTATTGTCTATGCAAATGGAACTCTAATATCGTGCCAATTACGAGTCAACATTAATCAGGTGTGCCCGTTCAGCGAAGATGCACGTAATATGCAAATTTCAGTAAACAAACAACACATAAAGCTGTCTGGCCACAGGCCAATCATATTTCCCTATAATTACCAATACACATGAGCTATCGAGATGTCTGTCGTCATTTTTCAAGCTGCCGGTTGTTCTTGTCAAACCTGTGGCGGTTCTTAGGTTGCCGCGCAGATGCATCAGGACCTTGCGCTCTGATTGATTAATTGCGCTGGGATGGCGAGGAAACCAATGAAAACAAAACTGGGTCCATAGACACCTCCAAACATATTAATGAATACCAGCACCGCTCTCTCACTGAAATTGCGTGAGTAAATTGACCAGAACAAGATAGATGTGGTGCTGTAAATGACTCAAGCACCGCTCTCTGCTTGGTGTCGGCACAGAAGTGATTAGAACACGCCCATGCGCGGCCCCTCCTCTTCACTGGAGCCCGCAGATGAACAGAGACCCCGCAGGGCCTGGCCACATCCAGAACATAATGAAAGGGGTGAAGCTTAACGCAGAACGATTAATGTGGTCTTTTTTAATAAAAAGTTAATTAACCGTTCCTTTAACGGTTTTCAAACTCTAAAATATTCAATCTACACGCCAGAGTCACATTAAGTGCCTTTGCATTACTAATAGTGGACTTAAAGTGATAGTACTTAAAGTGTTGCCCAAAAATGAAAATTCTTAAATTGTATACTCACCCTTGTTTCATTTCGAACCTGCATATGAAAAAATAAGATATTTTGAATAATGTTGGTAACCAAATTCACCTCTATTTTATAGATACTAAACCAATGCACAGGATGGGTACCTCTGTTGTTCAGTTACCAACATTCTTCAAAATATCTTCTTTTGGGTTTTGCAGAAGAAAGACTCACACACGGGTTTAAGATGACGCGATAAATAAATAAATGAGGACAAAATCTTTTCTTTTTTTTGGGTGAACTATCACTTTAAGATTTATTGTCACCTGTGGACATGAATCAACATCCAGCCTGAATGGTATATTATGAATCTGGTGTTCTTTATGGACCAAGATTTTAGCATTGCTTTGTCTGCTTTCCATGACAACATTGGAACAGACCATCCCGGTGTCTTGATTTTCATCCTCCTGCAAGAGAAATCTAAAAGTCAGACCAAAACAATAGATCGGATGCCGTGGGATGTGGAAAGTTGGCTAAAGTTCAGTTTAAAGTATAATTCAGACGTTACGTTCCCCCTTTGTTATAAAAACAGATATATCAAGCTTTCTATTAAAGTGTCAAAGCACTCATTTCTGGAGCAGAATATATCTTCATCACCATGGTTACATTGTCTCAGGTGCAATGATGCCGTGTATGTCAATGCTTATCACACCTCTTCATTTTTAACCCAACTAATTCAAGCATAATATTATAGAAATGAAGATAGAAAAAATAAATGTTGTGGCTGTTTTCTCAAGTTGTAAAGGACATAATAAGCCACTCATATTGCTGACATTTGTCACCATAGAACTGAATAAACCACTGAAAATTCCAAGCGAAGGAGACGAGGACAGAAATAGAGAGCAAGTCATTTTGCCCTTCACTGTGAGCTGTTTAAAAAATGACTTCCTTTTAATGGAGCAAAATCAATGCACGGGAAAGCCAGCTCCAGCTCCAACTCACTCATGTGAAAATGTGTCAGAAAATTTATCACTCCCTGATGTTTGGTACTCCCACCACACACATTTCAATAGTGCCTTCATCAAATTCCCTGCCATAATTCATTTTTAAACTCCCATTAACTCTGCCGCCTGATGCACATTTCCAAAAGAAACCACAGGAACCTACGTGAAGCCTCGCAAATCAATCCTGACAAATTGCTGTTTGAAGTTTGGCACAATAGAAGAAGTGTTGTTTTTCTCTCAGTCTTTGTCTCAGGCTGACGTTCTCCTGCAGTGCTCCGTGTTTGTTGTATCCATGGCGTTTTGCGAGGTTTCCTTCAACTTCCTCCGCAACGTTAGCTGTGGTTTGAGTGTTTCTTGTCCTAAACCGCTTATCTGATGCGCGGGCACAACGGCATCTTATGTAGAAGCTCCCGAACATAAAACCCACGTCATATCTCATCGCTCATTTGACACATGATAAAACCACAAACATTTCTGTCCACTCATGCTCATGTTCTCAATACAATCTACAAATCAACTCTTGAAAACCACAATTATATCTGTCATTTGTAATTGATACCATAACAAATTTGCGAGTATGGAAGCTGCAGGGGAACATTTCGCAACCGTACCATCGAGACAAACGGATCTTTGAAGGAAATGTTTTTGGAGATGTTCGGTTGAGAGGGTGAGGTTTGCCTCCTTTGATCGCAAAAATGTTCTTTCGCCAACTTGGTTATTGCACCGTGGTTATGTGAATCTCTGCGTTACACAAGCGAGTGTTCAGTGACTCGTTTGTGTGTGTTTGTATATAAACAAACTTTTCATTCGCTGCCGTTTTTTTACAGTTTATTTGGACATTCTCGATGCCCCATCATGTAACTTTCAGCATTCTTTTCGAGTTCACGTTGAACTGTGTGTGATTAAACCGCTGTGTATATGTTAAGCGTTGTGTAATTGACAAGTGGTTTGAATCCAAACCGCAATCATTGAAATTAACATTCAGTGACGCAGCTCTTGATTCCGTGTATAATACAAGTGGATCATTATCTTTCACTGGAGACTGATGAGCTCCCCGCAGGTTCTTATTCATATTTTTCCATGCCGCATATATAAATACAACTGAAGGAATCTGACGGCAAAAGCTCTTCATTAGCGCCCAGTGTTGACGTTATAATACGGCTGAAGTCTTGTCGAGAGGTTTGTTGGGAGGTTTAATAAACGTTTAAAAAAGGTTCACTCTCTGACCTCTGACACTGCCCTGTGACCCCTGCTTTTCTCTTTAGAAAGACAACAGGCAGCTGTCGCCACCAATGTGATTTTTGCCTTTTCACAAAAGCATTTGTATCTTCTAAAGAAGGAACTAAAGCAAGTATCGCAAGTTTTATTGCTCCGGGACATGGACGAATCCCAAACCCCATGTATTGAACCGTATGTATTGATTCCGACTTGTGTGTGTGGAGTTTGCATGTTCTCCCCGTGCCTCGGGGGTTTCCTCCGGGTACTCCGGTTTCCTCCCCTGGTCCAAAGACATGCATGGTAGGTTGATTGGCATCTCTGGAAAAATTGTCCGTAGGGTGTGAGTGCGTGAGTGAATGAGTGAATGTGTGAGTGTGTGTGTGCCCTGCGATGGGTTGGCACTCCATCCAGGGTGTATCCTGCCTTGATGCCCAAAGACTCCTGAGATAGGCGCAGGCTCCCCGTGACCCGAGGTAGTTCGGATAAGCGGTAGAAAATGGATGGATGGATGGATGGTTTGATGCATTCTCTTTTTGGATTTTGTATGAGTCATATTTTGGTTCGATCAAATATCTCACATAATATCTTTGGTTCGACTTCTGCCTTTGTTCTCGTGATGGTTTGATTTCTCACAGAGGAGATATATTTAGCTGAATAAACCAGAAACATTTCTTTGTGAAAATGTATGAGAAGCACAGTCAACTTTTTGGTGTTTGACTCTTCCAACATGGCCGAAGACTAACGGTATGGCAGCCCATAGAAACTGTTGGTAATTGATGTATATATTTGCTCCTGTAATGGGAAACTGCGGCTAGCTGATTCTGTTTAATACAACCGTTACGGCTCGTCTGAACCGTTACCAGATTTGCATAATTCCTTTACTAAATTAGCTAAAACAACACAGCTCATGCATTCTTATCGAATCCCTCCTCAGTGTGAACAGATTTGGATTATGTCCTAAAAAGGGGAGTGACAACCATATTTAGCTGCAGCGTGTATGTGGCCAAGACTCCTAAATCCCCCTGAAGCTCAGCAGGCAATGTCACAAGAGGTAGATTGAGCTATATCACGCGGTTAAGCCGCCTCAACTGCCCCGCCCCGTGATGAAGGAATCAGAGCTTGACAAATCTGCCGCCTCAATGTCCATTCAGCAAAGGGGGCTTTGGACATTTGCCTCTATTGTAGTGTTGCTCTCTTTCTAGCTCTTTTGGAGTCTGTTCTCAATCATTTAAAGCGTGAAAACATGGCGTGCACTTAGGATCGAGGGGTGTGGGTATGAGGGTCTTGTTAGGACGAATAACGTACAGTAGATGTCCTGAAATTGGGTTTTATAGTTGTGTAATAGATTCACTCCCTGTCATCCCAATGCTGCACAGGTCTTTGTCTAGCGTTTTCTCCTGAATGTGCCAGAACGTGGAATATTTAAAGACGAACGTTCTCCAGTTCTGCCAGGGTCTGTTTCTCCGCTGTGTCTCTTGTGCCGTTCCGAAACAGATCTCCCTCTGATCAGCTGCGCCGCTGGAATACACAGCAAGATCTGCAGTGCTTTGCTTCACTTCCAGACCTGCGAGTCAGCAGGAAAGTTAGCAAAATATAACACAAGCTGCTCTCTCCTGTGAAGGCCTGGAGCCATGAAGACTATTGCAGATGCATGGAATGATTTCTTACAGCTGAGTCTCTATACATGTCAACAGCTCATCTGAACCCTCTCAAAAGAATAGAATGGGCCCACCTGATATCTGCACTGGATTGGGGATCTGTCTGGCTGTTTGACTGACTGTCTGTCTTGGTCCTTGAGTATGTGTTTGTCTTCTTTTCTTTCTTTTGATTTTTCACTTTTTTTGACCACGTTTTTAAAGGAATGGTTAATCCAGATATAAAAATTGTCTTTTCAACTTCAAGTCATGCTATATGTATGACTTTGTTTCTTCAGCTGAACACAAACAAATTATTTTATATTAAAATGTTGCAAAGTTATCTCATTTTGAAGACAACATGGTGAAGTTCAAAAAACCACAGACATGCATCATTAGATGAATCCATATGAATCCAGTGGGTTAATAATATATGTTATCTAAAGCAAAATAATAATTGCATGAGAGATTTTTTTTTAAGATTAATAGTCACCAATACTTTGCATATGCTTAAAAACTTTTTTTTAAAGAAGCCAGTCTTTTGCTGTTCTTGAGGCTTTGATTATGTTTTTGGTGTGTTTAACAATGGATGGTTATGTTCATAATTTCAAAAATCGCTTAATATTTCTCATATTTCAAGTCTGTTGTTCACTGCTGTCCCTCTTCTAACAAAACGTCTGGATTTCTTCCAGTCTATATAAAGTCCCGCCTTCCGAAAGGCTCTGGTTGGTAAAGCTGACCAGGTCTGTCGTGATTGGTTCCCCGCTTAGAGTGTGTGAGGATGTCCCACCCATACCATATCAGCGAGCTTCCGCTTCTCAGGCTGTTGTGATTGGTAGGTGACCCTCTCAGTGAAGGTGTATTCATAAACTTTGGCTTTTAGCAATAAACAGTAGCAATGGAGTAATCTTCACTTCATAAGTTAAAAAGATGCGGAATCGATCGAAATGTAACAGAGGTCTGCTAGTGCATGTGCAAATGTCAATCTTTGTTAGACACATTTTATTCCTACTATGGTGAGGGAAATGAATGGTGTCAGACCTGTTATATTAATTAACACCAATAACAGAAACGTTAGTTTTGCCTTTTTGTAAAGTTGAAATCTCATTGGTTTTTTACATTATACATTTGCCAATTTTTTCCACCCAGCGTTGGGTCGAACAATAAATGATCCCAACATGTTTGGTGTAACTCTGTTGAGTTCTTTCGACCCAAAATGCTGGGTTGATTTAACCCATTGTTGAGTTACGTTTAAATTGTCTTAATTGAACCCAACGGTTGGGTTTATCCCTTCTTGGCCCATTGGTGTATTGAAAATAACCCATCATGTTTTGGGACGATTTACATCATAATGAGAAGAAAACATGACAGCATTATACAGTTAAGCCATACTTGTATGGGTTCAATTGAGGAAAGAAAGTCCTATACATCTGGGATGGCATGAGGATGAGAAAATGTTTATATACTTTATGGCTTAACTGTTCCTTAAATGCAACCCCCAACCAGTATGGTACGAATACAGTTTTTTGTATTTTAATCAGGATTATATTGTCCAGGTTGATCAGAAAGATCTTTCAGTGGAGAATGACTTGAATAAGCATTTATTTAAAGCTTTGATGTGATAAAGCATTATAAACCAATGACAAACCATTGGTCATAACCAGCGAAACACATGCTTATGTCTTCATTTGATGCACCAGCCCATAATTTTCATTCACAATTTGAAAACGGTTGCATACTGCATGAAACCAAATTAAAATTATTCCTCCCTGACACACACACACATGGACTGTTTTACATCATAACATGTCACGCCATGAAGTATTTACACTTTCCTTCCGAGTGTGAATTCTTCTTTCTTGCACTCAAGTGTATATTCAAACACTTCCTCAGGGGTCTTCACACGGATGCTTGCTGTTGTTCATCAGAGGTTTTATTCTGATGGATGTCAGGATGCTCACGAAGGCCCTTTACCCCATCCACTCTTTGCTTGGTAATACTGGGAGGGGGAAAATGTCAATAGCAGCCAATAGAAGTGTTGTCTTGAGTGTGAATCTGGCCGCTGCCCTGGCATTTTTAGATCACCCACTTGTACTCAAACACATCCCCACACTCATATCTATTTATACTTGATTTGTGTTGATGCACAGTGGGAGACTGTCAGAAAGTGTTAAAGTACTCATTGGGAAAAAGTGTTGGGTTGTGAATCATCATTTGTTTTAATTACATCTAATAATTCCTTAAAAATGCTCTTGAAATATCGATACAGTGCTGATTTGAAAGTACTATCATAATGATTTAAAACAAATAAAACACGTGATTTGGAACTATAGTATGGTGTAGATCAAACTTGGATTCTTGGATTATATGTTTGTTTTTGCACCTGTTTAGGTGCCGTAGTTGTTCTCCACTCTGTTGACTAGAAGCATGATGGGAAGCAGATGACACATGATCACTGGCTTAGAAGAACCAGGATGAAATATTGTTCCCACATACTGAAAGAATTATTTACAGTAGTGCACACTGCATTGCCTACAATGAGTCTAAACAGTTTGGGATGAATGAAATGAAATAAACACCAGGTCTGGAGAGGTTTTTGAAGTGGACGCATGGTTACCTTGCACATGTGTATGGTCAGTTCACATGGTCAGTTCAGGGTTAGATGGGGCTCTGATCAAAGACATGCATGTGTTTGTGTGAGCAAGTGGAAAAGCCGTTCTATTAATAAATAGAGATTATTACTCAAAGCTTGGAAATGTTCTGCACAATTCCTCCACTCCCTCTTGAAACGTTTGAAGACGTTTGAAGGTAGAGACAGAGAGGACAGGAATCCAAATGTGCGAACAGGAAATTCACCAGTAACAGGACGTAATGGCAAAGGTCACACGGGCCTACAAACAAAGTAGCTGTCACATTGAAGATGGTCGGAAGAAAAGAACAAGATTTAGATGTGCCGCTTTGTTCACTGGCCTGACGTCATTTCCACTGAAACAGGAATTTAAGGCTGAACATCAAATTGACAATAACATAAAGTTTGCCTAACAACCTGATATTTGATAAGAAGCTTTTAAATTATCTCAATTATTACTCCGAGACATCAATGAGATGAAACAGAGAGCTTATCTATACAACATCTCAGATGTTTCTCCTTGGGAAAGAGTCAGAAATCTCACAAATGTCTCTGTCATTAGAGTTTGAGTAGAGATGTCAAAATTGTAACAAACTGAGCTCAGATTTGCCATGTCTGTAAATTTTATACATAAATGAAAAACAACTGAGCTATGAAAGTAGAACCCATTTTAATTTATGTGTTTGCTATTTTAATCTTGTACAATTCAGTCATCCGTCTTTTTTTGTTGAGTTTTTTACTGACTGCATGTTTCCGTGCTATTTAAGATAACAGCATTTTACCTCCAATTAAATCTCTTGTGAAGAATAATTTGAGCTCCCCAGGAAACTCATATACTGATTAAAAGTATACCTCACAGTGCACTGTGAGCTGATTTGGATAAAAGCGTCCGCTAAATCAGGGCTTCACAAACTTTTTACCCCACGACCCCCCTCCTGCATTGTCTTCGGTAGATATTAAACAACGTTTCATTTCAACAAATAAAAATATCCACAACTTAAAGCCTGAACAATAATCTGTCTGCACATATGGGAATTGCTGCACCTAACCTCATGTGACGTAATCACCTCAGGGGTCACGGTCGAGGGGGAGGAAACTCCAAAGGCTGATGGCTTTTTATTTGCATGGTTTTATTTTTAACTTAAGTCATATTTTATATCTTGTGACACTTATTGAATAAATACACTATTTCTAATTTAAAAAAATATTTTCTGGAAACCCCCCGGGGGGACCCGATGATGGTCCCGTCATAAGCCAGTGATTTTGCATCAAGCGGCACAAGTGTCTGTCAAGTTTGTGAAGAGTACGTGGGTCTTGAGAGGAGTGATAAGAAGACACTTGTGAGAGAACACTGTCTAAAGCTTTGTTATCCACCACAATTTTGGCGTATGTGGGCGGCGCCATCTTTGAGCTCTTTGTGTTTAGACTGACAGATATTGGTTAGGATGTTTTGAGTTGTTTTTAGAAAGTTGTGATGGATGCTGCAGCTCGGTGGAGACCTGCGATACAAGAGCAACCAGCCGTCTCCATTTTTCAGTTATTAGTTGTAAGGATCCAGTAATGTTTAGTCCACTTTGACTGGTATTCACACAAATTCGTGGTCTGTCATGTATACATTTCGACGGTACCACTGTGCATGTAGCGTTACTGGTATGTCTCTGTGCTTTTATGGTTGCGCACCGAAGACCCGTTAACTCCCAGAGAAAATATGAAGTAATTTAATAAATCCTCATATGATATATCAGGCCTTCATCCTCCCACTGTGTTATGCATCGCGGGTGTGAAAAATATTTATCAGATCTGTTTTAAAAGCGATTTGAGCGTGCTCCAACGCACTCCAGTTTTGAATGAGAAAAAATGTGGGTGTGGCTTTCGTCTTTCTATGCAATTTAATTGAAATGGAACTGGCAGCCGACTGAAGGGGAGGAGTTAACAGATGCTCCGCTAAAGCCACCTAACATACCTCATCTAAAATGGATAGTCATTACAGGACGGAAGTGCATTTTCAGATTTTAACTGAACTTTATGAGGGCACACAATTTGTGAAAAGATATTTTTTTAATATCTGTAATATTTCAAGAAAAATAGGCATAGCATTTTTTCATTTCACTGGGACTTTAACATTTCTCACCCATGTGAAACTGAAAACGGGTTTGTGTGTTCTTTAGGTCAGTAAAATGAGAATGGTACACAAGTGTTAGTGATTAGAGTAAACTTGGAAGTTTTGTTGGTGTTTGTGTGTTGTTTGTGGAGCTCTTTCTGGCCTGCGTTTTTTCTACAACATTACAATATGTGAACAGATTTAATAGTAGAGCTTACTAATGTTTAGCAGCTTTGTGTGACTTAGCCAAAAAAATATTGATGTCTTTTAATAACTCCAGATATATTGTCATGATTTATATTTCTTGCATAATCAGAACAAAATGCATTTTCCAATATATTGCACGCCCATCTGATTTCTACAGTCATGTCCTATCCCGTGTAAAGACATCTGCTGTAATACTAATAGTGATCGCCTCTAAATAGAGATTGTTTGGCATTTCGAGACACATCTGCTGCTTTGGTCAGAAAATATGTGGTTCCTCCATTTTTCTTGGAAACCTTCATCACCTCATTCATAATCAAGAGTTTTGAGTCGACTCTACCACCATAACATTCTCATCCTTTTTTGTATTCTGTCCAGCTCATATTTCACCCCGAATTCAAAATAAGACCATTAAATGCTGTGATATTGACAATGAAGCGGAAACGTTTTTCTGTGCAAAATATAACAGCCAGATCTTCTCTCAGTTTGTGAAGAATGACTTGTTCCTGTTTACAGTTCCTGGTTCCCGTCCAGCTTGATCCATCTTGAGCAATCAGGCCGAGCAGAGTGGATGAAAATTTCAGTTTAAGGACGCGGTACATCGATAAAGACTCCAGCTGTACAGTAATTGGTGTCAAAGGTGTTGCTGTTTTGTAAGGATTAGGGTCAGGAAGTTACAGCAATGGTCGATTACGACAACACGTGTTTTTCAGCTTCCAGACATTTGACCCCCCATGAAATCAAGTAACAAGGGTCTCGTTGGTAATTCTGTGATTGATTACAGTGTTTTTTCGGCAGTTCCGTGCAGTCTGGTTCATCAGACAGTTATTTCGGACAGGATGCAAAATGGGTCCTTGTGTTAAAAAACAAGATGGAGAGCGCAACTGAACGGTCTGAACTGAAATGAACTATTTTCATGCAATGCAGCGGCCAAACGTGGCTGTCTGTGGACTGGTTATTAAGAAATTGATACTCAATTCAATGGCTCTCAAAGAGATGCTCCACCCAAAAATGAATGTCATCATTGACTCACCCTCATTTTTTTTCCAGACATGTAGACATTTCTGTGTTCTTCTGAACACAAAGAAAGATATTTTGAAGAATGATCCACCGTGGCTACACCGGACGCGACCGGCGTGATGCGACACAACAAAAGACATTAGAAACATATTAGAACCCATTATTATTTAAATTTTGTCCACACTCGATGCGACGCAACTAACCCATTCGAACCACCAGTTTGTCGTGTCTGACACGGTGTTAGCAACTGACATTTCTAGGACATTATTGACTGTATGGTAGGAAAAATGTAAATGGTAGTCAAGGATGCCTAGCTTTCCTAAATTGAAAGCTCTCATTGTTAAAGTCAACAGCTGGTTTACATCACAAGAATATGAGAAAGGAGATCCAAATTGGCTATCAGAGCTTTTTAAGGTGCTGTATATATTAATGCATTGTGCACTTCCTCACAGCGACACAGTCCATCAAAACCTCACTGCTGTCGGTGATTGTTTCCTGTTTTTTATGTTCACGCACTTTCAACAGTCTTTCCTCGTCTTTTCCTGCTCATTTTTCTTTCTCATGATCTCTCTTCCTGTCTTTTTCGCCTTTGCTGTCTGTTCTCTGGTCTTACGCTTCCCTTCGCAAGTGAGTCAGAAAATCATTTTTAATGCTGATTTCAAACATGCAGTTTAATAAGTTGGAACAGTGTTTAATGATGATTGTCAAATTTGAACCTGTTGTGAACATAACTTTCTATGGCCTCATGAGCATGAGAATGTTATCAAAAACATTTTAGCCACAGAGCGTCACAAGGGACCAGAATCGAGTTCTGTCCTGAACCAGAATCAAATATTCTGTACTTGACTTTGTAATACACACATAACGTGTTTTGTCAGCGATTCGGTCCGAATTGTGTAATAAAGATACATTTTTCCCCCGAGACTGTTAAGCCCCGTTGTCAACAAAAATAAAATATTGAGTTGCGGTTTGTAGCATAAGTAAATGTGAATAAATAAGATCAGCTTTATAGTGCATGTGCCCACCCTGTCAATAAGATCTACTATTATCATGTGAGGCGTAAGACATGTGTTCTGTGGTCTGGTAAAGTCAAATGTGTGGGTTTGGCTTTGGTACAGTTGACAGTATCCGTCTAACACCCGGCTTAGTGTGGCTGGAATTGTAACACTGTCTGCCTTGCACAACTGTTGTGTGTGTTGTGAGGTTGTTATTACCAACGGCGCCCTCAGGATACTTTTAATAGGGTCTTAGGACAGAAATCTTAGGATGGCACACCAGAATCATGAGGCATGCAACTACACAACTGATCGACTGATGAAGGAGATTTGTTTTTTGGTTTAGGTCTGACAATAAAGTGTTTCCTATAATGCCATTATGCAAATGCCTCATTTTGCGTCTCTACACGTTTGTTTCCTGATTTGCCGTGTTTTACATAGTGTTTAAAATACAGTGCAGTATAGTGTAATGTAATACACAAAGTACAGAGTAATATAGTTGTATGCCACAGCGCCTAGATTACAGAAATGGTGTGTGTATTATAAAGTGACCGTCACTGGTAATGAATGGCACAAATCTGTGTTTATCTGATATTCCGCACATCAGCACTCCTAAATGTGTGATATAGTGTTGTGTAGTATATAGTAGTAGTGTATAATGTAGCTTAATGTGGTTTAATGTAATGTGCTGTTGGAGTTCTGGGTCGCCTCCTGACAGGATTTTGGCAGCAGCATATGTAAACACATTTCTGTGCCATTCCTGAGCAGCCAGTCTCCCCCGTAACAACGTACACGCACACGTACACGCACATCCAGCTGTGTGCTCTTAAAGTAACACTGCCTTCATTAACTCTAAAGTCCCTGACGCCCGCACACTTTCACTGTTTGATTAAGTGCACACTTAAGTGTTCACTTCCTAGATGTGTTTTAAAGGGGACGCATAAGTAAAAAGTGTAACCATAAGTCAGAACAAACTCGTCCAGCTGTCCAATTCATCACATTGTGAATGAAAACGCCCGTCTTACAGTGATTTACGCGTTCTGCATTTACAGCCGTGCACTGGAATAGAGGCACAAAAGTATCCGCGTGCATATAAACGCTTGTAGAAATGGAAAATGAGGACAGAATGTGGCTACGGTTTTGAGTCCAGCTGAGGAAAGAGCTCACAAAGGCCAGAGATCCATCTGTTACTGAGCAACATGACAAACTCTCTATTGTGCCTGTTCCTCTTGCTTTAAGTGCTCGTATCGTACGTTTTTTATTACTTCATGCATTTCCATGAGGTCCACTTATAATGTTAGTAAAGTTGTCTGGGCCAAAACAGTTGTAATTTAGCTTTCATGACCGTTTTCCAAGTTGTCTCAGATCCTTACGGGACGCGTACAGTGGCGGGAAGTGAACGGGCTGGCATTACCAATTCCTTTTCTGTAGGCAAAACAGACGTGTAAACGGTCCAGTCGATGAGAGGGGAAAGTCATTTCGCTTTTATAGCTTACTTTTTTTAATATTCACTGAGTATATATTACATTTAATATTATACTGTTATTGAAAAAGGATATAAAAATCTGTTAAAAGTTGTCCCTTTATACTGTACATTATCAAGCTCGTCTAAATGTGAGACTTCAAGAGACTCAAGAAGTTGAACGCAAACTTATCATACTGAAACTTCATATAACTCTTCTTTTAAAGAACATGCAGATCAGCAGGTGGTACATTCACAAGTACTGTTGTAAGATCTTCAGATTCTATTTAAAGATGTTCTAGAATAATGATATTCACCCAGTGGACGTCATTGATGTGTAAATGCGGGCGGTCGTGTGTTGATGTATCGTGTGATGTCACAAAGTTTCAAAATGTGGAAGGAAAGTTTTGGAGACTTCTATCAAAAGAAATCCTGTAACGCCTTTAAAAACACATTTGCTGTTTTTCTTTTATTGCCGAAACATCTCAAAAGCTTGTCCTTTGCCGTGTCTGTATCCATGTAATCTATCCTTAACGTTTCTTTGTTTTTCTCTATTCTTTGTATGTGTTCATGTTGTTCATCGCTCTTTCTGTAAGCCTAGAACACTGGGAAGAGCTCTCTGTCCCCAGCACACTGCTCTTATTGTGAATATTCCCCTGGTGCCGCGCCAAACCCATAGAAACCTAATCGCTCTAGCAGAGGACCCACTACTGAAGGACTGTGGCTAGAGAGGCAGTTAAGTGTTTATCCCAGCGCTGTGGGGACTTTGTGCTGCAAAAGCCTCGTTCGATTGGCTGGAGAACCTTTGCTTTATTTCTTTTAGGTTCGATTTTTATTTAAGACAGAGTAATACAGAGCAGTTTTGGATCCTCGGCGCTGTTTCGTAAAAACTGCTCAAGGCATTTGTCTCCACACAGCATCATCTCACCACACAATTTTTCATAAAATTTCAAGAGGGCCTGTGTCTGTCGACAGTGAAAATGAGAGATTTTATTTAGCCGTACATGTGTAAATGAGATTTGATGTTAAACTATATTTACACTGCACATTTCCAAATCATATTCCAAATATTCTGCACAGATTTCATTGCGTGTGTGATTTCTCAATCACTTGTGTATCTAAATCTGATGCATGTCTTATCATCTGGTCACATCTGCTGTTCATCTAAACAAACTTGCGTATTTTATTCTCCTTTAATATTGAATTGTTTTGCCAACAATGAATAGTAAGATATAAGTCTATAGTGTCAATCATCCTATAGCATTTAGATAAGGTTCCCGCTGCATTCGTTAATTTTATCACTTAAAGCTAATCTAAATGTCTTTTGTCGTGTGGCGTCCGGTGTAGACACAGTGTTACCATTACAATTTTAGTTGAGGTAACCATTTTGAACACTAATATTTTATGATTTTTCATAAAAAAATCCCATTTTTCAACCTTTAGTTAGTGTGTAATGCTGTTGCTGTTAGAGCATAAACAATACCTGCATGATAAATGATAAAGCTCAAAGTTCAGTGCGAAGCTAGATATTGTCTTCAACAAAATTGGATTTTCATGGACTACAGAGAACGGCTGTATTCAAACTACAGCCCTCTACTTCCTGGGTACATGATGTCACTATTCTGAATGCTTTTGATAAACTCCGCCCGAAGGAATATGCCAAGAAAGGGGAGAGGTCTTCCTTAGAGAAGAGATTTGAGCCGATGGAGTTTGGTTATCAGAGATTGTAAACATTTGACTGAGCTACGCACTTAACTACTTTCACTTTCTACAGAGTCCTACAGTTGGTGATAATAATTCAGTGACAAACATTCCATGATAACCAACGGTCAAATAACAGCTTCCATGACTTTAACATCGACTGTGAAAGCTGTTGTGTGTAATACACTGATATTGTGTGTGTGTGTCAGTATGTGCGCGCATATCTCTTAAACACTTCTATGAAACGTCATTTAAAGTCTCCTGGTCAATCTGCTTGTTTTATTATCCAACTAGGGTCCAATATAAAAAGGCTAAACTAACGTTTCTGTTATTATTGTTAATTAATATAACAGGTCTAACACCATTCTGTCCGTCATTTCCCTCGCCATAGTAGGAAAAAAATATGCGATCTCTAACAAAAATTGACGTTTGCACATGCACTAGCAGACCTCCGTTACACTTTGATCGATCCGCATGTTTTTAACTCTTTCCCCGCCAGCCTATTATAAAAAAGATTGCCAGCCTACGCCAGCATTTTTTTTTTATTTTCACCAAATTTTAAGGGCTCACAGTACATTTTCTGTAACATATATATGGACAAACAATATGTCCAATGAAAGAACAGAGTCTCAGCTTTTAAACAAAAGAAACTGTATTCTTCTATCTTCATTTGTTTGTTTTTTATCACTCCGTATATGAGGGTAGGTTTCTACAAAAATGCATCATTTTGATTAAACAGCTGAGAAAATTAACGTTTTTGTCAAAGATTGCGCCCAGATTACACTCAGAACAATCATTAAAAACCGCTGAAACATAAACGTTCTAGGTTCTGGGATTCTGTACTTTTTCCCACAGGTGTGTAACAGAGCCACCTGCTGTACAAGAGTACAAACACTGATTGCCGTAGGTAACTCGTCTTTGGCGGGGAACGTTTTTTTTAGGACGAGATTTCTAGTCAATGGCGCTGATGAAGTGAAGTTGACGCCATTGTTACTGTTTATTGGTCAAAGCCAAAGTTTATGAATGCATGTGCACTGAGAGGGGCGTGACAAATCACGACAGCCTGAGAAGCGGAAGCTCGCTGATATGGTATGGGTGGGACATCTTCAAGGCGGGTAACCAATCACGAAAGAGCTGGCCAGCTTTACCATTCAGAGCGTTTCGGGGGAGGGATTTTATGAAGACTGGAAGAAATCCAGTCGTTTTGTTAGAAGATGGACAGCGGTGAACAATAGATTTGAAATATGTGAAATATAAAAAAAAAAAAAAAATTTGAAACATGAACATCGATTGTTATACACCCAAAAAACATAATCAAAGCCTCAAAAACAGGAAAAGACTGGCTCCTTTAACTAAAAAGGTCCTCAATTCCACATGCCAGATTGTGCTCCAGACAGAAACGTTTTATATTTTACAGTATGTAAATACAGTCAGTTGTGTCTAACGTCAATGTAAACTTCTTTCGGAAAACGAGCTGTTAATGGAGTTGTCTTGAACAGAGACGTTTGTTTGCTTTTCTAGCGTTCATGGCAGCGTTAATTCATCAAATGACAGAGAAAAGCTGTTAGAATGGCCATGTATCCAGATGTGAGATGACCTCTAAAGAAACAATTGAGGTGAATCTTGACATTCTCAGTAGAGTTTGCCTCGTTGGTCTGTTGAATATTCCACAATGTATTACTCAGAGCTGGCCTGCAAGACAGGAGATCTCACCGCTCACATTGAGTTTAGCAAATTTGCATAATTCTTTTGGTAAACCGAATGGTAGAACAACACAGGCAGCAGATGTAAATAAACTTTGCTATCTGCGGGTGCAATTCATGCTCAGTGAATTCCCCCTAAGTGCTTTGCAATTAAATAAAGCCGCAGTAAACCTCTGAGGTTTCAAGCAGAAGATCAAACAACTGCTCTGCGCTTTTGGAGAAAAAAGGTTCTTGTTTGTTTCTCCTGTTCTTCAGTTCTGCTTCTCTTAGGCCAGAGACCAGGCTGATTGTTGTGCTGCCACTTTTCAGACCTTTATAAAATTTGTTATGGAGGAAATTTCCAGGCATCTTGTCAAGGAGTAAAATGACTGGATTAGTGGATATCTTGACCAGCTCTTTCACGGACTCTGCACAATCTCACATTGTGCTGGAAATGTCACCGTGAGCCTGAATACATGTCCCTTGTTGAATTTACGGTAAATATTCACAGTGACTCCCTCGCGCTGGCCGCCAGGTTGTCTCCGTCTGTCCTGTGTGCTTTTTATGATTCTTTCAGGTTGCGATGTCGTAATTATATAATCAAGTGCGTTCAAGTCAGTTTGGTCTGAGCAATATAAATGTGCACCTTACCTTCAAACCAGTGTTGAGTTTAATAAAAAGGGTTTATTGTCTAAAACACAAAACAAAAACCTGCGATGGGGTAAAGACAATAATAACAGGGGAACAGAGACGAAGACTAACTAAACACTTGACTAACAAAACACTAGACATAAACTAAACTAAACTAAACACTTAGTAGACTGGTAAGTACATGAAGGCACAATGAATACAACGCACAAGCACAAGACAATGAACACGAGGGCTAATTAAAGGGGAGGAAATCAAGAAAGGACAGGTGCCGGGCATGAACTAATTAACAATCAAACGAAAGGGCGGGAACACAGACGAGACCAGAGAGAGCATATGGAAGACCGAAAGGGTCAGAATGTCTCTCTCCACATAAAACAAGAGGCCGTGCCATGATTCTGCCACAAGACCAAGAAAGACATGACATAATGAGACAGAATCACGACACTTAGAGTACAATAATGTACCCAAACAACATTATATTATGTTTTAAGTGACAGAAAGTATAATTTTAAGTCTTTATATTTGACAGTGCGCCACAGTCTCTGAAATGATCATATTGAGTCAGATACCAGGGAACAAGGTAAATGTCCCACAGATCAAGGGATATCTCAACACAATAACAGTTTTAGCCTCTTTATAGAAAACATGCTAAAGTTTGGACAGTTTGTGAGGACTGCTTAGGCTTTAGAAACTCTTAATTGTATTCACTGTTTTATTTTGAGAATGCCCTCTGTTATTATTAATATGACTTTGAAATCGAGAAGCAACATTTCTGCCCATTGGCAACGGTTTGGTGGGCTTATCCTAGGTGCCAAACTTTGCTCAATAAAGTTGGCAAGGGTTATTCACGAGAACCAAATCCACAGGCAAATAACCTGAGATTGGCATGGCGGGAGAAAATGTAGAGAGTAAGAGGACAAACGAGGTAATAAGAGAAGAGTGAAACACAGAGGAAGGAAAAATATGATCCGTCACATGAGTCAGAGGAGAACTATCCAAGAGAACATAAAGAGAAAGAGACACGGAGAGAGAGAGAGGGGGACAGGAGATTGAGGAGGGATGAAAAATATTGATGTGGACTCAGAGATTGTAAGCACTTTTCACACACACACAAACACACCTTTTGTAATGGGTCTCTGTTTTGTACTGGCTCCGTGTCCACACTTAAAGCTTTACCCAGTTGGGTGTGTGTATGTTGTTAATTTTAAAAGAAATGTAAATTAATGCATTTATGTCGGACAGTCCAAGCTGCACTCTTAAGTTCAAAATAAAAACTGAAAACTAAACTAAGTGGATCAAAAAGAGTTGACAGTTTCCGGTCCTGATAAAGTGGTGAATGCTTGTTTCTTACGAGGAGTCAATGTAAAATCCCCTAATGGGCGCCAAAGAAACTTTATTTTTACGAGTGCACGCACACACACTGATCTCAGATAAGCGATATCCCATCTTCCCACAGTGTCTCAGAGTGGGCCGCTCTCAGCTCGTGCTGAGTTGATGAATTATCTCGGCAACATTAAGCCGCGCTTGTTATTGTTTGGTCCTGATTTATCGAGGGTTTTGGTCCCAGGTCAACTCCCGACCCCTCCTTCCGCCTACCCCCGTCTCCTCCCTTTGTCTCTCATCTGCTTCTCTGTTTGGATTAGAAGACGTTTGATTGATGACTCCCGAGACAAAGAGGTCTGTCTGAAGATGGTCAGTAAACAAAAACACATGTGGCTGAGACAGGACTCATCAGGGACTGAGCAAGCACTATCTTCATCTTTTTTGCAGCCCCACGCGATCGTTCGGTTGGGCATGTAATGCTGCATGCAAGCACTTCGAGCGGAGCACAAATAAATCGGGCTCAAATTAGTCATAACACACATTTCACTGTTCTGTAAGCCTGCAGTGATTTAAAGCGTGTGACCTCTGAGCTCTGTGTGTGTTTGTGTGAGTGTACATGTGCAGGGTTGCTGACTCATCGATTTTAATAAAAGAACAGTTCTCTCAACAATACAGTTGTCATAACAGGTCTGTACAGTGTGACTTTTTCTTTCTGCTGCTGTTTTCTTAACAATGTAGACATACCATGTTGTCTACCTCTAAAAAGAACCAGAAAAGGCATACAAATATGATGAAAGCACAATAAAAGTAGTCCACATTACCATTTCGCTGCTGTCCTTCTGAAACCTTGTATTTCCATATTTCATGATTGTTTTGTCACCCTATATGTAAGTAAGTGGGTTTCGCAAATACACCATATGACCAATAAAGATAAATAAAAGTGCTTGTCACACAGTACTTGTTCATTCCAAGTCAAATTACAGATTTTTCTTTTATTACAAAAATCATTAAGATATTAAATAAAGATTGTGATCCGTGAAGATATTTTGTCACTTTCCTACCACAAATATACGTGGATGCAGCCAGGGCTGGAATGGGACTAAAAAACGGCCTGGACTTCTTGGCCCAGAACGGTTCTCAGTTGTGCGGTGGCCGGCTTGTCCATCCGGGGTGAATGCTTGGCCCATGTTTAGATTCGGCCCACTGGGAAAAGTCCCAGTGTGCCAGATGGCCAGATGCCAGATGGCCAGTCTGCCCCTGAATGCAGAAAAAGCGCAGAAAAAAGGCAGAAAACATGTTTACAAACTTCGCTGCTGACCGTTTGGTGTCTATGATTACCTTGGAACTTCTGCTTTCTGGTTCATCTACTCTCCACAACAGAAATGCAGCGGTAAGCCAATAGAGAGCGTTAGAACAAACCTGTTTCTTCTTAGCAACAATCTGCTGCAGGACATTTAAGCCAATTTTCTCAATATTTCGATTTTTTTGCACCCTCAGAATCTGGATATTCAAATAATTGTATCTCGGCAAAATTTTGTCCTATCCTAACAAACCACACATTAATGGAAAATTTATTTATTTAGCTTTCAGATAATGTACAAATCTCAATTTCAGTCAATTATGTTTTATGCCTGGTTTTGTGGTCCAGGATCACAAATTGCTGTGAGGAAAATATTACATATTATGTTTTTCGCTTTAGCATATTTTAACTTGTCAGTACATGAGATGTTGCAGAAGTCTTTGCTTGCCATTTGACACCTTTGAATATGCTGAAGTACAAATAAGAGTTATAACTAAGATACATTTTCAGTGAACACAACTTTCAAATACTGTACGTGCAGGCAAGCAAAAGACTATATGTGGGTGTTCAACCACAAAAAGGGAAAAAGTTGGCACACCACAGCTCCAAAAGCGAAATGTTGTCACCAAAAATAACACGAAGCTCATCTATGCGAAGCACCAAACAGCTTTAGAAATTGAGTTTTTAGGAAACAATTTTCACAACATTTTTAGGAAAAAGTTTCCCCAGACCCTCCTTTTATCTGCCATTGGTTCATTAGAAAAGATAGTTCCATTCCAAACTCACACCAATATTTGAGCTAGAGTTTAAAAAAACATCAGAACACAAACAGAGAAACATTTTGAAAGCACCACCGAGGCTGTGTTTACACTCTTTTGGAAGAATAATAGCTTTCTTGCATGTTTTCTAGAAAACCATCACCATTAAATCTGAGACTACAATATATATGTGGGCACACTGCATCATTAATGTATATTGGAAAATGGTATTGTTTATGGTCTTGTATTGCTTTTTAACTGCAGTCATTAAGGACGGGAGGCATACTGTAAACACACAGTGCTTTGCGCAAGACTTGAAATATCAGACCTTGCATTGGTGTCGAAACTTTATGCTTTATATCCAAGATGTGAGTCATCTCTGGGGCAGTAACAGACTGGGAAACTTTAATGGTCTGGAAACTTGTTTTGTGTTGTTTTATTGAAGTCAGTTTTATTCTGCAGTATGTATGAGGCATTGCAAATCGTACGTGAATACTAAAAACACTGCTGACCAAATTACATCAGACAGTTTAAAACATAACGGAAGAACATTAGCCTGCATGTACTGTATTTGTTTTTTGTATTATGTGGCAATTTTATTGCTCAGATGTTGCTCTTTCATATCTCTGGAGAATTCTGCTTATCCTTTGTAATGAAAGTATTATATTCGTACCAGATGTTTCTTTTCAAAGAAATATAAGACGCACAGATGTGATGTTTTTGACGTACAGTACAAGTGCTGTAAAGTGAATGTAGAGAGCGTGGAGAGTTTCATACAATAGAATTCATATTGAGATATCCGACTCGACTGCAGACTTCAGTATCGTGGCAAAACTGAGCACAGTTTGAGATCCTGAGATCTCTTCTGAAATTTGAGAGGAGACACGTGTGAGATGATGACTGAGGCCTTTCTCTCAGGAGAACACTTTGAGATGCAGAAAACCTCAACATGAAGTCCACACAGCGGAGAAATCGCTGATCTCCAGTTGATAGCTGGAATGTGTTTGTTTTGTGGGTGTGGAAAGGTTCAGGACAGTGTGAATTCATGCAGGAATACAGCACATTGGAGAAACTAGAAAAGCACATTAAGACCTACCTGTTATTTTTACTAGTAAATGAATGTCTGTGATGCACCAATAAATTCCTGTTGCATGATGTAAAATCATTTTCGCAAACCACTGCATTTTTGCACTCTCCAACCCATTTTACCAGTAATGGATGTGTATTTATCATACAATATTAAATGAAAATGCCCTTCAAATATTGAAATCAAACACTAAAATCCATTTGTAGTTTTATTATTGGTTTTTAAAATTTACAGGTTTCCATTTGGCAGATATGTTTATACAAAGTGACTCACCGTTTGTTATATTATAAGTTATATATTTGATCAGAATGTGAGGATTGACCTCATGACTCGCGGTGCAATAAAGCTACATGAACAGAATAAACGTGTCTTGAATTTGGGCACAATATTTCATGTAGTCTAGGTTAGGGCTAAGCGATATAACGGTTCATACCGAATACCGCTGTGTGTTTTTGTTATAATTTTTTTTTTAATATATCGCATTATCGGTGTATGTCGCTAAAACAACGTGCGGAAGGCGGCGCAACGCGACACTGTTTCAGTGGGTCCCTTTTCAATGTTGCACTGTGACCGGCCATTCACACAGAATGTGTCTTTGTATGCCGCGGCACTACTTTATCATAATTTTTTCGGAGGCGTTTGGATGTTTGCGTGCGTCTCGCGCATAAGCGGTGACGTTACATATTTCTTTACCAATGCAATGGGAGCGCACCTCGTGGCTTTACGTTATATTAAATATAATAACAAACAGACATTTTCAAAAAACAAACGTGTTCCCGTCTTATCTGCTCAATATAGGCATATAATATGATGTGTTATTTGTTTGGAGGATTTTTTGTTAGGAGGATTGACAGCAAGATCCGATCACTTTCCTCCCACGTATTTAATTTTAGCCTAAAAAATATGATTTTAGGAAATCATGAAGCCATTGTGACTATGTAAAACACAACAGACTTCACATGCATGTTTTAATGCTACAATTGTTACTATTCTGCTCTTCTGAAATAAACCTTTTCTAAATTTTGTTTTCAACTATTCATTTCTGGATGGGTGCTCCTAACTCTTGAAGTTGGGATCACCAGTGCTTCCACGGCTTCTATTTATTTGCTTAAATATTATGTATGCAAGTTACCTTTGCATGCTCTTCAGTTGTTAAAGAAGTCTTCTAAACTTTAAGGGGATACTCTCACTGTCAAATGACTGTATAAAATGGCATTTTAAGTCAATCAACAGCACTATTTCCTCACTCAATTAGTGGAAAATGTGGTTAAAAAAAAAGAAACTTGTCCTGGTTGGAATCTGCTGAATTTTGCGAGCTCCTACCAAGTGATGAATTAATTTGTGGCAAAATATAGTAGACGTTTCTTTCGTAACCTCCTAAAAACATTTTGACCCACAGTACCAAACAATCCAATCCATATTCTGTTTACTGCAGAAGTTTGAGTCATCTGCAAGTTTTATTCTGAATCGTGTGTGGGATGCCAGCACGCTCTGTTTTGATTGGCTTAAGTTTCAGCCTCTGTCCACTGTGCTGGAATGAGTCTCAGCTCGGTTGACCCTTGACCCCTGAGGGTCATCGTCCATTACCACATGAAACATAAACGTCAGCAGCCCTCCTGCTAAACGCATTTGTCTTCTAGTAGGTCATTGGTCATAGCCCACCTGCTTTAGCCAGAACTCCTTCACACTCGGAGAAATGCATTCGATCCATTAACACCTTCAGGCGACTTTGAACTACTGCGGTCTCATTCTACAAAAGTAGCGGTGAGAATGCAAAAGTAACTTAGTTGAGACAGTGGTCAAAATACAATAGCTATCCGTTAAATGCATTTAATGAAGAAGGCCATACAGATATATTCAGCTTTGGTTCCAGCTTTGTGACTTTAGGAGTCGCTAATGGATGAGAGCCATGCACAGAGCTGATAGCTGATTGGTTTATCTTAACGAATGGCCCGCGAGAACGCTGCAGCACGTAAAATTGCAACTAATGATGCCTCGGAGTGTGGCAGTGGTTATTGACCTATCAATCCAACCAACAGTCTTTCCCCGGAGCTCAGCTCCTGCGCGGTTTTCCACACATCACTACATTGTCTCCAACATCCATTCATCTGCCTAATGCGCTCTGTCAATACTCACACAATACCATGAAAGGATTGATTTGAATGTTCTGCGTTCTGTTCCATTCCAGACATTTTAATGTCGTCTGCAAATACCGCTCGGCATTCTTTCTGCAAAAAAAAAACCAACCAAACGCGAAATTAAACATTCATATAATTCGGGAAGTTATGTATTCGAACACGAGGTAATTCTAAGTTGCGTAGTTCTTGTGGGCAATGTTTTGGTTCTGGCGGGTTGTAGACTTGGTTGATTTCATTTAATGCTCTACAGTTACAGTTACGTAACCATTCCGATCATTTTACTGCCTGTTTACATATTAATATGATCATGGAAGATTTTTGGTAGTTGCTGTAGGCAATGTGAAAAAAGGTCCTTTGACTGTATCAATATACTCACTCACTTTAGTTAAAAAGTTTAATATCTTCTTCATAAAGGGGGATTTTTACTTCTGCGTCAGACCTACGCCGTAGCCTACGCAGAGACGCCTATCCTATCCTAGCCTGACGCGCACCTCTCAATGTAACAGCACTTTAAAGGGCTCATATGGCTTCTTCTTCGGCTCTTGTCTTGGTTACACAAGCAACACGCCTGTGGACACTGATTCCTAGTGGTTATTGCCTGTCAACGCAGACAACAACGCATAAGTATAAACAAAAACTGGCCCGTTGCCTACTGAGGTAAAAATTTGTTAAATGTAGTTGCTTTGTTTGTGTGTGTATGTTGTAAAGGGAGGTCTCATTGATGTTAAAGTGTAAATAGTTTGTGATTTTTAAGGTCCTACTTTGCTTTATGGAGTGTCCAATGACAAGTTTACGTACACACAAGGTCTAAAAACATTTTCATTTTCTAATGATAGGCAGTTATTATTGCCTTACTTCTTCACTGACAATCAAATGATTCATTCGGCGATTCATCTGTCTAAACCCGCTTGCTTTCAGTCAGCCTACTCTGATGCGATTGGTCAGATGGTCTCTGCTGTGATTGGTATACCGCATACAGCATCGCAGTGTCGTAAATGGAACGTAGGCGGGCATTACGCAGAATGACGCAGATGTGACGCGGAACTGAAATTTGAACGACAGATGACTCGTTCGCGTGATTCAGAGTCGACTCATTTTTCCCCAAGCCAATAACTTTGTTACTCGTTCACTTTCAGCTTTGTAACTTGGCAGACTGCTTACATTCACACACAGAAACATTACACACCTAAAATGTCATTTTAAGGACGTTGTGATAGTTACTCTTTAAGACAGGACTAACTTGTAGGCAGTGTGCAGGGCAGCTTCTGGTCATCAGTGCTAGGACCTAACCTCGAACTCTGACACCATTAGTGTGGGCCGGTCATTTGACTCGCACACACACAGAATGATAAATGGCCGTACATTCACATACAACACAGGTGTCAGAGGCTTTAGAAATCAGACATGCACAGACACACACATCTATTAATGTAAAGACTCTCTTGGCCATAATGAAATAAACCAGAGTGAGTAACTATTATTCTGAATGGTGCCCCCCCACCACACAAACACAAATAGGGACGTTAACCCCAGCATCATTAATCTGATAGGGATGTCAATGTGTGTGATGGAGGGGGGTTTGTTCGGCTCTAGGGTGGAGGGGATTCGAGGAGATGACTGTCTCCTGATCTTTCGGCGGCTTCTTTGTGCAGACAGTCAGTGACTGAAGCGTATCATTTTTGCACATCTAGCATCACCAAACACAAGTGTTTTTTATTCTCTCTCTCTGTCTGCCACTAGACAGCCAAAGAATATTGTGCAGTGAATACATTTTAATAGACATGCTATCGTACCTTGTCATCTAAATGATTATCTTTAGTATAGCATTCTGCTTGTAAAATTGTGTCCTGTATTGGGACAATTTAGGGACTAAAGGATTTTGAAACTTAAAAAATAATGTTTTTTGTAGTGAATGTAGAACATTTTTCTATCTTACAACTACTGAAATTTTCTTAGATTCACTTCCATTGTCACCCACCAAAATTAGCTTTCACTTCAGCTAGAACTCTCAGAAAGGCCAAGCAAAAACTTGTCTATTCATTTGGACGGTGAGACTTCCGTAACAAGAGCTGTATTGGGCATTCCAGTTTCTTCTATGTGTTTAAATACAAGTTAACTGTCTAAGCTATGTTCACTCTTAAAAATAAAGGTGCTTAAAAGGTTCTTCACAGGGATGCTAAAGAAGAACCATTTTGGTTCCGCAAAGAACCAGTCGGAGCTGCTTAAAGAACCATCTCTTCCTTTTTATCATCGGAAGCACCCTTTTTTCGCCACAAAGAACCCTTTGTCATGATTCCGCTATCATATTATCTTTATTCTTATTCTTGCAGCGGAGTCATGACTAAGTCTAGGGTTTTGTGTGAGAAGGACATGGCATGGCTTAGATATTGGCTGTCATGCGCCTTCTCGTGTCTCGTCTATGGCCCCGCCCCTCTCGTCTCCTCGTTAGCTTCCCTTGAGTGTTTTATTACCCACACCTGCCTATTGTAATTATCCTTTGTTCGTCTCCCCATTTAATGCCCTGGTATTCTCTGTCTTGGACATAGTTGTAACTTTGCTCGTCTGAACTGCTGTACCCAGGATTTAGTCCATATGCTGTGTCCCAGCGTTCATTTCCAGTGCTCTGTTTTTGGATCCTTTTGATTTTTGTTACAGTTTGTTACCCTACGTGAGTTTTTCGTTCCTGTTTGGCTGTCTTTGTTTATCCCCTGTATTTTACCCCATTGTGGGTTTTTGTTTTGTGTTTTATAAAGATATTTTGTTACCCCGTACCGCTGCCTGCATTTGGGTTCTTTATCACCACACGTTTCGTGACAGAACCAACGAGCCACTAATGAACCCAGCAGGCAGCAGCTCGTCCCAGACTTGGTGGCAGTCAACCACCAATGAGGTCAAGAAAGGCAACGGCCCTTTTCCTCCCCAGGGTGATCGGACCCTGGAGGATTATCCACGAGGATCTGTGGCTAGGCGGGGCTTTCTCCCAGAGGTCCTGTTGAAGTCTTATTTCCTTGCTGGCCTCGTCAGTCCTCCTCCGCCCGAGGAACGGGAGAGGATGATCCGGGGGTCTTTCCAGGATCTGGTAAAGGATCTCGCTTTCAGCGGCCCCCAGGACTCCTCCCATTCACACCTGGATTCTATCCCGGAGGACCGGGTTCTCACCACTGGGATGGTAAGGCTCACTAGTCCCCCTATCACCTCTTTGCAGCCGCCCACACGCCCTGTGGTCCGATCAAGGAAGAAGCAAAGGAGGGGGTTGCTTCCTCCACCGCAGGCACCAGCCACGGCTCCGGTTCAGTCCACGGTCCAGGTCCAGCCGGCACCCAGCCCGGCCCAGCAGCCGGCACCCAGCCCGGCCCAGCAGCCGGCACCCAGCCCGGCCCAGCAGCCGGCACCCAGCCCGGCCCAGCAGCCGGCACCCAGCCCGGCCCAGCAGCCGGCACCCAGCCCGGCCCAGCAGCCGGCGTCTAGCCCTATCCAGTCAGTGTTCCAGCCGGCCTTCCAGCCGGAAACCAAGCCTGCCCCTGTTCCCAACTGGACTTCCCCAGTCAATCCCCCCGGGGCTTCACGCTCCAGAGCGCCACCCCGGACCGTGACTCCCCCTAAGACTGTCCCACCCTATCCATACCCTTTTGGACTGCCCCCTAGGAACTCTTGTTTTGCCCCACCACCCCTCCCATGTCTGTTGTTTATATTATGCCACCCTAACCGAAGTGTGATATTTGCCTGTCTGCCCGTGATCATGTTTTCAATGTTCTGTTGGTTTTTGTCTGTTACCCAGTCTGTCTTGTCTTGTTAGTTACCCCTTGGTGAACACCTGGAGGTGTTCATTTGAGGGGGGGGCTTATGTCATGATTCCGCTATCATATTATCTTTATTCTTATTCTTGCAGCGGAGTCATGACTAAGTCTAGGGTTTTGTGTGAGAAGGACATGCCATGGCTTAGATATTGGCTGTCATGCGCCTTCTCGTGTCTCGTCTATGGCCCCGCCCCTCTCGTCTCCTCGTTAGCTTCCCTTGAGTGTTTTATTACCCACACCTGCCTATTGTAATTATCCTTTGTTCGTCTCCCCATTTAATGCCCTGGTATTCTCTGTCTTGGACATAGTTGTAACTTTGCTCGTCTGAACTGCTGTACCCAGGATTTAGTCCATATGCTGTGTCCCAGCGTTCATTTCCAGTGCTCTGTTTTTGGATCCTTTTGATTTTTGTTACAGTTTGTTACCCTACGTGAGTTTTTCGTTCCTGTTTGGCTGTCTTTGTTTATCCCCTGTATTTTACCCCATTGTGGGTTTTTGTTTTGTGTTTTATAAAGATATTTTGTTACCCCGTACCGCTGCCTGCATTTGGGTTCTTTATCACCACACGTTTCGTGACACCCTTTGTGAAACAGAAAGGTTCTTCGAATGCAAATGTTTCTTTATGTAACCATTTAGACAAAAAAGGTTATTTTGTGGCATCGTGAAGTATCTTTATTTTTAAGAGTTATTACCAATTGAATACCTCATAGGTTGGAAAAATCTTAGTTTATATCACCTCCAGTTGATTTGGGAAAGGTGGTAGGTCTTGAGGTTTCTATACTTTATCCCTATTTGTGAACTGTCTGAGTGTCAGTCAGTCTGAAAGCCGATTAAAGTAGACATTGATGGCTTGCTAAAAGAAAGTTTTGAACAACATAAGGTTGAGTGAGCGACCACAGAATATTATAATCCTGACGGATCGTTCTGGCTTTCAATTCTGTTTGGATGAGCCACAGTCATTGAAAAATGAATGTAAACATACAACCGTGACCACACATTCATAATGGGCTACATTTCATGGCAAGCCTACTTTGTTATAGTTTAATAAACTTTTTGCTCTTTCATCATAATGCCATTGGTGGCGTTTTAAACCGTGAGAGAGTGGATTTTATTGCTTTACTTAGTTTACTTTTTGCAAAAAGAAGATTTGGATTTCAGTTGGAAAAGTTTAGACTGGAAAAAAACTGTGCGAAACTGAGGGAAGAGTGTTTGTGCAGCAAACAATGAGTGATTGACTGCGTGTTCAGGCGTTATACAGCACTCAGTAAAAGCCAAGTCCATCAAACCCATCACACACACTGAGAGATGTAGGTCAGAACAATACATCACCTCACAG
Organism: Triplophysa dalaica; assembly: GCF_015846415.1. Classification (NCBI taxonomy): domain Eukaryota; kingdom Metazoa; phylum Chordata; class Actinopteri; order Cypriniformes; family Nemacheilidae; genus Triplophysa; species Triplophysa dalaica. The sequence continues at coordinate 16,954,227 of NC_079558.1, read as the reverse complement.
TGAATTACACACAACTGGGTGTGTGTGTTTGTGTTGCTTGTGAGGGCCAAGTTTTTACATTTGAAAATACCCTCACCGATATAATGAAATATTTGTCATCACTGTGTGAAAGGCTCAAGAAAAATCTTTTGCTTTGAATCTAATAATATCAACAGGTGAGGGGTAGATTCAGGTGTAGGATAAAGTAAATATCATTATCTTGAAAAATACAAAAATCATTACATCTATAAAAAGCAATCAAGGATAGAGCTTTAAAAGTGTGTGTGTGTCAGAGAGAGAGCGAGTTAGAGAGTTTATTTACTGCTGAGGGTTTGTATGTGTGGGTGGACAGCAGGAACTGAACGTGTGCTCAAAAGTGTGTGTGTGCGCATGTGTGTTTGATGCCAGTCAGTAAGGCCATGTGGTTTAGATTCAGTCAGCTGGTTGCACTGCAGGCATCTCTCCAGAGAAAAAGAACCGTCTCAAACCCATCTTTTCTCTTCTGACACTCTTCCTTCAACACCATCTGTATTGCACTGCTGCTTAGAATGCGGCTCATCTCATTTACAAGCCAAACCAGGTTTATGCAGAAACAGCTATACTTTGTTTCAGATGTCTAGATTTCTCAACCTGAGCACACACATGCTTGCCTAACACCACAGATAACAACACCACGATATCATATCCTAAGTTTTAGTCATTCAACTGAACCTGTACACTCTTAAAAAAAGGTGCTTCAAACGGTACTTCGATGCCATAGAAGAAACTTTTGGTTCCATAACGAACCGTTAACATCTGAAGAGCCTTTCTGTTTGACAACAGGTTCTTTGTGGCGGAAAAAGATTCCTCTGATTATTTAAAAAGGTTTCAAGAACCTTTGACTGAATGGTTCTTTATGGAACTAAAATTTTCTTATGGCATCGAAGTACCTTTGAAGCACCATTTTTTTAATTCTTTGGCATAGCTGTGAAGAACCTTTTAAGCACCTTTATTTTTATGAGTGTACGTTTGTGATATGCACCTCAAGGATACTGTAATGATAAACTCTATAAGATTAAATGAATCTGAAAATAACATGGAACAGAGTCCAAATGTTGGAACCAAAATATAGAGAGTTTGGGGTGTTTTTTTTACCATGCATCCATCAAAAATTCCTAGCAACTGAATAACAACTATCTAGAACACTGTACCAACCACATAGCACATCCCTAGTAACAACTCAGAACATCCTAGCAACCGCACAGCAATGCATAGTGTGCTAGACTAACACACACACAGACACAATGGACATTAGCCTCTCAGTTTGTCTCAGACTGGAGGGGATGGATGAATGGATGTTGTGGGGAGGAGGGATGAAAAATGAATCTCGTCCTGTTTTTCTTTTACCCCACCCCCTTCCTGTCTCTCTCGTCTTTTGTCCTTTTTTCTTCAAAACATTCTTTTCTCATGCGTGTACAAACCCATTCATGTTATATATATATATATATATATAACATCAGATTCTGAAATGCTACCTAAGTGGAGAGCTCATTAGGATTTGGAACAGTGAGTTATTCTGTTGTATGGTTTGGAATGAGCTGTTGAGCACCTTGTTTCCTCTAACTTATGTTTTGAAGCTTGAGATTCTATAAATATTTACAACCCATTAGAAACACTTGTTGCGTTGAGGGTTGTCTTATGTGCCTCAGGAGCATTAGAAGGGATAGCTCACCCAATAAATGAAAATGCACATTTTTACATTCTCATGTCATTCAAAACCTGTGGAACACAAAAGAAGATATTTTGAAGAATGTCAGGAACCAAACAACATGGGTCCCATTGATAAGACATTTCTTAAAATATCTGCTTTTCTTTGTCTTTTTTGTCATGAATTCCTCAGAATCCATAAGGGACATAAATGAGGCAGATATTGGCATAAAGTAAAAGAGCTTTGTTGGTTGTGAAGTTTTGGTCATTTGGTTGTGGAAGAATTTAAAATGAGTTCATATTTAGACACAAGAGACTCCGAAGAGACATTTAGAAGAATGCGTTTTCTTCTCAAAGGTTCATGTATCCAACATGTGATCTCTTTTCTTCCCTAGCAGCACTCGCATCTTTGTGGCACAGCACAGGATAAAGTTAAGGATACAGGTTTGAAGACTTTTTCACCCACATTTTGACTTTTGTACACTATTAGGTCTATATTAGTTAATCTAAAATTAAATTTACTGTACTTTAGAATTGTCACAAACACCAAGAAGAGAAAACCCAAGTGCAGACGGCAGGTAAGAAAACTAACTTTTATTAACAAAACATAACGACCCATGATGGGGGAAAACATAACAATACAAAGAGCTTCAAACAAAGACTTCCCACGAGAGGGCAAAAAACAAGAGAGACTGGATAACTAAACTAAACTAAACCAAACACAAGGACATTACATAGGGGAACTAACAAGGGATAATTGCACTTAGCAGGTGTCGGGAATGAAACTGGAAATTTGGCGGGAAGCTAAACGAGGGGGCGGGGTTAGGAGATGAGACAGGAGAGCACATGGCCATCATAAACAAACAATGACCATGTGCTTCCACACAAAAGACGTGGGACTGTCATGACCCTGCCACAAGATTAGAAAAGCAAGACAAGATGAGACAGGATCATGACAAGAATATTTTGGATGTTACTTAATTATTATTTCTTTGAATACATAACATATGAGCAGAAACAGTGATGCTTTCCTTAAGAAAAGGAATCAAAAATGTAAAAGCTCACTATGAGCTCTGGGCCTCATCGGGACATGATGTTTTTATGGTCGCAAGCCAGTGCCTTTTGCTGTATGTTTCAAGTCATTTGCATTGTGTTAGAGGAGGAACATGTGACAGTTGGCAAGAACGCTGCAATCCTGTCTGGAGTCTGTGACAGAGATGCGTCCCCAAAGCATGATACACACTTCCTGCAGCTCGCTGCAGATTTATGAGGTGTGCGTATACTGCTGTCATCACAGTTTCTTCAAGCTCTTAAAAAGTTTTATGTTTCATAAAACTTTCAGAAGTTGCTTGGTGGTCTCACCGTAGCATCCAGTAGTAGAGCTGGGATTTAGCATGCTGCCAAGCTAACAACGTAGCCTAGTACTTTAATAAGAAGTAAATAATCGGCATTTACAGGGATTCAGGGATTTTTAATTACATAGGACAACTTGTCTGTACTGAATAATATATTAATGTGATTATTTTACAACCATAGTAGTTTTTATTTTGTTTTTTAGCTATAGTAAAAGTATAGTCTTGAGTAGCCATACCTTCATATTGAAGGTCTGGAACTTATCGCTGCTTTCTTTGGCCAAGTCCTGCCCAAGAGGCCACATGACTGACAGGTCAAGCAACCAATAACGTTTCGTTTGGTGCCGTGTCATGTTTAGAGGCATGGAAATGTCCCTGTAGTAACAGATCGGTGCACAATCACGAACGTGTCAAAAGTTAACAGCAACAAGTAAAAGTACAGGAGTACGTGTCTTAAAAGTACTCAAGTATCAAAAGTAAATGTCCTTTATGACAGTGGCGCATTGTTTTATTGTCGTATACCTTACTCCTCTGAAGCAACCTATTGAATACAATGAATAGCTCACAGTATCAGTTGTTCTAAAGAATTTATGATGTTTATTTACCGTTTAGCCGTTATGCCGATAATTTTCATGAAAATATTTCTATGATCTTTGACTGATTGTAGCGCTCGTTCTTAACAATGCATCACACATTGTTAAACCACAGATGATTACATCACACTTTAGCATGTGCCTTTTTGTTTTTTTATTGTTCTATTTGCCTTTTAAGAGCTCTTTCAGCTGTGTATTAGCCCCGATGTTTACGTTAGTTTAGCGGGAGTTGCAGCTAAAGCCGGAAAACCGCGAGCTTAGAAAAATTGAAATACTGACAGTGAAAGCTCCTGGCAGATCGCAAGCCTGATAAATTGCCCACACAGGAAAAACTGCAATATAGAAAAGAGTTTCTACATTTGGACCTTTTTATTAATGTAGTGGAGTAAAACGTATGATATTTGTCTTTCAAATGTAATGAAGTTAAAATACAAGTATTCTGAAAAAATAATACTCAATCCAAGTACAGATGCTCAAAAAGTGTACTTAAGGACAGTTCTCAGGTCAGTGGCTCAAAAATGGGGTATGCAGTATATGCAGTGAATAGGGGCGCCGCACAAGGGGCACCATGGTACCAAAATATTATTTCAAGGTTTATTTATAAAACGAAAGTGAACGAAAAAGTCATTATCTAAAACGTTTTGGTTTCATTTAAATTAGTTCATTTTAAACGAGTTCAATAAATATATATTTTATTTAATCAAATTATTAGGTCACCCAATCACTCTTTGAAAGGCAAATGACTTAATGGATCGAGCAAAGAAACTTCCCTATGCGCAGAACAGAACATGAAAAACAAGTAAATTGACAAGTAAAAACAATGTCCGAGTGGATAAATATCGATTATCATTTCACCTCTGTAAATCTTTGTTATATAACGTTGCCTGAGTGGTAGTTCATATCTTAATACAATATCAGTTCACCTCTAGGCCTAGGCTTCATCTTTGGCGCTTATAAAATAAATCTATGTTTGTGAAGGAGCTTTATAATCACATTCGGGAGAGTCTGAGATGGTTGATAAAGCGGTTAAGTCTCCCTCTATCACGCATATAAGCTAGTTATCGGCTTCTTCATTAAACATCGGACGATTTTCCCCCATATGTCGACCCATTTTGCATTTTGAATGTCAGGTCCGTGTTCTTCACATAACGCGAGCAGATGCCTCTTCTGTAAACAGCGCTCAGCACAGTGCACCGGAGAGATTGTGTGTGGACACTAAAACAGCTTAATGATTGAATTGATGACAGAGACAAGAGCACAAAAGAACGTTTGTTAATAAAACATAATTTCTGCGTTCAATGTAAGTTTGTCTTTGTTTTATTTTAATGATGTGTGTAGACATAAAATGTGAACCACAAACTAAAAATGTTTTACAGAAAGGGGAAAATCCAAAGATTTTTTATTTATTTGCGATATGATGTCTGTTATCCATCTTATTTCACTTTTCAATGAAATTTGAATCATAATGCACAGTAAAGGTATGTTTAACATAGGCTATGTTATTGTTGTGTTTTTATTAAATATTAATGAAACACAAACCAAGCATTCGTTTTAAAGTAGGCTTAAATGGGAAAATACAAGGCCGTTTGCATATTTGCTTTATACAACGTGATTTTGTTGACCTAAGGACAACATTTTTATAAATGAAACCTAAACCCACACCAAATCCTAACCATAACTAACCCCTTAAATCAGAGGGAAATGAGAAGTGAATAACTATGGTCTAGAAGCACCTAATCCTGGATGGAAGATTAAACTTAAAATAAACTGTAAACTTCTTTCTGAAATTTGATTGGTTGATTTAAATGTTGTCCCAGGGTCAACATGATGTTGTCCCAAGGATATCAACCACTTGCTATAGCCAACGTCTTATTTGTCTTATTCTGGTAATAATACATCATGTTAATAATACTTTTTGTTGAAGGAAAGGGAATAATCTAAATGTATAACTTTGAAGATCAAAATAAGTTTATTTCCTCATCAGCACATCTCTTATGGTCTACAACTCCATTGTTAGCCTAATTATATGTGGGATATTTAAATAAGTTTTATTGTCTAAAACTGGACAAGCTTTTTGGTAAAGGTTTTAAATGTCAAAATTTCTAGACTACATAAGTGAAACTCACTTTTAAAAGAATACAATATATAGCCTTATTTGGGTTTTTTATTTAGTTATTATAAGCAAAAGATCAAATAAAAAATGTTTAGCCTGTTATCCGATTAATAAAAAAACAATCGTCCGATTATACGATTGTTAAAATAATTGTTAGATTCAGCCCTAATTTATTGTGTATGTCTGAACATAAACTTTATGTACTTTTACTACATTTCGCTCTGTTGTTTCATTAGTTTTCAGATAGTTATTTATCTTTTCCGAATTTTGTATCTTTTAAACTGTGAAGCAGTTGGAAAAGTGTTTCTGTAAAAGGAAACCTTCATGCTTCTGTTATAGATGCAAATCTAATTGTCACCTTCACATGATGTAACATATACAGTAACTAGAATGACTCCAAATGTAATATAGTACAACTTGTTTGCAGATTTTTTATTTGTTGTGTGTTTCCTATATTGGGGTGGCCGATGGGGGGCACCAATACTGTACTCGCATATAACTCAGAAAATGTGCAGTTGCGCTCCTGACTCGGGTAAATATACTTTCTTACTGTCCACCTCTGTATTATTTAGATCAGACGTTTAGCCAACGGTCCATTGGCGTGAGACTGAGACTAGTAAAACCATAACCACAAAATTGTTATGGTCTTACCACAATAGCCAAAGTTTAGTTGCTGTGGTATTTGTAGTACAACTGTTGTCATAAAATGAAATAATTTGCCAAAAAACCTAAGTGATTACCACCTTGATTTCACAGGAATTTGTCATTGTAACTGTGTTGTACATTTTCGTATAATAAAAACCATGGCTAATTTTTCTAAGGCAGTGGTGGTCAAACTGGGGGCCCAAGAGGAATCCAGGGGGGCCACAGATTTTGTGGCATTTTATGTAATATAGAAATGTATTATAGATTTTATGCAACCAAACATCAGAAAATTAAGATCACCAACAGAAAGAAGTGATGTTCTATCATTGGATAACTGAATACTTTTTTGGTTGAATTAAAATGATAAGTTTAAGATTATAAATCTTTATTTGGGGGGTCAGCAAAGCGTGGCACCCTACACGAAGGGAGTCCTACAATGAACATTTTTGAGAACCACTGTTCTAAGGAATCAAACAGCATTGGTATAACGGTTTATAAACAAGCAATCCAATAATTGCAGTATGAATTAACATTTCCATCACGATTATGACTTTGTTTTCAACGTTTTGCATTCATTTTTGATTAACTCTGATATTTTTGAGAGTAGGAACGAAGTCTGACCCTATGAAGTTTGAAAATCCACTTTCGAAAGTTTTTTTAAGGTTTGTGAAGATGTGTTCACACTTGTTAATATGAAAGATTTAATCTGGTCATGGCAGACATTTTGCTATGTCTGTCGGGCTGCTCAAGTTTATGCTCACTTCTAAATCCCACTTTAACTCCTGTGATTTGTTACCCCAAAGAGAAAGAGGAACCCAATGCCAAATCCCTGAAACAGCCCCGGTCACACCTACAGTTTTATGGCACCGATTTTTATCACGGAAAGTTTTAAACATAGCATTGGACCATGTATATAAGTCATAAGTGAATACTTACCACGGTGTTGTAGCCGAAATGGGATATTTTTGGAATTTCACACTGCTGCTAAAGTACTATTTCTCCTTCCAAAAATAATAATATGAATAAATACATATATTGCGATACATCGGTTTCTGATCGCTTTTATATATTTTTAATACATCCATAATGTTGAATTCTGTAATGCTGATACAGTTGTAAAAATGTGTTATTTGTTATGCTATCATACAGCACATGTGAGTGTTGTGTGTCGCCCTATGCTGGAAGCTTTTGTGCGTGATGCTGTGTATATTTCCCAAAGGGTCAGCCACGCTGTTTGATTGCCCATGATACCGCATGTGTGTGTGTGTGTGTAGCAGTTTCATGCTGTGTCTATTGTTTGATAAGCCATAATCATAAATCCTGAAAGCTAATCACTCGCCCACTCTGCACCCAATCAAAACACACGCAAATTACCCAGTGCTGGGCGCTATTGAGCTATCCATCATAAGTAATATTAGCACTCTGTGTGTTTGTTCGAAAGAGAGAGAGACAAAGATGTTTCCGGTCGGGTTTCCTGTGAGTGTCTCGGTGGTAATTGTGTTTTTGTGTGTGCTTTTGTGTGAAATATGTTGTGTATGTGTTCAAGAAAGAACGTGTCATCCTTAACGACGATTAATGATGAAATTGTCCCCATTAGAAAGAAAAATCACAGATGTGATCTCTTTCATTTCACAATTGTTTCTTCTAGATTGCAAAGTTTTTAGTGTCTCAGATTTTGATTGATTGATTGATTGATTGCTTGAATGATTGATATTGAGAAAAATACACAGAGATCGTAATTTTCCTCCAAAATGTCATAATCTCACCGATTTGTTAACAAAATTACCCAAGACCAGATCATTTAGGTAAAATCTGTTTTATATGAAATATTTACGATTAATCATGCAAAACAGTTTTGTGTTTTCATAATACTGATAAGTACTTCAGTCAGTGTACTGTGCATTAATTTTGTATTTATAAAACACATGCACAAACAATAATACAAAATATAAAATGTATACATCATATATAATTATATATGTATATAATTTAAATTATTTGTAAATATAAATAAATACATTTAAAAATTTCCTAAATATGTGTACATGTTTGTATGTGTTTGTGGTAATACAAAATGAATATGCACTGTACATCGTTAGAAATATTGTATATATATAAACAAATCTAGTAAGTAGTTCATATCAGTTTGGAACAGAATGAAGGCAACACAATAACAACTTTAGTTTTCTTTAATTGTTTTTCAGGGATCATAAAATGGATTGTATGTATTTCCCCTCCTTTGGTGGGCGTGGCATGTGTGCGGCAGTCTGTTTGTCTCCCGACCAATCATCAAGCTCATCTGGGTTGGCGCGGGGGCGGCGGCCGTAATGACAGACGCCGGCGCGTGTGAGTTAAGGCTAGCGGTGGCTGTGTCATTAGCGTGCGCCCTGAAGGAGAGATTAGTCTGATTTATGGCGAGCGACGTTAATGGAAAAGATATGGCTGCTCTCGCACCCTGCCATCCACACTAATGAAAGTTTTGTGCAAATGTGAAAGAGAACGACAGAGCTGTCGCTTCTACCAGCCCGGCATCACTTCTCTATAATTCACACTCTCTGTTTCACATTCATTCATTCTTCAGCTTTAATGTTAGTCTGTCATTACTGTAACGTCCTAATGTACTGTGAATGTTTGTTTTCACTCGCATGTAGAATCAAAGACAGCGTGTTTGCATCCAAAAGTCCTTAAAATCTAGTCTCTGATCACTTCCTTTTGCAACACTGTTCCAAATTAGCACGTCAATAATCAACTTTATTGTAGTTAGTTGCTTACCAAGTCTTTCATGGAATTGGTTTATAAATGTGATCTTTGGCATTATTTATATCCCAAGTGATGACATCTGATCAGACAGAGCTCTAGTAGTAGAATTAGTAGTAGCCAGTATCTGAGAGACACTTTTTTACTCAGTTTCACATCTGGTTGTGAACACTAAATTAATTTTTTTCTGTGTGATATTGTATTGTATAGGTATTTACTTGCATGGAAATCAGATATTCACTGTTTGTCTGAAGTTGAGAGGGAAGGTTCTCAGTGAAAAATCACTTTGTAAATCAATTTTGTATCAAGCACTTTCACAAGATGAAACACCGGTCCAGAAGCACAATTTCATTTTTTTCATTTTATCATTTTAATCTCCATCCATCCATCCATTTTCTACCGCTTATCCGAACTACCTCGGGTCACGGGGAGCCTGCGCCTATCTCAGGAGTCTTTGGGCATCAAGGCAGGATACACCCTGGATGGAGTGCCAACCCATCGCAGGGCACACACACTCACTCATTCACTCACGCACTCACACCCTACGGACAATTTTTTCCAGAGATTTTAATCTCCAATATAGTTAAATATTAATTATTTATTCAGTTAGTCATCTAGAAACATACAATTTAAAAGGTAAATCGCACAAAAGATAATAAAGACTAATACACCTTTTTAGAGCGTACATTGCATACATTTTTAATTGTGTAATAAAGTAGACTGATCTCACTGGAAATCTGCAACAGCGGGTTGCATTTTGTGTCTCCTTAAAGAAAAAGTTCACTCCAAAATGAAAATTCTTGCATCATTTGTCACTCCAGGTGTATGATTTTCTCTCTCCAGCTGAATACAAACTGAGTTTATATGAATAATATCCTTGTGCTTTTTTTTGTAATACTATGGTTTTAAGCTCTAAATTCATCCATCATAAAACTAATACAGTACTCCGATGTGGTAATAAATGTCTACAAAAGCGAAAGGATGGGTATGTATAGGAAAAATATTAATAAACATTGTCTTCAGTCGTATGCTTGGTCATAAGTCAGGTTATGGCGTAAGCGTTACCTTTGACCTTTCACAACTGTATCTTAAAGCTCATGCAAAAATTGACGAATATGAAAGCAGAGAGGAAAGTGAGTAAACTCGTCACAAACAAGCCTAAAACAAATTATGGCTGTCAAGCCAGCTGATTAATCGCATCCTGAATAAAGGTTTGTGTTAACGTAATATATGTCTCTGTACTGTGCGTATAAATTTTGAATTTATTAACACATACATGTACACATATTTACATGTATATGTAACAATAATTAAAATATAAATGTTTATTAATATGTATATTTTCTTAAGGTCCCCGTGTACCAGAAAGTTGCGATTGTTTTAAGTTCTATATTTTGACACATTTCCGAGTTAAATGGAATTTCAAATGAAAAAAATAGTGGGCGTGGCTTTTGTCTTTCCCTGCGATTTGATTGGATGTATAAAAAATCAGCAGACTTACAGTTGTAGGGGAGGAGTTCACGGATGCTCGGCCCAAGCCGTCTAACATACGTAATTTAAGATGGATAGTCAGTACAATAAGCTTTCCTGTAGCTCGGTGGTTTGAGCATGGTGCTAAAAACGCAAAGGTCATGGGTTCGATCCCAGGGATTGCACATATTTAGAAACAATTGTATAGTATAATGCAATGTAAGTCGCTTTGGATAAAAGTGTCTGCCAAATGCGTTAATGTTAAGTGCAATTTTAGATTTTAACTGAAGATTATGAGGCCAAGATTATGAATTTTAAAAAGAGAATGACCCACATTAATAAACTATTTACAATAAACTTTGCAATTTTTCATAAAAAAATTAATATTTTTTTATTTCACACAGACTTAAATATATTAATATATGCATGTGTTCGTGTGTGTGTGTGTGTGTTTATAAAAACAAAATAAATATGAACACAGCCATATATTATGTAAACATAAACTTTATTTCTGGATGCGATTAATCCAGATTAATCGTTTGACTTTTATCCTCCTCTGTCGTAAACAGAGATTACAAACGTTTCTCAAAAGGTGTCAATTCTAATTTCAGGGCCATTCAATTATAAGGAATATTTTATTCTTAGTTAAGTGTTCCTTTAAATAAATGTATGCCCCACGAACTGTCTCTGGTGGCTGAAACTGGAACTACAGTTTAAAACAAACACCTTCCCACGATGCACTATACACTACACATGAGCAAACATCATCCTAATAAAACTTAATTTAAGTAGTCATAATATACTCTCAAATCCAACACTACAGACCACATTGTCTTCAGTTCTTAGAGAAGTTTCAGCTTAGTCCACTGGAGGGCACCTCTGAAGTCCAGAGAGAAGAGAGAATAAATTTGACACGCTGTTGCCAAGTCATTGGGGGATGTGTCGATTCCTCAGTAAAAAGTTAGTTGGACGAGGTGTGAGAGCATTGGCTTGTCTTATATGGAAAAGGGTGGACCAGAATGTCGGTATTTAGTTTGGGCTTTAATTTCTTACAGCGGAGTCGTATTTTCTCTCGAACTGTGCGCTTGACTGTGATTTTGGGATGTGTGGGGGGAGTCAAACGTCAACAGGGCTGATGGGAAAGAGATGGATTGTCATCACGGTGTCAGTGGCGGTCACATGATGAGTACCCGCGCGTGTATGTGTGCGCGTGATTGATTAATCTGTATCCCACACAGAAAAATACACAGACGAAAGCAAGCCTCCATCGCTCCGGGCTTCCTCCTGATTAAAGTTCAGAGCTCCATCCATCTCTTCTCCTCCGCGCTCTCTAGGATGGATGGAGCTCGCAGAAACGCAATATTGTTTGCGGCGAAAAGCGATTTGCATCTTAGCCGTCACCCCCTCTGCACAATACAATCCAGATAGAGACCCGCAGAAACGCAGTTAGAGGCAATAAAGCGACGGCCCATCCCTCTGCTTTATCTCGCCCACACTTTCCCCATTATTTTTCATTTACTTCCTCACTCTCTCTTTCACTCTCTTTATTCTTTTGTTCTGTCTTTCTCGTTAGATCTATTTCCTCATTCCTGTGGTTTTGGGGCATGCCTACTACGGGCCAGGGTTGTGCAAAATTCAGAGTTTAATCAAAATTTATTAAGAAATTTAAGTACTCGTGAAGTACAAAAGCATCAATTCTGGTGACAATAATTGAATTGAAATATGCATGTATGCATAAGCCAATGCACATAATATAAGACGTACTGCAGGTGGGTAAAGAATAAGATGCAATGTTTTGCATGGAATATGCAATGCATGTACTTTATTAACATGAAAATGTTGTTTGTTCAATGCAATTGTTTATGAATGAAAAACATAAAATATTTATTAAACAACTACATATAGGGTGGAACATTTTACATAAGGGGGGTTTGTGTTCTGTAGAATTCTGTCCCGTTGGCTTGGTTATGGGTAAATGTTACAAAAAAAACACATATTATTCAAATTATAATGGAATCACAATTCTTCATCAAATTCACGAAAGGAACCGAAATGTCCAAGCGCTCTCGATTCACTTCTGAAGGGCAACGAACCCTACCACAGTCCATTCAAAAATATTCCGGATTAAAAAATAAAGAGAAAAAGAGAGAATTAGGAATAAAGTGCACAGATTTGAAGTGGAGGAGTCGGATTAGGAGAAAGGAAAGAGAGAGAGAGAGAGATTTTCGAGCAGCCTGCTGTGTTCTAATCACTCATGCAGTAAGAGTGCCGTGCTCAAAAGCGTTTTGCGGCGTGTACATCAGGACAAGACATTCGTCCTTAGGCCTTACATAGCGTCCTCCATGATGTCATCACACATACAGTACATACATACTCGTTTCATTCGGTGCCACGAGTGCAAACCCTTCAGTCATGTGACAATGCATGATCTCATAGCAAATGCACATATATAGATGTGAAATCACATGCATACATCTGTTATTCAGGTCATGCAATCTCTTCCAAAGACAGCACGGCGCTCCCCCTCCCAACTGTGCGATTCCTCATGTCCTACACACACACACAAACACTATATTTGATATACTGCAGAAATGAGGTCATTCTTTCTCATCCTCTCTGTTTCGTTCAATTTGAGTGAATGGTGTTAAGACACACACACACACACCAAGAAAAAGCAGCCAATAAGAGGCCATTATTAATTAAGATGACATTTTCTTTCGATATTGTTTCAAAAGCTTCCCAGGGTGAGAAGCTGCCTTATGAAATGTAAATGTGTTTATATATGAAGTGTCAAAGGGGCCCAGGTGCACTACTATCTATAAATGAATTCTTTTTTCATAAGAGGTCAAAGGTCAGGTGTCAAGGTCGGACCCAACCTCTCACCCGAATGTGTGTCAAAATACGAAACCTAAACAAACGCTTGCACGCGTGAACTCGGGTGTAAGTCACGGCCTGTGAGCTGCGAGCATCACATTCGATCTCATTTCTCATAGAGCGTGAGCGTCTAATGAGACGTTGCCATCGCCGGAGGAGTTTGACCTGCAATCTGCCGTAATGGGCGCTATCACCGCACCATACAGATGAGCACGCCCGATGGGTGAGAACTGAATCGAGACGCTTCCGTTGATTGATTGATTTAATCAGAGAGACGTAACACTGCTGTCCATGCTGGGGGAGGGGCCATGCATTAAAGGTCATTGTGGACCAATCAGATTAAGGGATGGAGGAGCCTGAGGAGGACAGGAAGTAGAAGTAATGCCTGGCAATCCTTTCTGTGTGCGATCCTAAATCACATTGTAACCTTAAGGGACAATACATGGTACAGTGATCTTTTGGATTATAAGACACTTATATTTTAGTGTCCAACTGATTGTTTAATGGCGCTATATAACATATAGCCTTGAATGTATTATTTAAAGGGACAGTTTACCCAAAAATGAAAATTCTGTCATGGATTACTCACCCTTTAGTTGTTCCAAACCTGTGTAAAAAAATGTGTTCGCTTGAACACAAAAAGCAATTTTAGATATTAGAATGTTAGGCGAGTTTTGAGGCACCGTTGAATACCACAGAAGGAACAATTGAAATGATAGTCAAAGGTGTTTCTTTCCTAAATTCATTCTTTACAAAACCTTTGGTGCCTCGGAATTGTCGATGGCTAACATTCTTCCGAATATCTTTCTTTGTGTTCAACCGAACAAAGAAATGTATGCAGATTTGTGTGAACTATCCCTTTAAGATTGAATAATTTAAAATGTTTGTTTTTTAAATAGGTTTTTAGAAATGCTTCACAGACAACAGGGACGACGCAAATAATAAAGTGCTATCGAACTGTAAATTGTTGGGAAGGAATTATAATTGAATAGGCTCATTTGTTTGTGAAGGAGAGGATAGGCTCAACATATTTTGTGTCTTAATTATACCATAAGTTGTCTGTCACTTGGTAATATGGATAAAACCCTGTACTTGGTTCAGTGTTTGTTCTGTGTTGAATTGATGAGACACCTGTTGTTTATGCATTAACCTATGAAAATCCACAACAATTGAATTAATGATTTGTAATTTGCATCTTCTGAGACTTATTACCTCATAACATACTCGATGTACTTCTCATAGATGCTTGTCTTGGGATAAATTGGCAGACAAACGCATGTTTTGTTGGTAAAGCATAAGGGACAGATACGATAAGAACACGGTGAAACTGGCTTCTTGAGTTGTTTCTAAGCTACAATAATAAACAGCTGCAGCTACTCACTGGTACTCATGATGACGGCAGAAACACTAAAACATCACACTGACGAACAATAAAGAAAGCACAAAAACATTTTCAGTTGCACAGGTGGGGTGCTAGTTCCCATTAGTTCCTTCATTTAGTGAACAAATGTAATCATTACTTGTATTGAGTCTCTCCTGTTGCACAGACCAGCTGCGCAGTGTTGTGTCATTTTTATGTTTTACATATTGAGTTTTTTCGCATTAGATGCATTTAATAACAGGTGTAAACTGTCTGGACTGTAACGTCTAAAAATCTTACCAGTGGAATCAATGCTTCAATTGATCAATACTTCTTTTTTAGAGCCCCGGGGACTTAGGAAACACTAAGAGAAAACTCAAAAACGCACACATTTGGTTCTGAAGCCTTAAACTGAAAACATGTTTAGTTGAAGTGGAACAAGGTGTGTCCTGGGAACAGTCACAACAATTACAATGTTTGCCCATCAGATTTACATGTGTAAATTATTAATAATTAGTATCGATGATGATGCATTAGAAGATATAAATTGTGTTTTGTATGAAACATATTAGAAGGATTATGTGTGAATCCGTACATTATTGTTTAAAAGCAGTTCTTCTGTGTGTATGATTAGATGATGTTTTACTGAAATATGTTTCTCATTTACAAAGGGGCCTCATCTTAAGGTTATGACAGACCGTCTAGTGGAATAGAGAGAGTGTGTACCGCTGGTCAGTGGCCTCAGCTGACAAACCTCATCTTTATCATATCCACAACTCATTTTCATCCTCAGACCACATGTTTATGTGTGTGTATTTTTATTTGTGCTTCTGAATTCAGTGTAGATGAATTTAATTTAAACTTGGAGACCTGGAAGTGTGGGCTCTTAACCACCCAGAAAACCCTAGCAACACCCTAGCAACCTTCTCAAAGCAGTTTTAGCAAGCACAGGTTGTGGTACCCACAAATCCAGAACACTCTAGCAATTATTATCCTGCCAAACAACCACAGCCCACGAAGACAGATTCAAATCTGAACTTCTGCCGGTGGTGTAAGCCAGGGGTCATATTTGATGTGCTTTAACAGTGAATTCACACCATACGGAGCCTGTGTATCTATAAAAGAAACACACTGTTTGCTCTTTATTCTTTATCTCAGTTTCTTTCCCCATTTTCACCGCACAGATTTCCTAAGATTTCGTGTTTAGCAATATTTTCCGTTCAGCCAGCTGTGTCAATAGCCACGCCAAACTAGTGCTTTTTCACACACAAGGGGCGGAGGGCTAAATTTCAGAAAGTATTTGACACCCTGTTCGTCGTTCTGTGTGTGTGTGTGTGTGTGATTACATTTCCCGCCTCTATCACAAACATTGACCTTTTCAAATGAATGCAATGTGTGATCTTCTGGTCAAAAGGCGTCTGTGTCATTGTGTATACAGTGAAACAGACAGTGTTTTTTTAAGCTGCTTAACATTACACTGTTTCAATAATGCATGCACAATGATGACGGAGACAGCGAGAAAAACAAAGATACGCTTAGTCAAACTGAACTACATGTTATATTAGTGTATCAGTGCAATTGTGCAATCCATCCACAGAACGTTCATTGTGCGCGCATGTGTGTACACTCTTTAAATTTGCATAAAAAGTGTTGAAACATATTTGACCACAAGCCCATAACATACAGTAATAACATTTTAAATTCTACGCGATTATAAGACAAAGGTATGTGAATACATTCAATACATTAAGATCTTTACATATTTATTTTTAGTCTTTTTCTGTCGTGTGAGATTTTAGGTTTTTTAATTTATGAATGATTTAATATCATAATGATAGATAAGCAATGTGGAGATTTTAGTGGCTTCTGGCGGTGAGGTTGCGAATTGCAACCAATGTCTTACTCCAGCCCTCCCTTTCGAAGCACTACGGTGGCTGACACTGGACTTATGCTGGGTTCGCGCTCTTATTATATTTATTTTGCATTTCTGTCAATAGATCCTCCCCAAAATTACACACAGTACTTCTAAATCATAAAGTCCAGAGCTGCTGAATTCAGCGTAGTGCTGTAGAATTTGCCAGACAAGCCCAGTGTCTATTGTGTTTGTGTTATGAATTTTGCTTGATGATGCAAGTTGGACATAATTCCTGAATTTAATCAGACAGATATTAATTCAGAGAGGGACGTTAAACAAAATGTTTTTTTTTATGTATTAATCCAGAGGTTCTCACTGTTACGCGGTTCATCCATCTCACACACACCCACATGGGCGTCACAGATCACGCCGGGTGTATTTCTGCAGGTGCGTGCTCGCTGGCATTTCACCTAATTAAAGGCTGACCTTTCTAATGGAGGAGCAAATGTCAAGGGGTCCTTCTTGTCTGACAAGCAGGGGTGTCTGTTGGGTAAGTGTGTGTGCGTGCATCAGTGAGTAGATGTTGGCAGAGCATGAGAGTTTTACACGCTGGGCTCTATTTTAACCATTTAAGCGCATGGTCTAAAGTGCAGGGCACAAGTGTACTTAGGGCGTGTCCGAATCCAAACATGCCAAATATTAAATACATCTTGTCCTGTAGATGGGCCTCTCGCTTTAAGAGAACAGGGACAACCCTTTTAGACCATGCACCTGACGCACTGACCGTTTTCCCCCTTCCTCAGGGGGGATTTTTACTTTATTTCAGACTGAGTAGCCTGACGCGAATCTCTCCAAAAATGTAACAGCGCGTTAATAAGACAAATGTATGCACACTGTGCACCAGCCCATAGCCGCCTATAAACAACACGCTCTTTAACCAAAACATACTGCGCCATTGACTTATATAGATCAGGCTTCAGTTGGTCAATTTCAGTTGCCTCAAAATAGCAACGCGCCAACAATTCGCTTGAACACAACACGCTTTCAGACCAGGACGCCAATGGACGCACAAATAGGCGCAGGTGCATTTGCGATTTAAACAACATGCTCAGGATGTGAAAATGAAAACTGCGTCAGGCTGAATTTAGCAAAACACACTTGCGTCAAAAGTGTACGATAGAGCCCACTGTCCTGTATTTGCACTTGGACACTTATACACACATCCAATGTGTGAATATATCAACATGCATAGAAAAACACACGTTTTGAATGCAGAAAAAAAAGTCAGTGCACAAATGGCTCAGGTTTTTTCAGAAGTTAGTTCTGAGAAATGATAGAACATCATTTGTTTACAAAACACCTCTTATTTACTTACACCTATTATTTGTTGTTGAATGCCTGAAATGAATGTATGTGGTGAAATATCAAGATACTTTTTGGTGGCCTAGTGGATTGCTTTTAACTGACTAGACTACATGGGCAACCTTCACCGCACATGAATTTAGGACACACTTACATCTCACAATTGCCCTCCATCATATGTGAAGTTCTTTAGTACAACTCCATGCTTACATCTAATCCAAATCTGTACAAGATGGCGCAGGAGAACATGATTTCACCATCCGTGTGTAAGTTTTACATAACTCTTAACAGTGACCTGACCTTATAAAAATGCTCAGATGATGAAACCGCTCTCTCACACACACATGCACGCTCTCTCCACGCCTGTCTTACATAGAAAGAGGAAGAGATTATTTGATGTCGGTTTTGACATGTTGTGTGTGTGGGACACATTCCCGTAAGCCGTCTTATGAAATGATGTGGTTAGCTGGACAGAATCACAGTCATTGCAATGTGACGCAATGCTAAGGGCACTTACGTCATCTCAGGTCACTACACGCAGTAATTCACTCCCACTCAAAACAATTGAAGGGATTACTGTTACAGAAAAGAACTTTCATTCCTGTCCAGTTTGTGAACATCAAATGTGTGAAAAGATGTTGGCAGCACACAGTCACACCACACTCTAAAAACACACAACATGTGTCGTCCTTAACTCAACGCATCTCTGTGTTATTTCTGGGACAACACATTCCGTGATACTTTTAACACGATTTGTGTTGTATTTTCCATTTATTTCGCTCAAAATAAACACATAATGTGTAAAATAGCATAACACAAATAATGTGTTGATAAATAACACAATCTAAAAGAGTGCATGGTTTAATATTCATGTAAAAGTTTTTTTTAACGAAAATGATTAAGAATCTAAGCTATCTTTGGTTATTTAGAGTATCTAAAACTGACTGTCCATACATCATAAAGCAACATTATTGTAAATTGGTAAGAGAACATCAGTGGTGTATCCGTAGACCGGTTGCAATTACAGATTACAGAGGAACGACATTAAAATGTCTCGAACAGTCAATTTGGTTTATTATTTTGTCAACATAATGTCACATTTGTTATATGTTATATAACATATTAATATTTAATTGGTAAAAAAATGGTTTGCAGGGTGTGATATTAGTTTTGAGCATTTGGTATCTGGGAATAACCAGAGCCATTGAGAGAGAGAGAGTCTCTAATGGAACTATGTTCCAATGGAACAGTTTTTTCACAACAATGGCGGTTCACGAGGCTCTCAATAGTTCCCAGAAGTTACTAGTTTAAGTAACTTAATGAATCATTTTTGTATTTAATGAAACAAAGCATTGAAAGAGAAAACATAACTTCCTGTAACTATCTGAAGGCTCCATGAATCAAGTGACGTGCAGAAATTTTGAACTTATGTAGGCGCAACTCTCTCTCTCAATGGCTCTGGGAATAACAAACTTGTAAATGTCTCGACTGGCCGATCAGAATCAAGCATTCCAACAAACTTTGTGATAAGATATATTAAGTACAGCCAAATTGCAGCGGTTGCACATATCTGACGGACTTAAACGCACCTGTCACTACACAGCAAACTTTAAAGCTGATTTATATTTGCATTCAGCCTATAGCATAAACTAGAAAAAACTTTGAGACTTGCCTGTGGTGTAAAAAGGAATAAAGAATTTTTGTAGTTTTAATGTCAAGTGGCAAGCTGGGGTAAGTAGTGTTACTGTATTGGTGAAAAGAATGACGGATGAAGGTGAAAGTGGAAGGAGGGAAGAATTTGTAACAGCAACTTCACAATTCAGCAAACTTCAAACCAACGATGATAATATTCTCTTTAGCTGTGGTATAATCTACATATTCATGTCATACCCCACACAGCTCTCTTGATACCAGTAGAAGTGTGTGCTAAACAGTGTTGACCAAGTTTCTCTGAAAAAAGTAATGAATTACTAGTTACTAATTACATATTCAATAGTGTAATTAGATAATGTACAAATTACTTTCTCCCAAAAATATTTAATTACTTCTAACTAATTGCTTGACTAGTTAAGTGATTCAAGTATAGACATGAAACGACTCTTTTAACCCATTCAAATCAATAATATGAAAGTACATAAAGTAGAATTATTAACTGACCAAAGTATTACAAATGTGAAAATTATACATTAAAGCAGGGATTTTCAAGTTAGACCTTGAATTTTTTGTCAATATCACTATCGCACACACGTACGTATATTACACAAAGAATTTCGTTTAATTACATCAGAAGTAACTAATTAAATTATAGAAAAAATAAGAGTAATCCTTTACTTTTTCAAGGGAAAAGTAATGAAATTAGAGTAAGTAATAGTTAAACCCAACACATTGATTTTAGTTTAAAGAGTAAAATTATTAATCTCTCGCACTCTTCTTTAACCTCTAGGTACTCAAAGAAATAATGAGGAGGACGTCTTTTAAGATCGCAAGTCCTAAACTACAGGATTCATTAAACTGAATGTTTTACACACATTCACTTTGGAAATAAACACAACAACTAAGGCAAAGATCCATCACTCAACCAGACGAAAATTACCAGAAGAATTTGGTCTTGGACTCAACGTCTCCCAAGACATCATCATCAGCCTTTATCTATAAAGGGCACATGGAATAACCCCCTTACATACACACCAACTCTGGACACCTCTATGGGGGAGTAATCCCTCCAAAGCATTCACACTAAGAGGTGTTTTGGATTCTTGTGTGTGACCGTGGACGGACTCCAGGCGGACATGTCTAGTAAGGGCAACCCCAGCCCGCACCTCAATGGCTTCCCCATGGCCCACTATTCCTACTTCTTCCCGCACATGTTGGGGGGGCTGTCTCCGCCCTCTCTGCCCCTCAGTGGATACAGCACACCTTCACCAGCCAGTGAGTATGAGATCAAAGCTTTATATTTAACGGGATTATGCGTGATTGATTAAATTGGATTTGGACAGTGATGGTTTAGTTTGGCTCAGGGTACAATCCTATATCCTGTAATGGATAAGAAGAAGTTAAAACCACCACATCCTGTGAATGTTTGCGATGGCTGATGGCTCAGAACAGAAGTGATGTGAATTGTGATCATTAAGGTTACTGAATGTGCGCACATTTGACTTTTAGTAAGAACTCTAAACAGCAAATGCGAGTGTGACACAAATCATTTCCTCTTTCAGGCAAAAGAATGTGTAAATGTTTTGAGGCGGTGTGTGTCGTTTACTAAGAGAGGTGGTTCCTTCCCTCCCGCAGAACAAACATTTCCTGTGTGTAAGGAGCTCATAGTCAGACGACACAAGCTCTTCCTGTCCGCATGTTGCACTGATTTCTGATCTACTCTTTTACTCTCTCTTTTCAATCACTTTACAGCTCTCTTTACCTGATGTTATCACTTTACCACACTTGATTATTTCAAATGTCAGGATGTTCATTTATGCACATTGGTTTCCTTTCATGGTTTAATAATGAAATCCCAAATTTCATTTTATGCCACCGTTTATCAGTAAAGTGAAATAACTATTGAATTAAAAATCATTATCATCAAGTAATAGTTCGCCTAAAAATTGAAATTCTTTTAATATATATATATATATATACTCTTGTCATTTCAACCTGTTTAACATTCTTTCTTCCGCAGAATACAGAAGAAGATATTTTGAAGAATGTTGTTAACTGGCGCCTATTCATTTGCATCGGTTCTGTGCCAATATAATAGAAGTGAATGGTTCGGTTACCAACTTTCTTCAAAATCTTTTTTAGTGTTCTGCGGAAGAAAGAAAATCCTAAATGTTTGAAATGAGGGTAAATGATTACAGAATCACTTTAAAAGGGTCATATGGCGAAATACGTGTTTTTCGGTGTGTTATAAGTTGCCCATTCATGTATAAGACATATAAAATTGCAAAAATGTAAGTGTGGGAACAAAAGATGCATTCTATCTAAAAGCGAATGTGAACCCAGACCTGCCTGAAACGCCGCGTGTAACCACACCCCCACGCATGTACGTCACCTTGTGGTATGATTTGATCGCCCAAACGTATCACAAGTAAGATGGACGGTCTTGTAAATCTCATTGTACCGTCGCAGCCTGATGTTCAGAATATGTTAAGAGGCGTTACAGTGCAGTATTCGACCAATCACTACGCACTAGTGACCTGGCCAATCATAGCACACCTCGCTTTTCATAGCGATGAGCTTTGTAAAATATCAGCGTGTTTCAGAGAGGCGGAGCAAATAGGAGATAAAAACATGCACGGTATGTGGAAACAAAAGCGATTTTTAACCTTAAATCATGTACAGTATACACATTGTATTACATCTAAAGCAAACAATAATATTGGTTTTAGCCGCGTCAAATGACCCATTTAATATCTTTGAATCACTTTCATTATTTGTAAATTGTCACTTATCACTGAATGTTGTCATGTCAAATGAGATTGTTTTAGTGAATATACTATACAATTCTTTAATAGTTGTAAAGTATACCAGAGGTTAATAACTAAGAGTTGTTATTTTAAAAAATCCACATCGCTGCTGTCCTTCTGAAATCTTGTGTCTTCATATTTCGTGATTTAAATTTTAGCCATAAATCATTATTATAATCACCCTTTATGTTTGTCGCTGGGTTTTTCAAATATGTCACCAGTAAAAAGTATTAAAGGTGCTTGTCAACTTTGACAACACAGTATTCATTTATTTAAAAAGTACCGTTTTTTTCCATTTCCTGAAAAACTTTTAAATTTGACAATCCTAAGTTTCAGAAGAACAGCAACGATATCTTAGCTGTGTGTTGTATGGTGCCTTTGGCTGAAGGTTTCTGTGGGTAAATATAGTGTGTAGATGGTGCTGAGGTGGCTTTGGTGAATGTGGTCACATTAAAGTGTGTGTGGAGCTTCTTTGCTTTTGACTTGGTGGTCCCTGATGCAGGGGGTCCATGTGGGTGGTTGAACGTATACTAAGAGCCATGGTGGTTGAATATTTAAATAGACGAATGCCTGTTACAGCACCTTTCTGTTTTTATTTATATATGGGCTTTTCTGTTTAATTTTGAGCACAATGGAAAAAGGAATTCTAGCTTTTTTGTTGGGTAGTTTATTTATAAACTTTCTTGACAGCAGTGTGCAGGTTAACAGCTGCTGGTCATGTGGTTTACGTTTATATGCAGAAACATCAAGAAACGGACGATAGGCTTTCTGTCAAACTGCAGCTGGCGTACCACAGAACACATTACTGTAACTTCAACCCGGCTGTGCATGTGGGAAATGTCAAGAATTAATGACAAAACACAGATACCAGGTGAAAAACAAAAAACAAAATCAAACAAAGCTGGAATAAAACAGAAGCATTACACCACATTATCAAAAGAAAATAAAAAAAATAAAGAAAAAACCTTTTGAAAAGGATTTGGAGATTTACCTTTAAAGCTACACTTTGTAGTTTTTTCGACCTTAAAATAATATCTCTAAAATTATTTCAGTGGTAGAACAATTCTTAAACGGACATATTCTACTACCGCTGTGACCTGAACAGCCTCATAGAAGCTAAAACCACACTCTGTAAGTTCTGTGTTGGGTCGGTACACACAGCCCTGGTTTCCAAACAACGTTTCTGCATTTGCCGGTTCTATCAGCAGAGCAAACTAATTCACATGTATTGCGTTGCCCATGGGGAAGCTTATACAGCGACATTATTTACAACACTGGTAAGAGAAAATTGTGCTTAGCAACCACATTGGGAACCTGTGAGCAAAAGTTATATAGTGTTGCTTTAAAAGAAAACTCAAGAAAATAAATGATGTAAAATTGAAAGTCTGATTTATACATGATTGAATCTCAACCTTGTTGTTTTATGATTTTGTGGTCTCGTTACACCACTAGATGGTGCTTAATTTCATACACTGGACCTTTTAGAAAAAACCTCTAAATCTCTGATGTGTTTATCTTGAGCAGGTTGACGGTAGCTACACACACACACACAGATTTGTCTCTACAGGCTTTTCCACCGATTATGCAAATGTGACTGTGCTTATCCTCTTTGTGAACGAATGAAATGTCTGTCTGTAATGCTGGACGGCTCTATTCTGTGCTGAGATATCCACAAACCCACACAGGCCTTATAGGAGTTTGTAATATAGTTTACACCACATCACGTACAGACTGTAAACGTGAATGCTGATCGGAGTAGTTTGGGACAGTACCGTTGTCTAAATATTATCAATATCTGAACAGAAATTACAGTCTTGTGTTTCATAAAAAGTACATAATACGTACATGTAGGACTCTAAGTACTCTAATGCATACATTCTGAAAAATGACAAACTTCACATTAATGAATTAGCCTACTAGGGAAATCACACGACTAGGAACCAGGAGAACATAAAGCACATAAAAGCGAGGACTGCCTCACAGTCGTGGTGTCTCTGAAGAATCCCAAACTGACTCTCTGAAGTAACGGTTAAATGTCCAGCAGGCTTCCGGTTCTCTCGTAAATTTGTCCTCCTTGACGATTTGTTCAATTCGTCTTCATTGGCTCCGGGTCCACGTTTCCGCCTTGTACAGTTATACAGCCTCTCCTTATTGGTGGAGATCAGGTGAGCTCATGTCTTCAGAGCTGGAGGTCTATGACACCGATACTCATAAACCTGTAGACCAGCCAAAACTCTCGTCTTTTTTGTGCGTCTCTCCTCCCATCCATCATTCTGCCCTTCCCTTCAGAGACAGGCAGTGAGACGCGGGAGGAGAGGGAGACGAGGGCTCCAGGTGCTGTAAATCTCCGCCGCCCTTCACTGAAGAATCGCCCCAGAGGAGGGAATTCTCACTGTCAGCTGCATCTTCCTTCTCACTTGCTGTGTTGTCCAACGCTTCCTGAGGAGCAGGGAAGTCCTGAAAAATGAGAACGAGAGATGAAGTCGGAAGGGGCCAAAGCAAACAGCAGTCGTGGCTGGTGTGGAATGCTGGGAATACTTCTCTGTGATTTTTAAAGATAAAAAAACATCTGCACAGAAACAAGCATATATGCATCTCTGATATTATATAGCCCAGGAGTCTGAATATGTCAGTGTTTAGTGTAAATAAATCATATTTTTTATGAATGTGCCCTTGAAAATATCACTACCACTCCTCCAAACTGCATGACGTATATCTTGGTGTGTGGGTGGAACTAGATTGCTTCCAATTCCCAATGATCCAATCAGTTCCCAAAGTTTGAAACACACGCCGCCCTACAATTTTGCATCATACCTGAAGCCGTTTAACTCGGAAGAAAACTCCTTTGCAACTTCTGTTTCATGTTGATTTTAAGATGTTTTACAATAGAATGGAATACTTTTTTTTTAAAATAGATATAGTTTGGGAACATATAGTTTGGTGATAGCAAAAAGTTTTACATTGCATACATTTTTCCTTGTAGAACTGTACCTGATAGCTCTTATTATAACCATTAAGCTTATCATTGAGAATTATGGTAAGGTAAGAGTTTTGAACGTGGATTTTGGATGCACTTGCTTCATTTGTGGATCATCTAATTTTCACAGTACTGTGTTATGTGTGGTCTTTTTCTGTAATTTGATGGATTTTACCACATTTCAAAAACTTTAAAACTTATTTTTTTATTAGTAAAAAGCAAAAATACATTGTATGGGTCAAAATGATTGATTTTCCTTCTTTGCCAAAAATCATTAGGATATTAAGTAGAGATCATGTTCCATGAAGATATTTTGTAAATGTCCTACACTAAATATATAAAAACTTTATTAGAGTAGATGGCCTGCTACATTGGATTAACAATTTCAAAGGCATTTTTTTATTTATTCTTTTAAAACGGTTGTATCTCCGCCAGATAATGTCCCATCATAACAAACCATAGATCAATAATAAGCTTGTTTATTCAGCTTTCATGTGATGTTAAAAGTACATTTAAATAAATTGACCTATAAGACGTCCAGGGTCACATTTTATTAGGCCTACAGTGTGTAAATATCTTAGAAAGCAGACATAGCAGAAGGCAGGGATGAAAATATGCATAAGTGTGTAGTTTTATGTGTGTGTGTGTGTGTGTGTGTGTGTGTGTTATTCCAAACTGATTGGATAATTGCGGCATTAACACAGTGTGGGAGCGAAACCAGCCATCTGCTTTGATTTATGCCAATATTGTTTTAATTAGTGAGTGTGTGCAAGTTTGTGTGTGTGTGTGAGTGGATGGATAGCACAGATAGACGTTATATTGTGTTGACTGGTCTGGATAGTTAGGACTTTGGTTTACAATTGTGTTTCTTCGTGCGATTTCTTTAGAACATATCTTGGTTTTACCCAGGTTTGATTTCTGCTGAAAACAACTGCATGTGAACGGACAAATCCATCATATTGGTAAAGCTCAGTTTGGACTTTTTCTTCGAACCAGGAACAATGGAGTTCTCTTTTTTATGGCTTGCAGTCGTCCGCATCTATATTTCATCCCGTTTCCCTCGCTCTGTTCTCCACATGCTATATGTCTTTCTAATTGAAAGCAGCTTTTAGTGTGTGAGCGCTGAAGGATGTTTGTATGTGGACGCACAGACGGGGCAGACATGGCTAATTTTCCTCCGTCCGTGTGAGACTGTTCACTGCTGGATCTAATTGACCCTCTGCTCCCCATTGGCATCTCTCCGTCCTTCAGCTCCTCCTCTTCATTCCTGTCTCTCCCCCATCTCATACCGTAGAGGTGTTTGTATATCATGCAGGTTTGAGTGGCTACGTCTGGTTTGCTGTCATCTTGCTTCATGAACACTGATTTTTGTGCCATCATTGAGCATTGAGCTGCTGGAAATGACATCATGATAACACTGATGGCTGATGTAGCCAGAGGAACATATATAGTGCAGTAGAGTAATCTTCACTACATACTATCCCGCTGCTTAATGAGCTGTGATATCAAAGGCAGCAGATAGAGAAAATGGCCGTTTTCTAAAAGTCCATTATCCAATATTCAAAGGCTATTGCAGGCTTTTAGGAGCCCCCTGGAAACGCTTACTATACACCTATATTTGACTTCATCTGAAAACACAACTTCTCTCAAACAGCAATCAGTGGAGAGAGATGCTTTTTGGATGCGTAATGGTGTGTTGCAGTTACCACTGACTGTATTGTAGAAGCATAGACATGTGGTGTGTTTGTGTTGTAAAGTTGTGTTATAGAGATGTGTAAAGGTTTGTGTGCAAAACTATGTTTGGCTGTCTTTTTCAAAGAAATGTGTTTCCGTTTTAGCTGTAGTTATATGCTGTATAGATTCCAGGTGGACAATGGTATTAAGGGGATTAAACATTTGATATATTGTTTTCCATGTTCCCCCTATTTTTGTCTTAAAGTGATAGTTCGCCTTCAAAATGAAAATTCTGTCATTATTTGCACGCCCTCTTGTCTTTTCAAACCTGTATGACTTTCATTCTTCTGCGGAACACAAAATAAGGTATTTTGAAAAATGTTGATAACAAAAAACATTGGTCCCCATTGACTTGCATTGGTTTTGTGTCCGTGCAATAGAAGTCAATGGGGCCCAAGGGTTGTTAGTTAACATCATTTTTCAAAATATCTTCTTTTGTGTTTTGCAGAAGAAAATCACACAGGTTTGAAATGAAAACAGGTTAAGTAAATGATGGCAGAATATTTATTTCGAAGGTGAACTATTCCTTTAAAGCACTTCACCGTACCTTGTGGGACATCGTGACCAACGTGAGAAAGCAGAATTTATTTTCCGTAAACCTGTGATTTATTAGATTGAAAAATGAAACCACAAATCAATTCAATATTCTTCCTTCCTGCTTTAAGCAGGAAAGAAGTTAAATTAGTAACAGGTGCAGACCTGTGTTGTTCTTCGAAGGCTAAATTGTGTTTGTGTGTTTAACATTAAACCCACAAAACCTAGAAAATAAAAAATTCTCAATGATTACGTTTTTGTCTTTTCCTCCATAAGAGCTTAAAAAAGGTATAACTTAAATGCTACATGTTATACATTGGAAACTACACATTGGATAAGACCATGAAACGAATGCGTAAGATAAGAGTTATCATATAAAATATTAAAAGTGGACTCAAGTGGAATGAAATGTTGAAAAGGTGTAAAGTGTAACAAATCCAGTAAATGAGCAGTATTAGTGAGAGAAAGACCAGCTGCAGACACACAGAGACAGATGAGCAGTATGTTTGGATGAAAAGGGGATTGGGGATTATGGTGGAAGTCCGAAGGAGAGTAGAGAGGGAATTCTCGCAGTAAATAAATTAAAGGCAGGAAGCAGCTTGCAATGGGCCTCACCACTAAATGTGTGTGTACTGGTATTCATCACTGTGTGGGGACCTAATGTTTCTTAGATCGCCATGAGGGAAAACCGCTTATAAATCATACGGAATGATATTTATTGAAAATACAAAAATGCAGAAAGGTTTGGGTGATTATTAGGTGTAGGTGTTGGTGTAGAGTTAGGGGATAAAATATATCATAAGCCTGATCAAAATCAATGGAATGTCCTCAGAAAACATGGAAGCCTGTGTGAGTGTATGTGCCTGCGTGTTGTCAGGTTTTGTGAACTTGGTGGAAATCACAAAACGGCTCAATAAAAAACCTGAATAATGTCTTAATAAATATTTAAATTCATATTTTGCTGGCATACGGGGGAGTTAATAATCGATGAAAAAAAGTCAATGTTCGCCAAGCATGAGTTTTCACAATCTCTTATGAGCAATTAATAACTTTCTATACCCAAATATCCAGATAATCTGGACACTAAATTGTTTATTCCATGTAGATAATAAATGAATAAATTGGTTGAGAAATGTGAACGTTGTTGTGCTCTTAATAAGAACTAAAATGAAAAAAGCAATTTATAGGTTTTTAGGTTATGTTTAGAGGGAAGACTTGCTCAGAATATGGTGACGCTGTTGACTCATCAAATAAACAAGCCACAGCACTTAATGTACCTGGAAAGTGGAATAAACTAATAAACGTTACAGCGTTGCATTTTTTAATTTAAATTAATAAATGAACAAACATTGACTAGCATTAAAAATGGACACACGCACATTCTGTGACCTTGAGTTTTCCAGCTAAGAAATAATTTATCCAAACTGAGAACTTTCTCGCTCTCCAGCCAAACGGGAGGAATTAGAGATCACAGAGGGAGAGAGAGGGAGAGAGAGGGAATAAGGGAAACGGAAAACAGGAGGCGGGTTAAAAAAGTGATTAACACACAATTATTGTGCTACTGTGATTTAGTGTGGCGGATTCTTCCAGCAGATCTCTGGAGTACAGCACACATTCATCTTATCATGATTTAATGTTCCCATACAGCACACACACCACGATACTTAGAATTAGTAGGGATGGGCACTATGACAGTCACAATGTGTTAACTAAAGATGTAACTGCTCCTTTTATACATCAGTAAAGTGAAGATGAGATTAAACTTGAACCCACTGACCTTTCAGCTGCCATCATTTGAAACATTTTGAAGGATGTTGAATGTAGAATGTTGGGAAACATAGCTCGCTTTTTCACACTGACTCTACAAACACCAGCAGTGTTAACACCAATCCAACAAATCACAATGGCTGTGTTCGTGGTCGTTTGTCACATCTGAGTCTTTATTAACACGTATTGTAAGACAACACAGAAAGGAGACTTGACTTGTTTATGGTTGCCAAGCATCTTTCAGTTCTATCTGCAACTGTCGTGCATCAGTCACAATACGAATACTGTTTAGTATTGTGAAACTAGTTGTTGAATAAAATTAGTTTAAATGTCTTTACGTTTTGTTTCTTTTGTTTTTTGACCATAGTGTTACATAATGCGAAGCTGTTTTTGCACTGATGTCAGACTTAACGTGTGTGTGTGTTTGTGTGTGGAGGATGTGCACAAACATTGATGCATCACAGTATTATTTTCAGGAACTTTTAATTTACTTTGTTTATACTGCAGAATAAAACACATACAAGCGTATGCAGCTCAGCTGTATTAACACACGCACAGACACACATGTGCACAATAGACCGCTGTATTGTTCTCACGGTGCTAGAATGATCTCATGGCTGATGCTGTCGATTTTTCACTGTTTGCGAGTGCATGCGTGTACGCTTGTCTCACCATTGTTTACTTATGTGATATCAGACTTCATTTAATACACTTTGCGTAAAACACAAAATATGACATATTGAATATTGCATAAAATGCGTGTTACAAAAAGAAAAATTCACAAAAATGAACGAACATTTATTAACTTCATTAGACAAAAGCCACGTGTTACTGTACACTCTTTGTCTGTTTTATCAAACAGAGGAATGAGTCACAATTATTGTCTCTTGTAAACATCAGCATCTGTGACTGTGCCTAAATTTATCGCAACATGACTTTCAAACACTACCATGCCGTTGTTTAGCAGAGGACAAAGTTGTATTAAAGCATCAGCATTGTCATGATATTTCATTCTATTATCTCCTCCATTAGATATTAATTTGCACAACGACACGAGAAATACTTCACAACATAATATAAAGAACTGAAATGCGTTTCTAATGTTATGTTGTCCGAGCAGACTGCATGTGTGTGTGTGTGCGTGCGTGTGTGTGCGTGTGTGTGCGTGTGGGAACGCAGAGCAGTGTTTTCATGGAGATGAGTAGATAAATGATCTGCTTTTGTGTGTATACTGGAGAGAGGTCAGTGGTATGTGTTGTCAAAGGTTTTTTGTCCAAAGCTTTGTAAGCCCTGGCTGAATATCTGCTTATGTTGCAACTCTAACACGTCGTGCTGCACTAATGTAACTTCTAAAGGTCTGAAATATCAGAGAAATCCATTGAAAGAGAAACAACAGTCACGCCCAGGGGAATGTATATTGAAAGGGTGTGTGTGTGTGCTGGTTAAACATTATCAGTGTGCGTGCTCATGGATCACTCACTGTGACAGGGGTCTGTTCATCTGCAGCGATTCGTCCTTCTGGGATGATGTGGGGGGAAATCTGCAAAATCATGTAGATTGAATTTAAAAAACAGTGAAATGTGAGGAATGCTACATTCTTACGAAAGCGTTTTTGAAAATGCACAAGGGATCATGTACAGTCTGATTATCATTAATGTAAAATAGTCATGCAATAAATAAACCCTACATCCTAGTTCAAATAATCAATGAAGAGCTCTTTTCCAAAACGCATTAAAGGCCAAATTTAAAAAAAATTGTGTTTCATGCCAAATCGCTGTATTTTCTTGTTAAAATGCAAGATGCAAGATGCAGTTTCTTTCCAAAGCGCTATAAGTGCCGAACCTGTTTTTACCCTAAATGCGAAATGTCGTCTCGACCAATCAGAATTTGCTTGTTAGTGCTATTTGTATGCGTTATTTTTAAATTATTTGTTGAATGTGGTGGAAAATATTGAAACATGAAATTGAAAATATTTATTTCATTTGGCTATTTAGTTTGTTACTATTTATTTTATTTGGCTTTTATTTATTTCATGCATTTACATTTATATTAATTTATAGTACGAGTCCCTGATGTCATATGTTTCATGTTCTCTTGTTTGTTTGTTTTTATAAAGAAATAAACCAACATTTTTTGAAAAAAAGAGAAAAAAAGAAATTTGAATTTATAATCGACAATATTGTTGTTTCATTTAACAATCATTGTTTAACATGTTCAGACTGAGCCAACAAACCATTTTAACAGGATAAATTGAATTTTATCAAAATGTATGGGTCTAGGTAAAAAAATCTAATTCTCACCGTTTTGGAAAAGAGCTCTTCAAATGTACACATTTAATTAAAACTCAAATGAATTTAATTGTCATTCTGATTAATGATATTATTCGCGGTCTTATTTAAAAAAATTAGATGGGTTGTATAATTTAGCATACATTCATTTTAAGTTCTCTTGGTATCTGCAAAAAAGCTCTTAACATGATGATGCTCATAAAATGTTTCACTGTCGTTTACATTAATTGTTGTATTTATTCACTTATTTACAAATATAATAATATATATATATATATATATATATATATATATAAATATATATAATGAGAATGTTAGCTAGAGTATTTATTTTCTTTTATACAATAGTGAAAAAATTGGACAACTGGTGATAAAGAATAAATTAGTTCTGGATGTTTCACACAGTAAATGAAATTCAGGAAATTAGAATTCATTTTCTTGTAAAATTCTGGAAAAGATGAATGTATGACTTCTGCTTTCTGCTGAATTCATTCATCGTGAGCCGTGACTGTGTTTGCAAATATGTGTTTGTCTTGGTCAGTTTCCCACACTATCTGTATAAAAAGGTTAAAGGTCTTTGCACATACAGTCAGAAATGTTTGTATTTGTTCGATGTCTCTGAATTGTCAAATGCATCTCAAAATGCTTGCTACGGATGCGGAATACCCATAAAATCTTACCCAGTCTGAATTTTTTTATCATGGACGAAAATATCGGAGGCAGTGTAAATGTGATTGACACAATGTGAGGTTGAATTTTTTTTTGACATGCGGAAATTTCGGAAACAAATATGGCCTTTACTAAGATGTACTTGGCTATATAATGTACTTGGTATACCCACTGTCCCCTCTTTATTTAAGTTAGCTTTCTATCAGTGACTGTGATCAGCTGGCCTCTCTGTGTGTGTGCTGGTTTTATTTGCTCTAATGATCAGCTTTACTGTGAGTAGAATGAGCTAATGAATACTGGAGTGTGTTTGGAGTGGCTCAAATCTGCTGATATAGCGTCCTGTGTCCTCTCAGCTCTTATCAAGACATTTAAATGCTAATCAAGGGCCGCGGTGACCCCCAACATAATGCTATGATGGGGGCTGTTATCTGAAGTGTCCTGCAGTGTGTGTCACATGCCAGAGTCATGTCAAATATATGCAAATTAATTCACTAGACCGCAATTGTAACGAGACGCAATTGTAATTTCGTTCAATTACAAACACGCGAGAGCGATGAGTCCATACTCTGCACATGCTCAGTAACGTTTTCTCGGTTGCTTCGTGAGATTTTTTTGAATGAAACTGATTTCATTTTGGCCGTACAAAGTTTTGATGCCTTTGATTTTAAAAGGCTCACGTGGATGACAGAAGCTCAGCCTGTTGTATGTAGCTACTGTAGAAACATTTATTTTGGCTATGAGTCCATATATGTTCAATAAATATTACAGTAAATTATATAGTAGGGGTGTCACAATATACTGGTACAAACAACGAAAACACAGGGTTATTGATATCGTGTTAATTATACACATGCCATAATATCGTAAATAATTCAGCACCCGTTTAAAGTTTGCCTCAAGAGCCACAATGGTCACAAACTGTGTCTCATTTAGAAAAATATAAGTATTTTGTTACCCTAAAGTCTCTTGGTCAAGATAATAATTAAGTGAAAATCTGATACCGTAAGAGATCATTCTTTACTGTCTATTTTGGATAAAAAACAGATATCAAATAATAATTAACCATAACTTTTTCTTTAATCAAACAATGTTCATGACAGATAACACAAAACCTTTTTTCGTAATATAAGTAGTAATGACAGTATTGCATAAAGAAGTGCTAAGCGGAGAAAGATAACAGTTGTAATACATTGCCCTCTTTTACACTCACACCAGTACCCGGGCTCATATTCAACTTGATATTATAAAGTCTCTGTCAGTGTAAATAATTGAATAGTACATCTGTGGTAATACTATAATATATAATGTCATAGTTGATATAGGGTCTGTTCTTATATGATCTCAGATCTCCCACAATCCCTATCTAACCCAAACACACACACACCCTCCTCTCTCTCTCTCTCTCTCTCTCTCTCTCTTTCTCTCTTCTTTGATATGCTGATCTTCTTTCTATTCTCTTTAATGAAGTGGTTTGGAAGTTATCCATTTCATTACCCACAGCCTGTCCCCCACTAACACCCCCCGGGCTCAGGGCTATTTGTCATGGGGCCGTGATGGGCCTTTGTTTGCCGTATTTCTGATATGCTATTAGCATCTGAACTGCCTCTGACGGGCACATCTCTACATCTCACTCCTATTGACAACACACTACTCACAACAAAGATATCAGGGACACACTTTGAAGCATTTTACTCTTTTTTAAGTCAGTCCCGGCACTGTCTCCAGAATCATTTCAGATAAATTCATGGTAAAACAACGAGTTTTTCAGTTTGTAGAACATTTTCTTTTATCGTACATCTGAATACATCAGTTTGTGTGGCCTGCATCTCCTCCTGCTTGAATGCAAACATTTAACATCCAAATATTTCCAAACCGTCCTGTTGCTCACAGAATTCTCTTCAGACTTTGTTTCAGTATCCCGGAGTCTTACAAACACACAATCCCACTCCACACTTGCTCTCTGCGTGCTGATCAGGTGTGTTTTGATGGCCCGGTGCAAGTCTCAAGTGCACGTCATACGGGTGTCGTAATGCCTACAGCGCCACCACAGAAGAAAGTAAACCCCCCGTCCCACGTCCAACAGTCCAACACTCAGAACGGACTAATCCTCTTCAACAGCTCTCAACCCAAAGGTGTCTCTCTCCCTTTGCTCTTGGCTGCGTGCTGGCTTACCCGAGCTCAACATCACAAGGATGGGCTTTTACAGGCACTTTGCGATGGATGGATGGACACATTGAGTGCAGTGCATATGTATGTGCGCATCAACAATCAGATCATCCGACAGACCAATGAAACTGAAATCTTGTTCTTTCTTTTGCTTTCTCACGGTTATTGTCCAGCTTTTACAGTATTGAAGGATATTTTGTCTCTAAACAAATTCACCCTCATGTTTTTTCAAACTAGTTTGACCTTCTTTCTTGGACAGAACACAAAAGAAGATATTTAGATGAATGTTATTAACTGTTGCCCATTCACTTGTATTGGCTTTGTGTCAATGCAACAGAAGTAAATGGTTGCTGTTACTGTTTGGTTGCCAACTTTCTATAAAATATCTTCTTTCGTATTCTGAAGAAAAACAGAAAGTCATACAGGTTTGAAATAATAAGAGAGCGAGTAAAGGATGACAGAATTGACTTTTTAGGTGAACTGTTCCTTTAGTTAAGTTTTCTTAAATCTGTTCTTGTAGCTAAACTGGTTGCACGCTGCAGAGGTTGGACGTTTTATTCTTAGGGAACACACTTTTATTTATTTTTGTATGCCTTGAGTGCATTTGTTTTACATTTGACAAATGTGTAAATGTTCATGTCTGGTTCAGAGCTGGCTGGTATGGCAGTATAAACAGATTTTGCCGTCTAAAACATGAATGCCTCACTATAAGGGGCAGCGATTCATGCAAAGTGAGGTCAAGTTATTTTTCTCCTAGCCTATATTTACATTTTCTCTAAACAAAAATTATATCATTTATAAATGATATAACCTCAAACATTTTAGTGAATATTAAATATATCATTACCATAATTCAAAATAACTTTTGAAATGACCCGCCCGTACCGTATTAAATCCCCTTTTACCTGCCGGAGCTTTTCTCTGTAAGAATGGATTCTGCTCGGCTGAATGTGTAGATTGAGCACTATAGCAGGTTATGGCTGCCGTACATCAGCCATGTGCTATAAAGACCTCTCGCCACAGCTCCAGAGTGTGCCATAAATGCCTGAGTGTGCTCTGTAGGGCGCATTAAAGGGGCCATGTCTCTGTGTGTTTGAAGAATGATAGGTCAGAGAGAATAAAACTACAATGCAACGTCTTGTGGAGGTCTGTTGTGTGTCTAGATTTATGAAACACACCACCCTGTTAGACTTCCAAAGCTTTGATTTACTTGGCGGAGCTCTGGAAAACTCTGGAATACAGCTACCATCCCAGCGCTAACAGCTCAGCCGGTAGAGTTAACATCACCAAAGTCACAGGTTTAATCAATGCGTGTAGTGTGTGAATGCAGTGGAAATAGCTTGAAGATTAAAGTTTTCTGTCATATATAGAGATATTTGTCCATGCTACTTTTTCCTTTTCTAACCCTTGGAAAAAATGTGCAACAACAACCAAAAATCTTGCCAAAATACCACAGTTATTGTAACTATGGCAAAGCTATGGAAACTGTTTAAGCCACCACAGTCACAGAAAAACTCAAGATTCGGAAAGCTCTGGACGTTGTTCGAGAGAGATTTGTTTTAATCTTACAATAGTAACAACAATCGTTGTAATTGTACTTTCGACTTATGTCCTACAATATATGCCATATCAGCCCATGATATGTCATTCCTTCAATCTCTTCTCATTCTTTAGTTTTCTTCTCAATGTTCTTCAGGGGCTGAAAGGTGTTCCCACACTCTCAATTCCAGATTCCTGATTTCATCCTGCCTAGTTAAACCACGTCTTAACATCTAATGCTCAAGCTCAATGATCCAAGAACAGACTAACTGGGAGCTCGTCCCTATGGACACGGTTCTTGACTAGAGTTTCCAGCCTTTCATAACTCAAAGTCCTGACTCCTTTTGGCCGTGCACTAAAAGATGAAAAGCCGTGCTTGCTTTGGGGAAGGATTCATTGGTATAAGAACAACACAAATGGTGTGGTGCTTAGGAAAGTAAGTGTCAGGGAAGTATACTGCGATGGTCCAGTTGGTCTTCAACACACATGGCTCACATTGTTGCTGCTTTAGATTATCCAAATTAATGATTAATTCAGAGACAGTTTCGCTTGGTTTTATGTGTATCCATTACAATCTGCTTTACAGCTACTGATACTCTAACAGAAGACCCCGGACAAGCCCCCAATCAGTTTGATCACCTAATTATTTTTTAAGTCATAAAAGCAACCTTGAATACACCAAACTAATGCACATGAGGCTGGTGACAATCTATGTGTCATGTGAAAGGCCGAACACTATTGTCCTGTTTTAGGGCACCTCTCTTAACTTCCTGGAAATGATACATTTTAGTGTGGGTTATAAAAATAGTTTAACACCCTTAAAGGTACCGTCCACTATAACTGCCCTCAGCCTGGCTCATAAACCCAAGTTTACCCCCTCAACCCCTTTTATCACCCCACTCAAAAACGAGCTCCCTGGCACGGGGGTGGGGTGGCACTGTTTTTCGGGGTTGCTTTCTGTTTTTGGTGCGTGTTGTGTAATCCACCATTATGTGTAGGTCAAGAGGTCGAATGAAGATAAATGCACATGTGCTGAAAGAGGACTATCAGTGTTTCTCACTCTTTCCCAGTCATCACTATTAAATCACAAGAACTCATACATTGTTTCATCTTTCTGCCATTTTTCTCCCATCCCGGATGTTGTTCCGGAATCATACATTCTCACTTTTTATGTACACACTGAGGTGAACATCACTTGATCTTGTTTCTAATTTGACTGTAAATCAAACTATCTTAATTAATCTTGCTCTGATACTTCATTACTCAGAATTAAATCTCAGTTGCAGAAGAGGTTTACATTTTCGAAACGGCTCCTATTTAATGGATTGATCAAATTTAGATTGTGTTTTGACATACATGATTCAAACTAATAAATAATAAACTGCAGAAATGTTCAATCTACAGAGAGAATAGAGGAGGGACAGTAATGTGCAGGAATGCGGGGTTATCTTATTAGCTGGTACAAACAGATCGGGTACTGCATTATAACACGCACACCAAGTTACTTTCCCCCCTGCAACATTTGACTCAAGGGTGCGTTTTGAAGCTTGGGTTTTCGTGTCTGTAGAACTTCGTAACATTGAAAAATCGTGTAAAATCTCTTCAAATCCAGACTTCAGGGTTTGAAAATGCTGCTCTAGTTTCCATAACTTTGAACAAACTTTACTTCCTTCCTGAAACTCTCAAATCAATTTGGATATTTGAAAGGAGTGAAGTGCTCAGTCAGGTCTGGACGAAGCGGCTGCCCGTCGCGCAACTCATTCAAGGTGTTTTTCTGCAGAAACTACCAGCGGGTCTTTCAAAGGAAAGCACTCTTGTCACCGAGCGTGGTTGTGTGTGGACGGTGAACAAGGTGGACCGTCTTTGTGTGATGTCAGATGAGAAAGGCATGGGAGCGAATCTGTGTCATGGAATGGGTCATTGAGAGGTGAGACTGCCTTTTTCCACGGGTTCAGAGAAAGTTCAGCCGCATAACATTAGGCAAATTAGTGAGACAGCGATGGAGTGAGAGAGAGAAGAGAGTAAATGAGCGATGAGAGAACCAGTTAGGGGCCAAACTAGTTGGGTGGGAGAAACTTAAAGATGGTCCGAGGAATGAAAACTTAGACCACATGCTGTCTAGGCATATAAACAACATTTAGAGAGTTTAGTGAATGTTTAAGATATCAAGTCATTTTCTTCATCTGGAATAATAAGTATAAAATCCTGTAACTTTATGCGTGTAGTTCTGAATTTAAAATAATTACATTTAAGAATACCACACACCCTGATTCTTATTGGTTTGGTCTCCCAGACGTCAAATGCTACACAATTATAACATGTTTTTTTTAATTATTCAACATCCACTTTTAAAACTATATACATTTAGAAATTATAGATAAATGACATCGTTATATATCGTAAATCCAGAGACAGAAAAACACGCTATTTCAGTGACTTTCGAGACAACGTGAGCAGACTTCGACTTCAATAAGGCGGAGATAAGGAAGAAAGGTGGAAGGGGGCGTGGCTAAACGCAGCCTCTTCCCTCGTCACCGCGAGTGGGCAGGGCTTACAAAAAGCTGCTCGCTCTCGTCACGGTCCGCTCGTACTCTCTGTTGCTCCGAGCTCGCGGACACACGGCGGTCGCGCGGATTAACGACGCACACGAGCCGATTAAACAAGCGATTATAAACATTTTAGAAGAAACCTTTTAAACGTTGGCGCAAGAGTTTGACCAGAGCACGGAGCAGATCAATAGACCGGACCAAATTATCACCGAACCGGATCAAACTGCACATAATCCCGGACTCATCTCTCAACGCTGGACATTTAACTGATGAAGTCCTGTCTCGTCTACTCAGTGTTTTATTTCTAAATTGTATAAATAAACCGAGCGAGGCTTTGGAAAACGCTCTACGTTATATTATACAGACTTCGTAAGGTCTATATTGAATTTGCACTTTTAAAACAAGGACGTCTCGTGCGAATATAATATTTGGCAAAAGAAAGTTGCACCCCCGGATCATGCACGCGGGCTTTATCTTCAGTTTGACGTGATTTCGCAGCTCCTCGTCTCCTCTGGGAATATCTGGGAACGTTTGGGATGGACCAGTCCCTCTGTTGAATCTCTATGCGAGAAGTAACGTACAGCCGTGGTGTCGTCCTGAGGAGTTAAGTCCGATCCGATCATGTACGAGAGTGTCGATGTGAACCCGTTCCTCATGATGGATTACTATAATCAGAGCAGAGGATGTCTGATCCCAGACAAGATGCCTCATCCATTCAGCTCTTCAATCAGACATCAGCACTGGAGCGGATCCAACCACTGTACGTGCACTTTTATTCAACCTTTCTTTTCACGCGCATGGGTTTGTGCGGATGTCGGTGTGTTTTTGCCCCTGAGCTTAACTGACTCACAGTCTTTAGTTACTAAATCTGATTTGTTTGTGTCAGTCAATTATTTGCTGACATTTAAATCCAGCTGCTTGACCCACTTACGCGCGCGCGCGCACGCTTACACTGAATGACTACTGCATGGATCAGAGCGCGACTCTTGATTTGACATGTGGTTTATTATCTACAAATATAAGCTTTCTCACAAGTTCTTTACGAGTTTTGTTGGATTGAGATTTAATTTAAACGCAATGGAAACACCGTTTTATAAAAGCTGTTTATGATGCATGTTTTACGGTGAATCAGACAACATCAACTAAAATCCACAGAATATGATTATAGGACGATTTCCGGTTCATTATGTCGCAGAATTGTGCACTCTTTTAAGCTAAAGGTTATATGTGACTGATCGCCTGGTGTTGTTGATGCTCTCCTTGAGCGGTTTGCGGTCGGTGACCGGAGGGCGCGTAGGGTCACGCGGGGTCAAGGAACCCGTGACCTCTGACACTGCACAATCTTTCTAACCAAGTGTCGGAAGCAGCAGTCTGCTTATGTTTATCCAAAATACTCACACTGTTTTATCCTACAATTGTTATATGTTTAAACTAGCCCTGACCCCCAAGCATAGTCATATCAGACAACCCTGAGAGATCCAAAATATTAAAAAGCTGACAAACCTATAGGCGTATAATAACACTCCTTACCTTTCGGTACATGTGTTTTATCTTGTGCGTCTCCATTGTGTCAGTTCCTGTGCCTGGTTCAGTTTATAATGCTGTTGCAATAGGCCTACAGAAAGGTTTACACACACACACACGATGGAAGCAAACTGCAGATATCACGAAAGGTTGATGGTGTTACGCTAATACAAAAAAACACAAAATCGCATTTAAAATATGTGTTTGAAAAAAGGATATTGTTTTTAAATAGAAATTATTTTCCACACATGACGTTTTAAACATTGTCTTATATTTCTATAGGCCCCTGCAGCAACTTCACAGACCCCCAGGGGTCCACAGACTTGAAAAACAACACACCGGGTATAAATTAAATGAAACGTTGAAAGAATAAAACTTTTCCATAGTGCAGTAAAGATAAACTAGGTCAGTCAATATAGTGCTTTTCTCAGGCATAGTTTGAGGTGTATGCATAGGACATGCTTTATGTTTATGTACTTTGAGCTGTCAGGAGAACCCAACTCTTGTCTAAAGTACATCCCCAGCCTTATCAAAGAGTTATCTAAAAGAGCAGCTGATGTGTGTCTATATATGAAGAGTTTGGTTTGACTCCGTTTTCAGAATTTTAGGTTAAAAAAAAAAAGATTATTTTATCATGTTTTTATTGTGTTAGTTAGCTGTATTTTTTTACTTATTGTGGCTTAAATCAAACCAATTGCATTTTGATTGACATTTATTGCAATGCACGATAAAAAACATGATTTTTTTTTTATTTGAGTCATATCATTTTCGAACCAAACTTTTCATATTGTACATACAAGTGGAATGCATCAGATACGTCCATTTTGCTGCAAATTCATGTTTCTTCCTTACATGTTACCACAGTGTGTTAAGCTGATGATTGTGTTTTTTCGATGCCAAAATGCTTCCTCCTTTGCTATTTGAAGTTCGGTTCTCTAAAAGGTGTAAACACGGAGGCTCTACGCACATTCATTTTCTAGTAGAAAAATGTTTTACAGTATCCTGCAGGAATGCATATACAGACGTGCTCAAATTTGTTGGTACCCTTACAGCTCATTGAAATATTGCTTCATTCCTCCTGAAGAGTGATGAAATTAAAAGCTATTGTATCATGTATACTTGCATGCCTTCGGTACGTTATAGAACCCAGCAAATAAGATGTGGAAGGAGATGAATTATTGCTTATTCTACAAAGATATTCTAAAATGGCCTGGACACATTTGTTGGCACCCCTTAGAAAAGATAATACATAATTGGATTATAGTGATATTTCAAACTAATTAGTTTCTTTAATTAGTATCACACATGTATCCAATCTTGTAATCAGTCATTCAGCCTATTTAAACGGAGAAAATGAGTCACTGTGCTGTTTGGTATCATTGTGTGCCCACACTGAACATGGACCAGAGAAAGCAAAGGATAGAGTTATCTGAGGAGCTCGGAAAGAAAATAATTGGCAAGCATGGTAAAGGTAAAGGCTACAAAATTGTTGCAAATATTATTAAGAAGTTTAAGGTCCATGGAATTGTAGTCTACCCCCTGGTGTGGCCGCAAGAGGAAAGTCGACCCCAGATTGAACAGAAGGATATTGAAAATTCATATTGACAAGCCACAATCCTTTTGAGAGAATGTCCTTTGGACAAACTGGCGATTTTGGGCGAGTCACATCAGCTCTATTCACAGGCGAAATAAGCTTTCAAAGAAGTGAACGCCATACCTACAGCGAAAGATGGAGGAGGCTCGGTTATGTTTTGCTTTGCTGCATCTGGCACAAGGTGCCTTGAATCTATGCAGGGCACAATAAAGTATCAAGGCATTATGGGGCGAAACGTACCGTCCAGTGTCAGAAAGCTCCATCTCAGTCGCAGGTCATGGGTCCTTCGACAGGATAATGACCCAAAACACACAGCTGTTCCTGAGCAGTTTGCTCCGCAAGAGAGGTCCAAACTACCTGTTAACAGCTGCAGAGGTCTCATTGAGAGCTACAGAAAACGTTTGCTTGCAGTGTTGCCTCTAAAGGTTGTGCAAAGAAATATAAGATTAGGGGTCCCATCATTTTTGTCAGTGACGTTTTAGTATTTGCAATATTACGTTGAATAAAAAATCAAAAGCAAAGTCTGATTTCTATTAAATCTGGAATAAACGATGGTGAATGCCAATTACTTGTCAGATTCCAGAGAAAAACTGTGCCGCCTTAGTTTTTTGTGGAGGGGTACCAACAAATTTGAGCACGTCTGTAGAAGCTTTATGCGAGGGAGGTGAGGGTGTCAGTAAGTTGTTAGTCATCAGACTGATGCATCAGGGTCTTAGCGGGGGTTGATCAGGATCAAACACGCTTGATCTTTAATAGTCAGCTTGTCTCTGTGCTAAGGTGGATGTTTCCAGAGAGATTACACGCCTCAGTATGAAGGAATGTTGCTGCCTCTTATTCACATGACAGTCACACACACACGCTGCACTCGCAGATCTTTATACATAATCCACTTTACATGTACAGTTCTCCATAATATCCTCCAGTTTTAACTCCACTCCATTACATTTATCTTCATAATGTTAGTGCTGTGTTGTCTGAGGTCAAAATCATGCATATGCATGGCCTGCTGTACATGCATAATGTGCATTTTTGCATTTCTGTGATGATGACTATCCTCAGTGCTCAAAGCTGTGATAGTGACCTTCAAATGTCTTTATACAATGACCGTTTTGATCTAAAAATGGAAAACTTTTTATTTTACGCAATGAACGCAAAACCTTGTATTTACGGTGCCGTTTTTTTTCGGTACCGAAAACGCAAACTTTTGAAAACGGGTCTCAAAGTGCAAGTATTTGAAAACGATGGTGTTATCGTCTCTGTGTTAACTCTGAGGCTGCGTTTTCAAAAACGATGATGTCATACACATGCGGTTTATTGCATTCATAACCTTGGTGATTCTTTACAGCACAACATCGCCATCCACTGGCCTGGCATGCCCAATACAGCGTTTTTATACATTATCTTGGATCTGTGTAAATGCGGATCGTTTTGATAACACTGTCGTGTGTACTTGAAGGATTTTTTTTTCATCGCACTCAGTTAAATTTTTGCATTGGTACATTAAGTGGTAACCCAACACATCAGAATTGTTTATCGTGCAGTAGCAAACTAAAATGTGTGCACTATCAAAGTGTTTATACAAGTGAAATCATGAGGCCTTTCAATAAAAAGCATTTTCTCCAAATGGCCGAAGTTTGCTCGACTATGTGTGATATCTAGGGATATGATCCACGATGTATTTGTAATCTGCTTCTTTTGCATGTTTACAAGGGAGGAGTGGCATGATTGCGTTGAGGAGCTTTCAGCGTCGGCGAAGAAAGATTCCGTCCCTTTGCAGCAACCCGTCAAAATAAAAGTCATTTATTTGAGAAGTTAAAACATCGTTTTTAATAATTCGGTCACAGGATATATTGACTTACTTTAGTAAATTGACGTAAATGTGCTAGTAAAATAATGTACATAGTACATATAATTAAAAAAATATTAAATAGTACTTGTATTGGTATAATCTAGACCTAAAACCAAAAAGAAATACGGTCTACCATCCAAATAATCATAGTGATGTAAAGTAAATACATTGAATTAATTTATGATGTGCTCCTATACACATGCTAAGTGCCGTAGGTGTGAAATAATTTTATTTTATGCTAAGAAACACACACACATTTTGTTATGTGCCATTTTCTGTTTGCTCAGAAGCATTTGTAAACTGCAGTTCTGAACTTAAAATCTTATGTTTTAACATTTAACATCTTTTCACATCATGTGTTTTTGCATCAAATTATAGAGCGGATTATAGATAATGTGACAAAAATTCAGTCTGGATGCATTCAGTCACAAACAAATTGGCATTTAAGTTTGTGAGTTTGTTTTCATACAGCTGTATGGACAATAACAAGCTTTTCACTTCGTTTATCAAACAGCATGCTGTCTTAACATTAACACTAATCTTACATCATTCCAGAAATGTTCCGAATTTTTCACGTACGTGTGTTTGTTTGTGTTTTTATTTCTGAACGTGAAGGAATCTAGTTCCCAACGTCACATTCCTGAGATCTGTGTTAAGATATGAGGGTGGTTGAAGCGACACGCTTTTCACGTGCAGTCTAGGGTGTTATGTTTGCGTTGTTTGCTAAATAGTTGAG
This sequence comes from Triplophysa dalaica, assembly GCF_015846415.1. Taxonomy (NCBI): domain Eukaryota; kingdom Metazoa; phylum Chordata; class Actinopteri; order Cypriniformes; family Nemacheilidae; genus Triplophysa; species Triplophysa dalaica. The sequence goes on along the minus strand of NC_079558.1, from coordinate 16,909,795 downwards.
TCGCATGGCCTGTATTAGATAAAGCAGAGAATACACTACTTTTATTGGTAGCAGCAGGTATTAATATTTCGACAAACACATGTGAGACACGGTCGAGACACTTGTAGAACGTTGCACATGACCTGCATATCTATTTTGCTCAATTTCTGTGGGCGTAAATATTACCACACATGTCTATTTGTTGCGGTAGTACATAACATTTTAAAACAAACTATTCTTTTTTATAGTAATTTTAGCTAATTTTTATATGATGTATATGTCACCACAGGTTGCGGTGAAGTAGTCTTTACAAAGGCAACAACAAGGCTCTCAATTATTTAAAGGGATAGTTCACCCCCAAAAATGAAAATTCTATCATTATTTACTCGCCCTGAATGTCAGCAACCAAACAGATCCCCCATTGACTCCCACTTTTTATTGTCCCTAATATGGCTTGAGGGTTGAGATCTGTTTGGTTACTGACATTCTTTCAAATATCTTTCTTTGTGTTCATCAGAACAAAGATATTCATACAGGTTTGGAACAAGCTGATGGTGAGTAAATGATGACAGATTTTTCGGTGAACTGTCCTGTTAAGCAGTAAATTATGGTTATGTGGATCAATAAACAAAATGAGAGTTACGGTGAGATTGGTGTTATTTCTACTTCGATTAAGACATTGATACATTTTACTGAATTGATTTCTCATATGATAATTAAATAGCAGGCCGTCACATCAGAAGTTTGTGAGAATCACACGTTGACTTGGGCAGCAAATATGGGGACCCTTTTCTCAGGAAGGGCTGATCACTGACTTCAGATGTGCGGGGGGCTGTCCAAAGACCTTCGATTAGTACAGGAAATTGATGTCTGAAGAGGGAACGGGTTCGTCTGATCCTCACAAATCCCAACGACTGCACACACACATGAAAACATTCAACTTTGTTTACTCTGCTGACAAACCCATGACCTCTGAGACAGTGGGCATGTGTTCAGTCATTCTACCCGTGAGAGATTTGCATAATGGGATATATGGTTCAGATGTGCCAAACATGGAAGAGTGAATGGGGTCAGTCTTCATTTGCTTTATTTAATTATTGAGGACGAACGAGAGAAAGAGCGAGGGGCCTCTGTCTGTTTTCATTCAACCCCTCTCTCTGCCCCCAATGAACCATGCCAGCAGTCGTCATTACCGGAAAATTGCATGTCTTCATTGTCTGCTATCTGATATGCTGCAGGACAGCAACGAATGGACTATTACAGTAATATGAATATAAAGATTGTGGATTGTAAAATGGTTGATTTAGACAAATAAGCCTTTTTTAGGGTGTTCTAATATGTTCTTGTTCTTTAGACACCACTGTTGGTTACAGAAGTACTTGACTATGTTACAATGATGTTGGCCATTTCTAATGCGCTAATCATACTCCACAAATAAAGGTTCTTAAAAGGTTCTTCACAGAGATGACATAGAATAACCATTTTTGGTTCCACAAAGAGCCATTCAGTCAAAGGTTCTTTAAGGAACCGTGTCTTTCTTTACTTTTTGTAATCCGGAGAACCTTTTTTCGCCACAAATAACCTTTTGTGAAGCAGAAAGCTTATTGGGATGTAAAAGGTTCTTTATGGATCCATTTAGACAAAAAGTGTTCTTCTGCATCGAAGAACATTTTCATGCACCTTTCTTTTTAAGAGTGTAGTTGTCGGCTCTCGTAATAAGTAATTCCCACAGCCTTTCTTTAAACGCCATCACACCCACATTTTAACCCATATGACACATCCCAGTTGTGTTTGTCCACATGTTCATTGAGTAGAAAGATGAGTCTCTGTTGGAGAGAATTAATGGGAAATAACTGAGGATAGTAAAGGGTTGAAGAGCTGGTTTTGTGTGTGATGTAAATCAATGGTGCACCGCTATTTTAGTGGTTTCCTGCTGTACTTAGTCCATATTTAGAGCCCTGTGATGCCCGCGATGTGGAAATAGGGAAGGAACAGCGGAGGCGCTATCATTCTCTTTAAATTTGTCACCTACTTGTTTTGCTTGAATGTTTATATGCATATACGCACGTATGCGTGTGTGGCGCTCGTGCATTTGTCTGCATCTCTGTATGAGGAAACTGTTTGATCTCCAGAGCTGATCTGAGAGTTTATTTCTTAAGCATTTCACTGCTAGAGAAAAGATATCATCAATAATTGCTATAATTGCTGTATTGTAAATAATTGTGTATTAAAAGAATACACGTGGATCAGTGTGCTGGTGCTAAAAAAGCAATTCTTCAATAAAGGGTCAGAGAATGAATTTGAGTTGACATGAGCTCATCTGTTGACAGCACTGTATTTACACACACATTCTGAAAAAAAGGAAAAGTTCACAAAGTGGCCAATAAATCAGCCGGGCTAAATATCAGTCATTGCTGTAATTCATTCTTGATGGATGGGGTTCTAGCAGAACAGTTTTGCTGGAAGCAGAAAGGCAAGTTCCAATCATTAATAATGTTTATGCAGAATTTGACGTGCACTGAATAAATTTGAGCCTGTGTGTCAAAACATATTAAAAGATTTGAGATCATGGTGTTGTAGTGAAACAGAGATGAATACTGACTACAGAATCCTTGAAAACAGGTGTGTGTGTGTGTGATTAATATAAACAGGAGGTGTGTATAGGTAGGGAGTCTCCTAATCTCCTCCGCTCAGCATGAACACATGCCCTCACCAGAGAGAGAGAGAGAGAAAGAGACAACTCTGACATTACCATCAGAACTAGGCCATTTAGCTAAAATATGATGTCATTTTTCGTCCTTTTAATTTTTGATATATATGATGATTTTAACTAAACAAGCATTGAAACTGGGAAGATTGAAAATTCAACGTATAGACCACTTCAAAAGATTTAAACAGTGCTTTAAAAGCCCTTCCAGTTTCTGCTTTTTAATATTTATCATTCTTATACATTTATAATTAAATCTTAAAGTCCTAATATTGTATTTGAGTCCCCAACAACAGGATTAAATGCATCCAAGGTCAAAAAACGCTGTCCTTTTTTCAAAATATGTTTTTGTAAGTCACCCTTTAAACTTATATTAAGCCTTAAAATTAGGTGCGTGGCCACTTAAATGACAAGTGGTTTCAGCAACCAGGAGCCTAAACTCCAACCACGTCCCGCCTCTTTGCCCATTTTCGATTATCCGGGAATGATGCACTGCTAAGATGGCTACGGCCGGCTCTGCCCACTTTAAGCTTCAAAACAGCTCATCAGAAACCTATGGGTGACGTCACAGACACTACGTCCATATTTTATACAGTCTATGGTCTTTCTGCATAGATGCACAGCTACATTTCAGCTCTTAGAGGCTTATTATTAACTTACACAAAGATTATTAGTACACAGAGATACTAAGGTTACAAAAATGGCATCGATTTGTGTTATAAAGATAATCACCAGTATGTAAGCGAAAGGACCCACAGCAAAACAGTAACAGTAAAACCACCTTAATTCTTTAGCTGCAATGCTGGCGCTAGTAACGCTAAGGTCATGGGTTCGATCTCAGGGGATTGCACATACCCAGATAGAAATGTATAGTACAATGCAATGTAAGTTCCTTTGGAAAAAAGTGTCTGCCAAATAGGGCTGCAACAACGAATCGATAAAATCGATAAAAATCGATTACTAAAAAAGTTGTCAACGAATTTCATAATCGATTCGTTGTGTCGTTGTGTTGGTTATTATTGACAAATATATTTGTGTGTGTTGTACTTTTTTAATGAATTTTAAAGTTCTTTTATAGCACTTGGTCATCTTAAGCTGTGTTTAAATGTGGTGTATAAATGAACCTTGCACTTACTAAAATGATGGTAATAATTTAATGAATAAGCTTCAAGTGAACTTTAGAGAGTGTGTGTGTGTGTTTGTCAGTGTGAGAGTTTGTGAGTGTGTGCATCTGCAAAAGTGTGTGTGTCTGTGTGTGTGTGCATCTGCGAGTGTCTGTCTGCAGTGTAGTGTAGAGAACAAGTTCTTACATTCAAACAAATCCTGTTCAATTTTCTGATTTGTATTGTTCTTTATTTTTTATAAATTATTTATTGTTCTGGTAACTCAGGTGGCACTTTATTTAAAAAAAGTCTATATATTTGGCAGGTGTAAAGCATACATGTGTATGTTTTTTGCGTTAGTCCATTTTTATTTGATTTTATTATTATTATAACAGCTCAGGGATGTTCAAGGAGCAAAATGTTTGTGCACTTTCTAAAGATTTTAGTTCTCTTTTTGAATAAAGGGTTGGAAATGAATGCTTTTCTTGGTTTTTGTTTTTATCCGATTCATCGATTAATCGAAAAAATTATTTACAGATTAAAATAATCGTTAGTTGCAGCCCTACTGCCAAATGGTAAATACTAATTACACTTACAGGTTGAGATTCAGTGATTTTTATTGGTCATGCTGACTTCACCCTTTGAATTTGAAAGTAAAAACAACTACATGCTTGATTTTGCAGCCAGAACACAACATCTCCGCCACAGGATGTAAACATTCAAACTATCAGAAATGTTTATGGGCAAATCATAGTGTTCGTGTTTCGCGGGCACGCAGGGATTATGCAGATTAGTTCATTCGTGACGTGTAAAGGTTACACTAAAAAGACTCGAGAATTAAAGGAAAGCTACGTTAAACACTGAAATACAGTCAATTTTAGAAACATCTAGGTAACGTGCTCTATAAAGAAATTGGTTTGTTTAGTTGTTGGCTGGTTATAAATGTTCCGTTGTTGTATTTTGTTCATATGTTCGTATAGTCTTGAAAACTGAAACAGGAACATCTTCTGGACCAGCGTTGTTTATGTGTTTATGTGAAGTGGTCTATATCTTCTATCAAGTTCAATATTCCTTCTTTGAATTTAGACTTCAGGGAACTTTTTTAGGAATGAAACAAACAACCTGTTAACATTTAAATCAATTTATTCAAATGTTTCAAATAGTCAGTAGCTTACTGAAAAAAACTTAAAATTTGTTAAAAATCAATTAATTATCAGTTAATTATCAAATGCAATGTAAAATAGAAAGTGTGGTACATTTATCACTGTGATTGATTATTTTATATCTGCATCATACAAAGCTGGCATGGCGTTTAAAAAAACCCCACAATCAAACAAGCAAAATCTGCATTACACACATAATCGGGTCAAGTTATAAACAACACAACACTAAAGACTAGCCGTCAAGGAAACACTGCATCTAAATCATTTACCGTTTTAACCAGACCATCTATCAGATTCTGTACACTGTTATTTAACTAATGGTGTGTTTCTGAAGGGCCGGGTATACTTGACTTTCAGCGTCTGTCTCATGCACAAACGCGTCTGCACAGCTTCTTGAGCATATTCAATAAGTGTAGATTTACAAGTTCGACAAATGCGCAGTACGTCACGGAGTGGACTCGGTTCAACATTTTTTTTGCCATGCGCTGTTGTATGCGTTTCCCTCCTGATGACGAAAACTGCGTCATGCAGGCGGTGCGCGGACGTGGCCGGCCGGACTATACTCACCCCTTAATAGTAACATTGTTACTATGTCAAGTGGCAACTCTTTTTACGTGATGTTTGGCCTATTAATTTTTAGGCCAATAGTTAATTAGCTTTTGTTGGTCATAAATAGCATGGAGCAGAAGTTCCGTTTGTTGACGCAGGAAGGTCGGCTCCCTTTGTCTTGGACGATATTAGAGTCTGATCATGTCATAAACAAGAAATGCCTTGGGTCCATAAGCACAAAGCACTCTCTCACTGTAAGGCAGTGTATAATCTAATAGCAAGATAAGTGTATGTGTGTTTGAGACGGCTCTCCCATCGGGCCTGTCTCTGGCCCGCTAACACACTTAAGCTGGGCTTAACTAACCCAAATCTGATTAATACCCCTCCCGTCTTCTCCCAGAGCTCTTTGGACCGCTGGTAATGAGAGCTAAACAAGCCCAGACCCAGACCTGAACCCCCGGATAAATAACCCAGTGATTACAGTTCCAACAGACAGAAAGGGAGACAAATTGTCTGTCAGGAAGGAGGAGTTTAAAGCTCCTAAAGATGAAGAGGCGAGGAGAACAGAGGTTGAGTTACATTGTTTGTTGGTCGCCAGAACATTTGGAACGTAACCCCTGCTTGAACCTAGAGAGAGAGAGAGAGAGAGGGAGAGAGATAGAGAGAGAGACTGTGGTGATTCTAAGATCAGTGGACATTCAGTGGATCTTCTTCTGAGATAAATAAATATTATACACATTATAGACCATGACACATTAAAATATATTAAAATGTGTAAAGCAGGCTTAATCATTAAATGCATTATCATTAAACGCGTAATCTGGCATCACAATTATACTTGAATATGTTGAAAAATGCACTGTACATGTGCATCCTATGGTGTGATATCAGAAAACAAACTGTTTATAGCATATGAGAGATTTATCTTCATTTTTTCTAAGACACATTTACGGTCTTTTTTCATGAAATCACCCCTTTAGAGGAGTAATACATATTTTTTTATATAGCTATAGCTTCAATAACTAAGACCCTATCCACACCAATGCATTTTCGTTTGAAAATTTATTTGGCCTATCGTCCACACTGAGACGATGTTTTTGTCAACGAAAACGTAGCTTTCCGAAAACGCACTCAAAAGTGGATACATTTGAAAACGCCGTTTTCATGTCGCAGTGTGGATGATGAAACCGGAGGAGTTTAAAAACGATGGTGTGTTTTTAGTCATGTGACGTAGCTGTTTCCGCTGATCTCCTGTTTGATAGCATTGATGTCAGTTTGAGCATAGTTTAGATTGCATTTTAGGTGACAGAATATTGAATTACTCGCCGTTATTGTTTGGCAGCGGAGCTCGAGTTAAGTTTCAATTTTGCAGCTTTAAAGTCTTATGTTAAAAAGGGTGTTGAAGGAGAATCATCTCTATTTAATCTGTTTCTCTGCTCCTCATTGCCCCGACATAATAACGCAGAAAGTAAATAAACTCCTGACAGTAAAGACACATGCTGACGTGTCTTGGTTTTTACGCATGCGCTGTACATGTATGTGCGTTTTCAGATGTTTCAGTGTGGATGGGCAGCGTTTGGGAAACGCTTGAAAATGCTAGTGTGGACAAAGAGCATTTTGAAAACGAACGAACTCCAAATGGAAATGCACGCAAATGCTCCTTCATAAATGAGCTTTTTTTTCATTTGTAGAATTGCAGCACTAAACGGTTTTCTGTTGTTTTACAGATTAAAAAGTACCATGTATAAAATCTTGTAAAAAGGCATTCTGGTCAATGGCAAAAAACGACCAATGGCTGATGGGGAGGGGTGGTTTAGAGAAAATCTGTTTGAAAACAATCATTATTTTTGCTATTCCATCTAATGACAATAGTGCTGCAAAAATACTTTACCTTTAAGCCGTAGAAGCCCACCAGAGAGAGACCTAGTGAGAGAGAGAGAGAGAGAGAGAGAGAGAGGTTTGTTGTTAATGGGCAATGTGGTGAGTTACATAAGTGTTCTGTGTGTAATTCGGTTGACATGAGACATACGCACACACAGTTATCTGTCTTGTTTATTTCTGTCTCACTTCATTCATCTCTGCATGTCTGTCTCTCCAGTTCATCGTGCTGCGGATGTATGTGAGCATCTGTGTGTTTGTATGGGTGTGTCATTTTATGGATATTAAAATATTTAATATCCCAGTTTAGATGTATGCATTTGGCAAAGCTTTTTGTCTTTATCCAAAGCGGCTTAAAGTGCATTCAATCTATACATTTATAACTGCATGTTTCCTGGGATTTCAACCCATGACCTTATGCTTCACTAACAGACCAGAACAGCCAAATATCACTTAAAGTTTATTCAGTCGGTTAATAATATTTTTGTCCGGCCCTCTTGCGTATATCAGCAAAAGCAATGTTATCTTTGAGGCAGAGTAAGTTATTACATTTTGAAAGTAAACATGCTTCTTTGGAATAAAGTGTGCACAAAAAGAAACAAGAAACTTACAAAGATGGCAAATAGGCTTTTGATGCCATGTTGACTTTCTCTACCTTGTGTATGTGTGATTTATGCTGTCAATTTCACCACACAAAATGAGCTCAAAACAAATGTTGTCTTTTATATGTCCCGGATGTTTGGCCTCACATGTGCTTTTCTCACCTTACACATGTTTCAGGCGGTTTTATTCGGTCAATTCATTCCTGCTCTTGCTCTGGTTTTGTTCTGGTCTCGTTCTCTCTCTGTTCCTGAGTCAGCCCTTCACTCCATCACCTCACCTGGAAGTCTGTCTGAGTATTCCGGCCCGGAGAGAGACGGACGGGAACATGCGCGTTGACTGAGTGTGTGTGTGCTGTTACAATCCAGATCTGCACTCATCGCGTGTGTGATGTGCCCGGCAGGGCCGAACTGCAGTCGTGTGTAAATAAAAGATCTAAATTTAACTTGCGCTCCGCTTCAGCTGACACGCACACATACATACTCACACATGACAGCAAAATTAACCAAAGAAGCTAATAAACACCTACAGGTTCACCTTAAATACGGCCTGTTAGACACACACAGATCTCACTGATATCATTTGCTCTATTTGTTAGGTCGTCTTTTGTAACCTCCATATGTCCTTCACTATGTTTCATGTTCTGACCTTCTTTTTCTGCCTGCGATTTTTTTTAGGGCAGGAAATGGATCACATTCATTCAGACGGTGACATGCTGATGATGTCATCATGGCTAGCTTTTATCAGTGAAACTACAGCTATGATGCTCTAGCAAGAGCTAAAATGAGACTGAACATGCAATAAGTTAAAAGTTACTATAAAAGTTATTATAAAAGTTAATAGTCTAAATCAGTTGTTCCTTTTCATGATCGCGCGTGTAAACCCATTTTAAGAACTGTCGCCCCCCCCCCAATACTGTACATTGAGGATAGATAAGATAAAGTGTAAAATATGTTAGTTCTGTAAACTATGTATGAAGAAGCAAAAAATACATGTATATGACAGATTGATCCTAAGAGATCCGATTATAAATGTAACAACCCTGCTGATAAAATCAAAAGAAACCATCACAGAAATGAAAATACTATTGTGAACCATTAGCTTTTTGCATTTAAACCATTACAAAAATACTAGTGTTTTGGGCATTATTCCAAAAGCATTAATCTGCTTGATCACAGCCTAAAATTCCACTGCGCAGGATCTACAATGAGTCAATTTGCAATCTTGTTCCTCAGTGCATTCGCAATCGAGTTCCAAAGGTTTGGTTTCGGGGAACAATCACGCCCCACCTGCAGTATCTCTGCGCACACTTGGAACATCTGTATCTATTAATGAACATGCTGCTAACCCCATGGAATCAGACATCAGTTGTTGAAGAGCTGTTTAACAATTAATCATGATTAATCGTGATCAGAATAAAAGTGTCTGTGTACATTATAATATACGTGGATAAAGGAAATATTTACATGCATATATTACTATTTGAAGAGTGTTTTAAAAGAGTCCGCTTTATAAAAAATAAAATAACATGTTTTTTATTAAGTTATCATGCTTTTATTGTGTTTGTTGTGTTAGTTAGCAGTATTTTTTTAGTTATTATGGCCTAAATCAAAACAAACAAACTGCAGTTTGATTAATATTAATTGGAAATCAACATAAATAAGATGATTTTAAATTTAGATCTCATTTTGGAACCAAACTCTTCATTCATATACAGTATAATGTTAATTACATTTTTATATTTATCTTAAGTATATACATGTATGTGTATATTTTAAATACTAAATTAATATACACAGTCAAATATTATGTAAACACAAACTTTTATTCTGATCACGATTAATCAAGGAACAGCCCTTAAAGCCATACTTCAAAATAAAAATTCTCTCAAGATTTACTCACCATCGAGTTCTTCCAAATCTGCATACATTTCTTTGTTCTGATAAACACGGAGAAAGATATTTGGAAGAATGCTTATAGCCAGACAGATTTTGCCACCATTGACTCCCTTTCTCTCTGTCTATCAGAACAAAGAAATGTATACTGATTTGGAAGAACTCGAAAGTGAGTAAATCATGACAGAATTTCATTTTTGCGTGAAGTATCCCTTAAAAGTAATAGATGTTTGTATTTGCCCATTGCAGGAACAGTAGGAAAACACCCAGCGATCAGAGCGACGTCTGTTCATCTCACATCAGCACTGTGCTGCCACTGGTTCCAGTCGTGTTAAAGAACGCTGATCTGTTGTTTTGATGTGCGATGATAACATAATTATGAACAGCACAAATGTGTTGCGCGTGTTTCTTGAATGATGTTCAGATCATCTGCTCTCTGTGATGGGAACAGATTTTCTTTCTGAGATGGAAACATACTTCCTCCAGATGAGCTTGCTCAGATTGTGTGTTCTTTCCGATGGGAACTTAGTTCCTCCAGAGGAGGTCGTTCGGATCGTCTGCATCCTCGATCTTGCTTGTAATGTTCTCCATCACACACCAGCTGCTCTGTATTTGTGTCGCTGCAGGTGTGAGCACTGAATGCATCGGGATCATTTAGAGAAGACGCCTCTTTGACAAATACAAATGTTTGTCAAACATGTTGAAATGGAGTTTTGGGAGCGAAACAGCAGCTATTGGACTGTAATTGTTTCCATATAAATGTTAGACCTCTTTCTCTCTCTCTCTCACAGCTATTGAAACCCAGAGTACGAGTTCAGAGGAGATCGTCCCCAGCCCGCCCTCTCCACCCCCTCCTCCTCGCGTTTATAAGCCCTGCTTTGTGTGTCAGGACAAGTCTTCAGGGTACCACTATGGCGTCAGTGCCTGTGAAGGATGCAAGGTGAGAGACACACAGACTTACACATGGATGATGTCCCCATCAAAAGACATGTAGGCAACACTTTCTTTGAAGCATGTATGTATAATGCATTATACAGAGTTATTAAAGGGTAAATGCATTATAATTCTTCATAATGTGTGTTGTAATGCAATACATGTAGTTGTGAAGAACTATAACCAATTTCAAATGTGTAGTGTAACAATGAAGTGTTATTATGTATTAACTGTAATAACAATTATTTGTTAGAAATTACAATGCTTTAAAACTACTTTTATAATGCATTATACATTCTTGCTTCAAGGAAAGTATTACCAAAATTTACAAAAGGGATTTTACGTCCATAGAAAGCCCACTTAAAATTTTTGACTAAGTTTTTGGAGAACAAAATGTCAAAATCTGGTTGAAATAATGTTCAATTGTCATTCAGTGCAACACAATATTTTTGTACAAATTCAATCAATATGTTTATTCTGACTTGTACATATTAAAATATATAAAACATAAGGGAACATGTACATTTTTTTTTGCTTTAAATTAGTAAAAGATTCTTATTGACAAATGAGCAAACTGAGGATAGTGGCAAATAAAAAGTGCGATCAAATTAAACTGAAATCTTTTTTTTAACAACAACTATTTAAAGCCGTTTTTCGGCATTGACCCACATATATATGAATGAATATTGTTAAACCGGTCCAGAACATGTTTGGATCAAACTATACCACCAAAAAATCTAATGAATTGTGCAGCCCCTTCATTGCGGCGTCCCTCCATCTCCCCAACTCCACCTTCAATATCTGTAACGTGCATTGAAACGCTGTGAGTTTTATTGATAGATTCATGGCTTTTTTAAGTTGGAGGGGATCTCGGAAGCCCTTTGCGTCCGACAAAACAACACTTTTGCTTATTTTTAAATGACACAAGACAGGAGTTGCGTGTTGCGCCGCTCATCGCATGTTTGTCCGTTTGCAGGGTTTCTTCAGGAGAAGTATCCAGAAGAACATGGTGTACACCTGCCACAGGGAGAAGAACTGCATCATTAACAAAGTGACGCGCAACCGCTGCCAGTACTGCCGGCTGCAGAAGTGCCTGGAAGTAGGAATGTCCAAAGAATGTGAGTGAGGCATCGAAAATATTGCATCCGCTGTGAAAAATCATCCTGCCAGGGTGCAGAGCAAAGATATACACAGACATATTCTCACACACAGACTGAGTGTTCCCCTCCGGCTATGTTAGCACACAGCTCTCCACGGCTAGGTTCTGTCAGATTTGAGAAGTTAATTGGGAGAGGCGAGAGATGCACACACTCACACAGCATAACTGTACTGTATATGCAGGTGTAGGGCAGATGTGGAGCTGTGGGTGTGTGATGCATCAGCCCAAGACAGCTGGAGACAAACGCTCATACTCAGATGTGTATAAAACTGGTTGAATCTCATGAAAACAGGTCTAGGTTCATTGCATTCCCGTAGAATTGAATTACTGAATTGTAGTTTTGAAGGTCAAGACATGCACCCATACATCTTCGATTACATATTTTTACCGTAGCTGCGCAGAAAACGCAAAACAGTCAGCAGATAGCGTCTGCCCGTCTGATCTCTCCCATCACTAGATGCACTGCATCCCCCCACACGATTCATTAATGTGACTTCATATAAATTCATACCCCTTGACTCATAGCACATTTACAAAATGATGCACAGCACCACTTTCACCCTTCACTATCCGCACGCATGCCAATGCACAAAGCAGCCGTGATAAAACGCACGCATCGATTTTCAGCGAAACACGCATGCTTTTCTCCGGCACAAACGCATTCACAACTCATCCGCCCGCTGCTGGGGAGGAGAGATTGTGAAAAAAGAGCGGTAGAGAGCGAGGGGGGAGGAAACATTGACATTTTTATCATTTCATTGAATTTCATCTTTGTGATGGACGATCTGCCAGCCCTTTAATTTTCTCCTCTCAAATTATCCCCGCCAAGAGCCACACACTGAAACAGACATGTGAGGGGAATTATGGGTTTAAAAATGCACTGATGCATCGCTTTGACAATACAGATCAGCGCATCTGTTACATAACTTAACCAGATTTACATTTTCTGAAGAGAATATCTGCGCTTTCAAGGCAGCAAAAGACTAATGCGGAGAGGTGTACGTCTTAAATCAACACACGGGGGGAATTTCAAACATTGTTTTTTGCCCTTGAAGAGCACTGCGGGAGGAAGACGCTACTTATCGGGTCATTTTAAACTGAAGAGAGAGCGACCGAGTCCCTTTGAGGAATGACTCTTCCATTAGACTGTTAGCGGAGCGCACAAACAAAACAAGTCGTGGATGTTTTTGATCAAGTTATCTTGCCCATAGGAAGAAAAGATTGGAAATCTCAATACATCACTGGGGTTAAGAGGAGAGCAGATGAATTCCATATTTTTCTATCATGCATTAAACATTTGAAATTGTAGTTAAAACACGAAATGTAAATGAATATTAGAGTTTTTAATTTTCTGTCGTCTCACGTACCACCTAGTGCACTAGCGCAGGGGTTTTTTAGGGGGCCCCAGAACGTTGAAAGGGGGCCCCCAGAAATTTTCTAGGAAAAACGATTGAGTAAAAAATGATAAAAGTCAACAATGTTTAACTCTTTCTTTGCTATATGTAATGTCCAGAATTGTTTATATTTGAATCTATCTAGTGAGTTTGTCTCACTACAGTTTCCTTTTTCGGACTCAAAGTGAAATTTTTGCCAACTATTTAGGTTTAGAAACAAGTTGTTGTCTTTATAATATCCTATTTTAGAAAGGGGGGTCCCTCACAAAAGGTTAATCATATTTGGGGGTCCTTGACATCATAAAGTTTGAAAACCCCTGTACTAGCGTACCTCAGTTTGAGAACCGCTGGTTTAGAAATTAAAAATGTCACAAACTGATCTCGGATTTGTCGAGTCTGTTTTTTAAAATATAACCGAGTTCATTTATTTTGGATGCGTTTAGTAACAACATAATTCCCATAGTTACAGATGTGTTATTTCATAGTTTTGATGGGTTTACTTTAGTTCTTAAATTAAAAATATATAAACGAAGATATAAAGGCTACAGTGAAAAGTGTAGTTCCCTCAAAAACTAGTTTAGTCAATCCCCATTTATTTGTGAAGTATTGTTTTGGGTTTTAATAACTCCATGCAGTCCATTCCAAGCGTCCTCAAGGTGTGTGCTTTAGTGTGACAGAGTAACAATCCCATTCACACAAAACAGCCCTTGTGCACCTGGAGAAAGCCCTTTGGTTCCGGCAGTCTCTCTCTCTCTCTCTCTCTCTCTCTCTCTGCAGTACAGCTTGTGTATGAGTGATGGTGCAGCAGGCTAATAGTTCTTTAATGACTTCATTAAATTGTGTTTTGCGGCTTATGATCGCCATGGCGATCTATCATTGAGGCTAATGCATGCACATTACGATGAGCCACTTTTATTTAGGAATTAATTCCACATCTCCAGAGGCTTGAGAGCAGAACACAGAGAGGGTCCGAACGCTGGCAGAGATCTGAGAGGAAATAATGCTGTGACACTACTGTGTGTGTGTGTGATATAATGTGATTAGCTGTGGGTCTAATGAAACCTGTGGTGATTTATCAGCATTATGTACAGTTCTATCCTCCAGCACTATTCATCACAATACAAACACACCCCCTGCAGATCGAGAAAGAGAGAGAGAGTTTTGAGATGTTGCTGATGGACAGGGTGTGATGGCATATTCTACTTCCTGTCTTTCAATTCTCCATTTAACACCTTTTTTTCTCGCCTTTTCTCCCCTCTTGGCTTTTCTTCACAGATGTGCTCCATTGGCTCTAACACATTTACCTCTCTCTCTCTCTCTCTCTCTCTCTCTCTCTCTCTCTCTCTCTCTCTCACACAACATCTACTCACAGACTCAGTTTTCTCTCATCTGTCACTCTTTCATTATATCCTGTCTTCCACTCTTAAAGATGAAGTTGCTTCAGAATGACATAGGAGAACCTTTTATGTCTAAATGTTGCCATATGAGCCTTTAACATCCGAAGCACCTTTTTTACACAAACGGTTCTTCTTGAAAAAAAAGTCCTTCAGATTAATAAAAGGTAAGACAGAGATGGTTCTTTGACTGAATGGTTCTTTGTGTAACCCAAAATGGTTCTTTTATGGCATCTCAGTGAAGAATCTTTACAGTGTACGTCCTGAAATCTATTTTCACCTCGTTTATTTCTGCCTAAAAAAACAATTTTGAAAAACATACCATTATGAACATCTTACTGACACACATGACTTTTTTTGTTGACATAAAGACGGTATAACTGTACCACGGGTGCTGTAATATGAACGTTTGTTCAAAAGAGCGTTCTAAGTAAAACAATTGATCAATTAGACTAAAAGCATTTCAATGCACATTCTTAATTCAGTGTACCCGTTCATAACAGAAGCAAAGTGAAACAGTGGAATATGCAGAATCAGCATGCATGGACTCTCTTTTTCTCTCCAGCAGTGAGAAACGACAGGAACAAGAAAAAGAAGGAGGAGAAGAAGCAGGAATGTACAGAGAGCCACACGCTGAGCCCGGACACCGAGCAGATGATTGAAAGGATCAGGAAAGCCCACCAAGAAACCTTCCCATCACTCTGCCAACTCGGCAAGTACACCACGGTGAGTGTATAAGAAAATCTCAGTTTGGGGGAAAATTACTCTTAAAATCTTTGGAAAGTTTTTAAACTCTCGAATCGAGTTTAATCCAAAACGTGTCTCAGTTTGTGAGTAATAGCTATCCCAGAACCCCCTGCATGTGTCTTCGTGATAGCTGATGCCCAGCGTTCCCTCTTTCAGCCATTATTGATGGATCTATAAAACATTTACAGTAGTGTATCTAAATATAGTCTCTGTTGGTCTGTGTATAGAGTAACAGCTCAGAGCGGCGCGTGTCTCTGGATGTGAATTTGTGGGATAAGTTCAGCGAGCTCTCCACAAAGTGCATCATCAAGACGGTGGAGTTTGCCAAGCAGCTGCCGGGATTTACCACGCTTTCCATCGCAGACCAGATCACGCTGCTGAAGGCCGCCTGCCTCGACATACTGGTGAGAACACACCCAATCCTGCATCCCTGATGGATCTGTTCTCAATGTCATGCTTGCATGTGTCCGTCTATGTGTCGTTTTAGAAGAGTGCTGACTTTCATGCACTTAAGGCATTTGTGTGCTCTACGCTGTTTACCAAACACATAAGATGAAGTCAAACATGTTGGTTTCATGTCTCTAGATCCTGCGGATCTGTACGCGCTACACGCCGGAGCAGGACACCATGACGTTCTCTGACGGTTTAACGCTTAACCGAACGCAGATGCACAACGCCGGCTTCGGTCCGTTAACAGACCTGGTGTTTGCCTTCGCCAATCAGCTGCTGCCGCTGGAGATGGATGACGCAGAGACGGGACTGCTCAGTGCTATCTGCCTGCTGTGTGGAGGTACGTACACACACTCCTCTGGTTATTGAAGACTACAGTACAGTGACTAGACATTTGATGTGCACGGACTCCGGATGGTGTCATGGTCTGTTCTATGGATCTCTAGTGCCACCCTGTGGCGGTGATGTTGAATTTATGAAGGTCTGAGAGAAATGAAATAGAGATGATGTTTGATGGGGGGAATCACATTGAAACAGGGGAAGGTGATGTTTCAGTTCAAAATAGAAATAAAATTAATTAATAGAATCAAAGGGAATTTTCAAATTAAACTGGTAATAATAAAAAAAACCGGAAATGATGCATATGCGAATCAAGCTCAAGTTCTTGGATGTGATTTACTGTTTTCTACATATGATCATGCTACAAGATCTTTCAATACTAATGCTATTTGTAATATAAGTATATCTGAAGAGTTTGGTTCCAAATTTCCAATTAATATCAATAAAACTGCAGGTTTTTTAATTTAAGTCTTAAAAATTAAAAAAATACAGCTAACAAACACAATAAAAACATAAAAACATGATTTTTATCTCATTATGGAACCAAACTCTTCATTTGTTATTGTATTGACCACATTATTGTGTGGGATTGGATGGAAAAATAAATAAACTTTTAAATGTAATATTTAAAAACAGAACAGTTTGTATGACATGTCTCACATTCAGTGGAAAAAAATACAAAAAGGCTGTGGTTAATATCGTAACCGGAAAGAGGAGAAACATTGCGTAGTTACGCTATTGGGTAATCCCTCCTAGCGTAGCTACGCAATGTTGAGAGACTGCTCTCGAAAGGGAACTATAATGTAAAATCTGAAGCAAAACTATTATTATATAAACTTCCATAGTATATATGCAGCAGCATTGAAGTAATTTGAGATTGTTTGTCGTGAAAAGCATTCCAAAATGCAAAAAATAATTTCCCCTTCGCGAACTTTGACCCTGACATGCTTCATGAGATGAAACCAAAAAGCATCTCCAACAGTTCCCCAGGTTGTTTGTTAACGTATTACTGTGGAACACACCTATCACAAGCAGAAGGCCAGAGATCATGGGAGGACGTGTACACTGAATGTAATGTTCTGTGATGTTTGTGGTTGTTTGCAGATCGTCAGGACCTGGAGGAGGCAGACAAGGTTGATGTTCTGCAGGAGCCGCTGCTGGAAGCACTGAAGAACTACGTGAGGAACAGGAGGCCACACAAACCTCACATGTTCCCCAAGATGCTGATGAAGATCACAGACCTGAGGAGCATCAGTGCCAAGGGTGAGTTAGGCAGTGTTTCACAATCCTGTCGCCAGTAGTTAACGCGAGAATTGAATGCCGGTTCATTTAGATCAAATAAAGAAATTGTGAATTTCAGACTGAGAGAGGTGCTTTTTAGTAATAAGTCACCACACAAATGTTTACGTGTAATCTCATCTTTCTTTTAGGAGCGGAGCGTGTGATCACCCTCAAGATGGAGATTCCCGGCTCCATGCCTCCTCTCATCCAGGAGATGTTGGAGAACTCCGAGGGTTTAGAGAGTTCTGTGGGCGGGGTCAGTTCGCGGGCCGCAGGGGCTCCTTCGGGCAGCTGTAGCCCCTCCCTTTCTCCAAGCTCCGCCCAGAGCAGCCCTGCCACACAGTCACCCTGACAATCGGCATTAATAGCCACTCACCACGGACATCCATGCGTGCCCTCCCCGACACGACAGCAGACGTGTGTTCAAAAGCACACTCTCATGTTCCCACTGACCTGCCTGTGCTCCTCACACACTAACGGGGGGTCCGAGGAGATGCATAGCCGGGATTTCGCAGTTTTTCTTCACTCCTTCCACAGATTCTCCTCGGAGAGAGATGAGACTGTGATTTAATCCCTCCACGTTTACACTCCAATACAAAACAGAATGCCGCTGGAGGACTAAAGACTGCGTGCAGGAAATCATGGACAAACGTATAAAAGGAATGACAGGATGGGACCTTTCTTCTTTTCTCGTTCTTATGAACTTCTGTTTCCAAACAGACACTGATTTCATACAAGTAAAATATATATAAATATATAAAAAGAAAAAATGATTGTGACTGAACTGAATGAGATACAGACTTGATGTAAAGATGCTAATGTACTTCCTCTTTTTTCTCTTCATGCCTGTGAAAGGAAAAAGAGAGTGACTTGTTTCAGACTGATGTTTTTCATGGAGAAAAATTAACATCGAAAAGAATATTAATTTACACTCACAAAAATGTGCACAGAAGATATAAAATCGGTTGCAGAAACAGTTTTCGTGTAATGTGTTCTTCTTGATCAAACCTTAAACTTTCAAATACATTTTTTATGAAATGTGTTTGGCTTGAAGGGTTCTTGCGGCCTTTATAGGGAGGTTCATTTTATTCTAGATATGATTTTTATTACACAATAGCTTTGAAAATCATAGAGAGGTCTGCTTTTCCAGAAGAAAGAACTGTAATTTTTTTAATGTGTTTGTTTCCTTAATGTCAATAGTAGGAGTACACAAGCTTTTGCATAAAGCATAGGTATGGATTAAACACAGTTACAGTCCATTGAAGGGGATACCGTATATCATACATTTTTATTTATATCTGTGAGGATGAATAAATATGTTGCATAGACTGTTAACTCTTTCCCTGCCATTGAAGAGTTATCTCGTCATTTAAAAACCAGCCGTTCCGCCAAAGACGACTTAATACGGCAATCAGTGTTTGTACTCTTGTACAGCAGGAGGCGCTGTTACACACCTTTGGAAAATTACAGAATCTCTGAACCTAGAAAGCATGTATTTGAGTCTAATCTGGGCGGAGTCTTTGACAAAAAAGCTAATTTTCTCAGATGTTGAATCAAAGTAATGCATTTTTGAAGAAACCCACCCACATCTAAGAGCAAGAGGTGATAAAAAAGTAACAAATGAAGATGAGACTGTTCTTTCATGTGATTGTTTGTCCATATATTCATTACAGAAAATGTACGGTGAACCATCAATGTTTAGCGAAAATGTTATAAAACCTTTTTTTAAAGGCTGGCAGGGAAAGAGTCAAGAGCTATCGTAAAAACAAACTTCAACCACTTAACATCACAATTAACATCGGTGGCCTTTAAAAGGATTTGCAGAATACAGGTGCAACAGACAGCCAGCTAAAAAGCATAAAACTTCAGACACTTTGAGAAAAAACGTAAAAAAGTTGGTACAGTAGGTTTTAGGTTCAGGAATAATGTCTGTGCTACTTCTTCCGGTCATGTGTTGATCTTTACATTACATATGTACAAACATTCAGAATGAGCTTCCATTGCAGATCGGTTTTACCAGATTCTTTTTCATTCTACATTTCACTGTTTTTATAATACAAGAACGCATTTGATATCATAAAACAATCTAGGCAAATGTGATTTTTTTTGTTTTGAACTCTTTAATATAAGTCGTTGTGTTATGAGAGGACAATTATCACGGCAGATATGACAAGACTACAAATTACAGTAATAATATTGTACTGCTTGGTAAGTGTTAATCCGATCACAAAAGTAAAAGGTCATAATTCCCCCCCCCAATTTTAGTTGAGTTTTAATGCTCTGTATAGCCAGTTTTTGCCACAGTCGGCACAATGCGTGTTTGACCTTGCTGTAAGAGAAACCATACTTTAGCCTGCTAGCACTGAAATTATCATCCCAACCTCTATGTGATTCGCCGTTCAAAGCCACGCCTCCTCCAAACATATGAATGTATTTCATAAAGCCACGTAATGGATTACAAACTAAATCCCTTCCATTTTTCTGGAAGCATGTACAAACCTGTCCAAAAGAAAGTCAATGCTTTTTCAAAAACGGACTTTTGTTTATAGATTTTTGTTGGTTCAGCAGGAAAGTTTGATTGTTGCTAATTGTCCGCCATTCACCTTACATTGACACAGGTGACGTGAGCGTGCTGATGACGTATGGTGTATGCTTGAACAGGGTGCACAGTGGAATGCAAAATATTTTGGCTGAAAATGCACACAAGACCAGTCACAGCATTCGCCAGAACGTTTTGATTGGGCGGCCGTTTTTTGCTCTTACGACGATATATAATTATAAAAATATTATTTGGCCATTATACTTCTTGATTGCTATCATGATGTAAGGAGAATTCCAGCCAACATGACAATTTTTTTTCTGGACGGATCACCCACCCTGCCTTTAATGTAGTAGCTTCATGTGTAATCGCAACACGGCTGTGGTTCGGCTTCGGGTATTGATCACAATCATGATATTGCGATTGCTTGTTCAAAAGATGCATCTAAGCCTCTGTCATTTATTTGAAAATGTTAAATCTAAGCTAGCAATTACATAGTTTGGGCTGTTTTTCAAAGGCTTCTGGGGTAAAAAGGAGGAAAAACGTGTGTAAGTATTTATTCTGCGATGACATCCAATGAGCAGTATTGCTGTAACACAGTAAACAGTAAAGTTCTCTATCAGCACTATGACATTGGCTCTCATTCAAGGCAATCACAAAAACAGCTAGTTTAAAGTCACCATGAAACGGTAGTTGTGATTGACTTCTTTTCTGTACCGTGACGTATAAACAAATTAAACAGCTCCTGAATTAGAAAGAAAATGTAGGGTTGGACTTTATATTGCCCTTCCCTTTTTGATTGGTTTGTTATAAGTCAGGCCTGGAGGGACCTGGCCTGACCATTGGACAGTCAGTATAGTCCTACCTCTTTTTTCTTGCTTACGGCATGCGGTGAAGAATTGTTAGGCTTGTTCGACTTGATGCAGGTCTGCAAGATCCACCAAGCGGATGACATCAAAGTACCTCGAAAGCGAACTTTTTATGGTTTTTCGAATTACTCTCGCTGTATTTTGATGTCATCCGCCTGTTGGATCTTAATTTTATAATTAATTATTAGATTAGTCAAAGATTAATCATTTATAATAATAACTGCAACACAACAGTTTTTTCCTAAATTTTCCTTCAAGGTCACAGTGAAATGACTGATGTATGAGCTTTGAAGGTGGAAGGTTCGCTAGTACTCACACTTTAGATTGTAAATGCATGGATGCATATTATTGTGTATAATGTCCTAAACTTACATAAGTAAATAAAACCATTATTCATAGAAAACAATATGTATGTATTTCGATCAAAATTGTATAAAAATGCAAATATATATATAAACGTTTAGAACAGGAGAACTTATGGACAGAACTTTATTTTATATCCTATGCACTTTTTAAATAAGCGCTTTTTGACGGACTAACAATAGCAACACACAAGTCAAAAATACACGATGAACAGAGAGGAGCTTGCTTTGCTCCTCTAAGGGAAGGTATTGTTCAAGTTATAAGACAACGTAGCTTCAAGTTAATTTGTAAATGTAGATTGTTTGATTAAAAACACATTTGCTGATATGCCACACGTGCTTTACTATTAAATAATTTCACCTTATAGACACACAAATGCAAACGATATCTTCCTAGCAGCACGAACCCCCTTGTGTTAAAAACTCTTTATGGATACCCAACAATTAACATATAATTAACAAATCAACTTTAAATACTGTTAAATAAATGTTAAAATATCAAATAGAAATGTGTCAAAATAAAACATAAACAGAATGTATTTTTTTACTTTTTGATGTGAAGTCCAGAATTCATGCTTCAACACTGCAGTGACAAATGCTACATCAACACATTTCTTATTACTTTTTAGTTTTTTAAATTTGACATTCGACGTCGTTGCTGTGAAAAAAAACGAAGGCGGAATAAAAAGAGTGGTGACTTTTATTATGACACTTGGACTTTTATCTTTTGCTCCACCGCATCACATGATACTGATAAAACATGGCTTCTGTTCAATGGTAAGAAATATTGACATTTTATAAACATTTCTGACATCTGAAGACAGACTTTGATGTTCATAAACTTGATAAACATTGGAGACAGTACTAGTGGATAATTGTGCTGTTGATGGAGCTGCACATACAAAACATGACCGAAGTGCAGCGACAGTTTGGCATTAGATGATGTCCCTAAAGAAAAAATGACGTATGCTGTATTATATATGTATGTGTTTCTGATGGACAGGCACTCTCGCTGTCGTAAATATGAATATGAGAAGCAGATGTGTCGTCTGGAGGCTTCACCTTTGGACATCAGTGACTACCATCCACTCAAAGCCATCACGGTACATCATGAGTATACTAAACTTTATTTAAAGCTATATTATACTGTAGATGTATAACACTTCCAATGCCCACATTTCATGATGATTTGTTAGTAATGAAATGGTTTCATACCATAGATGCTGTTAAAGGGACCAGTTTGCCGCTTACTCTAATCAAATTCAATCTATTACCTGACTCCTTACAAGTCTGAAGTCATGAAGTTATTTGTAGACAGACAGTACTGTCATTTTTGTTATTGACCTTCTCTTCAGGTGACCGATTCAAAATCTCGGCGTAGTGTACGGAAAGGCAGCACATCATCAACCTCGTCGTCCTCCAGCTCCGTGGCTCTAGATCCGCTCAGCTCTTTGCTGGATGGGACCGACCCACTGTCCCTCTTTGCTGCGGCGTCTGAGGTCCCAACCATCATCTCACACAGCGTCTCTGCTGGGGTAATCTGGCCGTGAAAAGAGACAACTGATCTGGTGTGACTAGTCTTTTACGTGTGTTTTTTCGCTGTAGGAGTTGGGCAGAAAACGTCAAGATAAAGAGGAGGAGGAGGTGGGCTCGGACTTTGAGCCGTGGTCATGCAAGCGTGGAGAGATCCTGTCCAGATTCACCACCACAGAGAAGCTCTCGATCGTATGTGCTCATCGCTCATTTCTGTTGTGAATTTCTCAAAGACTTTATGACACATTTGATTTCCTTCCACAGAACCTCTTCATGGGCTCAGACAAGAGTGAGTCTGTTTTATTTGTCTTTTGGTTATGCGTGTTTTTCTGTATGTGGGTCAATGACGTGACATGTATTTTTTGTGTCCAAATTCATTATTTTCCTAAAAAGAATTTGAATAAATACATGTCATATATCAAATGGATCTACAATATGTCCTTTATAAGAAACCCTTTTCATTTTATTGAAATTCAATAGATTTTTTGAGTTTTGGTGTTTGAAAGACCAAAAATGTCAGGTGGTGCGACCATCCGAACATACAAACAGAGAACAAAACTGAGAAATAAATGTTAATTTTCTCAATAAAATTCTTAATAAAATATTTTGGAATGATTTTATGTTAAATTTCGTATATATGAGGGGAAAAATACTCAGTGCTAAATACATTAAATGTATGTTATTTTAAATTAATATATGGTCGCACCACCTGACATTTTCTGGGTGGTAAAATCAGAAATCTTGTTTAATAATGAATTAATGCTCCCTAAAATGCTGTAAAACCAATATAAATCAACACAATACATTTTTTTGGACATAAAAATACATTTTCAAACTGTTTTGCTCAAAATATTTTTTTTTTCTTCTTGAAAATCGTATTTGTCATTGACCCATGTAACACGAGGCATGTTGAAACGCTGATCTGTTTGACCTTGATGAAGGTAAAGCATCCAGCCCGAGCTCAGCCGTGTCAGAGAAGGTGCGAACACGTCTGGAGGAGCTGGATGATCTGGAGGAGGTGTGTCTCTACTGTTGTTTAATAGCTAGTTACGTGTGTTGTGTTGAAGTGTGTATGAATGTGTCTTTGTGTGTTGGCAGGGCTCTCAGAGGGAGCTGCTGAATCTGTCCCAGCAGGACTATGTGAACCGCATTGAAGAACTCAATCAGTCTCTGAAAGAGGCCTGGGGTTCAGACCAGAAGGTCAAAGCCCTGAAAATTGTCATCCAGGTATGAGAGCGTAAATGCACACGATGACATATAACAGATGCACAAAATAAAACCACAGTTAACCTAAAAATGACTATTTGCTTTTTGTATACGAGTTCTCTTATTCAAAGAATAAATAAAGGTTATTAAAAAAGTAATGTTTTGTAATAATAATATTTTATTTTTGAAGCAACTCCACTGAAGTGAATGACTTGTATTTTGTTTTGTCAGTGCTCTAAGCTGCTGTCCGATACGTCAGTCATTCAGTTTTATCCCAGCAAGTTTGTCCTCATCACAGATATCCTGGACACATTTGGTAAGAGCCGCTCACTATGTTATTCTCACCCTTTTCTGCAGTAATAATTTCTTTACTTGATCATTAAAATATAAAATAGGCATGTGACAGTATCGCCAAAGTGATATTCTGAAGGAAATTTGGTTTTGTTATTTGTGTTGAGTTGTGTTTGATCAGCTGTACTACATAAGACTTTTCTGTAGCCTCCGAGTTAATAAAATTCATCTTTCAATTATTTTCTGATTTTTATTCATTTATATTTCAAAAAGAACGATTATATTTGACTTCATTTGAAAGACATTAAGCCTATTTCTATGCAAGATATTATGTAAAAATGTAATTCCCATTACTGTAATATGTAAAAAAAAATATGATCAATTATATAAATTGTTAAGTGTACTTGTAGCTATAATCATTTTTGGTAGTTTTACAGCGGTAGTTTTATAGAATTGGCGCAAAAATTGGTGAATTTTTGAAGTATGCAAATTGTATAATATCAGAGGTACACATTTCTAGTAATTGTGCAGTTAATTGTTGTATTGTAAAATGTTCCTCTCCCCAAATTTTGTCACTAGTGAAACACAATAATATATCATTTAATAGGAAGGATTAAATTGACATATTAAGATTTTGTTTGAATCTACTTTTTAAATAAATTTTTTGCTTTAAAAAAAATAAATATCTTCATAATTTTAACAATATTTCAAGTGCAATTTATGAGATTTGTTGTATTTTGAATCTAATCATTCTTTGTAAAAGCATAAAATTCCTTATATTTCGATTTCAAAGTTAAGGATTCATTAGTTTATATATACATTGAACCAAACACTATCATAACATTTTAGTTGTTTTTGACAAAACATCCCATGTTTCGGTCGTGACACACACATTTGGTTGTGATGGTTATGTTTTGGTAGTGATCACAATATTTAATATTTAAAATGATTATGTCTTGTTATGTTGATACAAATAACTAAATATGTTGCACATACGCAGCCAGAAGATGTACCAAACACACATCTGACAGTACATTTCTAATAGAAAACCTACAGCTCATATACTATATCACTACTCAAACATATTAAAATACTAATGATTTGCAAAACAGAGTTTGGTTTATTTCCCCAAATAAAGGATTTCTCACCACCAAAACAAATTTTGTCACAGTACCCAGTGATGCGTTACGGTTGTGACTGTTTTGGTAGTGACACTTTTTGAACACTTTTGAGCGTAGCTCAAAGATGCTAATCAGCACAAGGGTTGAAAGCACAGTTCTGAACAAATGTACACGCATAATTGCAGAAAAAAGATGTTTGGTAGAGACGCTCCTTAAAATTACAAACAGATTTTCAGACTTTTGAACACATTTAGTTAAAAATGATAAGACCCATCACCTCACCATGTAGCTGTTAGAAAGAGGGACACAGAAATGTTTCTTGATAAAAAATGAAGTGGTGTGGCTAGAATCTCAGTCAATGGACTAAAACAATTTTTTTTTTTTACATTTTTTGTCTTTAAATATTTAATGTAAAAATAAAAAATAAATGTAATTTTTTTAACTTCCCTTTTTAAAAAAAATCAAAAATACATTTTGATCAACAATGGAACAAATCTATAATAATAAAAAACATATATTTTTTAATATCATTTTCATAAATTGAAATTTAGGGGTTTGTGTTCTGGAGACCCTTCTACCAATTGAAAGGACCCCAAAAAAATAAGATTTTATATATATTAAGCTAACTGATATATTATAAATATTTTTGTGGGTTTAGAAAGATGATAGAAGAATCCTAGTAAACCACTAAGATTTGAGTACTTGAATGCTTCTTAAATGTGTTGTTTTGATGTGAGACGGCAGTTAGAGCAAATTCTGGCCCGTATAGTAATTATGTGTATTTGTGGTAAACCTCACAATATTTGGACCAAATGTCCCTACAAAGATGAGCAACACTGTATAGACCGGTTCATGGGACGCGCGCGCACCTGACCCCCAGTTAGCTTCCAGTTTTTAAGCTAGTGTCTAATAATTTTTGGTTCATATTAATTTGTGTTATTATTTTACTATATTATAATTGTATTCTGTATTGTATTTGTTGAATTTTGTTGTATGTTCATTTTATAAAATAAACATTTGTTGAATGGGTCCTGTAGTTCGGTCACATTTAAACAAACCATATTGTACATTGACATATAGCGGTTGATCTTGGTATCGCAGTCTAAATTCAAAGAAGACAAGTTTAGCCAAATAACCGTTCTATTCGGTTTCTTTTGATTGTTATCAGAAATAATCTACAGCACTGTTTGTGAATGTGTGCCGGAAGTTCAGTTGGGGTCACAAAAGTGCACATGCGCAGTAATGTTTGTTTATGTTGTCAAGATGAAACCATCTGTAATACTAGGACATTTTACTAAATGATTTGAAAACCGAAAATGCTGAAAGGTTTGTTAGGTTAAGGCTGCAATATACAGTCTGTTTATTATAAAAATGATCATTTCTAAGGAAAGTCCCTATAAAATGTGTTTGTGCAGGTGGTCTGGTGTATGACCGGATCTGGTCCATGTGTGCTGAGCATCATCCTCTACCAGGTACAATAATATACATCATCTCAAAACACGGCCTAGAGATTACAACATCCAAACAGTACAAGCTGTGTATATTGACATTCTTTCTCTGTTGTTGTTATGTATTTAGACTCATTTAGTGCGGATGATGTGAACGACACGGCTAAAGAAACATGTCTCAACTGGTTCTTTAAGATCGCCTCCATCAGAGAGCTCATCTCTCGACTGTATCCTCTCTGCATAGTCATTTTCATTCCATTACACGCTAAAAACAAAAAAACTTGCAATTGCGGTAAAGTTTTCTAATGGTTTCCTGAACAACTTAACATACTTTTAGCATCTCTACATATTAAAATGGGATTCAAGAAAAAATACACACATCATGTTTAACCATTTAGAATATGAATGATAAGCTCAGAATGTTACATTGGCCCTTGACTTTGCCACAGATATGTTGAAGCTGCTCTTTTAAAGTGCAACCGCTTTTTAACCAAAACGTAAGTTTGGCATTAATGTCGCACTTCTCCTGTGTTTAGTAAAGTATGAATGGTGTTTGGTTTATTGCGTCTCTCTATCTGTGTGTCAGGGGGATTCAGGAGACACTGCAGAGATTAACAGCGATGATCAGAGGGATAGGAGATCCGCTGGTGGCCGTATATGCACGAGCGTACTTATGCAGGGTGAGACGAGTCACCATCTCTCATCGTGTTACCTTATAAAGCTCTGTTTTCTGCTCCACTATGTGCTGTTTGCTAAGGCAGGCATCACTATTTGTACTACGGACATGTCTATAGATCACCCTAGCAACATATTAAACATTCAAAGCCAAACGTCTGATGGAGGCATGGTGTTCCTCTGTCAGGTGGGGATGGAGGTTGCTCCGCACCTGAAGGACAGTCTGAATAAGAACTTCTTCGACCTGCTGGCCTCCTTCCGTCAAATTCATGGCGACAGTGTTCAGAATCAACTGGCCCTGCAGCGGGTGGAGATTCCCGTCTATCTGACGCTCTATTCTCCTGCCATACACTGGATCCTGCAGTGTGTGGCGTACAGAGCACCAGAGGTACACAAACCACACATCTACCCGGAGGAAATCCTTCAGATCTCATTTAGAGGGATACTTCACCCAAAAATAAAAACTCTGTCATCATTTACTCACCTTCGAGTTGTTCCAAATGTGTATAAAGGTATTTGTTCTGATGAACACAGAGAAAGATATTTGGAAGAATGCTTATAACCAGACAGATGCCCCCGTTGACTCCCATAGTAGGGAAAAATTCAATGGTAGTCAAAAGTGCCCAGAACTGTTTGCTGTCCTACATTCTTCAAAATGTCTTTTCTTTTGTGTTCAGCAAAATATATATATTTTTTAATGTAATTTTTCCTACTATGCAAGTCAAGATCAAGCAAAATCTGTTTGGTTATAAGCATTCTTCTAAATACCTTTTTCTGTGTTCATCAGAACAAAGACATTTATACACATTTGGAAGAACTCGAAGGTGAGTAAATGATGACAGAGTTTTTATTTTTGGGTGAAGTATCCCTCCATTTTTATATTCCTGTTTGTTGAGAACTATTTCTGTACCTTAACTGTGTCGATTCTTCAGTAAGAAATGAAAAATCATTGCGAGCTTCTTTTAATATGACATGTCTTGAACCTGCTTGTCTTTTAAAGGTTCTATTGACAGAGATGATGGAGAGATGCAAGAAGTTAGGCAACAAGTAAGATCTTTTTACTACAGGACATTTCAGCCTGATTTAAAGGGATTCACAGAAATTAGCCATCTTGTAATACATTATTAATTAGTATGGTGTCAGTCATACAAGGACATGCCATGATTAGAAAACGCAACAATGAAGCCCCACCCTTAACCCCGCCCGCAGATCTAATGATCATTGCTGCAAAAACAAATTGTACTAAAATGTACAAATGAGGTCATACAGCTTAGTAAAATAGTTGTGAATGTCATGAGAAGCCTGTTCTTAAAATATTCTTAAAATCCATTTCCAGGGTGTCCAGGGTCTTAAAAAGTATTCAAAGTTGATAAATCAATTTATTGAAAACGTGAACCTGAATTTGTAATAGTTTTTACTTCCGTATTTTTACGCATTTCTGAGGGTAATGGAATTTTTAATAAGAAAAAAAGGGGGTGATTTGATGGATAGAAACAACTGAAATTCACTTTCTGAAATGAGTGACAAAAAATAATGACCTTTTTTATGATATTCAAATTTTTTGAGATGTACGTGTACGATTAAAACTCGTTTGAAGCGGCAATGAGGTCTTAAAATGTATGAAAAGGGTCATAAAAAGGTCCTAATCAGTATAACATTTAGCTCCATGATTCCTGTATATACCCTGATTTCCCGTTTCAGTAAATAATAATAAAATGTCAATGTTTAAAGAGGTCATTTGACGCGGTTAAAACAAATATTATTGTTTGCTTTAGATTCAATACAATGTGTATACTGTACATGATTTAAGGTTAAAAAACGCTGTATTTACCACATACCGTGCATGTTTGTATCTCCTCTTTGCTCCGCCTCTGAAACGCGCTGATATTTTACAAAGCTCATCGCACTGAAAAGTGAGGTGTGCTATGATTGGCCAGGTCACTAGTGCGTAGTGATTGGTCGAATACTGCACTGTAACGCCTCTTAACATATTCTGAACATCAGGCTGCGACGGTTCAATGAGATGTACAAGACCGTCCACCTTACTTGCGTTTTGATTTCTGCGGTCTTAGTCAAATCGTGTTATAAACTGACGTAGATTCACCGGGGTGTGGTTACAAGAGGTGTTTCAGGCATTCGCTTCTAGATAAAATACATCTTTTGTTCCACCACTTAAATATGAGCAATTTTACTTGTCTAATACATGCATGGGCAACTTATAACACACCAAAGATAAAGAAAAACACGAATTTCCGGCGAATCACCCCTTTAAGTGAATGAAGATACGTTTGTGTGGAGTTCCACAATGAATCCTGAGTTCTGCTTTGTTTTATTTCACATAGCGCTCTTCTGCTGAACTCTGTCATGTGGGCGTTTCGGGCTGAATTTGTGGCTACTAGAGCGACAGACTTCATCGGCATGATCAAGGACTGTGATGAAGCAGGATTTCCCAAGGTCAGACGTACATTACAGACAGCTCAAAGCCGCTCGTCACCTACCAGTAAACATGAGTGTTAATGCCGTATGTTCTCCTCAGCATCTGTTGTTTGCGTCTCTTGGCCGCAGTGTGTCCTGTGCCGATCCTCCAGAGAGCGAGAGACTCTCTGTGCTCAATGAAGCCTGGAAGGTCATAACTAAAGTGCGCAGTCCACGGGTAAACATCTCATTGTTGAAAGTTTATATTGCCAATTTTTGCATGATTGTGAATTGCAGTGATTTGTAGGAAACAAACTTCTATCCTGGTTATGTTTGTAAATCAGGATTATATGAGCTGTGCAGAGATCTGGGTGGAGTTCACCTGCCGTAACTTCTCTGTGAGTATCCGCTCTGTGTTACGCTTTTATTTTGGACGATCTGACCCTGACTGTTTCTCGTGTCACTTGATGTGTCACAGAAACGGGAGGTGAACACGGTTCTCGCTGACATCATCAAGCACATGACTCCAGACAGAGCTTTCGAGGACGCTTATCCACAGGTACACGAGACAAAGATGCTTTGAGTGGACTGATGTTGTGATGATGTCAGGTAACTGTGCTTTTGTTTTTGCTCTCAGCTGGAGTCGGTGATAAAGAAGATCGTCACATACTTTCATGATTTCTCTGTGCTCTTCTCTATGGTATGAACAGACAGATCTAAAATTGAAATGACATATCGCTGCCGTCCTTCTGAAAACTCATATCTCCATATTCCATGATTTGTTTTTGCCAGAAATCATTATTATTATTCACCCTTTATGTTTGTCACTGAGTTTTGCAAATATCTAAGCAGTCTAAAGTATTAAAAAGTATTTGATCATTTAAAAAGTGGACAAAATCTGAGGTTTTACAAGGACAACGATGATATACATTGTTACATTTGAACAGAGGTAGAAAATAGAATGTGAATTTGTAATTGAAATTTAAGAAAGCAAAGTTAAATATTTATAGACCAATACATTTTAAAAGATAAAAAAGGATTATATTATTTAATTTTATGACATCATATAGAAAAGAATCCGGGATACATTACATTCATAAACCGTGATTGCTATGTGATCATTATTATTTAGTAACAATTGTTTAATGTCTATTTTGTATTTAATTATTCTATTTATTAGTATTTAATCTATAGTTTCATTGGACGCACACGCCTGACCCAAAGTTAACTTTTTTTATTTATAATACAACAATTGATTTTATATTTAATTTGTAAGAATATTCATTTATATTAAGATTGTGTTGTATATTTATTGTATTAAATAAATGAACAGTTATTGATTTATTGCGGATGTTTACGGAAGATTTGGGCCACATAACGCAAAAACTAAACGTTAGACGAACATTTTTGTCCGTATTATGTTAATATATCATTGTAGGAGCACATTTTTCCCCAGAATGCTCAGTGTATTTTTAGAAGCTTAAAGACAAAGGACATTTTGTGATTTTTTTCATGGCCAAATGAACAATTTTGATGGTCGTGCTGATTGTTTTGACAGATTTAGAGAAAAATGTTCGTCTATCAAAAATTGTATTACATGCATATTATAAAACAAACAGGCATAATTAGTCTATATTAATGAAGTCATTCTTTTTTTATTGTTGCACAGCTTAAATTATGAAGTAACATTTAGTTTTTGCGTCATGTGTTTTGGTCATTGCAGGAGAAGTTCTTGCCCTTTCTGGACATGTTTCAGAAGGACAGTGTCAGGGTGGAGGTGTGTAAATGCATCATGGAAGTCTTCATCAAGTACGTTTGTCACATTAATAACTACAGCTTCTCTTTCTTCTGTGCGTCTCCGTGGTTACAGTTCTACTAATGTTAGTCTTTCTCCTGCATTCAGACACCAGCAGGAGCCGACGAGAGACCCCGTCATACTCAACGCTCTGCTGCACATCTGTAAGACCATGCACGACTCGGTCAAGTGAGTGAGCTGTGTGTCGGACGTTCCAGCTGTTGTAGCATGAACACAGAGAGTTGCACTGACCGATGTTTGTGTGTGTTTCAGCGCTTTGACTCTAGATGATGAGAAGAGAGCTCTGGCTCTGCTCATCAATGGATTTATACGGATGGTGAGATGGTTTTTTGAGCATCTCTTTGTCTCCTATGATAGGATTGGGTTGAGATAGAATGGGACAGGGTTGAATTGTTATATATATTGGATAGAGATGAAAAAGAGAGAGTGAAATGGATGCAATAGAAAGGATTGCACGGAATGTCATCGGGATAAGATGTGATTGAACTTTATTGATCCCTGCGGGAAATCGGGTAAGAGATGAAAGAATGAAAATCTTTCTTCAATTACTCATAATCTCATTTCAAAGTTTGAAATGACTTTCTTTCTTTTCTATTTCGAGGAGTGTTGGTTACCAAACACTGACTTCCATTGTGTGGACATTTCTCGAAATATCTTTTTTGTGACTGATCGGTTTGAGTGTTCAAGGAATACAAAAGAGATGTCGGAACAGCTGCAGAGGGGAATATTGTGGGATTTAAAGAATTAAGGTTAAAGAGCAAATGTTATATAACAAAAATTGTGTATTTTGTTTTTTGAAATGTTCTTTTTTTGATCAGGTGTCATTCGGGAGAGATTTTGAGCAGCAGCTGAGTTTCTGCGTGGAAGCCCGTGCGACCTTCTGTAACCTTGAGCCTGTCATCGTTCATCTGATCCATGTGAGTGTTTCACTGCATGCGTGTTATCTATGAACACCGTGAGTTCAGCACTTCAGCCTTCAGGGTCTACAGTCATAATAGCGCTGACTAAGACTGTTTAAGAACATTATTATACACGCTTTAAAATAGCAAGAAGATATTTGAGTTCTTTGTTTGTTGTGCTGATGATGTTCATCATGTGTCTCTTACAGAGTGTCAATCAGTTAGCCATGGATACCAACCGTGTGATGAAGGGAAGTCACTCCCGTAAGACAGCTGCTTTTGTCAGGGTTAGTTTTACTCTCACTCCTAAACACAATGGGCGTCATTCATCAAATATTGGTAAATATATGTGTAAATTCAGAGTAATGTGCACGTAAAACAGACCTTCCCGAAAACTCTCCTTCGGATTCATAAATACTTGCGTCAGATATGATAGTAAAATGTGTGTGTTAGACTTCATTCTCTGGTTTGGCCTAAATTATATTGCATAAATACACAAAAGACTGATAGGCTATATGTTTACCAATTATTTCATCAATTAAACTGTGTCCACCAAAGCATTTTTAGAAAGCTAAAATAATAATACCTGGTGCTCTTCTGGAAACGACCAGCTGGTGGCGCCTGAGAACGCTTGGAGACTTATGTAATCGCAACAGTCAGCCTAATTTTTACTAGCATCTTATTTTCCGGAATATTGCTTTATATGAAAATGCAGTAACCATTAATATTAATTTCTTTATTGTTGTGTATGATGGCTGGTCAATGTAGTGTTTGTCCCGCCTCTTCTTCACTCCGATTGGGTGGCTGTGTGAAAAAGGACAGTGAAGAGTCTGGGTTTTACAGAAAAGTAAAAAATGATAGGGCAAAAAGACAGGGCAAAAGAACTCGTAAAATATCATTATGATACATAGTGCATGAAAAGGCAGTGTTTCAGTTTGTCTAAAAGTACACAGAACGTTACGTGTGGTTTTATTCACTATTTACACGTGGTATGGAGCAGATGTACATTTCTTTCGTACCAACTTACATTTTGAAAATACGAACATGATCATGAGTCCGAAGATTTACGTCAAAACGACTTTACGAATGATTTACGTTCTGCTCGTGTTTCAGGAATGAGGCCCAATGTTCATGTTTCACCCATTTTATGTGCATTAAGAAAATTGTATGGGTTGAGCATTGTCTTACATTTAGTTCTCTTTACATGGGTACTGTAATACAGTCACAATAACAGTCATCCTGTCTGGACACAAGGATTTTTGAAAGCACATGAAGAGTTTGTTTCCAAAAAGAGAGAACATTAAAAATGTTCAAAAATCTTGTTATTATGGCTTAAATCAAAACAAACCAACTGCAGTTTGATTAATATTAATTGGAATCCACAATAAAAAAACTTTTTTTGAACATTTTTGTTATCTCATTTTAGAAATAAACTCTTCAAATGATTTAAAATAGCATAAATGTGAGAGTGCAAAACCTATTACAGTCTTGTGCAGTATAATTTAAGAAATTATAGTTCATATTAAGATTACAGTAGGGGGGATTATTGTTTGTCATTGGAGAAACAAGGTTAAAATTCTTATTTTAACAAAATCAAATTTCATTGATTTTATCAAATCCATATCAACAAAACACACTTGACTGGATTGGTCAAGAAATCCGGTTTTATTGGTTAAAAATGTGTGAGAGCCCTGAATAATGTTTGCGGTTGTATACATTTTTATTATATGTTGTTTCAGGCATGTGCTGCGTACAGTTTCATCACGATTCCCTCGCTTACGAGCATCTTCAGCCGCCTGAATCTCTATCTGCTCTCAGGGCAGGTAACGCTGGCCAACCAATGTCTGTCTCAGGGTGAGCGATTCATCTCCCATTCATAGAAATAATGTTTTAGAATCATTGGTAACACTTGACAAGGTGATACTTGTTAACATTAGTATTATTAGTGCTGTAGAAGTATTGCTCATTGTTAGTTCATGTTAGCGAATGCATTAACTAATTGTTACCAAATAGCACTTTACTTGTAAAGCGTTACCGAATAATGAATAAGTAAAAACACAAAACTGAGCTCTTTTATTTTTTTCTGAAATGAAAATATTTCTGTTTCTCAGCTGATGCTTTTCTAAAAGCAGCCGTCAGTATTTTGCCAGAGGTGCCTCGTACCATCAGTATTGAGGGTAAACAGCGTTCATCCGAGCCCTTTCTGCTCGACTTCATCAACAACTTTCTCTCCATGCTCCTGGTGGTGCCGGTAACACATCATCACTGTAAATGTTTGCAGAAATACTTCAGGTCCGTGTGTTCGTGAGTTTGATGTTCTGCTCTTTAGGATCACCCCGAGCAGGGTGTGTTGTATCTGGTGCGAGGACTGTTGAACATGGTGCAGGATTACACCTGGGAGGACAACAGCGACGCTAAAGTCCGTGTCTACATCAGCGCTCTGCCGTTATTAGCGGCCATGAGCCAAGAAAACTACCTTTACACCATTCCTAAAGGTAACACGTGCTCTATTACCCGGCAGCAAAGCTTCTTTCGGACATAACGGACTCATCTGAAATCCAGCCTCTGTGTTTCTGTTTCAGTGGATTCAAATGAAACGCTCTATGGAGGAGATCCTAAGTTTATAGCAGAGATCAACAAGTTGTGTGAGACTCTGATCGGTCAGGTTCTGGATCATTTAAAGGGTCTGGGGCGAGATGATGTAAGTAGAGATCCGGCCATGATTCCTCACTCTCAAAACCTTTCCTAAGGAAAGCTGAGCATAAATAAGGGATTTGAACAGAATATATTGGGATGCCCATCCTGAAGCGTAATCCTTTCTGTTTTTTCAGGGGGTGCGCAGGCAGGGTGGTCTGGCATTCTCTCTTTTTGGCTGTCTGTTGGCTCACGGTGATGTACGCAATAACAAACTCAATCAGTTAGCCGCCAACCTCTGGAATCTGAGTCACAAGCACGGCTTCTGTGACACACGCACTTCGGTTAGTCTCGCACACACCTGCTCTGAATGGTAAATGTGAAGTGTTAACCTGTCTCTCTCTCCTGTAGGTTCGGACACTGGAGCACATCAGACAGCAGGCTCAGCAGTCCGAAATGAGTCATCTCTCTGATCTGACCACACGTCTGTCACTGCAGGCCGTAGCTTAAGACACTGAGACGCAGAACACATCAGACTTTATACCACATCAGGAAGATGTCATGAGCAGGTGCTCTATGGTTGAAGACCGTTCAGACATTTCACGTTCAGAAATTGAAATGTTTTTTGAAGTGGTGCTTTACGGTCCGGATATACTGCCGTTTGACACTGTGTAA
The DNA here is from genome assembly GCF_015846415.1 of Triplophysa dalaica. Classification (NCBI taxonomy): domain Eukaryota; kingdom Metazoa; phylum Chordata; class Actinopteri; order Cypriniformes; family Nemacheilidae; genus Triplophysa; species Triplophysa dalaica. The sequence continues at coordinate 16,873,741 of NC_079558.1, read as the reverse complement.
TGCACAGAATGCACCATTAAAGTGTTTTGACAATAATAGAATAGATTATTGATCGAAATAATACATTCATTCAGTACTAACCTTCTGATAATTATGCTACAATGTCAGTTTGCACTTCTTTTGTACCGTTGGTGTCTGTGTATAGGTGTTATATAAAACACTCTGATTATAAGACCGACAACAGACTGGGTTCAGTTTTTTTTCTACTTGTAGCCCAGAAAGACTGTTAGAAAACATACAACTATGAGGAGTGGGGAAAATATCTTTACATTCCTTATTACAAGAGTTTGATGCAATGTTTTAGAAAAAAAGTCTGATCAAATCAGAGCCACAAATACTATTCATGTTATTAGTTTTATTATATAATATCTTTCTAAATTTCCTTTCTTTGATCTAAATGTTGAAGCCATCAGATAATTTTCAAATGCTAAACAGCACTTTGTATTGTGTAGAAAACACACTGTTATTTTTTGGGGAACTACCCCTTTAACTTTTTGTCATTACTTGTCATCACCCTGTATGACTTTCTCTTTTGTGAAACACAAAATATAGTTTGAGAAATGTCTCAAATTTTGTGTTCATACAACGGAATTCAACGAGGGCCAGGGTTTGGTTACCAACACTCTTTAAAATATCTTTTGTGTGCTGCAGAAGTTATACAGGTTTGGAATGACAGAAAGAGTGACGTACGTTATCAAAGATCTTTGTGTGGGGTGTGAACTATTATTTCAATGGCAGTGCAATTAAGTTTATAAACACCTGTCTCTGTCAACCTCAAATGCCAATGTTTCCATTTAAAAAAAAAAAAATGTCAATTTAGATATTCAACTTTTAGGTAAAATAAATTTGTGACACACCAAATACATTTCATGTTGTTCAATTACCAGTATATAAAACCATGTATATGACCTGACTAATAATGAACAATGAATTATTAAATCAATCATTCTTAAAATATCAACGTTGTTGTGTTGTCAAATAACCAGCATAAACTCAGTGACTCATATTTGTAAAAATGATTGTCAAGTTACCCCAACTTGCACAGCTGGTTGCCAAAGAACAGTGCTACATAATGGAATGTCAACTTGAGATGTGTTGTGTATTCTTCAGCACACTGTAATATGACTGATCCAACCAAGTCACTGATGTAGAAAAGCGTGATAAGCAGGTTCCCAGATACAAACACAACTGACATGTCATCCTGCAGTATAAACAGATATTCTTTGAACATTATCATTCAAAAATCAGTAAGACAGGAAGAGTTTAGCCAAAAATGCCATTTGAAAATACTCTCTATCATCTTCTGTGGATCACAACGTGCGTTTTGCATGTTTAATGTTTTTTCATACAATGGAAGTGGATAGGGACTGGAATTGCATCATTAAATCATTAAAAGCATCATTAAAACATGATTAAAAGTACTTCATGCACTACATTAAAACTAGCAAGTCAGAAATGAACAGCTTCGAATTACTACAAATAACTATGAATTTTGCGCTCCACAAAAAGGTGAACTGAAATCGAAAAACAGGACAAATTCATTAATGTAACATCCATTTCATTCTTTTATTAAGCTCAATCGCACCTCAAGAGAGACTGAAGCGGCCCGCTGGTGACCGATACATTGATCACACTTGATCGTCACTAACCATGCATTCATCTACAGTTCACACACGCGTTTAAGATCTGTGCTTTTCTCATCCCCACGCACACAATGTAACAGAAGAAGTGGTGAAGATTTTGGATGCCGTAACATACCCGGTATGACCCAGCCGTGCACAGACACACAAAACCAAGTCACGCTGCGAAGTGAGCTATCATCCTGTAAAACTGATCAAAGTACACTAGAATGGATTATAAGTTAAAGAGTAAATGAATTACTTTCATTAATACAATGAGTAAGCTCCACCCTCCGCGGCGGGACAGGAACGCAGGAGCGTGGCCCCTCCCATAAATCAAAGGTCCCTGACACCAACAGCTCTGTGGAACTACAAATAGCGGACGTCACAATGACTGAATCTGAAGTGCATCTTCCTTTTATCAATTTTGTTCAGTAAAACTCCAGAAAGTTCCATATTGTTGCAGCTTCATTCTTTAAAAAATATTCATAGAACAAAGTTCAACAATAACAGGAAGGAGTTGAAAAAGATCGCCCGAACGGATATGTGATTGGTCATTGTTCAGTTCAGTAGAACTTGTTTGTACGGGGCTGATCTGTGATGTGGGGACCAGCGTGTCTCTGGTCACCGATGTTTTAGTCCAGCTCAATGGGGCTGCTGTCCTCCAGAGCTTCTTCACCGTCCTCTTCCTCTCCTGAGCCCATGAGACTATTCAATAGGTTTCCTACCACAGGCACATTAAAGAGAAATAATGTTTCTTAACTTTCTGAATGTTATTATTCAAATATTGACCATTAATATTCAAAATCAAACTGGTGATGTTTTTTTAACATTTTCTATACAAATTCACAGAATTTTCCTGTACTCTTTGATGGGTATATATCATCGGGTTTTTTTAAACCAAGATTTATCGGTCAGGGTCAATTGTATAAAAAACAAATGAATGTCAGGAGAAGTATCGACCACTTCAAAATGACAAATCAAGGACCAGATTAGTCTAATGCTGACATGCATAGTTTTTAAATATGATTTTTTACCACTAGTGTCATCAACTTAAAATGCAAAATGACCTTTTTCAAACAGTTATTTAAATGTAACCTAATGTACTGATGACCGAGTGTCTTACCTAGCAAACCGCCATATGATGATGACTGTTTTGGTGGCACTCCAAAAAACAGCTGCCCTATTCTGTCCAGATACTGGGGTCAGAGGTCAAGACAAGAACATACTGTTATAAACAATAAACAGTTCAACAACTCATACACATGCAGCACCACATGTCAAGTATTTTAAAGTGAAACACAATTTGCTTTATCCAAGCTCAAGACACTTTTATCCATATATTTGCAGCACAGTCCAGAAATACATTTGATCAGTTTCTATGCTTTGCTGGAAAGGAAACCCACATCCTTTATTTTGCTAATGTAGTGTTCTACAAGACAACAGTAACTGAGCACTACGATCCCAAATGAAATCCATTAAAACGGTGACATTTTTCTAACCTCGTTGTACATGGGATCTCTCTTGAGTGAAGGCTGATACTGTTCACATAACACCGTGAAGACTGTTAACTTCCCACTGAAAACAAGCACACACATATACACAACATCAAATGACAAAGAGCATCCAGAAGGCCTGACACAAAGACACCCAGAGCATCATCTCACCCGTCCACAGCCAGCAGCAGGAACCAGAGGAAGTTAAGCAGAGGCTGAACAAACGGAGGACTCTTCTCTAAAGACGGATGCTTCTGTGTGTATGTGGCGAACACCACTGACGCGCTCGATTTGTTCTTTAGACAGAGGAACCTGCAGTCAGAATTGTGCATGGTTATACAGGTCGTTTCAAAACCAACATGAAATGACATTCTTAACCTAACTGAATTAATCTTATATACACAACATGCGCAGAAATTGTGCACAATAAAAACAGGGATTTGTTTCGAGAACGTTAACAAGATCAGTTTTGAGTTTGAATCTCAAGAATCATGACGCCACATTTAAAGACTTTGCTTTTCAGAAACATCACTTACTGTAAAACAGCCTGTGTTACAAACATGTCCACCTCCCCGTGAAATCCTCGCACCGACGAATATTCCACCAGCATCTGCGCGCAGCCCTCTCCGTCCGACGAGCGCAGGAAATGATAGCGTGATTCACTGTAGTTTTGCTCTGGACACAGTCATCAAACATCGGTGTAAATAAAAAAACATTAAAATGTATTTGTATTGACTGAAGGTTGGTTTTATGTGTCTGTCGCACCTTTCCATAATGTGAGTGCCAGTAGCTGGTGTAGTTTGGGGTGGCCCAGCTTTCCAGAGCCCCCCGAGGACCACTTGATGGCTCTGGAGACAAATGCCACTCGCTCGGGGGAGTTTGGGTCCATCAAGCTGTAAAGTTTAGCCAAATGTTCTGGAATAAAACACAGAGATATTATTACAGAAATAAAAGCTCTCTCACTTTATTCTTAAGTAAGCCGCTCTGTACCAGCTCTTAAGTCTTTTTTTTTAAGTTTCTAGATAGTGATGGTCATATTGAGGCACAGCCATAAAACCATTTGAATTTCATATCTAACTGACATTGACAAATGAACAACACCAGGACATGACTACAGTTAAACTCACCTAATGTGTCATCATCTACTTTCTCCTCAGATTTCTCCAGTGACTCTAGTACCAGCATGGACAGATCTGCAGCACTGTTTTGCTGTTTAAGACACAGATATTGGTGCAGAGATCTTAGCACCAATGCAGTAAACTTTCCAAGTAACACACGAGGCCTGTTCCCATGCAAAAAGGTGTTCTTATTCAAATTTAGCCTAGCAGACGCCAATCTTTTGTCTTTTTGATGGGAACAGGGCTCATAAAGACCGTCTACCTCAATTGACAATGTTGACTACCTCACTAAAATATTACTATATATTAATATACACATTTGGTTTTTTAAAACACTTGCATCATAACATTTCCTTTGAATTCATTAAAAACAAGATATGAAATCCCGTGCACCCGAAGTTGCGATCGTTTATCCTTCCGTATTTTGACGCATTTCCGAGTGAAATGGAGTTTCTAATGAGAAAAGTAGTGGGCGCCGTTTTCGTCTTTCTCTGCGATTTTAATTGGATGTATAAAATCAGCCGTTGCATTTTTAAATGGAACTGTCAGCAGACTGAAAGTTGAAGGGGAGGAGTTAACGGATGCTCCGCCCAAGCTGTCTAACATACGTAATTTAAGATGAATAGTCATTACAGGGCGGAAGTGCATTTTCTGATTTTAAATAAAGATTATGAGGGCACACACACTTTAAAAAGAGAATGACCCACATTGATAAACTATTTCCAATAAACGCTACAGTATTTCATGAAAAAATAGGCATTGGCATTTTTCATTTCACTGGGACTTTTAAAGAATTCATTACAAAACTTGACAGTTTAACGCAATATAAAAAAAATACAAGGTCTTAAAAATTCTCATTACCGTAACCATTCAAAACAGTCAATTCCATAGCATTTTTTCTTAAAAAAGAAGCCATGATGCCTGGTTTTTATAAATCATACATTTCAACACATTAACAAGTGACAAGTTTATTTTAATAGAAAATTTGTTCAAATTTTTTTTTTAATGTGGAAAACAACAAGTTTCTGTATTGAGAATGAATGTCCACATCATGACAAGAGACTACTTAGGTTTTAACGGAAAAAAATATGAGGTAATCAGTTAACTATTTGGTACTTGTTAGCCATTTTAAAGTTACTGGTAGATGTGTTCCTTCACATAAAATCTGATTTAATGTAAATATATTTGAGTGCGTGTATGTAAAACATCCTTTAATTTGTCACTGTGGGTGAGAATCTCAGTCATGTATTGGACACACTTCTTTTTTCCATCGCTTCTTCATTTTTATTATTGAATTATATTCTGTCAATGAGTTTTTTTGTCATTTGGCATCCAACTTTGGGACATGCAAATTTAGATTTTTCGCTTACATTTAAATTTCAACATATAATGCACAAATCGGGACATATTACGATGATGAGAATTCCATCGAAAAAAGCAATAAAATACTGAAATAATTCACACATGTGTTAAAATGTTGCTTTGTGCAAGGTAGAGAACACAATTGTGTTTATTATGATCATTTTTTGAGTTACCGAATTGCATGTTTTATCATTAAAATCTATACTGCCGTGATGTTTCAGTGGTTTCACGAGAATGACCCATTTACATGACAGGAAAAAATTGAAAATAAAGTCAAGAAAAAGGTCAACATCTGGTGTGACACGAGTAAATTATGAGCACATTTTCATATCTGGCTGAACTTTTACTTTAACCTTTCATAATTCCCATAGTATCTAGAACATTTTCGACATTTTACTAACGTCAGTGGCCGATTATGCAAGCATTTCAATCCCGAGGACACTTTGACCCACATGGGCTTGAAGTCAATTTTCGACATATATAAGAAATTCCTATGAGGCAATTATAAATAAATGACTTTCAAGATAAGACCTGGAGCCTAAACTGAAAATAATGTTTCAGAAACAAAGATGTGTTCGATTCCAGTTAATAATGAAAAAATGCCTTTGACCTGAGCTACATTTTACAGCAAAACATACCTGATTATAACTAAAGAAGAGTAGTGCTCCATTGTACATCAACTCTCTGGCTTCTGCGTGCTTCGCTTGTGACATATACCTGCACCCAAAACAACATGTGAATACATTAATACGAATTTATTCATTAAAAAACAAAACCATATTACCATATCAATGTTCAAAGGAGGCTAATGGATGGATAGTTCACCTGTAAATTTACATTCTGTCATCATTTATTCACCCTAAGACAGTTTTTGGGTGAACTATCCCTAGTGAAAGACTATTTTTCTATCCAGACTGAACCAACACTTGCTTTGAAAGCTATGATGCTGAAAAAAAGACATCAAATCATGTAATGAACTGATCATATATTGTGTATATATAGACTACATTGCTAATGTTGAACAGCAGGTGTAATAGATGACAAGCATATGGGGAGGATGTTATTAGTTTTGCTGTTTTAATATCACACTCACTTACATGTGTGTGATTATTACAGTAAGAACTGACAACTGTTACGAGTACATTAAAAATGTCACATTCCACTTGTTTGTAATGAATAACTAGCTTAACTGTTAGAATGCCTAAATTCTACCAAACGTCCAAGATAATAAAAATGTCACAAAACAAAGTATTGTTTCCTTCTATGTAATTATTATTTGAACTGATCGGGAGTTGCCGAGCTTCCGCAAATGTAAAGCGCTTTACATTAGCATGTAGCTAAAAGGGACAAGCGCTGATCGTTTCTGTTGACTGACGTCTGCGCTGGCCAATCAGAGAGGACATATGGCCGAAGGGGCAGGGACAGACTACGCAGCTAACCAATCAGCACAAGCAAGGAGCGGGCACGGTTGACGACAAGAAAGATCTGGAAGGGAAAGGGCCCGGGCTGCTCATCATTGTTACTGTATTAAACGCTTTCTTTTACCTGAAGAATAACGTGCGGTACATCTGATGGGCCTCATAATAATCCCCTCTCTCCACACTTGCTCTCAGCTTGCCCTCCACCCGCTGCACTCCTCCACGGTTCCTCGCGCTGGAGCTCTTTAGAGACTCCTGCTCCGACATGACTGCTCTTGCAACCAAACGCGGTTGTGTGACTGACTGAACCGTCCGACGCGCCGTACTCACACTCACCTATATACCCTCAGCTCATTTATCAAAACAATATTGCTCTTTTAATGCTTTTAGCATTTATTTTTTAATTTAATGCAATGCAATTGTTTAATAAATATGAATTGTTTTTCACACTATGAAAATAAATATGTTGAAAATAAAATAATCATTGTACGTCCAAACTATACAATTTATTTTTTTAAGTTGAACTGTCTTTCAAAATAGTGATTCAAGCAAAGATAAAATTAATAAGTCATTATGACATAAAGAACAAGACTTGAAGTGTGTAGATTTGAACAGACACTCAAAATACAAAGGAAGTTGGCATAATATATTTTAATCAATAAAACAATGTCTTTTATTATTCATTATTATATAAAATTACAATTTAACACTGTGGAATTGTGATACAGGGCCAATAAAACAACGACCACAAAAGACCACAGTCCATAAAAGTAACCAGTCAACCTCATTTTGAATGTTGTGAAACAAATTATCTACATTTTTAAAGTGCTGTTTAACACAATGCAGATGAAAATCTTAATGTGTGTTCAGAGAACAATCTTTACAATAGAAAAAACATGGATACAAATCTTTGTAAACATTTTAAATAAATTTAAGCAGCAAATACTTTAGTCATAATTAGTTAAAAACAACGTTAATCCTTCATCTGTTTAGGAATGTTGGTTTAAAAAGATACGGCAGACAAAGAGAATTTCCTCCCTGTCATGCCTTCACAGTGGGACTTGCGTCGGTCTGGGCGGGATTGGTCTGGGTGGGATTGGTCTGGGCACTCCTGGTCCTTGTCTAAAAGGTAGAGAAGCAGGTAAGGTCATTTATAATACAATGGCGATGGCCTTTTAAAGAGCTCAAAGAATAATTCATGTCCAGCGCACATTAGAAGTTCAGTATGTTTAATCTCTAACGCAACAAAATTAGAAGTAGCAACAGGCAAGTTTGATAACATAATCAAAAGAAATGTTCATAATCATTTAAAAGTTGGGTAAAGTCAAAGTAATGCAATAAATATGTGTAGACATTTGGAGTTACATTACCTCGGTTGAGATACTGAGGTATTCACTAGATGTGATGGGGCGTTTGGCTGAAAGAAGAAATCATGATATACTGCTAATGACATTGACATGGAAAGTTACAAAAGAGAATCAATGATGATTTTACAAGTAGAACATATTCGCAGTCGCAAGTAATTTATGGCACATCTGCAGATTAATTTCAGACACAAAGCTAATAGACTATGTATTATGTATAAATATAATTTCTGTTTTTTACCTGCGTCATTGACTGTGGGGTGGATGTTCTTGTCGCATTTCCATTAGATCGTGCATTTGCCTGGGCATTCGTTGGAGCATTTGCTTCATAAGATGACCTGTTGTAAGATATTATTAAATGACATTATTATCAGTGGAAAATCATCTCCAGACTTTCCATGTTGTTTTCTTACAACTTAAACAATAAGTTTTATTGTTGAAATGTCATCGTTGATTGATGGACCTGTTTCTTTTGGAGGTGCGGCACTTGACACAACGGTTAAGGGCGTCCCGTTTAAACACGTAGAGCAAAACAATGATTAAGACCACCAGAATTGGGACCACCAAAAGAAAGAAGATCAGAAGACCATCTCTGAGCGAATAATCTAAAAGAAGGATACAATACAACCATTAATAACATGTGACCGTGTGATGCGTTCATTCATCAGAGAGAGCGTGATCTTACCGATCTGTGCAGGGCCGCTGTTAATGCTTCCACCTCTACCTCCTTTGTCACAGTTGGGTGGGGCCCAGCCATCATTACAATGGCAGTTAAATTGATCATTACACACCTGTGAAAACAAACATCATGCATCTGGTTTAAATCAAGAGTTGAAACTTGATTCATGTGGAATTATTTTAATATGCTACGGTTTGAAATTCTGTCACCATTCTGTCATCTTATGACAGAAATTCATGACTTCTGTATAACAACACAGAAAATACTCTGAAGAATGTCTTTACCGTAAAATGAATCTGTTTTACTCAAGTGGTCTTCTGAGGTACTGACATACTGAACCAATGAGCTGTGATGTTATATACATGACTCTGTATACAGTACATAAAGTTCATAAAGGATATGATAGTAAATAAGGATGTTCTTTTAAAGCGATTATATTGCTTTGAAATAATTTACTTATATTAACTGATTTTAAGATAGATGCATGTCCTTTTTGGACATAAACATTCACTTTGGCTCGGACATTCTGCAAAATATCTCCTGTTGCGTTCAGCAGAAATCTGTAAGTCTGAAATGTTTGAGAGCTGATAAATGAAGACGACGTTTTTATTTTAAGGTGATCTAAGGTGCATAAATAAAACATATTTTTTGGAATGGCATAAAGGGATGAATCATTCACAATAACACCAAGAACGAGCCTTAAAGATTTCAGCCAAATGAAAATGTAGTCGCCATTGTGTCGTTCAAACCCCCTGTGACTTTCTTCGTTCTTGGAATCCAAAACAGAGTCCTTGAAAACGAGTTGTTTTTCTTTTTAGCTTTCAGCAGAGATGGACCTCTGAGTGCATTTTTGACCCTCATGTAAATACTCTCTGTTGAACTGCTACTTTGTTGATAACTTACTCCTTTACTGTTACAGTTTTTCTGGGCATCACACTTCTGACTCTGATCCAGAAATGAAGAATTTTTACAGGTAAACTCCAAACACGCCTGTGTGTGAGAGAGATGTTATTCATTTGTATTGAAGCTTTCACAATATACTGCTATTGACAATAACAATGACATTTAAAACCATGATTTTCTTTATCATGCTAATACTACACATATAATAATATTGTCAATTATTCAGCAACCATGAACAATATTGTCCCCAATAGTTACAAACTCTCTTTCTCTGTAGTAATTGTACTGGCAGATCGGCCCACCTCACTTGCGTACACACTTGGGCGGTCTTAGTCAAATCATAACACGAAATGGGTGAGCATTCGCTTTGAGATATGATGCATCTTTTGATCCGATACTTTAATTTTTGCAATTTTACGTGTCTAATACAGACATGGGCAACTTATAACACACCAAAGACACAGAAAAACACGTATTCGTGCCATATGACTCCTTTAATTTTAATCTTGCAGCCCTCTCTAATTAGTTCCTGTTTTTTTAATGTATAAATCCATTTTTTACTTTATATTCTTCTTTGAGCCACCTCAAGACTATTCTGATGCTGCTTTGCTTCTTTGTAAATTAAAAGACATTTTAAAATCATGTTGCTTTTCTATTTTATTTTCATGTGTGACCCTAAAGTAATCGGACTACATTACTCTTATAATGTGATACTTGGATTGCGTTACTGATTTCATTTTTATAAAGTAATTTGAAACTTTAACGGAAATTATTTATGTTACCCTTTTTATAAAGTAATTTGTAACTTTAACGGAAATTATTTATGTTACCCTGCCCAACCCTGGTAACAGAACACATACTGTACATTTTGCATGATAAGTAAAAAATAAGCATAGAATACGAGTGACTTGTTGTCTATGAATTATCTATCCTTACCTTTTCAGGAGCGCAGACTGTGCTAGTTTTGACATATGCTGGATCTGGCACATCTGAACCCATGTTAAAGTCAGCGTTCACACATTTGATTGTGCCTTCTTCTATTAGCTGTGTGCTGACTGTGGCTCCTGCCGGAGGCTTGTTGCTGTCAAACAGGCACTGAATTTTCCCACACATAACGTTCCTGTACAGATATACAAATAACTGTCAAATGCAATACAAATGTTGTATAATCCAATGTTTGACATTTTCCTGTGGCAGTGTAGAATCACCCAGTCATGTAATATAAGGATATTTTTGGTTTTAATTGAAATACTGTATGGATGGTTGTTCAAGTGGCTCAAAAAGATTCAATTGAAATGGACTCACTCTCCGACACAAGGAATCGGACTATTGCCAGATTTTCCGCAGTTCCCAAAATCATTCCCTAGTGAATTGACATATCTGAAACACTTGTCATCGGCTTTAGTCGCCTCTACATAGAGAGAGAAACGGAGGAGAATTAATTATGCGAAATACACTTTGTAAAGAATTTGATGTTTGGGAATATATTGGCGGACCAACAAATGCCTGATCTACATCGTGATCTACCTGAGCCAAAGAGCTGTTTGCACTGATAGTCCAGCGTCTGACAGCGGCCCTCAAAGCAGTATGCGGTTTTACTGGCACACGGCAGACCGTCCATAAGGTAGAAATCTCCCGGACAGAACTCAGACGTCCCATTACAGAACTCGGGAAGGTCACAGGTGTTCTCCGACGGTCTGCAGGGGGATCCAGACACTTTAATCTGTAGAAAGACGGAATCACGCTCGCATTTAATCATGTTTATTTGTTTTAAGCAAAAGCCGTAATGTGTGTGTGACACGTAATGTGTGTGTGACGTCACCTGGCAGTTTTCACAGCAAAGTCCTGTGGCACAGGCAGAGTTCTTTGTTAAAGTGCATGTAGCGGCATCACAACATTTATCTTTGCACCTCTGTAACACAACATGACCATAAAGAACTCAACATTGTGCATTTAGTCTAACACTTATCTGTGGTCTGTGCATTTTGATACATGAGGTTACATTATGATACGTTTAAGTGAAAAAAAACCTAAAAAAAGATGAGCCTTGATTTAGATTCACCGCGCATTCACACTTTCACCATCTATACACCGCAAAAGACCAGGGTGGTGCGACACGGCACATGGCTTGTTCTAATAGAATTATCACGCCACATCCAGAGTCAACTAAATGTTGAATTATAATGGGTTCAAATTTTTTAACGTTATATTGTCTTTTGTTGCGTCGCATCACGCGGTGTATACATGGTCTTGGTGTAATACATTTTGACATCATGAGGATTTTGCATTAAAACACAATAGGAATACTGTGAGGTGGAAAGGATTTGGCTGACTGAATTTTTTGGCCAGTACAATAATTCTAAAATATTCTACAGCAAAAACAGGATTTTGTTTAGGTCCAGGGTGTCTTAATGGATAGAGAATTGGTTGTCTTCATGCAGTTCTTCCAGATGAAGATATATTGTCTATAACATCAAAAATAAAGTTTGAGGTAGTCAAGGTACACGGCAAGATACTGTTACCATACCTCCGGGGTGCCACAGTCACATTGTTCCTCTTTTTCCAGAATGCCGTTCCCACAAATGGCCAGTGTCATGATCTTGTCAGGAGAGGGCGGGTTCTTCAAACACACCCCACCACCATTCAATATCAGTCTCTCGAAATTCCTGTCACTGCAGTCACTGAATTTAGTGGATCCACTGTTGTCACAACAACAAGAAATGAGAGGTCTGTATTTGACAGTTTCTGTCTGTGTATTGTGTCAACACAAAGCTTTGGCTTCAGTTAAAGCGAATGTAACACAGGCAGTTTATACCAATCTCATAGTAATCTTGAGTACCTATCTCTCGCTGGTTGTTGTGTGGGCCTTCCAGAAGAATTGTCCAAGAAGGGACTAAGAAAAGTTGTAATGTAATGGAATTTCATGTTTGAAAAACTTCCCAAAACCTATATGAACCTTGGGGAGTGTATCGAGCACAAAAATACTACATTATACGCCCAACTCAATTTTTGAGAGGCCAGCACATTTAACATTGTAAAGAAGTCAGAATGCATGAAACACAGTTGAACCACCCCTTTAAAATTATTTGAATTGAAAATATATATAAGAATTTAATTTATGGATCAAAACTATGTTACATTCAATTTCATTCATCATACTTGAAGTACGGCTGCTGCAGTGTTGAATATCAGCATGCTCTTATACTCCTAGTGGACATGATGGATATGTGTCAGTTATTAACCATGTTTAACAGTGAACACTACATGTATCGCATACAAATTTTGTCATTAATGACATATTTTCTAGAAGTTTCTAAAAGGTTTTGTCATTGCAAAATTTAAGACGTGGTAGAAATTATTAAGAGCATTTCAAACAATTTGGGAATAAAATTGAAATGTTTAATCTTTCTACTGCTAATTTCATAGCAAGCACAAGTACAATAATTAAATAACATTCACATAATATGTACTCAAATATTTTGTTGAAAAAATAAAAACAATACATTATCCCTTTAACATGTCATAAGACATTATTTTTGAGGGATGGACTGAAATTTTTGTCAAAAATTAGAAACAGAGAACACTTTTGTGACTGCTGGTGATGACGAGATATTTCCTTCAGTTTATAGTTGATAAAACTCGCTTTGCATGTGAAAAATAGATCTGGCGAAGTGGTACCGGATGCAAATTTTGGTTAAAGAGGGGGTTCAACAGTTATTTGTTTACACTGTTAAACATGTTGGCTTCTAATGCTTGACATGGTCAACTTTTCAAAAAACGTGTAGGTATGACTTAGTATTTCTGCACTCGATTCACTCTGCCAGGGTTCGTATAGGTTTCGGAAGTTTTTTTCAAACATGGAATCCCAATTGCGTTACAAGGGTTCTTAGTCCCTTATTGGAGAATTCTCCTATGGAAAAGCACGCCCCGCGAGCGAAAAGGCACATCCACATTCGCATACCTGAGAAAAAGTGTACGCCCACTCGTCAACAAGCCGCTTCACTCGACTGACGTAAGTTCAGCTGTGTTTGATTGTTCACCGCATTTGGGTAATGAATGTTAAATAAACGGTAGATATGGTGCTGGATTTGGAGATGGTTTGAAACTGGTACCCAGCGTTAAAAGATGCCGGACATGAAGTGCACGCGGTAGGTCAAACTAAGTAAAAAACTGTGTTTTGTTGGCTATCGGCGTGTACATGCAAAATGTAAACAACAAGAATATATGGTGAATCAACAGTTAGGCAGTTATAATGCGATGATGTATTGTGTGCTTGTGCAGTTGTCCCCCCTCGCTATACAATTCTCCAGAATATCATTTAATGGTGTGGCATTATGAATGGTCTTCGCTAGAATTACGGCCCACATAATCTGCATGTTAAGGGAGTGTCTGTACACTTGTTAACACCCTTAAACAGTTTAATGTACAGTTAAGGAATGATCAAGTCATTGACCTGGCGGAAGGTGCCATGATGCAACTCCCCCCATCACAAGTAGCACAGGAACGGACATCATGGTTCATGCCCAGGTTATGTCCCAGCTCATGAGCCACCACAGTAGAGAAGTACTGCAGAGAATCGCTGCTGAACTGTGAGCAGAACAAAACAATCATCTTAAATGTGTGGCATATGATATGGATTACATTGACCACAATAAATAGCAATAAATAAATGTGACAACACAGAAAAGAAAGGAAAACAAGCAAATAAATAAAGCTGCGATTCAGTCACATTTCAACATGTACACTGTAATTGTCGGCTTCTCTTCGAGCATCATTTTGCAGACACACCTTTTCATTAATAAAACATGCTGGGTTCAGATTACTGCCTTCAGAAAAACAATAACCCCCAAAGACGACAGCACGCTCAACACTATTCTAGCACAGCCAATAGTATTATTATACTTAAAGGTCTCTTAATGCAGTGTAAGTTTTTTACCACATTGATTGCTCCGCTGGTGTGAGCAGAGCACACGGTCCCTACGAAGGCCATGCCGAGCACACCTCCAGGGTACGAACTTGAGCGACCCCTTTAAGAAACAGAGATAAAGATCATGTAACATCTACAAACATCTCAAAAACTAGAAAAGTGCATTGGACTTATTTGTTCAAACTATCGTTTTTTGCGACCAATAGTAGATGGGGAGTGTCTGGCAATATGTGTGAAAGAAATAATTATTTTCTTGTTTTATTTGGTGCTGATGGTGGCACAGAAATGATACACCCCATACTGCAGGTTGATTTGGACCTTAACTCATTTGGCAGTTATGTAAATAGTATTTGTTCAGGATCTACAGTAATGACTATACTGCGTGTACTTCAGTGATGCAACTCATTAATTTCTAAGTGCTGAAATCATTTAAATGTATCTTTTGGTAGTATTCTCTATGATACAGTGTTACTTACACAACGAACTGCGCCACGTCATGTCTGAGTTGAGGTAAAAGTTCTTTCCTCCTCCAATTCACAAACCTGCCCAACACCTCTCCAGCATTGCCTTCCACGCTAAAAGGGTTTTCTTTCTCAAAGATCTTCAAACCAATCAGTGCTATCCGGATGTTCAGCGGTTTGTAATACTGAAACAGACATCGAAGCAGCCACACATTCACACAGATACTCTATTATATACTGTAAGTCTATTCACACCGAGTCGTAATTTACTTGGGTAAAGTAAGAAAGTACTTGATTTACTGAAGTATTAAAGATAAAACACATAAAAAATTATTAAAAAAATGTAGTTGAGTAAAATGTCTGATATACAGTATGCTAATTCATTGAAGTAAAAATGAACTCCTCAAGTAAAAAATACTTGGAAGGTCCAATGTGTCATTTTTTTGGAGGATGTTTGGACAGAAATGCATTAAAGATGGTTTCATCGGACGCATGCGCCTGGACAGAAGATAACCTCCCGGTCTGGTTAGTGGCTAAAATAAATATTTCTATAAAATTTATACTATTATTTTATTAAATAATAGTTGTATGAAATAAACAATTTGTGCATTTTATTTTTTTAATTAAATAAACAATTTTGACCCTGGATAACTATTTTGTTTTCAAAATTGAGATCTATAAATCACATGAAAGCTGATAAAATAAGCTTTCCATTGATGTATGGTTTGTTAGGATATGACAATATTTGGCCGATATACAACTATTTAAAACTCTGGAATCTGAGGGTGCAAAAATCGAACATTGAGAAAATCGCCATTAAAGTTGTCCAAATAAAGTCCTTAGCATAGCATATTACTCACAAAAAGAAAGTTTTAAAATGTTTACGGTAGTGCATTTACAAAATATCTTCAAGGAACATGATCTTTACTTAATATCCTAATGATCTGATGAAAGAGGTTTATAAAGACCTTATATAAGGAAGCGTTATGTTTGAATCAACTTAGAATGAGCTATTTCTATCCAGAGCTGTTGAAAAACAGAGTAACGACACTCACATAGACGTCCGTTGGAAGAATGGAATGCGGAAGTAACATGTGTCAAGGAGCGATCAATAGTTCCAAACACTGCACTGAAGCCCATTCATTTCAATATCTCCCAGACGACTTTGCTTTACAGTTGGTGAAATAACGGCATGTTTATACATTTTAACAAGTTGGCGGACATATCTTATATTCATAGAACTTATATTCATCTGCTATAAATGTAGTTAGTATTCAGTGTACACAGTGTGCTAAGCAAAAAGTTGTTTTAGCAAAAAGAAAATATAGTTGCTGTTATCTGTCTCGCTAAAATCCATTTAAATAGGGTGACAGCACGGATTTGTTTGGAGCTATTGAGGGCTCCATGAACCAAGTGACCACACGGCAGCGAGATCAAGTGTCATAACTCTCATATTCAACGGCTCTGTTTCTATCTGGATACACCATGATTGCTCTTGCATGGATTTCACAGTGTTGTTTCTACTGCTGCATTTCGTAAATACGTCAGCTTCTGTAGAGCTTCAAAAGAGGAGAGTGGAGTGAGCCGTTGGTTGCAGTTCGAAATTGAATACACTGGACCTTCAAGTTGTACCTGATTAAATTCAATGTCAATATGAAAATATACTGTGACTTAAAATACAATATTGCACATGCTAGCCATAACAGCAAAGGCATAAGACATACTTGTGGTTGCTTTAATTCTTACCAAATCTAACATGTTAGCCAGTAGGACCATTTCACCCTCCACTGCAGATGAATTTTGCTTCTTATAGATGAACTGATAAAACATACAAAAGCCGGTCAAAACAACATCACAATCAATTAAAAACAATACCAAGAAAACATTTAATGGAGAATACTCACCCTCAAGTTGTCAACTACCAATACCAACTCCACATATTTGGTCTGAGGCAAGCTTCGTTTCTCCTGCAAATAAACTTTGAAATGAGTGTGTGCGGACATATGAATGTGAACATAGCGTTTACGAGACATCTTGCTAACCCTTAAAAACATAGGCATGCTAGGCTGATGCGAGTTGTCTTCGGTTTGATGCGTATCATTGGCCAGTCCACATACAAAAGGCTCTTGCTGACTGTCTTTCAGCAGAAAGAGGAGATGTTCGTTGGCTTTGGACTGCAGGACGGGTTCCACTCCATAGCTTTCATTACCAATGAGAATAACACCCCTGCAACATGGCAGACAAAAACACACCCTAGTTATGGCGTAATGTTTGCATAGTCAAATATTTAACTGTTTATACGTGCCTGGTCAAATTTCAAACTAGAGTAATGTTTCCAAAGGTCAATATTGTCAGAAATTTGTTGTACAAATTGTGGAAACAGTTTTTACAATTCCTGACATTACTGTATCATCTGAGGATTATTCTCAGCATATTATAAATGTACACATGACCTTGATGACTTGATGTTCAACAATTAACGGGACAATAGATAAGGAAGACAAAACTTAAAGATGAACTGATAAAACATACAAAAGCCGGTCAAAACAACATTACAATCACATCACAAGTAGGGGAATTTGAAAACGTTTTAAAAAATACTCATTAGTCATTATTACGCTTGGTGACGCTGGTCCTGTAGAAAGCTGCCTTGCACACACATTAGTAGCTTGCTGTAGCAAAATGTAATGAATAATGAATGAAATGCTTAAAGGAGCTTTATGTAATAATTTGACTGTAATACATCAAAACAATACCTTAATATGTTCGTTGACATTTAAAAAATGATAAGTTCACATATTGGTTTGTCCAAAAAAAATGCTATAGCCAGTTACTCTACGCTGAAATCTGCGTTCCGTGCCGGAATGTCTTTTTTTGTTTTGGTCCTTGTGACCCCTCCCACTGACAATTTACTCACTAGTGTATTTGGACAGCTCGGTTGCCAGATGTCGAGAATCACAACATATTGACGCAAACAAACTATCTGGGTCAGAGCAGATTCCACCCTTTTCAGTACTATTACGTCGCAAATTTAGAAAGGATTAATATATTATACTACAACTTACGAAGACTAATTATCTATTTAATTGCGGTTATTTAAATGAGACAGCAACATGTCTCGTGAACACAACCTCCGGAGGACACAACCTCTGAAACAAGCTGCTGATTGAGTTATATTTTCAGACAACAAAACCACTGCAAACGTATAAATGATCAGTTAAATGTAAGAGTTTATGCTTTCCGTTACACTCAACCCAGCTCAATGCTCAAAACTAATATGAATAGTACATTTTTTCCAAGTTCATACCTGAGACCTTCACAGGTGCTGAGAGCTACAAGAGAGTCTTCATAACCCTCCACATACCCATGATAGTGACAGAGCACCTGCAACAAACCATTAGAACATTTGAAAACATTGAAACTGGATTAAAATGTGTGATGAATTTGTTATTTGGTTTACTGTAGATCAAAAGAATAAGTGTTAACTTAGCCAGATTCCTACAGTGCTTCATTAACTGATCAAGACATATTAACTCAGTGATAGTGGACGATACAAAAATTCATACAAAACAAATTCTTACAGGTTTTTTGGTGTGCATTTTCACTTTCTGTGCATCCTGGGACAACACGACAAAGTTTTCCGACAAAAAATCTCTGGCAAAACATAGAGCAAATGGTAACAAAGATAAATAAATTCTGTACAAAAACTATAAAAAAAATGATACTTGAAAAATGTTTCACTCGAGTTTACCCTCTGATATACAGTATGTTATTTAAAGCCTTATAAGAAAATGACACCAATACATACAGAATATAGTTTCATTTGAAACTGTAATGTTAAAAAGTGAATATTTCAGTCATATGTCTTACGTGTTCTTTGAAAGATGCAGTAATCGCTCGCTGCCATTAATGCTGATCGAGTATGTAACACTGTCAGCATGTCTTTCCTAAAATCATACACATTTTAAAACAGTAGAAGAGAAGAGTAACTTGTTTCCAGTATGTGTGAAAAGTGGTTTCTAATGTACCTTTTCAGATGTATGTGATGTGTCTGCATTTCTCCTCCAGCGCTCATGAACCAGCCAAGGTTTGACCACCTTATAGTTCTTAATATATGACGTCTGATCTATGGCTTTAAGGGCAAAATAAGAAAATCAGTACATAAATCAAATAGACTCTTAAGAATGAAAAATATTTATGGGCCTCTTTATTATGATTAATAAGCTAATTAATGTACAGTGCAATGGAGGATGTGGATCACGTTTTTATTCGAATAAGCAGATAGTTTCTGTATAAGTATTATTATGTATAGTATTTATACTTAGTTTAATGTGGAAGAGCAACACATTATGATGGTAGGCTATATTTTATGAACTATGATTTTTTACAAATTCTAAACAAGACGTATACATGTAATTACACACAGCAAGCCAAAACACATTAACTTTCCATATATTTTACTAGTAATGGGCGATATAAACGATATGTGATATAAACGAATATTGTTCAAAATGTTTAAAACCAAATGCGTTACCTCGGCTGCAGGTTTGAAATATGTTTTTTTAAAGTATCTGTGCATTTACACAAAATAATTTATTTGCCTAATTAATACTGGAATTATTTTCAGTACAGTTTATGTTCCTTAACTAAAAAGACTTTTAAGGCATAAGAACCAAGGACTTAAACTAAGTATAGTGCCTTTTAGAAGGAAATACTTTAATATTCATCTGCAACGTTTTGTTGTATAATTACAGTTTTGCTTTTGCACAATAAATGTTCTCAAAACGACATATGTTTCTTTATCTCTTTAAAGAAAAAATACATTTAGCAGTTTGGCTTTCCTAAGGGTCTGTGTAACCTGTTCTGAAATGGTTCAATTATAATTTATATATCCCAATATATATCGTTATCGCAAGAGGCTGCAATATCGCAATATGGATTTTAGTCCATATCGCCCATCCCTATATTTTACCTATATTTACTTATAGCCACGGGGCTTTTAATGTAGAATTGTCGTGGTTTTTGGTGGGAGAAACACGAAACTTCTTTGTCTCTAACTTTCTTCACGACATTGTGCGCGAACAAACTAACCAATATGAAAGTATCAGAACTAAAGTCAAGGTCACTTACCGTGATAAATCGCGATTTTGGTCATGAGGAAAATGAACAAGTGAATGTACCGTGTCATCCTGCTACTCTAGCTCCTCGCGCTCAGGTGAGACGCTCAGGTGAGCTCAGCTCGAGCCAGGGGCGTGCACGAGCAGTCAGACAGGTGGAGCGACATTCTTTTCACTGAAACAATCATACCTACAGGTTACGCACATGCACTTATCTGGAATATCAAGCATTTATTTTTGATTATATAGAAATGTCTTATTTGGGCATACATGCTTTATTTTAACTACACTTTAGCTGTAAATGTAAACATTTTGTCTGCTTTAATATTGGGGTAAATTGTAGTTAATATTGTATGTTATATGTTGTTTTTGATACCTCATACCATATTTATACCCATATTTTTTGAACGGCATTTATCGATACATTATATACATGTGACATATATTGTAATATATGCTTTATTCCCATAGAGGACGCGTGTGTTCTCCAAAAAGACAGTCATCCATTGAGACGCATTTAAATGTCAATCCAATTTAATCGTCATTTTATTTTATTTTTTAGAATAACGTAAAGACTGACACGACATCATACTGTTTTATCATTTGTATATTATTTATTAGGCGGCGATGACAAATCTATTTTACACGAAATGTAAGACGAGTGTGTGGTGTTTGAATCAGGCATATGAATGGGCGACTGTGTGGGTCCTGGCGCTTCAGCGTTCACTGCTTGTTTAGCGTGTGTTGTTGATATGAATGGTCACATTGTTAAATTAAACGCTGCTCACCGAAAACAACTAAATAAGAGCGCTGAAGGTGTATGTCGATATGTTAACTGTTACTTTAAACGAAAGGATAACGTGTTATTTTTTGCTTAGGACATGAGTATTTAATATGCGTTTAAAACCCTCCATACACGGACATATGGAGGTACATACATGACATATTCATATTTTAGTCCATATCGTGGTTATTGAATGTTGTCTAACTGGCAGTGAAGAGAATTGATCAGGATGAACTCCAGCACAGATGGTCTGATCTCTGCATGCAGCTCATGGCTGTGCCCATCACACAAGCAGCTCTCTGACATTCTCACTACAACACAAGAGATCACAAACAGTGATCACTGCAGGCTTGATGATGCTTTTTACAGGTCAGTGGTTAAAGGGAAGAGCTACTGTAAGGATGTAAAAATAGGTTTAAGTTCAAACACATATGTGAGGTGCTGCCCCTGTAATACGTCAGATGTTAAATATTGTGCACATGTGACTTCACAGGTGTGAACCCGTCTGTCTGGAGAGAGCTGAAGCGGACTCGCCTTGCGTCATTACACTATTGTGTCCACCCAACTCTGCATATTTGATCAGCAGTATTCATGTTGTGAGTGAAGGCCGCACCATTGAAGTGTACTCAGGGTCAGGAGAATACTGTGGCACCTGTCGTGGAGAGGAGGTTCAAAGATCCGACAATAATGGGTATTTTGAAAACTCTTTTCCCGGTACTATAAAGTCCTTTAGCTATAAATAATACTTTAAGTTCCGATTTGAACTTCACAAAGGTTTATTTTCACACATTTTGGTAATACAATAACAATTATACAAGTATTTATTCATATCACCTTTATGTATGACATTATAATTAAGCCTCTTAATTAAATTGGGTGTCTGATATTTGTACATACATTTAAACCTTGATCAGCATCTTTAAAGAATATTCTTAGAGGAGTTTCTATTTGTGGAAAATGTTCTACTATCTCATGTTAGCGAATTTATATATTTCTGATCATTGTTAGATGGGTGTTTGATAATCTTACTTAGTTTGACATTTTGACGAATGGTCTGACAGTGACCAACCACCATCAAGTTGTTGAGCAAAAATAACAAGCGTTTTTGTCCCATTATAACAAACAAAATCAACTTTTTATTTAAAAAGCTAATTGTTTGCATATAGTAAAGTGTCTAGAAATATTATAATATTTAACTGCTTTTACATAAATTGTTTTGTGTGTAATATAATATGTTTTAGTTTTTATTAAATTAAAGAATGAATTCTAATTACTTCACAGAAGTAAAAACATTATAGATTTACATCACATGTTGTTGAACTAAATGTTTCAAACTACTGATTGTTTGTATTTTATTTTCTATCAGTCCTCAGGAAAGAAGTCCTTTTTACAGCACTGTTTTGGAGTTAGAGAGCCCCACTGCGTCATGTGAGGTGAAGGTATGGAAACCACAAAATAAAATCCACTCTTTCATCATCACAAAAGCACAACCACCGGTCTCTGTTTGCTCATCGTGAGTTTCTCTATACAGCTTCTGTCTTTTGGTGGGCGTTCATCTGTGGCTATCGCCCATGTGGGTGTGGGACTAGAGACACTTAAAGAAAGGCAGGGTGGCCCAACCCTGGACCCAGGCATTGACCTTCAGCGAGTACAGGCTATGATGGAAGAAATGGGTACCGCCCTTTCACCAGGGGCTCAAAACCTGATGGAGCTTGTACAGAGCCAGCAGAAGGTCTGTATCCAGTCTGTTATTAAAGCATGGAGAACTTTTCCTCCATCGCGCCAAACCGTTCTTGTTGCTTAATCGTTCCACTTAGTGCTTATAACAGGACGTAAGCTTCTAAAATTAACACCAATTTCTAATTAGTTTTCCAAGTTCTGCTCCATTCAACACATAGGTGAAAAGTCTTTCATGTATATTTCGGTTTGCCTAAGCATTAATGATCTCTTCCAGGTGTTTCTCGCCAGAGGCTATTGAGGTTCAAACTCAATTCAAAAATTATGTTTTTGACTAAGTTTTCATGTTTTTATTTTATTCATTTTTGTTTTTTTAATTTAATTATTACTTAATCAAAACCACCCAATTGCATTTGATTTGATATTACTTGAAATGCACGATCAAATTAACATGATTTTTGAATGTTTTTGGATGTATCATACAGGATGGCTTTGAGTGATTATTTACAATGCAATTTACTCGCACTTCGTAATAAAAAATAAATTTTAATAGTTGAATGTAACGCTTGATTAATTTCTCATTCCTCAGAGAAGTACATTCTTCAAATATTTGTGTTTTCTCTCTGTTATGACAGGTGGATGATCTCATTTATGTATTACACACTGTAGATTGAACATAATACGTTTGATTGTACGATCTGGTAATAATCCCCCTTTGTCTTTGTGATTTGGTTCGTGTTGTGAACTGAAATGTTTCATTGAGGCTTGGCAAACGAACAATCGTCCCCTCTGTTTTCTGTCTTCAGAATAAATCAGACATGCTGAGTGGATTCATTCCTCTTCTCATGGGAGGAGGAGCTTTGAGCTGTCTGTCAAGAGGAGTTGGTGCCTCCAGTGCTTCTGTGGAGGGCCGACATCCACCGACCGGTCCTGAGCAGCTTCTGTCCAACAGCAGTGAGAATCAGATCCCAAGTGCCATGTCTGGCCCCATCAACCCAGAGCTGCTGCCAATGCTACAGAGCGTCTGCGGCCAGGTCACGCAGCTCCGCCTGGAGGAAGCCACATCTCCTGAAAGGAAGAAGAATGGGGGACGGTAAGTGTGAGTCATGTCCGGTTTTGAGGAAAATTAGTTCAGTGACTGCAGTCGTGGGAGCCAATCAAGTGGGTGGTTAAATTAAGTCAGCGGTTCATCATGATAAGAGTGTGACTACAACAGTGTCTGAATGGTAACCCTAATGTTTTTGACTTGATGTTATGGAGACATTTTAAAGGAATTTTGGACAAAATGTATAAATATCACAGCCATTGCCATTGATGTTTCTCAGGAAAGGTCCAATGTGTTAAGTGGGTCATATGTCTTTGTCTTGAACCAAGAAAGAAGTTCATGTTTCAACATACAAGTTTATTAGTAAAGTGTTTCAATGCCTTGAATGGGTGTGTCCGATACGTCAAAAATGTGTTTTATTGGGTACCTTTATAGAACATTTGTCCATTCACTGTCGTTAATTTGTTTTGTGTTGTTGTAGGGAGAGTCACATGTGCTGCGGAGGATTTGAGAAGATGCTGGAGTCGGTTGTAGAGAAGAGGATGGAGGAGATGGAGAAAAGGTTAAAAGAGCATCTGGACGTGCGCCTTGATGCTCTTCAGCAGAGACTTGAGGTCACTCTTCA
Source organism: Triplophysa dalaica (assembly GCF_015846415.1). Taxonomy (NCBI): domain Eukaryota; kingdom Metazoa; phylum Chordata; class Actinopteri; order Cypriniformes; family Nemacheilidae; genus Triplophysa; species Triplophysa dalaica. The sequence continues at coordinate 16,849,146 of NC_079558.1, read as the reverse complement.
GCAGGCACTTTCACACATGCCGCAGCACCAATGAACAAAACTTCACAGATGATTAACCTAAACATTTAAAAGGGAAAAACTAAATGGCTGAGCTTTTGCTTCTAAATGTCTTTTTCTGTAAAAGAAAATGTAACAAGAATTCACCAGAAGTCCTTTATGACAGATTTCTAACGTTTATGTAACGTTTTACATTTATGTAACTGTTGTTGGCCAAGAAGGAGTTGTGGTTTGAAGGGCAATCACTGACCTATGAGTCTTTCCCATGAGACTTGTATTACTGGGCTGTTCAGTTTGTTCTTTAGTACAAAGACTGTAGCAGCAACTACAAAAAGAACAGTTAGTAATGTGTTTTACTGTTGATACTATTTGTAATGTTGTATTTTAATTCAATTATTTTAATGCTGCTACAATAACTATTTTTCTACTATTCTGACAATTATAAAGTACTCATTCTCACAGTTTGGTACAAATGGTTACCACAGTTAATATAGAATCTGGACAAATACAGTAGTTGCACTGGTTGTTTATTGGACAGCAGAGGTCTTTCGTGCAATGAAAAGGGTTCAGTATTAACTGTAATTGTGAACTGCCTTTGTGAATACATGTTTACACTGACTGTACTGGAAAACTAAGGACAATAAAAAAAAATACTATTTATACTAAAACGAACAGTTTTATTACAGTTATATATCTATTAATCTTTAGTTTGTGACACCTTAAAATATGGTTTTGACCTAGACTACATAAAGAACTTTTATGCCTGGGTAATGGTATTGTTTAAATGAATGTTTCGATTTGGAGTTATTCATAACATGCTATCAATTACCACAACAAAAATTAAGACTTCTCTCCAACTCTAGGTCTGGGGGGTTTAGAGGACATTTCCCCCCCTGATTTTCCTTGGACCCCTCCAAAAATATCCAGCTGACAATTAAAAAAATACACAATTAAATACTTCTTATGTGTAGTATCAAGCACTTAATAATCACAGACTTTTCTTTTAAATTATGCATGCAATGAACCATGACTATTTATTACTGCTGGACCAGAATACCTGTTTGTCCCCCCAGTCGTTCGTGGCTAGTGCTGGGCCTGCTTGTCTCTGTTTGTATAAACGTACTGTTTCCTTAGATACCTAATGTCAATATCCCTTTCAGGAATTCTACCTATGAATGGTCTTGTTTTTGCATATTAAGATGCTGAAGAAGGAAGTATTTTAATGTAAACTAACAGTTTAGATTTAACTTTTTTTGAAAACCCTTTTAATGAAACTTATAAAGAATGTGTTCGTAAAATCCCAATGCTAACAGGTCTTGCTCAACTCGTCTTCAGTAGTAGTAATGTTTTATTTTATCAAAATGTAATTTAATTAATTTTTTTAGTAGTTATAAAAGCTTTGAGTTGTGTCTTAGAGCCCTGCATTCCAGAAGCCGTGTGTCTATCCTCTTATTTACCGTATGAACATCAACACGAGATGTTATTGGCAGTCTCCCATCACCCATGATGGAATTTGCCACATTCAGGAAAACCTAGCATCAGTTACAAACACTGCTGAATTTACTAACTCCAAACTAAAGGAATTTATGCATAAAACATTCACGGTGAATGAACTGAAATTGCTCCAAATTAGCAGGTTTTAGTTAGTGTTTTAAAGAGCCCTATGAATAACTTTCCACCTGGATGAAGTGTTGAACTTCTGACTATTGCGCTGTCATGTGATTCTGGACACAGATTGAGCGTCCGACATCCACATCAGAAGTGGTTTTGTAACAGTAGAGAAATGAGTCAGTTGCGGAGGTGGTACCAGTGAAGAACAGCAGATGTTTTTGTGCAGACACCCACGCCCCAGAAGTCAAACGGCCAGACTGAATCAATAGTGTCCTTCATGCAAACCACACTATCACTCACGTTATAAAGAAAGAAAATAGCCCTAAATGTTAATTAAGTGAATCATATATTCATATTTTGCATCAGTCATTCTAGAAATCCAAAATCAAAAAGGAACTTTTTATTAATGGTCCGGTGTATGAAATTTATCGACATCTATCGGTGAGGTTGCGAATTACAACCAACGGCTCACTCCAACCCACCGTTTGAAGCACTACGGTGGCTGACACAGAACTAAGATGTCCTCATGTTTTCGCTTCTTTGCTGAAGGCGATAAAGTATTTAAGAAATGTGATTTGTCCATCTAGGGCTACTGTAGAAACAACATGGTGAATTCCCTTCAAGAGGACCCGCGGTGTATGTAGATAGAGAAAGCTCATTCTAGGGTAATAAAAACTTAACGCTTCACTTCAAGGTCTTCATACTCCTCTTCATACATTTAATTTATGTTAAAATGACACAATGGACCTTTAAGACTCAATTTTCCTAATGCAATTTTTTTTTATTTTAGATATGAGACATTTTTATGAGATTCATCCATTTACTGTAAATGAACTGACTGTCTGCATCTCATATTGGATGATTGTATTATTCTTCTATCTCTTCACTCGAGTCGACCCAAGTCCACTGAACATCTTCCAAGATCAACTGAAGCTGTTCCTGAGAGGAAATGAATGCAAACCCGCCTGTTATTCCCGAGTTCTACTGCCTGAAGTCATCCTTTAAAGTTGTCCGGAAAAAACATCCCCAACTTTATCACTTAAATCAAATAAGCTTACACGTAACAGATGAGCATTTGTGCAGTCTTGTGCAACGAGTTTGCTTTATATGTTCGTAATCTGTCCACATTGCTCGTTTTAGTCCTGATTGGACTAGAGCAGAACTTGAGCTGGTATAGGACCAGAATGGCACCGGGAATTTTCACTGTTTTCTATTTCTGTGCCACAAAACCATTGCCAAATTTGTATCTTCAAAATAAATTTGACGCATTTTTCCAAGATGACTTTAGGCATATCTAACACTTGTGCCTTGAATTGCATTGAAGTACTTGCTGTAGATCTGTATGCAACACGCTGTGCTTTCAATAAACCAACAAATGAGGGCAGCATTTCACAACTGAGTGACGATAAAGGAATGATTGCTTTAAAGCTATTATAAACCAAACCTTACACTAAGACCTCATACCAAGCCAAACCAATAAATACTCCAATAATAAAGGTAATAACAGCCCCGTAACCTCTGCTAGAAACCTAAACCAACCCCCCAAATCTGATTTGCCGACAAGCAATTTGATTCATGTCTTGGTGAAATCATATAACATTTCTTTTACATCATTTGTGATCAACACAATGTTCTAGAATGTTAGCACTGAGCTCAGAGATTTGGCCTGGTTTGAAGAATAGCTGTTTAAAAGCAATAATAATGAAAAACAAGTAACAGTTTTATGATTCCTTCATTGCTTATTTTGTTTCGAGGTTACGAGGTGAGCCAGACCATGAGTAATGAATCTGATACATCTGAGTGGATTTATGAGCCATATTATGAACTGTAAATCTTTTACAGAATGTTGATCAAAGGTTTTAATATGTATGCAAACATGATATCCAAACATGAAAGGAAGTGATTATACTTCAATCGAATTGAAATTATTTAAAGAAGCAAAAGAATGAGAAAAGGACTCGAGCAAGCACAGCCACTCTACAGGACCCCTATTAAAAACATTTTGTTAAAAGACAAGATTTTAGGAGTCTACCGTGTCGTTCATGTTTGTTGGAAAACACCAGAACACAAAAACACTTTAAAAATGTCTCTTCTTTAATTCCATTTCTGAAATTGCCGTCTGACAGACACAAAAGAATCAAAGGAAGAGAAGGAATTGAGAGATAAGATCATCTTCAAAGCAAGTGCCAAAATATTCAGATATACTGTAGCCTACACAAACATATTGTATTAGTTGGAGATTTTATAGTCGGAGATATTAGTCGGCTACTTTGTACTTGTGCTGAGAATTCAAGATAATAGCAACTTTTACTCTCTACTTGACCACATTTTTCAACCGTTTGGAGTCCATTGAAGTCCCCTATATGGAGAAAAATCCTGGAATGTCAAAAACCTTCATTTCTTTTCGGCTAAAGAAACAAATACATAAACATCTTGGATGACATGATGCAAAGTAAATTATCATGAAAATTGATTTTGAAAGTGAACTACTCCTTTAAGAAAATAAATGCGATCGCTCCTCACGAATTGACTGTTTCTAGTTTTTCTCTGCCATGTCTCTTAAGTGTTGAGGACTAGTGTTTCTTTGAGCCTTCATTCAGTATGAGTAAAATAGTCAAGAACTGTTAAAATCAGATACTTTAAGACTTTCACTGAAGTCGTTTTGGAATTGGTGACTTTTAACTTTTAATGGAGTCATTTTCCATGCAAGGTATCTGTTAATGTAAAAAGCTGAATGCACACATTTGTCTTGCTGATGAATACATGAGGAACAAATAATATACATGTATATCAATTAACTACCCAGTACTACATTTTAACTCTTGTATATATTTACAAAGGGCTCGTTTTCAAACAGTACAACATACAAATAGATGGAAAATGACTCCGTATCAGGGTTAAAGTAAGTGAAAAAGGTCATTTTCTGTCCCAAGCGCTTCAGGCTGGGTGACGTTGGGGTGTTAAAGTATGTACTACAGATTCAAGAATGAGTGATGCTCTGCACACACACTCAGTCAAAGTCTGAGAGCCAGCTCATGGATGAGCGTGAGGGAGGTCAAGGGTCAATCTCCTCAGGAATGATGGTGAGCATGACGTCCTCATTGCCCCGTCGTACCACTGTCCTCAGAGTCTCGTCTTTCTTGATGGCCGTGCTGACATCGCTGGCTGATGTGATCCTCTGACCGTTGATGCTGATTATGACATCGCTCTCTTTCAGACCGCCCCTGCAAAACAGAATTGCCAGTGATGGCGTTTTATGTTATTTCTGACTCGAGCTAACAGCTTTGTATAAAAGCATCTGTCAAATTCATAAATGTAATGTACATTTCTGTTTAGTGAATACTGCTTTTTGTTTGACACTTTTGTTGTTTTGTTACTATTTATTACATGGCACTCTGGAATACTTGATTCTGATTTTCCCAGATAAAAACGGTCAAAACTAATAACACGTGGCAACCAGGATACCATTTTGACAGGGACAGTTAAATATTACACAGAGATGAAATATAAATAAAGTCATTTGACAATTTATTTACAAATAAATAAACCATTTTTTTTCTTACCTTAAAACCTACAGTAAATGGGTAATGCAGTCACAGTAGTCGTTTTAAATCTTTTACTTTCAGTAACACAAACGTTTGTTCATGGGTAAGAAATCATTATGGAAATTGCGCCACATCTATAGAGAAGCTGGGTGGCTGCCTCAGCAGTTTTATCATTTTGGGCTTTTCATAAATAAGCAAATCTTTTTCAAGCAGTTGCATTTAAAGTGTTTGTATATTAAAGTAATAATAGCTAAAATGTATGTCTTTTATGTCCTTTTCACAACTTTTCATTGTGGTTTAAACCAAATGTTTATGGTTGCCAGTGCATTTGTAAAAATACCCTCGTCACAGGATTCAGGATACCATTTACCATTAAATAGGTAGACCATGTACAAAGTACCCAGTTACAGTGTTTACGAATACTACTATGCAATGATTTTTTATAAATTATTGAGTGTTATACATAACAGTCACTGTAAAATGTGCGACATTTAGTTATGCAGATCTGGCAACCCTGATATCAGGCCTGTGGCGTGCTACTTACACTTCAGCGGGTGTTTTTGGGATAACTTCAATGACGTAAGCTCCAGAGGTCACATCCGGGAAATCACTCTGTCTGTCCTTAAGCTCCTTAGCAAGTCTACCAGATACATAACAAAATACAAGAATGTCACGTTTGCAGGTATCCGGCTGCTTATGTATACATTTAAAAATAATTGATATGTTTGAATCATGTCGTCAAGACGCATGTCATCAGCAGCATTCAGAGAGCACATGTGACTTACGTTGGGGTCAGCGTCATCATCCTCACACCAATGTACTTCTTCTTCGGGGATGTTTTTCCTAGAGACAAAATATATTTATTAAGCAATACTGTGAACCTAAATTTTATTTATTTACAGGTTTTGAATCTGTTTTTACCAAACCTTTAGATTGTCTGTCATGGGACTCAGCCAGGAACTGTCGGATCTTGTCAGAGGGAATGGCGAAAGAAATCCCAGCTGTTACCTTCAGCGTGTTGATTCCGATCACTTCACCATCCTGCAAAAACAGTCGCTGTGTGAGTGCAAACCCGCAGCGCATCTGCAGTGCACAGATGTCTTTATGTCACAATTTGACAGTGATCACAATAAATGCATGCGTTCACAGTCACGTCTGACTCGACACAGAATGCCTCTGCCAAAACATGTTTAAGGCTCATTCAGCTCATAAAAACACTATGCCATAACTATTGTTGATTGTGCTCGTGGTCTGCATTCAGTCAATCCCCCCAGAACGGGACCGCCATCTGCAGTTAGACTCTAATTTCATTGATTACATATGTGAAAGAAATAATACAAATAAAACAAACTTACAAGGTTCACCAAGGGTCCTCCTGAATTACCATACTGAAACAGAGAAAAGTTCCTGTTATTAGTATGTGTCAATAATCCGTCAAGTGCTCTTTACCACCAGCTTAGGTTATGTATAATAATACATATAATTATTTTGAGATTTTTCATTATATTTATATATGTGTCAATGAAAAAAGATCACTGAGATGATTATAAATAATTATTACATAGTTATTAAAGATGATGCAAAAAGTACATTTATTATTAAAAACATGGTTATCGTGTAAGTCTTTAGTCTTTGTAAATTAATTGTATTTTAAAATACTGTTTACACTTATAAGTGAATGGTGTTAGCTCACATTGATAATAGCGTCCGTCTGGATGTATTCCATATCGGAATCACGCAGTCCCAGCTCTTTGCCGCCCCTCTGGGTTGTACTGACGATGCCCGTGGTCACCGTGTTCTGAAGAGAGAACGGACTGCCGATAGCCACCACAAACTCGCCTGGTCTCAGATCAGCTGATCTGCCCAACATCAGCACTGGAAGTTTCATCTGCAATGCGAGATAAAAGATGTTGAAATCTTCAACCTATAAATACACAGCATCTATACTGTTTCTTTTAATAAAACAAGTTTTGAAAAGACTCGTTTTGATGCTGAGAGGTAATATATGTATCAACAATTAAAGGTGTTTCATAAAATTCCTTGGCACATATTAAATAACAATAGCTTTGGCAGCTGAGCTTTCTCAAGTGTTTCTGAGGAGAAACATCTGTGAGGCAAAAGTCTCTATTCAATCTCTACTTTCTTGGATATGTATCATCCACTTCAAATGCCTCTTATCTTTCGGGTAAATATCTAAGCCTTCACTTGATCATTAATTTCTTCATTCTTCTCTTTAATTCATTTTTTTAGCATTACTCTATGTACTTTGGCCCACTGGCTTGTTCCAAGATCATCTCATGGTTTGGATTTTTAAGCAAGAGTCTCCTTTTCCTGAAGTGCTCTCAGAGACTGTAAAACTGCTTTCATCACCATGACTCACAGCGGCTATGAGGTTCTTTGGGTCAGCAGTTGGTTTACACCACATGTGAAGTCTGACATTGTGGCTGAACAGCTCAGTCTATGTGCTGAAGTCAGTTTGATGTGCAGTGGTTTAAATGTTCTTCATTCATAGATGATCTTTCAGATGTTGAGGAAGCCACACAATTCAGCAGCACACATGTGTCCTTCACGTTCCATACTCGTGCACGTCTTTTGATCTGTCTGATTCTAATGTTAGACGCTTGATGTCATGATGAAGGAAGGCCGAATTTTATACCCTATAGGAACTACTGTAGGAACTTGTCTTCCATTTTTTAAAACAAAAGTGTTTTTTGGTTATTATGAAAATCTTTAAGATGTAAAACGTCAATGAACACATTTTTGACCTTTTTATAGTTCTTGTACAATTCTTTGGAGCTAATTATTGTGGTAATATTTATTTTCATGTAACATCAATGTGTTAATGTATATTTAGCTGAAGTCAATTTTGAGCTAATATCATTAATTACATTACATCGGTATATTGGAAACAATAACTGTACACATTTTCACATATTTAAAGTTATTTTTCAATTGGGAAGTTTTGGATGACTCATTTTCAGTAACTGTTATGTTAAACTGTTGTTTTGAGCTCAGTGTCGATTCTGTGTACGAGTAGAAATACTGTCTATGGAAAAAAAAAATTGACTTTCATATTCAGCACTTTCTAAAGAAATTTTAAAGCAAAACACAACTTAAAAAAAAATTGTGACATTGAGTAATTTACACTACCCTGGTTATTTAGCTACATGTGTCGGTAAGCAAATACTGTCTCTGGTGCCATACTCTTCATATATGATAAAAATAGCTAAAAAATAGGAAACATATGATAAATATAGGAAATAACATATATCACAATCATATAACACATACACATTTGTTTAGTTTATAAGTCTAATTGTAAGCAATAACATGTTATGACCAACCCAAGAATTCTACAAACTAGGAGCAAACAGCTGGGCATAAACGAATCAAAGTTCATAAGATGCCGGCAATGTCCTCAGCCAAATAGTGGACACCATAGCAGCCCGATGAGACTTAAGATTTATCTTTTACTCCGGAGGGTTTTAAAACGTTTCTCCTTCTGGCAACAAGAAGATAGAGAAAAACTGAAGAAAACAAATCCTCTAAAAATAGCGTCTGCTTGCATAAGTCACATTTCAGTTTAAGAATGGGCTACAAAATTACAAACACTTCAATTAAAACACTGCATTTTAAAATGCATTTATGCCAATTGTCCTGTAGCGGTCTTGTGGTGTAAAGCAATGTCTGGCGTGATAGGTTTGTGTTAGTGCTTATGTGTTGTGGCATGTACAGCTTTCAGCTTGTGGCCTAAGGATATTTCCAGACAGGGAAAATATGACAGGATTCCTAATAGGAATATCTAATAATTCCTTATCAAGAAGAGAGTTTCACATGAGCTGCTTAGTGGCACACGACTGTCATTGACATCATTTGATTTGTCATTTTATAAAATGCACAATGTACAGTCACTTTATTCTGTTGCTTATATCACACTGTTCTTTGTAAAGTGTATTCTCAAACTCTCTATCAGGGGTAAAAACAATTAAAACATATGCTAAAGGGACTATGACTTTCAAATGAAAGATGGTATTTCATGATAATGAAAATAAAAAAATCATGAAAACGGGTTCTTAATATTTGTATTGTGTGGTAGCTGTAAAATAAACTGATAAAGCGTTTGATGCGATGTTGTAAACTGCAATCCCATTCCCATTCATTTTAAATCAATCGATTAATAAATAATGAAATTAAATATGAATCTATTATTTAATAAATAATGAAATTAAATATGAATCTATATTAAACAAGCTGCCCTAGTAATGTGAGAACCGAGGTCAGAGGAGGACATGACGATATTTTATGAAGTGCAGTTGCGGAGTACATTTTTACGGTGCAGTCCAGGCGGTCTTGTTTGCAGATGCACAATCGATGCTTGGCTAAAGATAACAAACGTCTATTCCATTCGGCCGCCTACGCTCAGTCCCACCATACCCGAATACATGTGACAACCAACAATTACGTTCTTAAAGCCAGCAGGGCACATCCTGCGCTGAATCAAGGCATTCCTAATTTAGTCTCCAAATTATATGTGTTTAATCTGTATGTAGGACTATATGCGTTATGTGCACAGACCGTCACTTAAGATGATTTGACACTGCACCGGCTTTAGATGGGAAATTAAGAGTTTTGTGGCTTTCAGTTCATGTCTTTTAGATTTCCTGGTGTACGCCTAGAATTTAGCACATCTGCATTTAAATGCATTTAGACATTTTCATTTAGTCATTAAGCAGACGCTTCTATCCAAAGCGACTTACAAATGAGGTAAACAATAGAAGCAATTGGAACAACATAAGGACAACAAAAAGCATACGGTAAGTGCAGTAAAACTGGTCTCATATAGCCTACCACAGTATACAAAGCTACTGTAAGGGGAAAAAAGTAGAGAAGAATTAGAAGTCAGACACCACCACAATGTCATAGTCAGTGGAAAACCTTAAAAAAGCAGACTTTCTGATTTAGCGGCATGTCAATAAAGACAAGCTTCATGCCAGAAGCTAAACAAGATTAATAATAATGTGTTTTAATGGTGAATGTTTCCTGTACAATTCAGATATAAATCAGTCAAACTTTACAGCGGTGTCAATTTTCTTGAATTGAAATTAAATGCCTCAGACTTAAATCTTATACAAAAACATTCTCAGAAATTACAGTACAGCAATTTTTTGTGCCAAAAATTCCAGCTGAGAGTCTGAAACCGGTGACAGATGATCATAATGTACTAACATGAGAGACATGTGGACATATTGCCAATGGTTATGTCTCAAAGTATCTTATTCACTAATACGATATAGTGAATGACACCAGTCCTCTATTTTTGGAAAACAAGCCAGAGGAAAATTCTGTGGCTCTATGTTGCCCATTCGTTCTCTGATGTGTTTCATTTAAGTATAAAGGTGTATTCTAAAATTGTTTAGGAGAAATAAAATAAGACAATTGTTAAAATACATAAAGAGTTTGTGTCTGCAAAATAAATGTATGTAAAACTAAGGCAAACAAAAGTTCAATAATATTGACTTGAATATGTATATTTTATTCGATTACTCAACTTTTGTATGCATTCCCTGCAGACGTGGCAAATCTGAGCTCAGAATTAGACATTGTTAAGATCTCTATTCTAACTATTTGAGATTCAGGAGTCTGAAACTTAAGCAAAAATGTCCATTTGCTCTTCATTTAATCTCCATTTAATAACCTTGCTTTATAGATATCATTTGTGGTTGTTTCTTTATTTTGGGGGAAATAAAATCGTTCACTGATATTTTGGACAGTGCTACAGATTTCACACCTCTGGTCTGTTATGATAATAAAGCTGATCAACAAGACACCTGTTGGTACTTTTTGTGGACAACTGTCGGTATCTTTGCCCGAAAGCAAGACAAAGAGTTTCTTATTTTAGATGATTCTCAGAAGGACACAGATAAATAGGGCTTTATGTAGAAACAAGGTTCACGCTTAAAAATAAAGGTGCTTAAAAGGTTGTCCACAGCGAGGCCATAGAAGAACCTTTTTTTGTTTCCGATAAGAGCAATTTAGTCAAAGGTTCTCTAAAGAACCATCTCTTTCTTACCTTTTTATGATCTGAAGAAAAAAAAATGCCACAATGAACCTTTTGTGAAACAGAAAGTTTCTTTGGGTGATAACGGTTCTTTATGGAACCATTTAGACAAAAAAGGTTCTTCTATGGCATTGTGAAGCACCTTTATTTTTGTGTAGCTGACTTGGTTGACAAAGCATTACAAGTATCTCCTGCTGTTTAATGCATAATATCTGTTTAGAAAAGAGGAATGAAGATTTCATTTCCACCAGTCATCTAAATAAAACACAGCACCACTGAGAAGCAAACAGGACAATTTAATCGGCTTGCGTCGTCTGTTACACGTAGCAGAGGATTTGCTTCACTAAATCCCTCTAATCTCTTTTCAAGTGGATCATTGATGTGAATATAGAAACTATCGAATAAAAGGAATTGAACTACCAATGTCAGGCTGCACGGACATAAATGATCTCAACTGGTGAATCACAGGACACTGTTTCCACTGCTCCAAACAACCGCCATGATTTCAAACAACTTTCAATCAGACTACAACTCATTCTCAACACAGTTCCAATCTGACCTACTGATGTTTCAACTCAACATGTTACATTTATCAAGGGAATACTGGGAGTTGATGGGTATATAAATCTAAGCCAGTCTCCTTTTAATGCACTGCGGAATGCCAAGTTGTTGAGATATGCATTTGTCTTTGTGGTTTTGGATTCTGTATTATGGCATTTAATGAGAGAGGAGCTTCAGGAGCTGAAGATGGTCAATCTATCCATCTGACCAAAGGAACCAAATGGTCTCAACAGGAAGTTAAGGTGTGACTATAAAAATCTTTTTTAAATAAGTTACTTTTACTTTACACCATGAAAAAAGTTTACACATTACATTAAAATCTGCATTTTGATTGAAGCGTCAGTGAAAGTCCTTTTATGGGGTTGGATGCAACACAACGCAACACAACACAACAGCACTATCATGTCTTTTGTGATGGCCGTAAGGAACTTAATTTTAAAATGTAACTTTTGTAATAAGCAGCTTTCAATCAGCCTATGTTTCTTTACCTTTTGGAGGATGACATGTTCCAATGTAAGTCATCTCAGCATGGCCTCAAAATCTACAATTCTCTAACAAGCAGAATTACACACAGCAGAAATATGTATTTTAATCTATACAGTTCATCCATACACACAAATTGGATGAGACTGTTTGTAAATAATTCATACTGTTTTAAAAAGGATGATGATTCAGGATGATACAGACATGTGCGGTGTATACAAAACCCCTTCTAGAGTAAATCAATCTAAGCTGAGCTCTCAACATCTGCTCTAAAGCCATGTTCTGCCAGGAAGACCAGAAATCATCGAATCTAACTGTTTCTGTTTCTCAGCTACAGTAAATCAGATGTACTGTACCGTTTCCAAAGACACAGTCACCCTGGTGTGGGGGTCGGTCTGACTGTTTGAAATATAAGATTTAGGCTCTGTGTAAATGAAAATGACATGGATTGTTTTTGCCAAACTTATGCCTTTAGTATCACTGCCATGAATTTTATGTTTTTCTAAATTAGGTGATCGCTTTGAATGCTAAAAGAATTGGGAACGTATATGCTCAAACATGACTCTTAATCACACATTTGTCTCTTATAAAGGGATTTTTTTATACATTTTTAGTGGAAAACAACAATTTAAGCACTTTTACATTAAATTGTGATGGCTGACAAGAAAACACATCACAGCCACATTGCGTGCTTTGCAGATTACAATGCACAAAAGGGGTAAAACAAAAAGCAAAAATTGTTAAGAGAAAGGCAAACAGGGTTATCATGTCACGAGGACATGAAACCTATCCTTTTCATAGTGAATAACAAACTTTTAGGCTGAGCAGGTTTGTGTTTGCAATAGGTAGCTTGACCCAATTTTGCTGTGTCTATCCCATGATGGAAAAAGAAGGTTAGACTGCCCTCTTGGAAACCAAGACCAAACTTTTTCAAATTTATGACATCTGTCAAACATCTGCCAGACATCTGTCAAACACACTTGAGTACTCCAAGACTCCTTTTATGTCACCAAACTGGCATTCGTAAGTTTTAAGTACAACAACGCCAACATGAATGCTTGTGAACTTGCTTTATGGTTTGCATTGACCCCTGGAAAAGTACATGAAAAGAATTAAATGGTTAAAAACTAGATCCAAGACTCCAGCTGCTATTTACCCAAATAATATTTAGAGTACTCATCTGTATGAGCAACAGCGAGATGTTGAAGAGCTCTCTTTGTCTTGGCGAAGAGTCAAGAAGAGTTATCCAGCCCCTGAGCAAGAACTGAACTAACACCAACCTTAAAAGTTTGACCCAGATTTTTGTAGACATCTATGAACTGAAAGGCATATTTCCATTAGTTGTGCCCATTTCAAGCAAACTGTGCCATCTGAAGAACTTCAGGCAAGTTATGACAGTGCCAGAATATTATCCCCTGGAATATGTTGGCTTTGCAATTTAGCTAAGAGCTTTAAACTATCCTTTCAATGTCCTGGTACGAATGTTGGTTTATGAGACAGGAATGTTGCCAGGAGGCTTTTCCAATTTACCTTTAAGGGAAAATTCCAGACGGATAAGTTGATCACAAATGAACTTGGATTTGGTGTAACTAAATGGTTTGACTCAAATTCTCTAGAGAATTTTTTAAAGTCACACTTTTATTAATGTCACTGCATTCGCTCTGGTGTTAGCAGCAAACCGTTGCTGCTGCATCTTTTGTCCAAGCAAACTTGTATTAAGTGACACAATTTTGCGATAACATGATAAATCACATTAACCATAGAGATGTTGCACCAATGTTAGACCAGAAAAAGGCGGCATTTTTGTACACTATATGAATATCATTCACCATATGCATTGATCATTTTAAACCTCATAACTCTCTTTTGTCTATTCATTCCCATTGACATGAAATAGATGCAAATAAAATATTAATATGGATTTGTTTTCAGTAAGGAAATGTGTGCATTGAGAAATTTCCATTGCGTTAAACAGTACAGATGGTCGTACACCTCGACTGGTGTTTTGAGACAGCATCCTAATAACAGGGGATTTCCTAAAGCAGCAAATTATAAAGCACAAGGTATAGTCAGATCTTTTGTTTTGTAGTCTTTTAATAACATGAAGCTATACTAACAACTAACACAACCTAACACAGTGCAGACAAGAATTAAGTAGAGCTCTGTAATTAAATGCAATGGAAGTCAAAAGAGACATATGACTAATACAAATGTAATTTCAGAGCTCTATAAGTCATGACTGTTACTAATAACAATTTTACAAGTAATAATGTGATTAGTAAAATACAGAATAGATGCAAAGAATAATGCTATTAATGTGCGTTTAAAGCTAATTTGGTTTGCCATAATCCTGTAATATATAATCCTGTCAAACATTGCTTTGAATTACATGTTCTACTTTCCTGATCTGTATTTTCCATAACATGTACATACTGCTTTTTTCCCGCCTGTAGGCTATAGTCAGTGCTTTGGCCTTTATTTTGTGAATGAAATAATACGCAAGAAAACTTTTTTTCATGCAGGTCATTTGATACAAATCCTAGTGTAGAAGAACTGATCTTTACAATCAACATCATAATGTTGATTAGTTTTATCACAAGGTTGTTATTTTGCGCGGGTACTCGAAGTGTTTTTTTTGTGCAAGACTAAAAAACGGCACTTCCTGAATGTGAATGAGCTCAACAACCAACAGATCTGTGTTATTCATCAACAAGTATAATGTTTGGATGTCAAAAGAACATCTGTTGAACAAAGATCTGTTAACATACTCAGTCCTACAGCGAAAACTCATACAGACACACACAGACTCCGTGCAACGTGTGTTTTGACCAAGAGACAACAGACAAACACACTTTCAAATATTCAAACGGATAAAGTCCCCTTCAGAAAACATCATGACCCAGATCTGACTGAAGGAGACCCAGCTTTAGTCATCCTCAAAAGGTCATTATTTCTCCTCATCTGAACTTGCCTGTGTAGACTTGTCTTAAACTTTCACAAGATACTAACTGGAACTCAAACCGCAACATGCTTTGACATGCTTCGCTGGTATCTGTTTTCTTTTTGCATCTCCACAGGGTATGCTTATCTCATGCAGGGTTAAACCGGTTTTTCACATCTGCACATATTTACCATAGAAAAGATGATACAATTTGAAACGAAAATTAACAAATTGTACACCAATACATGAGACAAATGAATATGTTCTTAAAAAACTTGCACTAAAATCTTTCAAAACCTTAATTAAATTCTTCATTAAAAAGAAAAAAATACAGCGCAGCACTATGTCGGTGCATTTAGTGTTTGATATGAGACTTTTATGAGGCTAAAAACAGCAGCAAATTCACAAAACAGTTTAGTGAATTTGTCCATCTGCTTAGATCGAGGTTTGGACAGGCTGTTTCATGGGTAGTCAAGTAATGATTTTCGATGCAATGTTTATTTGTAGGTTTAGCTATTACAACAAGAGTCAGATCAAGAAACAGAGAATCAACCGAAATAAGTGCTGAAATTTGCTTTTCCAGAGAACCTCACAAATGATCTGCAAAACGTTTTGTGTCCTAAACAGCTGCTGCGGAATCGAATCTGTTCATTTCATAAAAGAAAGGATTTGTAACTATATTTCTGGCAGACACAAGTACACACCAATCAGTCTGTCAGGAAACACAAGCCATACACAATATGAGACGGTTACACAATATAAATGATTCACAGTACCGCAGTGACTCAGCAGAACCTGAGCCAGAGGACGGCAGAACTGTGCTTGAGCGTCTGGGCTGAATTACAGCGACGTGGCACTTCTGACTGCCAGCACAAGGGACGGATGCCACCACCAAACCCTTAACATTATCACCATGTGTATTGTTATGTAAGTCTTTATGTGTATTGTTAAGTAAGTCACTTGTGGCCGTGGGCTTTCTGGGCTACTAAAATGAAAATGACATTGGAAACTAAAAGAGACAAAGCTTTTTTTGAAGATCACAAAACTGTATTGTAGCTGTGCTGGCAGCATTGCATTTCACTTGCAGTGATTCGGCACAGTTGACTTTGACTATGTTTGATAGCACATTAAGCTTAAATACTATTTCTGACCTTGCTTTACATTATTATATTTACTTGTTTATGGGACAATTCAATACATGGTAAACCAGTAGCCCGGATATCAAATAGCAGGATTGAAGCATATTTTGTTAGAGATGTGCGTTATAAACCATGAAACCTGTTAAATTTCCTTTTGTTTGACAAACTTGTAAAATCAATTATTCTCTTTATAAGATCGATGATGACAGAATTTTCATTTTTGGGTGAAGTATCCCTTTCATTTTATGTGTAATTTAATGTCAATGAGAAACAGTATATTCCTATGTATTCTCTTTTTGCTGATGCTGCTTCCTAAAACCTGCAGATTATAATGTAGAGGTCCACATGTAATGTATACCAAAGCCACTAAGCGAACCTCTTGACTTGTTTCGTGATCTGTCTGGATGTGGAGCCAGAGTTTTTTTAGTGGAGCCATTAAACACTGTTTTTCTCTGTTTTTCTGTCTCTTCCTGTGCAGAAGTGACCCCCCACTAAAACCGGCCCACTATCTTCTGAGCTCCGCGAAACGCAAGCCAAGTAAAACATATTTCAGCTCTGCCCTTCTCTACAGTTAGTTATAAATCACACCATGTTCGTTTATTTGGCCAGAGGAGAACCAACCCACCGACTGACTCGTCAACTCGTTCGTTTGTGGAACTGAGCGTGGGATTGATTTTGTGTTGTCTATGAAAAACTTTCACCTCGGATTTGTTGGTAGGATGAATATCGGTTGAGGATGAATCAGCAGTACTCACTGGAGCATCTATCTTGATGAGGGCGATATCAGCTTTCTCATCCACGTCTTTAATTTTGGCATCATAGGTGGCGCCGGTCTTCAGCTCGACCTTCACCCGATGCTTGTTTGCCACAACGTGAGCGTTAGTTACAATCAGACCATCTTCAGACACCATGAAACCCGAGCCACTGGCGACTGCCACCTCCCGCTTGGAGAACACCATCCTTATGAAAGAAAGAAGAGGGGATTTGAAGATCATTTTGATGAGAAACCCTTTCGTATCATTATCTGCATTCCACAGAACAGAACAACAAACGATGATGGGAGCTTAACGTTCTTGGTTTCACATCTGAAAAATGAATTTGGCCTGATGAGCAGAATTTTGCATGCAGTGGACGATTTCTAAAGCATAAAAATGTATTGGTCATACTTTACCCTTGACACATGATGCCTTTTTTCAGTGAAAGTTAAAACAACTTAAACAAAATATTATTAATTTAATACCAGGACATTCTAATTCAAATGTACCAAATATTGATGCATATACATGTGTATGCTTATTCAAATTATTAAAATCACTTTACAGCATGCTAATGACAAATTCGTAAGAGTCAAGTCACTTTGCTCTTCTCATGTGCAAATAAATGATAGAGAATTCTGGATGTTGTGTTGAAGGTTTATCTTATATAAACATCCTTCAGGAATGGGGTCAGTGGAGTGTGTGATTCAGGAGACAGGAAGCCGTACTTGCGGAACAGCTCAATGTGAACCACAGCTGGAGCGATCTTCTCCACCACATCAGCGATGAAGTTATATCTGTTCCGGAGACTATCTGGATTTTCCTCTTGACCTGTAGCACATATGGAAGACAAAAAGCGTCTTATCAGATATGCATTACAATGGAATACCTTAAATGATGCTTATAGAGGCATCTTGGGAAATCATCAAGTTGGGTTTAAATATTCATGCCCTTAAAATCACACGCCACAATGTCCAATGCTTACAAATCAGTGGGATGTTCAGCAGTCTTAGATTTGCCCACTGGCTGTACAAATTGTGAAAAGCAGAAGCCAATTTTCTCAACATCTCCGTAACCAATTTAGACCTATTAACACAAACACAAATTTAGCCAACAAAAACAAACCAGAATGAGATTCATGTCGGATTTTAAGAATGTGGTATAGACTTATATAATTGCACTTAAAGTGTACAGGCAGTCGAAGTGCTTATAAAACTTGGGTCTGAGTCAACAGCTTTTATAACTTTGGAAATATAACACTTCCTTTTACCTTGTATAACAATCCTTCTGCGTGCAAACACATCTGCAATCTTTTTATTTGTTGGGTAGCATGTTATTTGTTTCTTCCCTACGGCTGTGTGTCTGGCTCTATGCAATCTTCTGTGAATAGCAGCTTAACCCCAAAACCTAAATGACCTTCTTTTCATTTCTGGGATGTTTGCTTTAATGCATTAGCAAATACAACACAATATTCTGTCTGTAAAAGGTGGTAATTACTTTTAATGCAATACAGATGCTTAAAACGTCGATGTACATTTACCAAAGCAAACATAACCCTAAACATTGGTATGCAACCAAGCTACAGATCCATTGCTGTCTTTTCCTATTATGAATGATACTGTATCAGACCCCAAACCCAAGAGAAATGTCCTTTCTCAATGTAATTGAAAAACCGGTTGTAAATAGGAATTTTATCATTGTAGAAACATGTTGATAAAAATATTTGTATGTCTATATAATGGATGGCCCTTCCCTTCAACACATCCCATCATGATTATGGAATCTTGATAATGTAATTGTTTCCCCGTCCTGATGTTAAAATGGCTCCAAGTCTATAGAGGGTTTTGCAAATTTAAAGTGAAAGAACTTTTGAATTGTTATGTCATAGCTGGAACATTATCTAACACTCGTGTTTAATGTGGGATTTCGAGTTCAACTAATGGTTCTATGCTCTGGGGGCATATAAGAGGGCCGGGAAATGGTCACATCTGTTCTTCAACAACATGAGGTTTGTATTTCATATTTTTTACACCAATTGGGCACTATGAGATATAACGTCACCGTTGGACCCCTTTTCATGTTTCACCTTTATGTTTTACATTTACATTTATGCATTTGGCGGACGCTTTTATCTAAAGCGACTTACATCGCAGTAACCTGTACATTTATATGCATATGCAATCCCCTGGGATCGAACCCACAACCTTGCGTTGTTAACGCAATGCTCTTACCACTGAGCAACATGAAATTTTTGACTCTTAGATTTGTTTCTAAGCTTATCAGCGCTTAATGTGGTACAGTACCCTCTTGATGACTTCCAGCGTAGGAAGATGCCTTCCCAGGGCCTTCCCCATTTTTAACCATAATGGAATCTAACAGGCACGTCCTGACAGAATCATAAGTTTTTCCCAGCATTTCTCCATGTTAATGGAATTCATTTAACTAAAGCTATGTATTCCCTACCTCCACACAGTAGGGAACATGTCTGGTCAACAGTCAAAAAGGTTTCATGTGCGTTTTACATACAAAACTATCTGCGTTGACGTGGATCAACGAAAACCTCCACCATCATCTCCATCCCCAAAAAGCCCAGGATCATAGTTTCCTAATACCTATAAACCCATTGCTTTGACATCTGTTATAAAATTATTGAAGTGCCTAGTGCTCTCCTACCTCAAATCCATCACAGACCCTCCTCTTGACCCCTTTCTGTTTGCCTACATGCCCAACAGGTCTGTAGAAGATTGCCCTCCACTTGATCCTCCAGCCCTTGAACTCTACAGGAACATACATACCACAATTATCCCAGTGCTGCTACTACAGGACAAACTCACAGCTGAATGTACCTGACTCCTTGTGCAGGTGGATCACAAACTTCCTGTCAGGAGACTGTAAGGCTAATGGACTAATGGATTAGTTTTATGAAGGATATACAGTATGTGCGTTTTTGAGCTTTTACATTACACTTGTACCTATGGGTTCCATAATAAATATTAACTAGCCAGTAAAAACAGCACACTCGTCTCACTTGCAATACGACTGCCATTAGCTATTGTGGCTCACCAGAAGTCAAAACATACACAGCTCAAAGATGCGGTCCACATTTACGCCAAAAATAAGGTGGATAAAGCTCCCGGTTACTACATCTCAAACATCTAACCTCTCACATTAAAGGTCGATTTATGGTCGTGCATAGGACCTACGCGGTAGTTACGCCGTAGGCCATGCATTGCTCTGCGTAGCCTGACGTCCACCTCTCCAGAAATGTCAAAATGTGTCAGCTCAATGCGCACCGCAAATGCTGCAATTGGTCTGTTTGACCTCCTCCCTCAGGTCAAAAAATCCACGATAGCACTCAAACGCATTTCATTGTAAATGACTGGTATATAACTGTGTGTACTAAACTGGTAATCCACCACTATAGTAAAAAGCAATATTTGCAATCTAAATGTTGCACCTTTTAAAGAAGAAATGTACATCTAGATGGTGCAATAACAGCATCTACCAGCAGGGGAATGCACAGCTGTGGTAACCGACAAAACGTTTGAGGGTGACCCCCGAATATTCATGTATGCAGCCACATGCTGGTATAAGCCTTGTAAACCACTGGAGACTGATGTCTTGCTATTCTGATAAGATGTTTTCTTGAGGAAAAATGATCCTATTATACTTGAAAGCCATTTTACAGCTTTTAATGTCATTCTTATGACTTTTCGTAATGTGGCTCTGCAGGGCTGCTCTATTGTGGCAGCTGAACATGATCATGTAAACTTCTGTAGAGAGACTGCTTGCCCAGCACTCTATTGATTATTCTGTTATAGAAAACAGCTGGAGACAAGTGTGTTGACCTAATTACCATACATTACTAGACTGACGTTTGTGGAACATCTGGTTTTCGTTTCATTACAATCCAATAGATTGACGCATAATCTAGACATCCAGCTATCCTTTTTGAATTATGTGTCGGAGCTAAGCAAAGCTGCATAAAGAGTTACAAAGTCAACAGACTGTACATAGAGACGTTTACAGTACAATATACATGAAATTATTTTCAAAAATTAAGTGTAGGCTATTCATGGAGGTGTTTTAGCTTGTTGCTGTGCAGATGTTGTTGGATGTTTCTTACTGGCAAAAATGTTCTCTTTAATTTAGAAACTAATAAAGCACTTGGTCAATGAAATCTCTCCACATCATTGGCACATAGCCCGATCCCAGACTTGCTCTGCCAATGAAAGATCCTTAAAGTTTCTTTCCATGCATTTCAATCGACACCACATGCCACCAGCTAAGATGGGCGGATGCTACTGTATGCATTTCCTCCTGCAAACTCAGCATTTGGGGCAAACCAAAGTGAATATTTGTATGTATGTGTTGGCTTTAATGCAACATAACAGACTTCCTTCTCTAGCTAATGTCTGACAGAGATTATTTGTGCTTCAACTTCTACAGTTAAATATGATACTTGTCCACAGTGAAAATGTGTGAGGCTGAATTTTCTTGCTCAAAAAATCATTTAAAGTGAAAATAAAAATGACAATTCTTTTTTTTCATGAAGTATTGCAGCGTTTTCTGTAAATAGCTTATAAATGTCACAAAAAAACCATCCCGTTCACGGGGACTTTAAGAACTGATGTCTGTCAGCAATTACAGTCAATCAATATTTTTCTCAAAGTTTTATGGAATTTTTATGTGCACTGTCAATCATTTGGGTGTACAACTATGCAAAAGTATTTTGAGTATTTTGACATTACCCTTAAGACTGAAGTATAGTTCCTTTTTTACGCAGACGCAAGGGACAGCGTAGAGTGCATGTGACACAAAATTCATCATCTGAATAGTGTACGCGCACCGCCGTTGTTACCTCGCAAACAAATAAGCGCAGGTCGCGAATGCGCATTCCATTTCTTGCATTAATTAGTTTAACCAACAGGTGGCAACAGTGTCCTGGGAGCATCGATTCAAGGTATTAGTAGAAAACCTAACCCCCGTAGGCCCAGGAGAGGTATTGCAATATATCGCAATTTGCATGCTTCAATACCCATGTGTACACGTACGAGTCAAACGCAGTTTACTTTACAAGGCTGTGCATTCCGCTGTAGGTATACGCTTGTGTACATGTAAAAAAAATGATGAAAAGTACACTGGACCTATTAATATTTGACTTGAATGAAATCACATTTGGAAATCACATTAGGAATAGAAAAAATTGACAAAAAGTACAGAATTCTCCTTGTAAAGCCCGGAGTATAGTTCCCTTTTCACGAGAACGCGAGGGACAGCGTACAGTGCGCGTGACGCAAATTTTGTCATCAGAAATATAAGCGCACCACCGGAATTTAGTTACTTTGCGTATTGGGAATGCGCATTCCATTTCTTGCAGTAACCACCAGGTGGCAACCGTGTCCTGGGAGCATCATTTCAATGTAGTTGAAGAAAACCTGACCCCTGTAGGCCCGGAGAGGTATTGCAATATGTCGTAATACGCATCCGGCAAAACCCGTGTGTACACGTATTAGTCAAAAGCAGTATACTTTGCAAGGCTGTGCGTTCGGCTGTACGCGTACGCTCGCGTACACATAAAAAAGTAAGTATGCCACAGGCTTTTGTTGACATGTCTTCTTTTGAGGTTGTAGGTAAAGGGAGCTCAAGGACTGTAAAATTTGACCTGGATCTGAATCCTAAGAGAATAGGTTTGTTAGAAAATGTCCAGCTTTTTGAGCTCCAGATGGAGATTACATCATGTGATGGGAGGGGTCTTAGTGTAATGACTTCAGCTTAGGGAAAACAGAATTTTGGCACCAGAACAGCGATGAGGTTTTAGCGTAACTGTGTTGTGCTCACACACTCTAGACTGTATAACGCTATTTTTGGCTGGTTAAACTGTGACCGAACCCAGGGTGAAGTGATAACCTAATAAGCCAAAGGGAATACGTTGAATGCGAGTTACGAATCGCTGATTTAGACATCATTATTCCCAATTACACAAAGTCATAAGAACTTCCTGATCTCATAGATATTTGTAATAGTTATTTACAAACGAGGTAAATAATTTGTATGAATTAGTGCCATGTGAATACAAAAGCATTGAATTATTTGGAAAACGCAACACTTAAAACCCTCCCCCGAACCCGACGTCACAGCAATCCCACTAAAACTTATGAATAAAATAGTACGAATTTATATGAATTAGCCACCATGCAAAATAGTTATTCATTCCAGTAAGATTCTGTTGGACCATTCATTTAGGAAAGAAATGTTTTTATTTTGTACATCTGTTATTTAGTGAGCTTTTCGGCTGTCTACTGCCTACATGGGCAGCTGTCTTCAAAGGCAGCATCCTAACTGAAACCAAAAACTCATAATTTACTCATTTGTAATGTTCAGGCACATCAAACAATACTGTTTTAATCACAAAAGTGCATTCGACTTACAGTACCCTCAGGACATAAATACTCATAAAAGAATTGTTATATAACTGGTAGAGGAGACATGTTGCTGTTACTGGATCCACATGGGTCAAGATGGCATTGAAGTCCCGCACACTATCAAGAAGGTGAAACACGTTCCCCTACCATCAGTCACTATAGTGCGTGTTTTGAGACTAGAAGATTACACACCCTAGAGTTTATCACATACCAAATGCCTTAATGCCCATTGCCTGAATGCCGCACAAAGATGACGATCGGCAGACCGTTAGGTCTTGGAATGGAGATATTTTTGACGGTGGAGAGCACTAAATTCAAAAAGCTTGATAAATGATGTTGGGCCAGATGACATAGACCCACTACTGTAGATTGATGGTCACTACACTGTCCGCTCTGCTCTCTCTGCCTTTTTTGGATTCTACTTGTCATCTTGTGATTTCAGGAGAATCTGGCCGAACTACTGTTAACCTCTTTTGCAGGGAATGTGTTCAGGCTTAAACTTCTTGAACTCTTCTTGTGTAGTTTGTTTTTGCATTAGCATTAGTATATTTCCAGTGCCAGGCTTAAATTCCAGATACCTTTGGGCTTATTTCCTGGTAATGGAGCTTCAGACAAGCTGGCAAATATCTTGCATTGACTGTCTAAAAAGGAGATATAGTTTAAACCAAATGACACCAATTTTTATATATACATTGCAAACAAAAGTCTTTCAAAGACACATTATCACAGTATTTTTTTATTATATATATATATTATATATAAGTCATTCTTAATATTAAAGTTATTACAAACCACACTACAATCTGAAGTTCACTGTTTTGATGCAGAAGGCACTTTCAGGTGGGCATCATCACTATGATCACAATGCTCCAATTTGCATGTCAACATAGGCATCTCACCAGATTTAAAAATGTCCACTTAATAGTGCAGTAGTTTTCTCAGACTGTGATGCCCAAAAATACTGTCAACGTTATTGGGACAGGGGTTGCAGTTATGATGCGTAAAATGCGGTATTGATATAACCAGAAACTGTTTTAAATGATCAAGATCACCATGAAAGTCAATGCGAGCAGATCGTTATGAGACGTTTTGTATTACCTTTCCCGCAGGCTCCTCTCTGAATAAAGATAACTGGCGGCTTCTGGACTTTCTGCGCCCGGTTGCTGACTCTCTTGAGCTCGCAGATGTTTCTGTAGGACTCTCCATCGCTCCCGCAAACCGGGTCCGGGTTCTTACACACGCACACGCCGCTCTTCCCTCTTCTTCTCACCGTGGCCGTGGATCCGACTCCGTCAGACACCACACACTCCAGAAGCTCTCCACACTCCGGGTCTCCAAGTTTCCCCGTGCCTCCACAGGGCTCGCCTTCACCGGACGCGCACACCGGGCAGCAGTCGCACTGATCCAGGATGTCTCCGACGAAACAGCCGGCCGGTACAGGCGGACATAAACTCTTATCGCAGCGCTCTGGACAGCCGATCACGTAGCGTTTGGTGATGCGCGCGTCACACAACAGCGGCACCATGATCAGAGACGCGCAGATAACCCATAAAAGCATCATTATAACTATTCTTTAACACCAATTTCTTCTTTTGACAATATAAGGCTACAGCCCGAATAACCTCACTGAAACCTGTTTAGTAGTGTAAAGTACCGGACAAAGAAAAAGGTTGTGCGCGCAAACTTCGGTTGGTTTCTTGCGCTATGAAGTGCCCGTTAGTATTCGCTTCAATGACAGGTTTTATAAAGCCTGGGAGTATAAACAGCACCGCTCATTGGTTGGTTACATGTGACGTAATTGGTGTGGGTGGGATTCGATGCAAGGGTAAACAAATAAGTAACGCCCCAACATGTGTCTAAATATTATTGTAACTAGTCCATGCACACTTGTGGAAGGATTTAGGCTGCACAGTCCCTGGAAGGGCAGATTTTTGCTCTTGCCGGCAGCTGAACATAACGCCCAAAAGCAGTCTGCACAAGAAGTTACTTGGAAGTATGGAAGTTCAAGAAGAATGTACATTTTTATATCGTCAGACCGCAAAATGCTTTCAGATTAGGATATTCACAAATTTCAGATGATATACTGTCTAAAAATGCTGCTTAAAACGACACCATGCTGGTTCAGAGGTTAAAAATGCGATAAATAAAAAACAAGGTAGGTGATACTGAGACCGTAATTGTACAAAAAAATGCTATTCAAGTAAACACCTTATATGTGTCTACAATGCGTAAGTGAGTTGTTCGATTTTATGATTCGCTAAATGCTTTCTAGCTTTGTGGCTAGCTGACTTTTAAGACCATGGTGCCCAAGATGCTGTTTAGGTAGATTTTGACACTATAATGGCCAAAACATCACCTTGGTGTGTAGCACAGATCATATGGCCAGAAAAGGTGTTTAGGTATGCAGCTGACTTGGTTATAAGGCTTTGAGGCCCCCAAAATTTCATCTGCATCCTAGTTTTTAATGTTTGATCTCAATTGATCTGATTGCCCTAATATTCTCTTTCAGGCATGTTACAAATCTCAGAGGATGCTCAGTTGATCAGGAGGTCTACAAATGTAATTCGTTTGTCAAATGATGTCAAATTAATATTTACGCATCGTATGTGACAGCTCAACGTTTACTACACATCATATACTGTACCGCTACATACTGGGACAAGGCAACAAGACTGTTTTAAACACTAACTTTGTACTTATATTTGCAGCATGTTTGTTGTTCATCTTTAACAAAAGAAAGTTGTGAATTGCAGCTTTTTTATAATTAATACTGTAAGTATGCTCTAAGGAATTCATGTCTATTGTACCAAACTTGTTAAATTCCTAATGTCATACTGCCAGTATCTGCCTTTGTAATGATATTGAATTGTCCTCCATTTTGAAGATCTAAAAAAGGCATATATCTATCATATAAGTAATCTATACGACTCCAGGTGTTTAATACTTAATTGTCTTTTGAAACAAAATGCAAAATCTTTGGGTAAAACCATTTATATTTTTCTTGCTCGTGACACTGCAAGCAGTAAAAATCGACTGTTAGTTTTATGCACTATTCGCACGGGATTAGGATTACCTGGGGACCTCTAGTGTTAATAATTGCGGAGGTTGTCCGTGATCTTAATCCCGTGCAAATTGGCCATGTCTGTAATTTGTTAAGTAAAAATTTGCCCGCAAATTACCTACCATATTGTGAGGAACACCGTCGTGCTGTTATGATATTAGTCCCGTGCAAATCAGCATCTCTGTGATTTGGTGGGCTCGTATATATTATTTTTCAAGCTTCATAATGCCGTTCGTGAATAATGGAGGCTGTGTTAAAGTGTTTTTATACTATTTCGGGTGCTGGGTCCTCCATACCTGCCTACACTGCTTTTTTGACCGGGAGTCTCCCGTTTGGTTATTTTCCAGTGAAACTTAGATCCCAGAACGCGATAGTAGGTCTCAAATGCTCATATCGTTATACACCATACAACATATTCAAACTATACGCAAAGCCTTGCCATCATATCCGGAAAATAAGTCCATACATTTGAGTAGAATCACAGGCTTCACTTATCCTGTGTGAATGCACATGAAGCACAGATATGGGGAGGTCATTTTTAAATCGAACGATCCATAGGACTCCCCCATAAGAATTGATCATTTTATTGATACAGTTATAGTAAAAAAACAACAACAAAATAACAAAATACTTTAGTTGTGTTCAAAAACCGAACACTCTTGAACTTTTGCTCCATATTTTGATAACTGCTGTAAATACTTCATGAATTTGTATACGTTGTATGTGTTTGTTTTTCAGGTTCAAGCTGTCCTCTCATGAGGCTCTCTGAACGGATGATGTGAGTGGATCGCCTGACACACTCCCTGGTCCAACAGGGCAACACTGTCTTTTTTACTTCTAGATGTCCTGTGATTTGAATCTATAACTTTCTTATTGGGCCAACATGCTATTGAATTGTATGTACTGTAGTTGACAACACCTATCAGTGAAGTTTGTTGATTTTATATTCCTGCTTATAATCATGTATCTTATATTTAGACATTTTTTCTACAGACATAAAATGATCTTCTTTGGCCCACTTAGGAACATAGCAACCCTTGATTTTGGAAGAAGGGCTAAGATACGAGAAGTAGTTTTGCCAGGGTAAACACTTTGCACATTTCCTTAAAAATCTTTGATACCGAAGTGGAACACACCTTTTCCTCCTACTGTTACCAGTGTGTTCTCACTATGAAAGTTTTTTAAGGGAATTTGAAAGGGTGGGAATGTTATGATGACATCATGCTTTTGATACGCTTTTGTCAGGGAAAATCTACATCTTTCATACGAATTGGGACTAATTTGCAATAACAAAGTTTGGTGGAGGAACGTTATTATGTAACAGCACACTGGGGACTTCAGGGGTGTAAACCAGGGCTGAGCCAGGGAACGGAAATCCGATGTGACGTCAGGTGGGTTGGGACCATGGTAGAGACCGAGTGATGAGGTACCAGGGCGACATCACCAGTTCAGAGGACCGAGGCACAGCCGGGCATTAAAGACAGTGGCGGAGCCAGGGGGAGTGACCAAGGTGGAGTCAGAAGGAATGAGGAGCTCCGGGGAGTCAAAGGGAACAAGGTGAAGGTCAGGGTGAAACCAGAAAGAGCCCTGTGGAAACAGAGCAATGACAGACTGTGCTGGAGCCACTTATAGGTGGATAGGTAGATTTCTTGTCTTTTTATATTTTTATAATTCTTTTGTACGTCTCACAGCTGCATGTTGTGATGATTCCTTCCAGGGCAGTAGCTATTCTTTTGCACGAAGAACCGACACACACTCTCTCATCTGGATGTCTGCGGACACACACAATGAGATAGCAGAAAGTGCACAAATCCACAGCTATGCATGCACACAGAGCTATTTCATATGTTGTTCATTGCTGTAACAGATCACGGTCTGTCTTGCCATCTCTGAGGTCGTTCGTCAGGGCTGTTCTCTTAATGATGTGAGAGTATCAAACTGGGCTCAAGTCCGACAGAGAGCAGCATTCCGGGAATAAAAACTCCTCCCATAGTTCCTTGAAACAATCCTCAGGACAAGTGAGTCACAAATTTCACACCAGAAATCACAACTTTTATTTATGGTACATCAGTTCCTTTTACCGTTATATTATTTCCCCATTGCAAGGAAACAATGAGAGTAAAATATGAGTTAATAAAAGTTTAGTTCATTTTATTTCAATGATATTACTCAGTTTTGACAGTTATTCAAGGAATTAAAACTAGAATTTTAGCCTTAATTCAATAAGTCGTTTATCAGAGAAAGCCAAATGTCCACTTCCACTGCTGCTTTAACCAACAGATGCACTCTTGCTCATTATGTTGTATAAAGCAGACCTTTATCACACAAAAAGCAGAATTAACACTTCATTTGTGTGCTCCACATGAGGAAGAATATTTCTGACGTGTAGCTGAGTTGTCTCTGTTAAGATCACAGAACACCAGTAACCGTATTGTCTCCACCCCCCCCCCCCCCCCCCCCCACAATGCATTGGTGGTCCTTATTATGAAAACTTGCTGTGTCAAACATATGATATTCTATTCCATTAATACCTTTGTGAATTAGTTTCCTGATAGAACATTTGTCATTTCTGAACTGAACTGTAGCAAGTCCCTTAGGGTCTGACAGTATTATTACACTTATATTGAGTTGATGCCATAGTCAGTGTGACAAATGTGAGCTCTTGTTTCCTTCTTTTCGAACACAGAGATACTGTGAGAGTTCAGCAATGGTAAATGGTAAGATTAATACCTGGGACATTTGGCTCTGTAATTTGAATTTTGTAACTTTTTAAGGAAAGAGAAGTCATATCAAGGCAGTTGCTTATACTTAAAGGAAAACTTCACCTAAAAATAAAAACTCATCATCAAATCTTTATTTCAGATTTTACTGTAGCACACATGTTTGGTTGGGTGTTTTTAAAAGTCCATATGAAGCAAGTTAAAGGGACAGTTCAGCCAAAAACAATTTGCCGTTTATTTACTCACCTTTTATTTACTCACCTCCCTAAAGCATACCTGTAAAATGTATAATAAATGTAGTTTAATGTATTAATTATGCCTTGTAATGCACCTTATAATGCATTGTAATGTCTCATGAATAATAGTAACTACAGTTAATACATTATAAGAATTATCAATTCAAACACTTAGCATTTTTTATTTATTCATATTTTTTTACAACACACATTATGAACAATTATAATGCGTTATACCTTTATTAACCCTTTATAATACATTATACATAAAGGCTTTAAGTAGTAAGTAAGTGTTGCCAATTCTCATTCCTTTTCTGTAGAGTTGAATCCCTTAGATTTTTAATAAATGAGGTAATAAGGTTATCTAAATAAACCTACCATACAAATGATATGTAATAAATTATAATTTGCTCCATTTTGTAAAAAGATTAGGAGTTCTACAATGCCTGAAAGTTCTGCTTATAATTGTTCATAATACATAATACTATCATGCACTTATAATGTTTCATGTCAAACCTGCTGGGAACTTTGAATGTGTGCATGCACAAATGAGATTTAAAAGCTACAGCCTGAGGGCGAGTAAATGATGACAGGATTGTATTAGTTTTGTTTCTTTGAACTGTTATGGCTACAGAACTAACACCATAAGACTATTCAAATGATGGCCAAACAACATCTCATAAGTCATCCATCATCACCTTAGCAATGGCCAAAGCTTCCTATGACTAATATTCATACATGTTAAGATACTTTTCCAACGCACATGCACGCACACGCACACACGCACGCATGCACACACACACAGACCAGCGTTTATATTGTAGTATGAATCTAGTAAACTCTTTAATACTACAACCAACAATTTCTTACAATAGTCAAAACCATTTTATATCCGTAATGAACTTGCGAAAATAAACTGGATACACTCATGTTTGTTGCTTAAAACTACACAATATCCTACACACAGTACAGTATGCTTTACTTTCTCGTTTTGTAAACTAACATCCATTAACAAGCTAAAAATGATCTGTAGAGGGCAGTATATCAACATCATACATGTAACTGATGCCTGCAGATCTATTGCTTCAATACCTGTAAGTGTTATTTGATTATGCTTTAGGGCATCTATGGGAAAATGACGGGTTGTATAGGAGAAATAGGCTACTAAAAATAAATATTCATGTTCTAAACTCAATTTCAAGAAAGACAATTTTGTTACCCATGACATGATTTAATAGAGATTTTGTAACATTCCATTTAGCAGATTTTTTTTTTCTGATGCATCCTGGACTATATGGACTATTATAGAGGGTCCCCCCAAATTTTTTATTTGGTCACACTTGAAATTTGTAATTTTTTGGATTAAATATATAAATAGCAAAGTGCTTTGTCTTTGTTTTACGGAAACCTAACAAATGTGTTAAGAATCTCGAGGACGAACCCAATTGCAAGGCAGAGACAGGCAGATGAAGGGATTATAAATATTTATTATAACACAAGACAACAAAACAGGTAAAACAAAACCCACAAGGGGGAAAACAAGACAGGATAAATAATAAACTTTAACAAGGACACTGACTAACTAAAACTAAGAAAACAAACACTTGAACAACATTAACTAAACTACACTTACAAGACAAGGAAACTGGAACTCGGGAGACAAGGAACTTGAAACAGTAAGACTTTCACAGGAACAGCATACAACTAGAGGTACAATTTACAATGAACGAGCACAGGACAATGAAACATGAGGACTCTTTATAGGGAACAAACTTAAGAGGGAACAGGTGAAGGGGATAAACACTGAATGAGAGGTAATTGACACAAACTAGAAAACAGGAGGGTAGGAACGATGACGCAGACCAGAGAGAGAAGAAATCGTCTCTCTCCCACATGAAACAGAGGATCCTGTATGATTCCACCTCTAGGACAAGAAATACCTGACAAGGTGAGGTGGAATCATGACAAAATGTTTCCTCATAAATGTACTTAACTCTTTCACGCATTAATTATAATTATCTCATTTAAGTTTATTTTCTCATGTGTTATAACATACCCAAACACACTTAGATTGAGTCTGCTATTAATCTGATATTCAAAGAGGGAAACTTTTTTCATAGCCATGACCTAAACCACATATAAAAAAAAAATCTTCATTTTATATAAACACACCAACCAACAGAAAGAAACTAAGACAAAATGTATGGATGTAAACAGGGGTATTTATCTACAGTACTTGAAATCTTAGTTTGAGAAAATCATCTTTGGATACAGTATAACAACAGTACCTGAGATGAAATGCATGGAGATTTCTTTATCTGATATAGGTCATTCTTATGAAACAGACTGTTGAAGTTGAAGATGGCCATTTTGAAAACAGTATAATGATTAAAAAGTGAACAAAAACCTCCATATAGGATACAGCTAGATCCACATGAAGATTGTCACAGCTCACAAATTGTTCAATACACTAATCAGTAAAAGGAGGCCTTACAAATGCTAGATGCAACAAAGAGTCCTTTTTTGATAGAGCTTTAAACCATAGTTTCCCAATCACACTAAAAAATAATGTGTAGATTCATAAAAAAAATGAAGATCAATCAACAAACTACAGTTGTGTTCAAAATTATTCAACCCCCACTGAAATTGATTGCTTTGGTCAGTTTAACATTGATTATGATCATTCAGTCATCCTGCTTACAATTAAATCAAAGAGGCACGTGTAGGTCAGACAAATATAACATAACATTTATAATGAAATAACCACAAATGTCTTTTCTGATCTCACATCATTATCAGTTTTATTCAACCCCCAAGTGACATTCGATCTTAGTACTTAGTACAACATCCTTTTACAGTTATAACAGCTTTTAAACGTGAAGCATAGCTTGACACAAGTGTCTTGCAGCGATCTACGGGTATCCTCGCCCATTCATCATGGGCAAAAGCCTCCAGTTCAGTCACATTCTTAGGCTTGCGCACTGCAACTGCTTTCTTTAAGTCCCACCAGAGGTTCTCAATCGGATTTAAGTCTGGTGACTGCGATGGCCACTTCAAAATGTTCCAGCCTTTAATCTGCAACCATGCTCTAGTGGACTTGGAGGTATGCTTGGGATCATTGTCCTGTTGAAAGGTCCAACGTCTTCCAAGCCTCAGGTTTGTGACAGACTGCATCACATTGTCATCCAATATCTCCTGGTACTGAAGAGAATTCATGGTACCTTGCACACGCTGAAGCTTCCCAGTACCTGCAGAAGCAAAACAGCCCCAAAGCATGATTGACCCCCCGCCATGCTTCACAGTAGGCAAGGTGTTATTTTCTTCATAGGCCTTGTTCTTCCTCCTCCAAACATAGCGTTGATCCATGGGCCCAAACAGTTCTAATTTTGTTTCATCAGTCCACAGAACACTATCCCAAAACTTCTGTGGTTTGTCCAAATGACTTTTGGCATACTGCAGTCGACTCTTCTTATTCTTTGGGGACAGCAAGGGGGTGCGTCTGGGAGTTCTGGCATGGAGGCCTTCATTATGCAGGGTGCGCCGTATTGTCTGAGCAGAAACTTCAGTACCCACATCTAACAAATCTTTTCTCAGTTCCTCACTAGTCACACGGGGACTTTTCTCCACTCAGGTAGCGCACAGCAGTCGAAGTCAGCATCTTCTTTCTGCCACAACCAGGTAGCGTTTCGACAGTGCCCTTTGCCTTGAATTTGCGAATGATGCTTCCTATGGTGTCTCTTGGTATGTTTAACATCTTTGCAATCTTCTTATAGCCATTGCCCTTCCTGTGAAGAGTAATGATCTGTTCTCTTGTCTTCCTGGACCATTCTCTTGACCTCACCATGTTTGTAACCACACCAGTAAATGTCTAGAAGGAGCTGAGTATCACAGTCATTTTAAAGCTGCCTAATTGGTGCTTATTAGGCTTTATTGCTGCTCCCTGATATCCACAGGTGTTTTCAATACCTGATTGAAAACACTTCATTGAACCTCTGTTTTTCAGAGTGGTAGTCTTTAAGGGGTTGAATAATTATGTCAATGAAGAATTCACAAAAGAAAAATGTACTACTGTATTACAAAACTAATTGATGTCATTTTAGTTGCATATGGTTCTTTAAGAAGTCCTTGTAGGATTTCATTCTGAATACAATTACAAATGTACACTAAATTCACTAAAACCATTTACACCATTGGGGGTTGAATAATTTTGAACACAACTGTACATTGGGTCAGACAGATAATTTTTTCTCTTTTAGATGAAATGTATTTTTAAGTAACACCAATTGAATAATTTCAAATATGAGCAACAATTTTAAGTTGTTCCAACTTTTTTTAATACTGACTTAATCAAAGACACTGGTGATACACAATTAGTGAGTATCTGTGTTTATTAAGCTGAGTTGTGTGCTTTGAGGAGGAAGGATTGCAGGAAAGAAAAATGGCACATAGTTGGGCATATAAGCTTCACGCACCTCTGCGGGCGTCGGTCACCCTGGAGGAGCTGCAAAGGGAGTCTGAGGGTGACACCACACTAACAACACTCCGCAAAAATATATGCTCGGGCAGGCCAGCATGTGTGTCTGAGGAAGTAAACAGGACAACCTGTTCCAACCTCTTTGCAGTCTGTTCAATGATCATCCCATCCATGGGAGCACATTCAACTAGACATTTGTGGGGGAATTCATGGTAGCTGTATGATCTGGTTGGAGCAAAGGCTACTTTTGGTATCATAAAACACCACAGGCTCTCACCAGGGCCTCTACCAGGCGCCAGGGAGTCTGGTCCAACTGCCCCCTCTTAACACCTTCATCACTGACCAGGACAGTTTCCAATACTCTCCCCTGGACTTCAAAGGTGGTTCTTGGAAGAAGACAGAGTGCTCCCCCAAGCTAGAGAATCATATGGCCCAAAAGGAATGCAGCAACCAGTTTCATTCCTTTTGAATTTCTCTTTCTTTCTCCTTAACCCTAAATCATCTCATCGCATTGGATCGCCCACCTTGGAGGGAAGTGACGCCCCCAGGCTTAAAACATCTGTGCACGGAGGAAACCATGCTCATCTTATTTTTGCGCGCTGCTGCTGGGTCACGTCATCGAGACCTGTCTCTTGCCTTGGAGACAGCTTCTTTCGGCAGTTTGCTTCGGCTAAGTTCGTTCTACCTTCGTCAGCCAATCTTCTAAGAAAGAATTAGACGGACTCAACCGCTTGCTTTCAAACCAACAGGACTCTGAAAACCCCTTTCCACGCGCAGAAGAACTTGTCCCAGCACACTCAGGAAGCCAGTGCAAGTATCTCAACTAAATTCTAAATAGCTGTGTTTAAGCTGCAACCCCTATTAAACAAGGAGATTGTCCTCAATGATTTATGCAGATGTTAATAGCTTTTTGTGATACTGCCACTCTTTGCTTTGGCTATGTCTGTCAATTCTTTACTACTTTTACATTTCATGTGGTGTTTGTTTAGTGTTTGTTATTTGTTAGTTGGACGGTTTGTTTTCCATTTAGTGTGGTAAATAAACCCGCATTTGTCTCCACACTAGAATTGTTTCTGTGTTTACTTATCACATTAATGTCACTTAAACTGCTTGATTTTGTTATAATTTCTGAAGCGGTACTGTACTACAGTAAGAGTGTTATGTTTCCAAGGCCAGGAAAGTAATATTTCTTAGAGTTGATATACGATCTGCTGATCACTCACTGGACGAGTGCATTTAGTTCGTCGCTATTATTAGGTCTACTGCATCAGGTTAAGTGTGTAAAAATAGGTATGGTTAATCACCATTAATTATACGTATTTTACTGCGGTTAAACACGTAGTTTTCCCGGAAGTAAACTACATAGCGGTATCCCCCATCACCTGCGTTTCTGGTGGTTGTTTCACGAGTTTGCCTGCGCAGATAATAATGAAAGCAGGGGTAGGTAAGGTATGCGTATTTGCCGTGCTGTCCGGGGAGCGGGCTCCGATAGGGGTGTGCACCGAGCTCGGAAATGGCATGAACCCAGAGCTCACCCCCCGGGTTCTGCTGGAGAAAGCGAGGGGAGAGGAGCCGGGGAAGTGAAGGGATGTTGAATTACTTGTAGAGATGGCGCAGGCAAAATTTCTGGTCTATTTATGGCAACCTCTCCGGGTGGCTCGTCAATTAGCATCAGCTACATTCTTGTTGAGCGATGGCTCCCGCTGTCACTCAAGTAGACTGTGGAAGTTGGCAACCCATTCACCCAATCTACGTGATCACAGAAGAGGGAGCCTAGTGTTGGAGCCGCACAGAGCGGATCTCTTCTTCTGCTACCGCCATTACCAATGGCAGTGCAGCCATGGCCAGGCCGGGCATTTCAAGGTTAGCCTGTCAGGGAGATCGCACAACTATCCCCGCCAGCAGTAGGGTTTCGATCCCTTCGGCCACTGATTGCTGATAACTAGGATGGCCAGGATTTACCACAGTCGGTACCATCGGAGGGTCGGGCGGTTCGAGCAAGGGCTCATCCTGCATATCTGAAGGACTTGGTTACTGACTTTCATGCTTAGGTGTTAACGATCTCTTTCAACTTATGGTTCCTGTACACAAGAGTTTGTTTATTTCTAAAAAGGGGGGAGGGTGTTATATCCTGTATATCCTGTGGTCATCCAGTAAATTATGTGGTAGTCTGATGTGCACATGCGTTATGAGAATGAATGGCACAGAATAGTAAACTGAGGTGATCGGTTCAAGCCGTGTGTGACCTCCACTTCTTGTTAAATATAACCAGCCTAAGCAAACACAAGACTCAGCACTACATGGTGTTACAGGACAACATAGCCACAGTGCTCGCATCAGTCCTTCATATTCAAAGCATTGTAATTGGCTTATGTTTTAAATTTGTAAAGGGAAACAAACCACTCCAGCCCCAAGTTCATGTGTACAAAGTAGGACAAGAAAAAACACCCCTCACCGTTAATCTCAGGTAGCTGCCAGTAGGCACCCTCTCTGTGTAAAGACTCATCTGGTAGCAGTGGAATTTGAACTCCCACCACCAAAGAGACTGGAGCCTTAAATCAACCCCTAAAACCACTCGGCCACGCTACCAAAGAGAAACTTTGCGTTCGGCCCCACTACCTCAAAACTATGCAGGCCTTTATCATCACTGTTTTAATTACAGGTTTCCGAAATGCTTCGCCGGCAGTCAGTAGCTGTTAAGGTTCGGTACCTTAAGAGTCCTGCGTACCTATTCAATGCCAGGGTGTTCAAACCTATCTCTGGAGGGGAATCTACGTGTAAATTGCAGTTTCATACCTCATCAATGACACCTTAATCCGCTGATGGGGCTCTGGGGGTTTGGAGGTAAATGATGAGGTTTGGTCTTTCTTGCAAAGCTTCGCTGATGGTCAGTAGCTAATAAGGTTATCATGCTTAAGAGTTCTATGTGCCTTTTCATTGCAAGGGTTTTCAAACATGTGACTGGAAGTGAATCTATTAGTAGTTTCATTCTTCATCGAGCACACATGAACCGGCTCATCTGGCTCTGAGGGTTCGGAGCTAAATGAAAGTCAACCACATATTGCAAGCTGCCCCCGTAAATCGGCATGAAGCCACCCTGGCTGTTTAAAGCTTCAGCTGGCAGCGGTTGGATTTGAACACATGCCTCTGAAGAGACTGGAGCCTTAATCCAGCACTTTAGACCCACAGAGGAATGTCAGTTAGCCCTTCACCGCCACTGTGTTTCACAGCCCCAAGGTTATGCCCAACGGCCCCTAGAAGATGACATCAACTGGCAATGAAGACAGAAAGATAAACTGCTCTTGGCAGTAAGTCATTGAGATACTGAGATCATAAGAATCGCACGATATATCGCCCAGCCCTAGTAAAAAGTTAATCGCTGTACTTACAAGGTGAAGGCTGATCTGCATAGTTGGGGTCGGTTTCATTTTAAGGTTGTACCTCCTTCGCTTCAGCTGGTGGAATGTCATGAGCATCAACCCAAAGGCAAGTACTAGTCTGATCAAAGACTGACTGTCAAGGAATATGGTCTACACCCCAATTTTTCCAAATAAATCGGCAAGGTGCAGCACCGCATTTTAGTCTCTTCCTTCCAATTTTGAGGTGCAAACATCCTCACCTTCAAAATGTATACTGCACACCAATGTACTCCTGCATATTCTTTTAAAACAAGGACCTTCATCCTGCCATATCAGTCTGACCCATGTGTTCTTCAGTTCTTTTTCTGTCGGGAAATTGTGAAAACTGAGGAAAGTGTGTCTTTGTTCGAATTACAGCAGCTGGGTACACCCAAAAATATCAACAAGAGGATTCAGCCATAACTTTTGAATGTGTTGCAATGACACTGGATATAATTATACACTGCTTCGTGTACAGGCAGCAGGAAGTGTGATAAAAGTCCATTAAAGTACTTTTCTAAAATTAGGACTGACACTGCCATTATTTTTAAGAGTTTCATATCGGCAAGTTAGAAGGTACTTTTAGCCTTAAGATATTTTGTGAATACCGGCCCTGATATACATATAAGAGAGTTTTTTTTTATTAAATACACCTTTGAATGGCACAAACGGATACAAATGCGAGTGGTTCTGGTTTATGTTTTATGCCAGTATGCAAAACACAATTCTAACTCTACTTCCACGTGTTTCAAATGCCACTTTCTGCAAATGAGAGAGAAAATTAGTCTACATAATCCAAATAGAGTGTAGAGTAATTCTAAAAGCTCTGTTGGAACACAGACCTAATTTAACTAACCAATTCAAATCACTAGTTGTGTTAATCTCCATATTAGTCCATAGTATATAAAACAACATTAGCTCATCTACAAATCAAAATAACTAGCAGTTATAGCTCATGTTCAAGGGACAGAACATAAACTGAAAATAT
The DNA here is from genome assembly GCF_015846415.1 of Triplophysa dalaica. Classification (NCBI taxonomy): domain Eukaryota; kingdom Metazoa; phylum Chordata; class Actinopteri; order Cypriniformes; family Nemacheilidae; genus Triplophysa; species Triplophysa dalaica. Next base: position 16,810,754 of record NC_079558.1, on the reverse strand, counting down.
TTGACTTTCACTCTCTTTTCTCCATAAACGCAAAGCAATCATGGAGTGATTCACATTTACAAGGAAACGAAAGTGAAACTTTTAATCAGTGATTCTTCCCGCTGAGCAGAGCAACGGTTTGATATCACTGCACATTCTTTAAGCATCTACAGCTGAAGTTCAGTGTCAAGAGCAAACGTCAGTTCAGGTAAGTTACCTTTCTGTGTTTAATTCTATCTTGACTTATATTTAAAACACTATTTACTACAGCAGCTTAAAAATATAAAAGCCCTTAATTTTACAAAGCAATTTTACAAAGTCCTTGCCAGGATTCGCATGCGTCCTTCGGGAGTTGCATTTGTTGACCACATACGTCATCGAGGTTTATTATTTCATGTTTTATTTTATAAAGGCAGCAGTTATAATTCAAGGTAAGAATGACTACAATGGAAAAAAATGATTATACGTCCTTAGCCATGTGTTAGATGTGAATTTTATAATGCTTTTTTACTGAAATGTGAGAACCTTGAAGATGCGGTTGACAAATGCGAATGAGAAATGGCTCTTAGGGTCGCAATACTATTGCTTTAATAAAACGGTTATTACATCTGCGTAGCAAGGTTTCATAAAATCAAAAAAGTAAACTGATATTTAGGCTATATAATGTAAAGGTTATGTAATGTGGTCAGCAGTAATAAATCGGAGTTTTTAAGTCATTTTCACGTATTGAAGGCATCTTGAAGCATTACAGACGCAGGAATTTTAAATCGTCTCGTGAAAGAATAGATTTTATCTGAAGAAACAAGGTTTGGACACGAAGTGGTATGCAAAGTTGTGCAAAATAAGACAGTTTACATTGCATTTGTTATTAAAAGCATTTTTGTGTACTGTTGAAATAAACAATTGTTAAGAAATTTCCCAAGGATTTTCTGGAATTTTTGAAACCGAATTTAAGTATGAGTCAAAGCATGTGTTTTTATTTATAAATACAATGACATGAATAAAATAACATTGGGTAATTTTTAACCTGACTTGCTGGGTAGAGAATATTACCCAATTTATTGGATCTGTCAACAAGCCCTGCATCAAGGGGGGCTTAGACGTGATGAGATGCTTCTGGTTCTCACAAACCTTTTACAGTCTAAAGCAATAATGAGCTGTTTGTGAAGAAAGTTTCGGCATCCATAGCTTTTTGTGGTGTGTGCATTTGATAAACTCAAGACGACAACAACGATCACAAATTATTGGATTATCTCATTTTTTTATATCAGAAAACACGAATGGATATTCAGTCGATCTGTAAAAATAGAGTGCTGCTTGCTGCTGGATTATAAGGAACCGGAAGGGACATTGGCAAAAAAAATCTGAAGACTTTCGTGTGCGCACGCAATAGTTCAATGAATGCCATGACCACTTACTGTATATATTATATTGTACAGACAATTAAAATGGCCACTGGGATTCTTCCCATACATAATAGCCTATACTGTAGTATTAACATTTACATTTACATTTACATTTAGTCATTTGGCAGATGCTTTTACAGGGACAATCCCCCTGGAGCAACATGGAGTAAAGTTTCTTGTTTAAGGACACACTGGTGGTGGCTGCTGGGATGGAACCAGCAACCTTTTGATTTACCAGTTCAGTGGTTTAACCCACTAGACCACCATCTCACATGGTGAGTCATATGGCGCTAAGACAGGTTCCCTTTCGGTCAGGCTCTCGACGTTGTGTCGAACCGACAGATGTGGCTCGCCCTTGAGAACCTATCACTTCGACTGGTTTTGAAAAAGGGCAATAAAATAGCCAAAATAAATTTGCATGCCGGACTCCGCCCCCTTATATCCGTGTATAAAAGGGAGACGGCGTGCTGCATTCATTCACCTTTTGTTCTTCGGAGCCTTCGCTTATGCTAAGCAAACAATCTTCTAGAGCTACTGGACTTAAGACATGGTGCAGCGGACTGTCCCTTCTTTCAGCGACTTCCTCTGGGCGTCTCAGTGGTTCCAGAGGTGTTGAACAAATATTCTAAAAGAGTTAATTTCTCCAGCGTGGCATGTCCCACTGTTCTCGTGGGTGCGTTACCTTCATCGAGTAGGGGGATGGACACTATGTCTGCCTCAGCTGTTTGGGCATCAAACACGCTGAGCCAGCATTGTGGACTCATTTTGTGGACTCTGGTTCCCGGGCAGTGACGACAGTGGCCAAGGCCATGCCGTCCGCCACTCCGAGCAGCGAGGGTGATATGAGGACTTCTGTGAGTGTCAATCTGTCAGCCAAGCGCTCGCGCACCGCTCACACCCCGTCACGCTCGTCTGATCATTCCCCAGAAGGCGGCTCCCAGCCGTCTGGATCCTCAGTCACTTGTCCGGAAACGGTGCGTGACGATGATGAGATGTCTATTGCAGCATTTGAGGGCAATGGCTGGCCTCCGAGCCCGACAACTCCTTGCAACTCCCTTCCATGGGAGGACGAGCCGAGGAGGAAGCGGATGTCGAGATGTCAGCCATGCTATCCTGGGCCACCGTGAACATTGGGTTGGAGTGCACCCCACTGCCTCTCCCCCAACTTCTGCCTGGCCAGCTCCGGCACTGTCGCTCACCCTCCAGACGTCCCCCCGGAAAGCGAAGTCACAGAGGAAACCTCCATCCCGTAAGCAGCTGTCGCGGAAGCCGAAGCGGTCCTGACAGGAAGACTCCAGGGAGATTACCATCATTTGGGCTCGACCCCAGCCATGGCCTCTCTGGGCGGGCGACCAAGGACGATTCCTGCCCCATCTCTTCATCAGTTAGGTGCCTCCGGGAGCCTAGTGCCCACATTCTCGCAAAAATTGTTTCCGTTCTCCCTGTGTGCTTCTTACAGCCGCTCTCACCCTCCTCGCGATGGTATTTGGCAAACCGACGTTGCATCCAGGTGAGACTCAATGTGGAGTAAACTCAGCAGTCCTCACCACCCTCAAATCAACGGTGCGATGAGCTGCATCGCCAGGTAGGAACAGCAAAACCAATCTCCTCCCCGGGGGCCTCCACACGGCAAAGGATCCGCACTGCTAGCCATCAAACCACCTCCTGCGGGTGAGATGAAGCAGATCGTACCCCTAGTCCCCCTGTCACGGTCCCTGGGAGCTCGGCTCGAGCTTCCCACACCGTCACGCTGGCTATGGCAAACGATCCATCTCAGCTTCTCGATCCAATTCGCCAGACCTCCGCCCAAGTATCAGGGCATCTTCTCAACCTCTGTCAGAGGCAGGGATGCTCCCGTACTACGGGTCGAGGTCGCCACCCTGCTGGCGAAAGGAGTGATCGGACCTATCCCTCTAGCCGAGATGTACAACAGGTTTTACAGCCTGTACTTCATTGTCCCGAAAAAAATGTGGATGGATGCGCCCTAACCTAGAAATGCGTACCCTGAACAGGCACCTACACAAGTTCTCTTTTAGGATGCTCACACAGAAAGGATATCCTGGCATCTATCAGATTTCAGGATTGTTTCATGGCAATCGACCTAAAGGACCCTTACTTTCATGTCTTGATTCTGCCTCGTCATCGCTCGTTCCTATGGACAGGGGTCCCACTTGGGCAGGTTACAAGGTGCATCGTGGTGACGACCTACGCCTCCCTGCAGGGTTGGGGTGGAGTGTGCAATGGGCCAACCGTGTCGGGGCGGTGGACGGGCCCCAGTAGGCGTTGGCATATCAATTGCCTAGAGTTGTTAGCTGTGCTACTTGCACTAAAGAGGCTACAACCTCTCGTGCAGGACAAGCACATGCTGGTCCGGTCGGACAGCACAACTGCCGTAGCGTACATCAATCAACAGGGTGGCATACGCTCACGGTAGCTAACACAACTTGCCCGACGACTCCTCTTGTGGAGTCACCAGGTGATCCCCTCCCTGAGAGCCACATGCATCCCAGGCGACCTGAATCAGACAGCCGACGCGCTCTCTCGTCAGTTGATGCCTGGGGGAGAGTGGAGACTCCACCCCCGTGCAGTCCAGCTCATTTGGGTGCAGTTCGGGCAGGCCCAGGTAGACCTGTTTGCGTCCCCGGACACCACTCATTGCCCGCTATGGTACTCCCTGTCCGAGGCCCCCCTCGGCACGGATGATCCAGCGCACAACTGGCCGCGGGACAAGCGGAAATACGCCTTCCCCCCAGTGAGCCTCATCACACAGACTATCTGCAAGGTCAGGGAAGAGGAACATCAAGTGCTACTATTTGCGCCACACTGGCCCAACCAGATTTGGTTCTCAGAGTTAATGCTTCTGACAACAACTCCCCCCTGGCCGATTCCCCTGACGAAGGACCTGCTTTCTCAGGGGAAGGGCACGTTGTGGCATCCCAGGCCAGACCTCTGGAACCTCCATGTCTGGCCCCTGTACTGGGCGAGGAGATCCTGAGTGGCCTACCCCCAGCTGTGGTTGAGACCATTACTCAGGCTAGGGCCCCTGCCACTAGGCGGATATTTACATTTACATTTACATTTAGGCATTTGGCAGAATTTAGTGTACATTTTTAATTGTATTCAGAATGAAATCCTACAAGGACTTCTTAAAGAACCATATGCAACTAAAATGACATCAATTAGTTTTGTAATACAGTAGTAAATGTTTCTTTTGTGAATTCTTCATTGACATAATTATTCAACCCCTTAAAGACTACCACTCTGAAGAACAAATGTTCAATTAAGTGTTTTCAATCAGGTATTGAAAACACCTGTGGATATCAGGGAGCGGCAATAAAGCCTAATAAGCACCAATTAGGCAGCTTTAAAATGACTGTGATACTCAGCTCCTTCTAGACATTTACTGGTGTGGTTACAAACATGGTGAGGTCAAGAGAATGGTCCAGGAAGACAAGAGAACAGGTGATTACTCTTCACAGGAAGGGCAATGGCTATAAGAAGATTGCAAAGATGTTAAACATACCAAGAGACACCATAAGAAGCATCATTCGCAAATTCAAGGCAAAGGGCACTGTTGAAACGCTACCTGGTCGTGGCAGAAAGAAGATGCTGACTTCAACTGCTGTGCGCTACCTGAAGCGTAGAGTGGAGAAAAGTCCCCGTGTGACTGCTGAGGAACTGAGAAAAGATTTGTTAGATGTGGGTACTGAAGTTTCTGCTCAGACAATACGGCGCACCTTGCGTAATGAAGGCCTCCATGCCAGAACTCCCAGACGCACCCCCTTGCAGTCCCCAAAGAATAAGAAGAGTCGACTGCAGTATGCCAAAAGTCATGTGGACAAACCACAGAAGTTTTGGGATAGTGTTCTGTGTACTGATGAAACAAAATTAGAACTGTTTGGGCCCATGGATCAACGCTATGTTTGGAGGAGGAAGAACAAGGCCTATGAAGAAAAGAACACCTTGACTACTGTGAAGCATGGCGGGGGGTCAATCATGCTTTGGGGCTGTTCTGCTTCTACAGGTACTGGGAAGCTTCAGCGTGTGCAAGGTACCATGAATTCTCTTCAGTACCAGGAGATATTGGATGACAATGTGATGCAGTCTGTCACAAACCTGAGGCTTGGAAGACGTTGGACCTTTCAACAGGACAATGATCCCAAGCATACCTCCAAGTCCACTAGAGCATGGTTGCAGATTAAAGGCTGGAACATTTTGAAGTGGCCATCGAAGTCACCAGACTTAAATCCGATTGAGAACCTCTGGTGGGACTTAAAGAAAGCAGTTGCAGTGCGCAAGCCTAAGAATGTGACTGAACTGGAGGCTTTTGCCCATGATGAATGGGCGAGGATACCCGTAGATCGCTGCAAGACACTTGTGTCAAGCTATGCTTCACGTTTAAAAGCTGTTATAACTGTAAAAGGATGTTGTACTAAGTACTAAGATTGAATGTTACTTGGGGGTTGAATAAAACTGATAATGATGTGAGCTCAGAAAAGACATTTGTGGTTATTTCATTATAAATGTTATGTTATATTTGTCTGACCTACACGTGGCTCTTTGATTTAACTGTAAGCAGGATGACTGAATGATCATAATCAATGGCAAACCGACTAAAACAATCAATTTCAGTGGGGGTTGAATAATTTTGAACACAACTGTAGGTATTTGAAATCTCCTGGGATCGAACCCACAACCTTGCATTGTTAACGCAATGCTCTTACCACTGAGCTACAGGAAAGCCTATAAGCTACAGGATATATGCCTATAAGTGACGCCTCTTCTCGCGGAGAAGACCCACGGAGTTGATCAATCGGGAACGTGTTGTCCTTACTAAAAGAGAGACTTGAGACTCTTGAGACCGCGATTGTCACTCATCCTTTTACAACGTCCGCATTGAACCGGTGTCAGCCCGCGTCTTGCATGGCAACATGTTGGACCGGCAGCCTGTAGGGCGTATGCCTGCGAAAGCACCTTCTCCCCTTCCATAGGTGGGTCAGTGTGCTACCTAGCCTCGTTTCTTTCCCCCACGGGGCGAAGAACAAGCATTCCATCCATCACTAAGCAAGCACCTCCTGCGGGCGGGCTGGGGAGAGCAGCCCTGCCCTTTGGCCGGTACCTTCTGAGTTATCCACATTGCTCTAACCAGACCTAGTGCTACCGGAAGATGTAAGTCCCCACTCGGGCGGTTCCGTACGATGTATCCTCATGCTTGGTTCCCATCTTGGTAACCCATGACCTCCCTAGGTGGACCTCCACCTCGCGGCTAACTACCTCAGTCCGCAATTTTCCCATGAGCTCTCCCCTGATGTTGAGACCATGCAGGTGTCTCCACTAGAACTCCTCGCGTTGGTAGGAAGTGGTCCCTGTAGTGCGTTCCCCATTTGAGGAGTGCACTTACCCAGTGGCCTTGCGGCACCGAAGGTAGATGCTTCCCACCTTTTCTAAAAGCTCTGGGAGCCTCTGCACACTTATCCACCGGAAGATTACAAATTTCACGAGAATGCTCACCTCTGACACACCCAGATCTGTCACCGTCGTTTCGCTGAGACTGTAATACGACAGTTTTAATAGGAACCCCATCTGTCGGTTCGACACAAAATCGAGAGACCGACAGAAAGGGAACCTCTTGGTTACGGATGTAACCTCAGTTCCCGGATTGAGGGAATGAGACGTTTTGTCCTTCTTGCCACAAACACGTGTTGACCGCTGCAGCAGTCTTGAGAGGCTCTCAGGCTCCTCAGAGCTTAAGGTGAATGAATGCAGCACACCGTCTCCCTTTTAGACCCGGATAAATTTCATTCGCCTATTTTATTGGCCTGTTTCAAAACCAGTCGAAGCGATAGGTTCTCAAGGGCGAACCCCATCTGTCGGTTCGACACAATGTCTCGTTCCCTCCATCAGGGAACTGAGGTTACAGACGTAACAAAGACGTTTTAATATGTTTTGGTGTGTTGTAAGATGCCTATGCATGTATTAGACAGGTAAAATGAAATGGCCTGTGTTACCACATCCCCACAAATCTACGTCAGTTAGTGTGATTATTTGATATTTAAGACCGCCCAAATGTATATACAAGTAAGGTGGGCATACCTGTCAGTACAATTGTTTTGGAACCTGATGTTCCAAATATGGTAAGAGGTGTTACATTTCCGTCACACGCTTGCAGTGTTCAACAAGTCACTACGCACTGATTAATTGGCCAATATTAGCACACCTCGCTTTTCAGGGTGATGAGCTTGTTAAAAATCTGCATGTTTCAGAGAGGCGGAGCAAAGAGGAGATACAAATTTCTAATTCTATATCTATTGCAAAGTCTCTACCTTTATACTTTGTAATTTATACTGGTGCAATCTAGAGGCCTGTTTATGCATAACAGGCACATTCACAGTAGCGCTCGAGATATTTTTGACAATTTCCCTTCCAGGATCATATCTTGAATATTATGCCATGTTTTAAACACAAAATCTAGAAGAAATAATAATAAATAAAGACTGGAGTAAGCCACAGAAAATGAACAAGCAAACGACAAATTTGAATTGAACTTGAAAAATATTATAGTTGGACACTGAAACACATTAATTTAACCATGGTTCTTATTTGGAGGACAAAAAAACTATATAGTATTTAAATACTTCCACATTCGGCCAAATAATGTTAATTATATATTTATCGTATGAATGTTAGTTTTGGTTTCTGAATAATTATGTTTTGTTTCTTCAAGGTTAACTGGGATTCATCAGTCTGTTGTCCCTGAGAATATGCCAAGGTCCAAAAGAAACACGAGCAGAAAAATCCAAAAAGGAAAAATGAATCCCAAACACAAAAACCAGAATGACCACAGCGAGAAGAGTGATGGGACCACAGCAAGTGTTGCTAGTTATATTAAAAACAACATGAGCAGTAAAATGAAAGATGCACCAATTGCAAATATACCCATCTTTAAACTCCGCCTGGGTGAAACATGGCAGAACAGTGATGGATACTGCAGAAGATGCACATTTGGAAAACACAACGCAAAGAATAACAAGACCATTATGATGATCGGAGCCACAGGTGCAGGAAAAACCACTTTAATCAACAGTATGATCAACTTCATTCTGGGTGTGAAATGGGAAGATGACTTCCGCTTTATATTAATAGATGAAGGGAAGCAGAAATCTCAGGCTGAAAGTCAGACATCGGCCATCACGGCATATAAAATTAATTACATGAATGGTTTCCAGGTCCCATATAGTCTGACCATTGTGGACACACCAGGCTTCGGGGATACCAGAGGAATTTCACACGACCAGAAAATCACAAAGCAGATTCATGAGTTCTTTTCTCAGCCCGGAGGGATTGATCACATTGATGCCGTGTGTTTTGTAGTACAGGCCTCACTGGCCCGTTTGACGCACACACAGAAATACATCTTTGACTCCATTCTTTCCATATTCGGGAAGGATATTGCTGAAAACATTATTATGCTGGTCACATTTGCAGATGGGAACAGACCTCCTGTTCTTGAGGCGATCAAAGTTTCCCAGGTGCCGTGTTCCACTGATAAGTCTGGAGAGCCACTTTACTTCAGGTTTAATAACTCTGCATTGTTTATTACTAATAATAAACCGGAGGAAGCTGAGGAGGACGATTTTGGGGAGTTTGATCAAATGTTCTGGAAGTTGGGAAATTCGAGCTTGAGAAACTTTTTCAAATCTCTTGAGCAGATGAAAACAAAGAGCTTGTCTTTGACAAAGGAGGTCCTAAAAGAAAGGCAACAGCTAGAAATACTTGTGGAAGGTCTCCAGCCCCAGATCAATGCTGGCCTGACAAAACTGGATGAAATAAAGAAGACAAATGCTGTTTTGGAGCAGCACAAAGCCGATATGGATGCGAACAAGGACTTTGAATATGAAGTAGAAGTAACTGTTCCAAAACAAGTCAAAAACAAACCAGGCTCATTCCTGACCAACTGCCAAATATGTAATTACACATGTCATGATATATGTGTTTATGCAGATGACAAGGACAAAAAAGAGTGCTGTGCCATGAGAGATGGAAAGTGTCAGGTCTGTCCTGGAAAGTGTATTTGGAATGTTCACTTTAATCAAGCATATAAATGGGACTATGTCAAAGAGATGAAAAAAGGAACATATAAAGAGTTAAAACAGCGATATAAGGAAGCAAAGGGAGAGGTCATGTCAAAAGAACAGATCTTTCAAAAGCTTGAAAAGGAGTTCGAGGATGTGCAGATTATAGTGTTCAAACTCATTGAAAATTCCCAAAACTCATTGCAGCGACTGCAAGAAATTGCGCTCAAACCAAACCCTCTTTCTACACCCGACTATATAGACCTGATGATTGAATCTGAGAAACAAGAAGCCAAGCCTGGTTTTCAAGATCGCATCCAGTCTTTAATGAAAGTCAGGACCAAGGCAGAGATTATGAGTAAAGTCTCCAGTGGCGAAGTGCTCCCAGAGGATTGGACAAGGCATGCACAAGAGAAAGAGGAAAGCTCGGGCAGGTCCTACAATCCCATAGTGCTGTTCAATCGTGCGGTAGTTTATGTTGAGGAGAAAGTGAGTCAGTGGAAAAAGTCTTAATTATGCACTGCACTTACGTAAAATATTATGACTATATATACCATAAAGTTGTTGTATATTAAAGATTTGCTGTGCATCCTGAAATTATCATAATAGTTAATTGAATCATTTGAAAGCTGTTTAATACTTTCATTGTAGATGGAAGTATATCATGTTTGATGTTTTTGTAGTAGATCCTGTGATATATACAAATAGTGATTTAAAATAAATGTTGTGTGTTGTATCTATAGCCAATCAATTCAAATATTTATATTATTATTTTCTTTCCCTTTTATTGATTTTAGTAACATAGTGATTTAGTGATTGAAGTAACATTCATGAACGTTAAGGCAAAGTGCCTCCTTTAAACATTCATGTAAACTGGAATTTTAAGAAATCAAATTCCCATTTTGGTAAATAGGAAAATGTACAATCCTTAATTTTCTGAGATTTCTTTAATGTCATAGCTGCCCACTTCTTATAACATCTCAACACGCTAATTAACAGTTTTAGTAAAAGAAGAACGGCAAATACTGCTTATGTAGTTAAATAAATAATGCTAGCACAGGTTGTGCTCGCATGGGCTTTAAAAGTGCTGTTGCGTGTTCAAAATGTTTACTGTTTAATGTCATTATAAAATGTAAGCTTGAACTTCAGTGTGTTTGTTCACCGCTGTATACAGTGATGTTTGCTTTTCAAATGTTGTGTACAGCACCTCTGTGGCTGACAACAGGCTTAAATAAAATAACCGCTCATCCTTGATGATGGGACGTATCAAACTGTGGTTATGGAACTCTTTTATTTGCAAAAACCAAATCAAGCAGTTCAATGGTTTATTCTTAAGACCTAAAATACTTTTAATGTGAATAACTCTTGTTTTGATTCTTAATGTGTTGCCTCCGGCATTCTGGTTGACTACTAAGTGTCAATAACAGAAAGTTTGGGGAAGACACAGCATCAAATCTATTTTGGCATGCTATTCACTGACATTCTATATGAGAACGGATTGGACAATCAAAATCGTTGAACATTTTCTTTGTCAGCTGTGTCTTTAGATGCCGCACATCAAATTTTGTGCAAATCAGACAAACCGTCTAGGAGGTGTTTGAAAAATTATATCTTTCAAAAAAATTCAAAATGGCGGATATATTTTCATGATGGAAAATGACCTCATATAGTGCATTCAAATCCTCTGCTGTGGTCCATGTTTCTGTTAGATGTTTATTTAAAGCTTTTTCAACAGTCAGTAGCTTGAAGGAGCTCTTTGGCACCTGAAAACACCTTTCTTACTTCCAGCATGTTCTGCTGCACATTAAAGAATATCCTCAAAGCTCTATCAGAAAGGTCTAAGGGCCTCAGAAGGGTCTCATACGCCTCAGCAGCTGAAACGCAGAGAATCATCTTCACAGAACATTATTAACAGTGTTGTTTAAACAGTTTCCATTGTTAATCCAGCACTTCAGAGTGATTAGCAATTTTTAGATTCGATTCAACTTTATTGTCATAACATGTACAAGTACAAGGCAACAAAATTTAGTTTTGTCTAACCAGAAGTGCAATGGCAGCAAGTGCAGGATATACAGCGGTTGCATAAGTGCAGGAATATACAATATTATGGAAGTAGTTTACAGATGGGTATGTACAATGAACATAATATACAGGTGGCTCGCCTATGCTCAGGATGTTGGATGTTCTTGTGTTTTTTTGGAAAATAAAAATGATATATCTACAGATGGCTATTACTATTTACATTTACAGATGGGTATATACAATGATAAGTTATAGCAGTAGTGCAGTAGTGTTATGGATATAATAGATCACCTCTTTCTGTCAGTGTTTCCATGGCTGCTTCAAAATTTGGCCAACACTTAAAAGTTTGAAAGACCTTAAAGGTCTTTCAGCGTGATACAGACCATTTTGGAAGATGTAAACAAAGCTGGTCCATGCAAAAGACTTAATCCAGAAGAACTGTGGCAAGGTCTCCAAGATGTTTCAAGAAACCTACCTGCAAAGCTACATTACCTGAAAAACAATGCGCAAGCGCATCTAGGCCAAAAGCTGCTTTAAATGCAAATGATGCTCAAACCAAATGTTGATTTTATGTAGTTAATAGAATATTTTTTTTGACTTTTTGACTTGGCGTCCTCATTATACAACAAGTGTCTAAAACATTTTGCAGTACTGTAGCTTTGCAGGTAGGTTTGAAGCATCTTGGAGACGTTACCACAGTTCTTCTGCATTTAATGAGTCTCAGTTCTGTTTCATTCCAGACAGACTGGAAGATGATGAGAATAGATCTCTGTGTGGAGCATTGGCTGTTGTTTAGTGTACGTAGTCTACAACAAATATGCAACTCCGCTCAGCAGCGTCCTTCAGAGATCCTTATGCTGGTGCGAATACAACCTGGTAGCTTGAGGGAAAACTCAAGCTGGGAAGACATCAAGATAGATAAAGAATTCAGGCTCTTCTATAGCTGTGCGGTGAGTGTTGTGGATAACTGTTTTGGGCAGACAAGCCCTTACATGAGCTTCAATTACTCTCAAACATAAAAAGGAAGGTGTTGTTACATTTTACTAAAACACAGCTAAGTAAACTTACACACCTGTTTACCCTGTCAAATAAATTGAAACTATTGTTTCTAGAAAGCTAAGTATAGAGCCTGCACACTCTAACACAATCCTTACCACTCTTTAAAAAGAAATATGGACAAAAATGCCCCCAAACTATAGTTAAGCACAATACATTTTTCATGTATTACTCTGTGAGGCCACATACATTACAGGTTACTAAACATAGCACAGCACAATAACTGTATAATAAAAGTATGAGATATTGAGCATAAGGGTCACTGAATCTAGATAACACTTGATTTGTTAACATTAACACATAAAAAAGCAGAATTGTATTTTTTAAATGGCTATTTTTTATTTGTTTGTGTGGTTTGTTCGATCCGGGCATGATCAATTATTTATCAGTTCGTTTCTATGTGCATTGAACTGCCAAACAAATGTTTTCCTCCCAAAAAGAGTTTTCAGGAACACACCATTTGACAGGCATTGTGTTGGTAGAAATGACATGTAAAACACAAATACATTTTCTATACAGCAAACATATATCTGCATGACGTTGTGGTCTGCTTTAACAAATTAATTTGACCGTTTTTTTCTAAAACTCAGTTTACACTGTTTATAATACATTCAAACAATATCAGAAAAGGTTACGGACAAAAATATGTTCGCCTTAACCCTGTGTGCTCAAAAGCAAGTAGATTACGACAAAAAGTCTATCATGTATCCCAAAGAAAAGCACTACATTTAGTAGAATACCAACCTAAAATATATGAGATGTTGTTAAGCCATCTCTAAACCCAGAAGTGAATACAGTACATTTATTGGCGTTGTGTATCTGTAGTGTTTTTATTCATCAGCTGTATCAGTACTCTAGGTGAAGCTCCTTTAAAACATTTTTTGAGACATCACACCAAATATGCCATTAATCAGCAGTTCTGCATGAATAGAGTCTATTCCAGTCCAGTGTCAATTGAATTCACAAATCCAGAAGTGACAGTCACCCAACAATGTGAAAGAGCATGCCAAGATGAATGCTTTTTAATTAAATATTCTGTTCTTAAAATACATGTAAAAACATAAGTAATGTTTTTTTTTGCAGTATTCAAGATTTGAAAACATTTTTGATCTATTTGTTTTGCAAATAAATAGAAATTAAGAACAAGACTTTTATTCAGAATTCTGAGAACTGATATCAGTAGTTCATCGAATGAAACAAAAATGTCTATCTAAAAACACGTATCTATAAATAGTAAATTCAGAAAAACTGAGAATCATTTCGGAGTAGGCCTACAAATAACCTTAGATTGCTTTGATCTTTTCTTTTACAGACTTTTCGATTGTAGCTGTGTAGTCTTGACACGGTGCAAAAGTACTAAACAATCCTGTCACACTTTTATCCTTTTATTCCTTATTGCTGAAGTGATTTAACTTTATGCGGTCGGTATATTTTTCTCACAACGGACAAACCTTATAGATGTATGTATATACTATAGCAAAAAATAATTATTAGTGATCATATTAGCCCAAACTTTCACATCTCTACCAAATAGCTTAGTCAAAAATATAGATGGGAAATGGTAACACAGTTGAGTTTTAGATGGAAATTAAATTCTTAGTCCTCCCAAACGGTCCAAGTTCTCCGGTTTATGAACCTAATGTGCAGTTCACTCCCTGTCCTTGTCCAGATGCACTCGGCTAAAACTATTCACATTCCTCCTGTTAAATTACACGTCATTATTTGCTATTTGTGTATGCGTACTAAAGCAAGTACTCTTACACCATTGTAGCCTGCTGATCTTCATCCGAAGAGTAATTCGAAGGCTCTTTCTCGCTGCTTCGTGGCTGCCAAGGGTTAGAAGAATCTGCATTTACTTGAAGAACATTTGGGATGACTCCTGGAGCGACAAACGCGATCGCGTCCCCGGCAACAAGCTGCTGAGGTCTGGCCCCTCCCACGCCATGCTGAGGGCCCGAGGAGGAACGGCCCTCTGGGTCACCGAGTTCCATGGGAAGTGGTGCGGCACCATCTGGGAGACTCGGTTCACCGTAGAAGATTGAGGGGTGTTCGACGTGCTCCTGTGGAAATGGCGTAATGAGAGAGAAAGAGCAGTGGAGGTTACATAAACAGCACAACACCTGGTCAGATCTGTGGCTCAGAAGTAGAGTGGACCATCAGTCAGAATACAGAAATATACTTCGGTGGTGGGGGAACGTAGAGCACAATCTCAAGAGCAGCACAAGCAGTTGTTACAGTGGAAAGTTAAGTAGTAGTCATGGGGACGTGTCCATCAGGAGACAGTAAAGGCAGCGGAAGCTACAACAAGTGAGGAGTTTGAAGCTCAGTGTGGAATACAGCAGACGGAATAGAGGAAGGATCCATTTTTGGATTGTTAGTGTCTCAGGTGTCACATTTTAATCTCTGCAAAGTAAAAATGAGAGACTGACGTTAGGCAAACATAGCAACAAGCATGCAAGGAAAGAAAGATGCAAGCATACATATAAGAACAATAAAAGATGACTAAAAAGAGCTTTGGGGAGAAAATATCCCTATAAAGCAATATTTCATGCAAAAAAGCCTAATTATGTCATTTGACTTTCTTTGATGCTAAAGCGATACTTTACCCTTGATTCTTAATTTCCCCGTGTTTTACTCACCCTCAAGGCATCCTAACTGAATATGAGTTTCTTCATGAAGAAGAATACAGTCGGAGTTATAATACCACGTATCATTTTACTTCCAAGCAGTAGAATGGGAGTGAATGGGGGGAAATTTTTGAAGCTCCAAAAAGTGCATCCATCAATTAAAGAACAGCTCGACACGGCTCTGTGGTCTTAACAAAGGTTATTCTGAAACGAATCGATGTGTTTGTTTAAGAGAAATATCCACATTGACAATGCTATTACCGATAAGCAGAGAGTCTATAAAATATTTTTTTGTAATAAGTAGCCGTTTATTACATGGCTACGTGCCACATGAAAAAAAAACTGTACATGAAATGTGAATTTGAAATATTTCATTAGCATTTTTACCGAATGCAGACCTTCGGCAAGCATAAGCCGTTTACTTTCGGCTTTAAGATAAGAAACGACGTTCAAATATAAAGAACTGGCAATTTGGTTGAATCTTTTGTTTTTCAATCATCATGTTATTAAAAGACATATTTATATTTAATTTGTCAAAAAAACCTGCTGCATCCAGGTTAAAGTGTGTTATTCATTTTGAGAGGTTGTTATCTGGGAATTACGACTGGCTAATCAGAATCAAGCATTCCAACGAGCCATGTAATAAGTAATTGTGACAAACACAGTTTTTTCGTTTTCAGCCGATAGGACCTCCTTTCTTCACCACCATTAGGCGGAAAAACAAGCCTCTCATTGGCATGCAGCTGAGGGATATCGAATTTTAGACATTATCGTTAATAGCGTTGTCAGAATGGATATTTTTCCTTAACAAACACATCGATTCGTTTCAGAAGACCATTGTAAGACCCTGGAGCCGTGTTGAGCCACTCTTTGATCGATTGATGCACTTTTTGGAGCTTTAAAAATTTGCCCCCCCTTCTACCGCTTGGATGTAAAAGAATACATGATATTATAACTGTGACTGCATTATTCAGTGAGTAGCATTGAGGGTGAGTAAAACATGGGGACATTTGGATTCATGGCTGAAGGATTGCTTTTAACAGTAGTATATTAGAAGAGCCAAGCTGCTCTTTTACAGCAAATGAAGATAGTGACCAACAGCTGTCAAGCACCAAAACAAGCATAAAACATCAGTCCAACTCTCAACTATATAGACGGTTTAAGAGGCAACAACATTAAGAAACGTACTGTGGCCCAAACTTAATTTCCAATGAATCAATTGTGTATTTTTACTTTAATTTACTACAATTACTATACACTAAAATATTAATTAAATATGAAATACACTGTTATATTATTAGCCACTAGCCAGACTCTGAAAGGGAAGTTAACTTTGCACCGTGCGTCCGATGAAACCATCTGTACGTCTTCTGAAACTAAACAATAGCTCGTACTATGAATGAGAATTGAGAAAGGAACAAATATAAACAGTTTTGGGCCGTTCCTCAAACAATAGCTTTATATGGCCTCAAAAGACAGGAAATACATCCCATGAGACATTTCTAGTCCTTGTTTGTCAGTTTTGGCGTTTGACATCCTCTGGTCACCGAACGTTGTTATTGTATAGAAACAAAACCACCCAGAATTTCTTTTCTGTTTCACAGATGTTAATTTAAGTGAAAGAAATAAGCATATGAAAGAAGTGTTATTTCAGCAGTGAGAAAATATTGGTCTGTTCTTGAAGCACTTAAACAGGGACCTGTCACATCACCCAATGCACGTGTTATTTGCCTTACATGGCATGCATAGAGATACACTGTTTAATACACTCTTACTCGCAGCAGGTTGCCAGTAACTTACTGTAGATTTAAATTTATGCAATTTACCGGCAATAGTTTGTTCAAAGATAAATTCACATTGAACATTAAAGAGTCTTTATCTTTACAGAGAAAGAGTATAAAATAACAAAGCATACTAGGGGCATACTCTCTCTCACTCTGTGAGTCGCAAACAACATGTTCAGATCCACACCGCCACATACATTAACAGCTATGAATTGCTCTAATTGCTTTCATAAAACGACTTAGTTTAGTGGCGAAATGATACAAACAATGAAGTGGTTCATAAGGTGATACTGGTGGAAAATCGCTTGGCTCTCAGACTCAGATTAGAGAAGCAGAAAGGACTGTTGTAGAAGTAACCTGCTGCCAGTAAGAGTGTCATTTATACATTTTTAACAGTGTATTTTTATTCATTTTTCATTATTATGCAACATTTGGTATTTGTGACCCTGGATCACAAAACCAGTCTTAAGTAGCACGGCAACATTTTTAGTAAAAGCCAAAAATACATTGTATGGGTAAAAATGATCTATTTTTCTTTTATGCGAAAAATCATTAGGATATTAAGTAAAGATGATGTTCCATGAAGATATTTAGTAAATTTCCTATCGTAAATATATCAAAACTTTATTTTTGTGATTGAATGGCCTGCCACAGTTGGCTCTTACTAACAACTTCAAAGGCGATTTTCTCAATATTAATATTATTTGGCACCCTCAGATTCCAGAGGATTTATATCCGGCAGATATTGTCATATTATAACAACTCATACATCAATAGAAAGCTTATTTATGCACCTTTCGGATGATGTAAAAATCTCAATTTCGAAAAATTGACCCATAAGACTGGTTTTATCGTCCAGGGTCACATATGATGTAAACCAAAAACAGAGTAGGTATACCAAATACTTAGAAATAAGAGAATAAATAATAAAAAGAGAAAAAATCCTAAACACAGTCAGTAAACATTAAGCATACTCAGTAAACACTCCCACCACGGAGAACAATTGGTAAACTCAGTCATTGAACACAGGGAATACTTAGTAAACTCAGTAAACACAGATGGATATTTGTGATGGATGATTGTTAATTGCATGTTAAGTATCTGGAGGTCAGGAAGTGAAGTGTAAAGTGGAGAATGAAGTGAAATGTGTATGAAATGTTTTTCACTATTAAGACTGTTTGAACATTCTTAGTCCAAAAGATCTCAAATATCTATACAGCAGTGAACTATTCATGACCTGTAAAATCAAGTTTGTGCAGGATTTTAACTTGTTTAAAATGTGTGCATTTGACCTGAAGGTGAAGGGACAAAAACCAACATAAGAAAATGTTTAAATGTAAATGTTAGGCACACACTATTCTCAAAGCTAACAGATAAGAAGTATAAGCAAACAAAATATCTATTTTTATCTCACAGGATCTAATTTGACATATTTTTCAATCTTAAAATACTGCTACTACACAAGCAATACTAGGTAAGACAATACTGTGTTATTTTTGCCTTTCATACTACCTGCATAGTTTTGCACACACATCTTAATACACATCTCATTTTTGTACATCTACTTGTTCTGCAGCTGCACTTACAATTCTTTATGTAAATACCTCACACGAACCACTCATTTATACACCCTTAACTACTGTACTGTACGTTTTATTGTAAATACTCTCAATATTTTTGCCACATTTGCAGTAAATTGTTATGCTATAAATATAAATCATTTTTATCCATTTTTTCTTCCCTCGTCCCTTAGCTGTGTTAACTTTTTCCCCTCCCTCTCTTTATGTATTTCGTTATATTATTACATATTTTTTACCATTGTATTGCTGTAGACAGCTTATTTCCTCACAAAAGCATTTCAATGTATAATGTCACTGAAATCAGTACAAATGACAAAGAAGAACACTTCCTAAAATAGTGACTTTAGCGCCACAGAAATGACTTCACCTCTAACAATGCTGTTATTTGACAAGAGTCCCAAATGAACGTGCAAATAATGGAAAATAATGAGATGTTACGACAAAATGATGTGAACGTTTATTAAAGATGTGAAGCCGGTGACTGTGGGATTAGAGATGAAGATGGGTGTCAGCTCTAGCATGACAGGAGGGCTTGTTTTACTTTGGGTTGTTAAGGTGGAGTCAGCTCTACCTTGTTAAGATCTAGTTAAAGCTCGAAGATCTCGAAACTTAAAGCAGGGGACGGGGGTGCAAATAAACAGATGGGGAGAAGCCAAGGATTTTCATATCAACACATACGTGGCACATTCACCATTGCAGGTTGTATACCTCTGTATACAAGGGTTTGAGAGCCGTCTGGCCTGACGCATCTGCAACACAGCGCACATTCATTAGGTACGAACACGCCAGTAAAAGAGAGACAGACATGTACAGAAAGAGGATACAGCTAAGTGGCCAAGTCTAACTAAAAGGGAATATTCTACTGTAATATATTCCCCTTTTTAGATTCATTTCATTCGTACAGTCGTGCAGCTTTGTTTCTCGGTCTTCAGGTCAATGCCTGCATTTGAATCTCTGCGTCATTTCTGTCAGTACAATCTGGCCAAAAAACGGATTCAGAAGGCACATGTGCGTATTCCCATCATCTCATCGCACAGTTAGAGGACGTTCATCAGGATGCCGCAGGCGCCATGTAGGTATCTTCATCAAGCCACTCTAATCCATCATCAATCACTCAATATCCCGGGTTGAGCCGAGCCTCTGAGAGTCGCTTTTCAGTGGAATGAGAAGAAATGGGAAACTTTTGAAGAGTTAAAGTCTTGTTTCATCACTGCTCCTGTTCTTTCTATTCCAGGGGTCTCATTTATAAACGCTGCGTATGTACAAAAACATGGCTGTAAAGTGTGTACGCCACTTTCCATGCAAAGGTTGTGTCTACTCTACTAATTTTGGAGACAAGGGCGACACAAATAGTGAGTTAGTGAACTCAAGTTAGATTGTAGAAAGTAAGTGTTATAAAAACGATTATTAGCATTTATGCCTCAGACACATTGATTTCACTTCATATCCTTGAAAGATCCACATTATCACAAAGAATAAATCCGTAGAATTATTTGCGCTTGTATTTATTTACACAGTGTAAATAAATAACTAAACATTTGGTAACCAACCACTCACTCCATCCTTCCTTTTGAAACACTATGACAGCTGACAGAACATGGCGAATTATGCAAGTGTACCCGCGGTGTATGTAGATAGAAATAGCTCATTCTTAGGTAATAAAAACATAAGGCTTCACTGAGTAAGCTCTTTATACACCTCTGAAGGCATAGTTAAGTATATTACATTGCATTTCTATCGATAGATCATCCCAAAAATGACACACTGGACCTTTAAATACTGTGCTTAATCATCAAATGTCAAAGTCTGGAAATACAGCCATTATGAAATACACACATGTGCCTAGAATAAAGGGGTGTAACCATTGGTTTCCAAGGACCAAGGACAAGTCTCTCCTGGAGCCTTCTTATATCCCATTCAAAAAATGATGACTTGGAAACGTGTTATAAGCATCCTCTTTTCTTCATCCTCTAATCATAAATACTATACATTATATTTTTTCATCAACAGTGCATTGTGATCTTGCTAAAGACCACAATTACATCATTCAAAATGACTTATTCAAGTTTCGCCGTTTCGATTTCTACACCCAACACTAAGCACTGTTCCAAACCCACATGAGTTTCTTTCTTATGTGGAAGACAAAAGGAAACTGTTGTGTGATGTGTTTTGTAATACAATGAAAGTGGACAGGGACTGTCCCTTAAAGTTTAAATCACTGGCAGTTTGATCCAACAACAAACAAAGTGGCACATAAAAAGAAAAATGGTTGTCTGGATATGGACAGGATGGTTGGCAACATAATTCCGCAGAAACCCGATGTAATTGTTACGTTCCGTGTGTGTTTTGTGTACATTGTATTGTTTCTCGCTCTCCTGTCATTCCGTGTCCTTTTCGGCTCCACTTCTAGGTTAGTGTTGATTGGTTGACGCGACTGCCAATCATCATTCTGACGTCATGAGGTCCTGCCAATCGGCTGGCGTGCCAGCTGTATTTAAGGACGCGAGTTTATTGTGTGTGTGTGCGCCATGCCAGCGTACCGTGTGCTCCGACGTGGTCAGCTGTTTGTGGTCTACACCATTCGTTTGATCTTCACGTACCTAGTCATGCGTTGTGTTATGTGATTCAATCTATTTATAGATCTAGTATTTGACAATTGATTTCCATGGAGTTCTTTGAGGATGCAGGTCAGTGCATCATGTTAGTTTATACTTTGTTAGTTTAGGTTTGAGAGTGTGACGCCGCCCGTGTACTTTTGTTTGTAGATTATATTCGTTTATTTGGGGCGTCGTATACGCTGAAGACTTCGGTTTCATTTTCGTATTTCTTTTGTTAGCAAGTTTAGAGGTTAGTATAAGGATTGTTTTATTTTGTTTCTTTCTTTAATTTGTGCGGCACTCTTTTCTTGTTTTATTCTATGTATATTTTTTTCTGTAATTATGTGTATTTCATCAACGCGACTATAGTAAAGACTTTTGAACTTTAATACCTCTGTTCGGTGTCCTTTTTGATCTGCACCACACCTGGTAACATTTGTCTCACATAAATGTTACGGCATCATCCCTTTTTAACATCAGGCACGTAACAGTAATGCAGAGAAAGTGAATTCTTACAGAGGCTGCTGATCGTCCGGGGCCACGCTGGGCCACTATGGCTCCAGAGATAGCCTTGATCCAACCGTGCATCTCCTCTGGGCTGTCAGACTGAAAGAGAAACACATGAAACATTTATTCATGCCATAAATTGTTTACCGTATTCACATATTACTATTTCAACACCTGGTTCATTTTAACAAACTCATTCGCTCTGCCAGTGTTATTTTTCCGAAGACGGGAGAGGACTCTGACACATGTAAGTGTCTGTACTTTTATATCCGTGGTTTGAGGAGGTTGCACAATTGTAAGAAACTGCAGAAAGATTTCTTTTGTGGTCGTTAGCGAGAAACCCCTTCAGTATCAGGACAGACCAAATACATATACCACACTGGAGAACACAAAGCATATGAAAACTAAAATGAATCGCACAATCCTTACCTGAATATAGAAAGTTCTCGAGGTAGTAACTAGTTCAAATAGATTGTCTCTCATCATCACATCCCTGAAATATGAATCAAGATAAGAAAAGAGATTATGGGTAAAATGTTCTACTGTTTAAACAAGAATACTTTGTTATAATTCAATAATCAAGCTTGACTATTAATCAAAGAATAAAACAAACGGTTGTTTGATCCCCCCACGTCACCAAAAAGCAAGAGATGGAAAGTGCAATCTGCAATCGTAACTTAAGGTCCCAGTCCATTAGGGATTTAACAATATCAAAATCTCGCTGTACGATAACACGTTGGTATAACGTTCATGGAAAAATGATGACACGGAAATGTGTAATAAGCATCCTCTTTTCTTCATCCTCTAATCATAACCATTGCTTAGAGGTATGAGTTATAGCATGAGATGGGTCAAATGACCTAAAAATCCCTTTATCAAATAAAATCATTGCACCAGACGGACCTTGACAAAGGTAACATCTATTATTTTTTCCTTATTCTTTTTTTCATTCCTACAGTTCAAATATATTTGTACATGTTATTGAAAAATGTATGTGAATCAGCTATTTTCAAGATGTTTATCAGGTTTTTTTACATAAACAAGTGGTGTCAGTTTGTAACCTTTTATCACCCATGTACCACCACATGATTGGTTGAGACGTTGCATTAACTCCTTAAACAATAATTGAACACAAAAAGTAAGAAATATTTTGGCCTCAAATGAGTTCCATACACAGCCACGAGATGGCGCATCTACGTCATTCTTACAGCGTTATTTTCCGAATTAATCCGCAGGTTTTGCAAACGATCCATGTTGCGGTTAAATGTATGCTTTCAGTAGAAACCTCAACGCGTTTAGATTACAGTGACTTGATCGGCCATTTGTATAGTTATCATTTGTAAAGTTTCAAGCCATCAAATCACGGAATGGCTTATTTTAGTCTGTAAATATAGATAATGTTAAATCATGTCAAATAGACGTCTCAACAACCATACTCTGGATTTTCTGTTTACATTACAAAACACTTTTCAGTTCCCCACTTAATAAAAAATGACATGACAGCACACACATTTTTGAGTACCAAAACAGCCATGTTTGAAGTCTATTAGTCGGTGTGGACTCTCAGGAAACATAAAGATAACTCCCAAAATGAAGTTCTCCTGAATCAAAACGCCTTGAATTTATGCAAATTACGCAAGGTCAAAAAATTCGGAAATCCATATTTATACGGAAAATTCACATCCCTAATAAAATTTTCGCACTGCCTTTCAATGGGGCCCCACAAAAACGGATAATCTGTCCCACATTTGGTTTGTTGGGTGGTGATCACCCTTCATGCGCGCGGCAACTGCTTCCCGCGCATCTGCATTTAAAATAATGAATTTGTACATTGACCTTTAGTACAATGCCCTAAGGCTCAACAAAACGTGGAACTGTGGAAACTTTAGTGTAAAAGAGCAACAGCACGTCAGTTGTGTGGGACTATTTTGCCTGTTTTGTGTGAATGATGCACAGTGTGCTAACATTAATTCTACTCAAGCGGCAAGACTACTTATGTCATGCAGCAAATAATAAAAGACATTATATATAATACATACATTAATAGTTTATATTTTTACTTATTTATTTAAAGATTGTCTAGTAAGTTAACAAAAATAAAGTGCACTTTCATATTCAGACCAAAATGATACAAACCAAATACACAAATAAAACAACAGTAAGTATGACTGACCTTTGCTTACATTCCTGCACCTTGTTGATCTCTTTCAGTGGGATAGGTCGTAGCGGCTCTCGCTCCTACACAATTGGGATCAAACAGACAGTCTTCCTTATTTCACTTTCTGAATACTGTCTTCATTTGATAATATACACTGTAGAGCACAGAACAAACATTACAGTAACATTACAGTGCATGTGGAGAGCGAAGTACAGGCCTGAGCAGGATGCTGCAGTTAGCCTGTGATTATCAGGCCTGAAATAGCCTTTATTGACGTCCACTGTATCATTTCGCCTTTCACCAAACCTCATTCCTGCCTCCTTACATGTTGCAATATGCCTGCCCTCCACAAACGCACAAACACAGCTCCACAATCTTGTGAAGCACATAACACTTTCTGTATTGTAATGTAAATGTAACGCAAATTTCAATAGAATTTTATTTCATCTAAAGAAATATTATTATTAGACTACTATGAATTAGTGGGAAAAACGCCTGTCAGAAACATTTAACAGGAAGCTTTGTGTTTGAACGGAAGTGGGACAACTCTCTATTGTTTAGCCCCCTCAGTCAAAACAATTTCTAACTGTATACAATGATTAAAAAGCACTACAGCACGAAAGTAAGCCATTTCCATCATCAGACATGCATTGTGTATTGCCAACCAATTGTCCACTTCAGTGTCTCCGTAAGTTTAGTAATACTGTACACACATACACACATACTTCCATTTTGTTTGTTTTTTAACTTTTCAGCATATTGTATACTGATAAACAGTCGTACATACTTTCCAAAGGCTAGTCATTTTATACCTTTAGCACCACAATTTACATTCAATGTGTCAGGAAACATAACCTTCAGTTAAAATCTGGCTTTACCCTGGGAGTAAAAAGCGAAAACCATGAGAGAATCATAGTGTTAATGTCTTTGTGTATGACTGAAGCAGTTACTGTCAATCCTGCTCCTGGAGGGCTTCTGTCCGGCTGGGTCATGTTTCAACTATTCAAACACACCTGGCTGTAGTTTGACAAGATAACCTGAATGCAGTGATCAGCTGCTTGAGGTCTGTTTGACTAGGGTTGGAGCTAAACTTTGCAAAACTGTGTTCTTTCAGGAACAGGCGAAGCCAATACACCACAGACCCCTAGTTGAAACTGCAAACAGTGTGAAAGCACCTCTCTCATTTATTAACAGCAAAATATGCTTCCAAAAGCAGCTTGTCAAAGAACCAAACTATGAAATTACTCCATAAATTAAAGTTGCCATGGCCCATTATTAATTCGTTTTTTGATTTACAAATGTATGTGAATGTCATTTAATGTGCTATAATTTATGATAAGTGTTCAGGTACGTGGGCGGCCTTTTAGATTTGTAGGTGGCGCCTAAACTGACACATGTATACGGTGCAAAAGTGCTGTAGAATATTTTACACTTTCATTCAGTAAAATGCTTCAAGGGTGGCCTGGAATTACATTAATAGTTGTGTAAGGGGAAGCTCTGACTTCTGTGTAGCACTAACTAAACTGATGCAAACAAAACATTCAGTTATCATTTACTCACCTTCGAGTTGTTCCAAATCTGTATAAATCTATTTCTGATGAACACAGAGAAATAGAAATGGGAGAATAGTTGTAACCTAACCGTTCTTGGACCCCATTGACTCCCATGGTTGAGCACAAAAGAAGATATTCTGAAGAATGTAGGACAGCAAACAGTTCTGGGGCACTTTTGAATACCATTGTGATTTTTCCAACGTAGTCGATGGGGTCCAAGAACTGTTTGGTAACAAGCATTCGTCCAAATATCTTTCTCTGTGTTCTACGGAACGAGACATTTATACAGGATACAGGTTAGGACCAAGTAAAGAGTGAGTATCTCATAACAGAATTTTCATTTTTGGGTGAACTGTCCCTTTAAGAAGCAGCGAGCCCTGCCGTGACACAGCTAGAGGAATTTACAACACTGAACAAGTTTAAACAACCACGAATACGTGTGTAAGCACACACACACACAAACCATTCTTAGCTATTTATGTTTTTGCAATAAAGCTAACTATAATATATAATGTAACTGAACTCCAAATACACCATAACCCAACCTATTCAGTGAAACTTGCACTTTACATATTGAAAATAAAACATTAATTTATTTACAAGCTTTTCCCTGACTCCCTGACTATAGCTTAGTGAACCCACTCACGCACACCTCCATTGGCCACACGCTTTCACTTTTTGCAGTCACTGCTGCAATTCTGTGGGAACATGTGTTAAGATGCTTCATTTTTTCTATGTGATTAGACATATGTTCAGATGCCAGAAACAAAACAAAGGCCAGACTTTCACTTATCAGATGTGAGCTCATAGACGCACAGGTGCAAAACACAATGAAAACATCATCAGCAAATCAGCAAATCAGGTCAATGGGTTCAAGCTGTACAGCATCAGTATGCTGGACTCTGACTGTGTACAGGAAGAGAGCGAGAGAGAGAGAGAGAGAGACTGACCATATCTGATTTGAAGTAGCTGAGGTTCTTGTCATCCAGTATGAAGTATCTTCTTTTCCAGTTTCTCATCTTAACAGAGACAAAAAAAGCACTCACACATATGAATCCTAGAATTGAACATTTCAGGTATAAAACTACTCAAACTAAGGTATCACAGAGGCCTTACTGGACTATTTTACCTCCTATTTGCGTACTGTGTTTACAGTTAATGCTATTTATAATATTGCATATTACTGTAACAAACTCTATTATTTATTTTCAAACTAGACTAAAATCAGTTGTCTTGAATTGCAGAAAATCTCGACTGTTACGAATCAGTCACTTGAGACTACGTTCCTTTCCGAAACATAGTGAGCTGCCATCCTAAACGGTATTTTAAGATGTCATTGGTGCATGCACATTTTCCCCACTCACCACAGCTCCCTGTTTAACACAATATCCGGCTTTGATCACCGACTGGTCCTGGTAACTACGGCTCAGGTAATATGGCAGCGCACCGTGAGGTTTTCTTGATCCGCTCCTGTCGGCTCCATTCAGACCTTCCCCTTTCTCCTGAAAACATCAAATATCTTAAAGTCCCCAGGAACCGGAAGTTGCGATCATTTTTACTTCCGTATTTTTACCCATTTTCGAGTGAAATGGAATTTAGAATGATAAAGTAGTGGGCGTCCCTTATGTGTCCTCCTTGCTAACAACGTCTTTTCCTTTGAGATTATTATTACCGCCACAGATTATGATAAAAATTTGAACAAAAGTTTTGCCAATCTTGGGCTGAAAAGAGAGGTGGAATCTCCAGATGGTACTAGGGCGGAATGGGCAGCTGCCGGTCAGTGGCTTCTCTCTGGGTGTTTACATTAACTCAAACACAGATAATAATCCACACTTTGGTGAGGACAGACTCCCACGTTATTTTACATCACGTGGGGAAAGTTGAATGGTGTTACAACGGATAGTTAGACATCTTACCCCTAAACGATTATGGTATGTATTTATATTATTAGTAGATATCGTGTATCGTAACTTAACATTTTGGTTAAACTATATAACAGCTGCTGACCTGCGTGGTGGTGATGATGGGAACTCCTGCAACGATCTCTGTTTTATAGGACATTTGTTTCGTGGCACCCAATGCGTCGGCAACCACTTCTGATGTATGAGACCACTGCTCAGTTGACTTTGGCACCTGGAGAAGAAACACAGAAACATGAGAACTGTAAAATAGCTGCAAAGTGAATAGCTAAAAGAAACAGCCAAAGATTCAGCTGGCCTAAGCCTGTCTCACTGTTTTGAGCCGGGTGAGTAGTTTATGACTCGTAGTTTATCGCTAGTTGTTGACAATTGGAAGAAACATATCAAAAAGAGTCCCAAATGTGTACGTGTAAGTATATCTGAGACACAGGTGAAAATTCAGAGACACTACGACAGACAAACTAGCTTGATATATAGACGTCACATTTTGTTTTTTAATTTAAGTGGGGGATTTTATTTGACTTATTGTATTGCTTTGTAAACTATCGGTAGAATGGTCACCATCATTCTTTTTGGACATTTTTTGGAAGTAACAAAGAAATGGCATGTGCACTGATAATACACTTCAAAACTGAAAAACTGGGTAAATGGACCTCTCACTATTCGCCTACGGAATGATTTAATTCAGGCAAACTGTAACATATGACCGCTTTGGACACATATTAAAAGTTATTAAAAAAATGTATATATTGTTTAATGTCATTGTAATGTCAATGCCTTTTTAAGGGTCTTCATTTTCTCTAAATGTATTATTTATCAACTTTTAAGACCCTATGGACACCCTGATAACATGCATATTACTTACAGTATTTCATTTGAGCTATACAAACAATGCAGTGACTGGAGCTGTTTAATTGAATATCCTTGATTGCAATCTCTCTCTGCTCATGTGGACAGATGCAGTGATGCACTGTCTGCTAGTATAGACTGACACTACACAGCACTTTCTGTAGGCATGCCATCAATGCCTCTGGGCTACTGATCAATACACATACAACAACTTCTTGCTTTGACCAAAAAAAAAAAATGAAAGTTGCAATCTTACCTTTTTCATTAAACTATTCATAAATTTACATAAACTGCTGCATTGACATTAATGGTTAACAATGGTTTTACAATCCATTTGTGCAGAAATACTATGCATCGTAAAGACTGATACGTTTGAATTTCTCCAGTATTGACAGAACAGAAGTTAAATTAAGTGATTATTACATGAAACTTTCTTTTGATTGTCACTTCAGACATCTGTTCCTTCTGTTCTCTTTATATCTGTTACTTTTGCTCTACTGTCACATTTCAGCCGCTTCAGGGATGGCAGGCAGAGTACACTATGTCAACTGATTGCCTAATCAAGTAAAGCAAACGCCTCGAGACCGCAAGGTTGGGGTTCGAATTCGAAGAGGTACTTGTGTTGCTTGTATATATCAGGTGTACATGGTGATTATACTCTCAACTGTTTTCAAACATATACATTTTTCACATGCAGTTCGTTCTTGTTGCTGCGTGCTGTCATAGCTGCAATTTTGGTTATTGTTACATATCTCTACTTACACCTCTATCAGCTTTGCTCAGTAGCCCGTTTGTGGGATGTTGGCTCAGTGGTGAGACTCACTAAGTCTTTGGTGTTTTGTGCTGGTGTATTAATTGTGCACTTTGAGTTTGTTTTCACTTATTCTTCTCAAATAAGTGATGCTGCTTGCAGCTATATTTAGATCTGTATTTTTATTTGATGTACACCACAATGTATCTGCAGTCTAGATAAGTCGTTAAAGGGGAGTTTGTTTTCTACTTTTACACTAATGTAATATAAATCATAGGGGTCCACTGAATGTGTCTGAAGTTTCAGCTCAAAATACACCACAGATCTTTTATTATACCATGCTCTAATTGCCCAGTTTTGCATGTGAGGAGAAACTCGCTGTTTTGGTGTGTGTGT
This sequence comes from Triplophysa dalaica, assembly GCF_015846415.1. Taxonomy (NCBI): domain Eukaryota; kingdom Metazoa; phylum Chordata; class Actinopteri; order Cypriniformes; family Nemacheilidae; genus Triplophysa; species Triplophysa dalaica. The sequence goes on along the minus strand of NC_079558.1, from coordinate 16,781,498 downwards.
GTCTTTAAGTGTTAATGAGCTGCTAGTCTCCGCCCCCTTTTCAACAGAAAAAGCAGCCAGGGCTATGAGCCTGTGCTTCCAAAGACAAAACAAGAAAGAAGGGTCACATATAGCGAATGCGAAAACCATAACAAACCCGTCGCGTGTTTACAAACCATACACACAGTTTTCTATAAGTGAAGGTATTCAAGACAAACGCATTGGGTTTTCTGTAAGTGAAAATAACGTTACACAGGACAATCATGTCGCGTGTTAGCAAGCCACACACATTGCTTTCTATGAGTGAATGGACAAATGTGTCACTGTGATATTTGATCTACTTTTAAGATGCCACAGGTCCCTGAGGTCTTAAAAAATACCTGTCCTTACAATGTCTTTATTTGCAGCTTTGCCTCGTTCAGTGTGGAGGATTTTCATTGAAAACAAAATAAATACATTGCTCTCTTGTCTCCTGTGAGGCTGGGAACGGTGTTCTGTATTGGTCTGTGCAGCCAACAGTAGAACAGTTAGTATGATTTGTTCTGCTTTGCTTACTTTTGCCATGGTGTAAGAACTTCACACACGCAAAATCAAAAATGGCGGTGTGTTCAAAGAAAGGGGCGGAAATATTATAATAAGAACCGCTTCTTACTTTAGAATGTGAGCGAAATCTGTCATTTTTCACGTTTACAGAGTTGGCAGATGCACCAGAGACCTGATTTAAGCCCTTAAATATGGATATAGTCTGGTTTTTCGTGAAATGACCCCTTTAAAACTGAATCTGATTCAGGATCAGACTTACTGTGATTTTGGTGGCATTGTTGAGCACGTTCACCCAATCCACTAAATCCTGTTTATCATTTGCTTGAAGATAAAACTTCCTCATTACAGCATTGATGACTGAAAATGAGAAGAGGATTAGAGAGCTTTTGACACTTAAGCAAATTAAGTAACAGTTCACATAGACAATCTGTCATCTGTATAACTTCATAAATAAAACACAATAGGATCCCTTTTGTATACTTTGACAGTTATAGGATTATATACATTTATTTTAAAGTGAACCATTTTAAACAGGCTGCAACAAATTCTATATTTTTCAAATTTATCTAAAAGAGAAAAAATAGCATAAGGTTGTGGGTTCAACACCCAGAGAACACACATACCGATAAAATGCATAGCTTGAATGTACCGCAAGCCCCTTTGGATAAATGCATGCATGTAAAATGGTTAAGACTACTTTCTTTGTAACAGAGATTCTCATTTCAACAACTGAAAATCCAGTGTTAAGCCCTGCTCTCAAGAACAATATATTGGGTTATGGGTCAGGGTCTGACAAGCCCCTTTGGTGACAGTATCTTCCACAGACTGTTTACTTAAAAGAGAGAAAACCCCTTGCTTACCGAAGCAGAATTCCGCCTTTGGACGCAGTTTGGTGGCATCACTAACCTTCAATGACAAAATATTATCGGACAAATCAGATAAAATAGACTTTAAAATATGTCATGCACACACTGTTACAAGATGCATTCTGTTGGCGTGATGTAGGTAAGGGCATAAATCTGTCCAGTACTTTACCTTCCTATAGCACTTGGTTTGCCCCACTTTTTTATTTAGAACTGCATGGTTTCAGTTATGTGGTTGGAAAGTTTCTCTGAGATTTTGATTCATACTGACATCACAGCAGCTACTGCAGCCCATCAGCTTCAGGGTTGCTTTTGCTGTTATCTAGGATACTGTTTTCTTTATATCAGTATGAACAAGTCTGATCATTCACATCAGACCTCTGCTAATGCTGTAAGGCATTTTCCCACATAATTGTTTTTTTAGAGATAGAGAGAAAGATTGATGGATGGATAGATAGATGATAATGACAAACCTTGGATATATATGATAATTTCAAGGAGCCAACGTTAGATGTTCCCTCTGGAAGATTCTGCAGAGAGAAAGAGATTTCAGAGCAAGTAATTACACCTGCATTTGTGAAACGATACACAATCGTAGCAAATGTGTGACAAAGGATACACACTGACTTTAATGATGTAAGAGGTGTGTGCGTGTGTGTTGTATTTTAGGGCAGACAAGGACAGAATTCACAGAGAGCAAGAGTACAACATTCTCTCAAAAGTTGAGGAATTGCACAGAGGTTTATAAAAGTTTTAGCACATAGAGATGCCATGAAGTAAATTATTTAGATGAAGCATCCATTAAAAATGCTGTCTGGGGAGCAGAAGCTGGAAGGACAAGATGTCCATTGAAAGACCCTCAGTAAGACTATATAGAAACAAACAGACAGGTGCTGACTTTAAATAAAATAACATGTCAGCAGAGATTTCAGAGCTAAATTACAAACCACATATTTCTCACTTAACCCCCCCCCCCAAAAAAAACAATAGATCAGGGCATATCAAATTATGTTGCCAAACCTAATTAAAGTATTTCCAAATTTGTGATCAGCATTTACAGTATCAGTCTAACAGACAAAAGAGACACACCAAGTATCACATCAAGACTAAAAAGACCCCAAAATGAAAATTCATATGGATATCAGTCATAACCAGTCATTTTGACTGTAAAGTTTAGCACTATTTAGTAACAAAACCCACCAGAAGCCATTTCACTAATATAATTTACCCCAGTGTTTATATATATATATATTTATATATAAATATGAAGAGTTCGGCTCTAAAATGAGATTACTCCTGTTAACTAACTGTTAAACTAAATTTTAGTGTTAATTAGCTGTATTTTTTTAGTTATGGCATAAGTCCAAACAAACCAACTGCAGTTTGATTGATATTAACTGGAATGCACAGTAAAAACATTATATTTGAAAAATAAATCATTTTGGAACCAAACTCTTCATATATACAATATTAATGAAAGATATGATCTTTTATCAGGCCATTTATTTTATATTTTGATATCCATAGTATGTATGTATTGTAGTCTCTGTGGCTAGGGGAATGTCTGATATTTAATAATTGTAAATAAAAGACCTACTGACAACATACAAACAACAAATGTATCATTATGTAACGCTTAAAATGCTATCATCATTAACAGAAAACAAATGTCCTTACTAAATTAGCCTTTCCATGCCAAAACGACTTCTATCTTTAAATCATTTCCCAATTAGAACACTGTTCATTACAAAATGTGAACCTGCTTGTGAAAACTCAGCAAAAGTTTTTTCAGTGTTTTCTACATAAAATCATCCTACAGAATACTCTGTGAAAATATAACAACAATATCTTCAATATTGACTAAATAATGCCATTTCAAATATTGAAATATTAGTTGAATTAATACTTCAGCCACTGAATTTAGTTATATGCTAACAAAATAAATGAGACCAAAGGGTTTGATACCTGAGGGTTATCCATGTACCAGACCAGGCTGCCCTCCACCGTGTCCAGGATGAAGTAGCGGCGCAAAAACTTGCCGTTGTTCTCTATTTCTTCGATGTCTAGAAAGCCACAATTTCGATTTTGAATATCTACGTATGGCATTTCTAAACCTGTGCATTACCCTGAAACAGAGAGAGAAAGATAGGGGAGAAGATAGTGATTAGAAGATCTTTGTTGCATCTTTGTGTCAGTAAAACTTTCTGTGATGTCACGCTTCGTAGAAATGACACCCACTTCTTGTTAGACCTCTGGGGTAATGAAACCCAACACAAAACTGTATGAATACAAATGGGTTGATAACACATTACAGCAGCAATGATGCAATCCGTAGACACTGGTTTAATTTCACATTTACCTGCAGCCTCTCGAAATGTCGTAACAGCACTATGGTAACAGAGCAAATGATGTTTTAGCCGCCGTAAATTCTTCAGGTAGGTTAAAACTGGCCCCTCAAATTTTAATGAGCATTTTAGACCCTCTGAATTTCCCTCATGAATTTCCAGTTTCCTCATTTGTTTGGACTCTAAGCTTACATTATAAAGGCTGATTCAAACTGGTAGAAATGGGAAAAAAGCAAAATGAATGGCCAACGAACTGAGCTTTCACATCAATGATGAAACAAATGTACCAATGTCAACAACTGAGCCTTAAATTCACCATGATATCAAACATGAAAATTCTAAGTGTTTTACACAGTGTTGCCTTGATTATTATAAATTATTTATCAGTAAACACAATTATTTTTTCCAAATTAATTTGCCCTCTTAATCTTTAATCATAAACATTAAGCTCCTCTCCCCCTCTAAACAACAATCACCATCAAGTTGTTCCAAATCTGTAAACATTTCATTGTTCTGATGAACACAAAGGGAGATATTTAGAAGAATGTCAGTAACCAAACAGATCTCCCATGTATTTATTTTTACCACTATGGCAGTAAATGGGGTTGAGATCTGTTTGGTTACTGACATTCTTCCAAATATCTCCCTTTGTGCTCAGCAGATTAAAGAAATGTATACAAGTTTGAAACAATCTGAGGGTGAGTAAATGAATGATGACAGAATTTTCATTTTTGGGTGCACTGTCCCTTTAACATCATGTTCACTGCGCTGTGGGAATACACGTACTGTTTAAAAAGTATAGCGTGAATGCACTGCAAGACCCTTTGGATAAAAGCAACAGCTAAATGCGTAAATATACATAGTGATTTCAATCCTTTAGGTAGATGTTGCTGATGTAAAATAACAGTTTTGCTAAAAGACGAATTCAGCCTGATTTTGCCTCAATTTGTGTATTGTAGGGATTCGTATACAACGTGTGGGACATCAGGACACAAGATTAGATCCTTTTGCCCTGTATAGTTTGTCATAGTAAACAACAACCAATACTGATTCATTACATCGCAACAGAAAGACTAGCATGTTTTTACATCTATGAAAAAACCAGTGGAAGCACAAATGCTGTGCAGCTTTCAAATGTGGTAAAATGAAAGAGAAACAATGATATTTGTGCTGCTATGTGGAATTATGCAATGAAGGAAGTTTCAAGGAGTCTTGGCAACAATACTTTGTTTCCTCAAGAAAATACCACAACAGAATGATAAAATCAGGCGTAGAGTTAGTTCTGGCAGCTCACATGAGTGAGTCTGGCTTGCATCAGCCAATCACATCAGGTGCAGCTAATCAACGTAAACCAATAGTCATAAAACACACATTAGACTGCGTCCTATTTAATTTGCCTTTCTTTGCTCGGTATCAGCTGCTTAATTGTTCTGCACTCAAAACTCACCTTCATACCCATCTCCTCCATATCTGCCTCCATATCATTTAATTTAATCCTGTTACTCATCACAAACTGTTCTGGTTCTCCAGGTGCGGGGACATATATTGACACGCTCCCACTCTGTCCATGCAAGTCTGCATGGACAGGCGAAGAGTTTGCCCAGAACAGTTTCATTCCGCCAACCTTAAGTATATGCTATTGTTTAAATATTTTATGACAGTGGTCTAGACAGAAAGGCAAATGCTGCTGGTGAATAATAGCGGATGCACTTTGCAACACAATGAATTCTGACGACAGCCAGTACAAAACACATCACTTTGAAAGCCACTGCTTGTTTACGCTTGTTTGTAGAAGTCACTCACTAGTTCTGCCTTTCTCCATGACATCATGCACGTCATAGTCGGAAGGCAACTAATAGTCTGACATTGTTTCTTGCATCTGACAAGAATTTTGAAGCCAAAATCGCATAATCTGACAAACTGACTAACCATAAGAATAAAAAAAAATGGTGTACTGGTCATTAGGCCACAGCTTTCATTAAAGGCGGGGTGTCCGATTTCTGAATTGTTTATACATAGTTGGGCCAAGTACCAAAACAACCAGAGTGCACAGGATGGAAGAAAGCAAAAGATGGAGGTAAAGGTGTATCTATTTAGGTGATTTGAACATCAACAACGCTTATGAGAAATCGGACACCCCGCCTTTAAGTACATTATCTCAGGTGGCTTTCACGCTTGTAGTTTAGTTCGGAAAGGGGAAAGGATCGCATGAAGAATCACTAATGTGAAAGCTCTCAAGCGAACTAGGGTGCGGACCAAGGTACCGAACCCGGGACTAACTTAGGTGCGGTTCGTGAAAGCGACAAGGACCCGGGTGGGCACTTGATTAGAAAGTAAAGTGACCTGCTATTTCCTTCAATAAAACACATTTAAGAGATGATATTGTTGATGATTTAGAGAGCAAGAGTGAGCCTGCATCGTATATCTGTGTTGCGAGTGGAATCAGAGCGGCAGGTCAAAGGTAAAACATTGTTTCCTCAAAAAAGTCTGTTTGTAAGGACCAGAAAGGCGTCCAAATGCAACTCTGGTACAGTAAACCCAAATGTATTTTACTCTACTGCGCATAATAACACCAAATTAATAAAAACGCAACGTGTTCTGTTTTCTATCATGCTGCGTGCACATTTTTGATGAGGTAAGACAAACAAACGCACTTGGGATTTACAGAATCAAGTTGAATGTGAAAGCAAACCAACGCTGCAGGGGGCGCCGGGAACAATCGCCCTCAAGTTCAGATTGCAGCAAACAAGCCCAACCTGAAAACGGCCTCAGTCTCTGACTTGTATTACTTTAAAGTAGGGATGCACGATAAATTATGTTAAATAGTAAATTATTTGTTTTCGGCCCAAAATTTGCATATCGCTGCATCCCTGATTAATATTTAGACACTGTATATTGGCCCAATATATCGGTAATCGAACCCAAGTGTTAAATAATTATCGGTTATTGTTATCAGCCAAAATGTGCATTTTGGTGCATCCCTATTTTAAATTCTGCCGGACCTTACAAGATCATGTCATATGTTGTGCACTTCAATCTCCTGTGAACAGGAAGTGAATTAACTATAATACTTTTTCATACTATAACTAAGACTGTGATCTCTAGGGCCATGAGAGCTCTCTTATCCTCTGTTCCCATGTCCCCACTCTATTCATCAGAGTTGTAGGAATGATTTGGTCCATCCATTGCTTAACCTTTGACCTTTGTGTACGTACTGATGAACAGGGATGGTGCAGAATGGTATACTGGCCCTGACAGATTGACCACCTATAGGTCAAATGGCACATGAATGGGGAATTCAAATGTAATACAAATTGTGCATTTTGAAACTATCAAAGCATCCATCACTGCACATACAGCAATCTAATGAAGAAATAAAACATGCTATGTGCAAGTATGTTAGTAAGTAACATCTCTTTTATACAAACCTCATTTTTTGTCCATACAAACAATAATATATTGTTTATGGCCTGATTGGTGGTTTGTGTCATGCAATTTATTTTTCAGTGCGGAGAGACATATTCAACTGAGAAGACTTTAAATAACTGGAAGCCATAAAGTCATGAGAAACATGAGAAAAAAGGTACATTTGAAAGTCACATTGTGTGTTTGTGTCTGTGTAAAGAGGAAGAGAGAATGGGAGGTTGACTAACATATCACAGGTGCAGTGTTTTGTACGAATTTGAATAGATATATTTCTGAACTATCTAACACAGTGGTTCTCAAACTTTTTCGTTGTAAGGCCCCTTTGTGTAAAGTGCACCGCTTTCCGCCCCCCCCAAATAAAGATATATATATATATATTGAATTTTACTTAAACCAAAAAAATATTCAGTTATACAGTGCTGGAACATCAATACGTTTGGTTGGTGGTGTTATTATTTTTATTTTTTATGTGACATTATTTCAGAGCAAATAAGAAATTATGCAAAAAAGCAATGTAATTCTGGACAATAACATTTCAGTTTTTCTCTCGAAATTGCATAGTTTAGTGGCCCAAATGTGGATTAAGAAAAATTTGAAGGTATGTTTCAAAGCAAGCAACACCGTGATACCAACAGTCAAAAAGCACAAATATTATTATAAAATTTTAAATTTTAATGCCAGCTAAAAGGGATAGTTCACCCCTAAATGACAATTCCGTCATGATTTACTTTAAAGTTGTTCTAAACCTGTATACATTTCTTTGTACTGTTGAACACACAGAATGATGTTAGCACTTTTCATTTTTAAGACATCATTCACTTTAGTCATATTTTTTGTTCTGCTTAATACAAAATTTGATATTTTTAAGAATTTAGGAAAGCAAACAATTCTGGGGAACCTTCGAGGTATTTTTTTTTCTGGTCAGTGGTGCCCCGAACTGAAAATTTCCAACATTCTTTCAAAATTCTTCCTTTGTGTCCAGCAAAACAAAGTAATTTAAAAATGGTTGGAACATCTTGAGGGTGAGTTGTTTGGGGTGGTGACAGAATTTTCATTTTTGGCTAAATCCTTAAAAAATAGAATACAAATAGTGCTATCTAAGTACCATGGTGCAGTCATAGTATGTGATTGTAGTCACTAGTAGCATAAAGGTTATTTTATCATGAGACTGAATATTTACTATATTCATGTACCATGTTTTTGGTCAGAAGATAAAACAGGAAGTAAAACCCCAAACATTTACATTGAAAAAAGGAACTGAGCAATTTCTGCAGGAAAAGAAATATTATAGAGAAAAATTGAGTTTTTGACCTAATTTAATAATAAGTAACAAACTAGAAACTACTCAATCAGAACACTGAAGCAACTGGACAGCAACAATGGCAACCACTCAGTTGACAGTCCACTCTCAAATAGTATTTTCGTCTTAACTTCTTACTGTTCATGTCACATAAGCATAGAATAAAAACACTTTAATGTGCCAAGCAAATCAGAACCGAACCAAACCGAAAACTACTAGAAATATATCTTAACATCATCAGACTTCAACTTCTCTTAATACACTGTTAAAAGACTTACAGAGTAAGATGTGGTGTTATTAGATAGAAAACCAGTCTTCACCTTGGAATTATAAGGCTCTATCTGTATTCCGAGCAGTTTTGAGATTAGTTTTTACATTCCATTTGACGCTGTGGATAAAACCTTTCTGTTTTCTAAAAAGTCCCAAGATGAACACAATGTAAACATGTCACAATACCATAATGTACTTCATGCACTCCACAACAATCCATACATGGCTTAATTTACTTTATTTTTTGAGAGAGTACATTCAAGGAACCATATTTTGATACACTTGTCATACTTGTTTGACAGGTCAAGCACATTTTACAAGTAAAATACCTTGGGTATAATGTCATGCGCAATGACACCATTTACTTTTTCAAACGGTTTCCTGCTTTTTCATTCCAAAACTATTAGATTGAACACCTACGTTTCTACTCTGATAAAACCTCTATAATTTTAAAAAAATGGTCATATTAATGTATTATCCCTGTTGCAGTAATCTGCACAGTTTAAAATGTCATTCATTAGTCACATTGGATTGCATGACAGACTGCGGCATAGAGTTAAAACTGAAACAAGGAAACAATGTGAACAACATGCTTTTAATGAAACATCTGAAAACCTTAGGGCGCATAGTACTACCACTGGTGAGCTATATGACGTCTCCTGATATTTTGGAACGTACAGACTAAAAATTCCATTCCATTCCATTTTCTACTGCTTATCCGAACTACCTCGGGTCACGGGGAGCCTGCGCCTATCTCAGGAGTCATCGGGCATCAAGGCAGGATACACCCTGGATGGAGTGCCAACCCATCGCAGGGCACACACACTCACTCATTCACTCACGCACTCACTCACACCCTACGGACAATTTTTTCCAGAGATGCCAATCAACCTACCATGCATGTCTTTGGACCAGGGGAGGAAACCGGAGTACCCGGAGGAAACCCCCGAGGCACGGGAAGAACATGCAAACTCCACACACACAAGTCGGAAGCGGGAATCGAACCCCCAACCCTGGAGGTGTGAGGCGAACGTGCTAACCACTAAGCCACCGTGCCCCCCGACTCGTAAATTAATCACCGAAAATCTTCCATTCACCTCAACCCTCCAACCTTATTCCCTTATTTGTGCACCAGGTTTGACAGCATCGGTGGTTTGTAATCAAACTTAATCTGCTTGTTCAAGTGTGTGAAATACAGGATGGAATTGTAGAACTGTTCCTCACACAAAGCTATTGTACGGCTTCAGAAGATGTGAAATGTAGCGCATTGGGTGCACCTACACATTTTATGATGCTTTTTTTCCAACTACAAAATTGCTTTCTACACACAAGTTCCTTTTTTTGTATATTTAAGAAAAGTTCGTAAAAACATGAGAGTGTGTAAATAATAATTCAGTTTTGTTAATAATATGTTAAATAATGAAGATGGCAAAAGTGTATGCCATAATGTTTTTAATAAAACCAAGTGTGGGGAATTGTAAATGTAGAAACCTTCCAAACAGGTTAAAAAGATGATCTAACACAAGAAATACTTCCTACATCCAGTCTCAAAGACTGCTGAGCGCTGAGGCGAGAAATCTATATACTGTATAATCTTTGATGTATTAACAGCTGTCACAATAATATGAAAACGGACCTTATAACATTAATATTTGTATCCCAAAACTCACTCAAAATACCATGATACCAACTACCACCATGTTTTTGTACGATGCTGGTACCGTGTTTGTCTTTGACGTGCCCGTGAAAATATTGTGGAACTGACAACCATTTAGCAACATGTAGCATTTACAGTACTGTGATATCTAAAAGCACGATGTACTGCCACAGTACTGTACTGTAAAATACCCAGACCCTGTAAAATGCTTTACTGTTGTTTATGCCCATGATAGACAGAAATGTAGAGAAGTGCACTAGGCTTTGAGACGCACATACACAGGCATGACACAGACATAACGCATCAATCCCACATTTCCAGACATGATAAATCTATCGGTTATATTATGTTTCCAGATATCGAGTAAATAATGTAACAAGCTCTTGCTGGAGCGACAGGTTTTTGCATAAAGTGAGGTAATAAAGCCCTCAGGTAAATATGTAACTACTTCACTACGCAAGACAGCGTCCAAGCGTAATATTTAAATATTAATTAATTATAGCACATTTATATAAGTAGAGATAACTTACAAACTCGTACACAGCTGTAAAAAACTCGTATGTAGCCGTGTGTTGTCCGTTTAAGCTGGACCTTCAGCCCATCACCCGAAAACTTCCGACGGTCTGACTAACTGACGGTCTTCCAGTAGCTAATCTGACGGGCGGAGCGCGGAATTGCAAACCCTACTATGACCAAGGGACGCACTCATGATTATTAATTAGTCCATTCTGACGTTGCTTGGTTACCTTCCTTGAGATTCGGCGAATGACTAACGCCCACATGCCAGCGTTTGTCCTCAGCCAATCAGTTTAGAGCTGTACGTCAAAATATAATATTTATGAGCAGACCTTAGCTTTACTAGGATTCGCTGCTTAACATACGAGGGCGGGAGAGACTTCTTCTGCCGTCACGTGATCTCGGAAATTCGATCATTCCCACTTCAACCCGGAACTAACGTCTGGATTTAGTAACATTAAAACACTAATGTTACTAATGATTTAGTCGCATTAAAATATTACAAGTAACTTATCTACTAACATTAATAGAGCACCGTTCCATACATTATGTCAGGGTTGAACTGGGAATTATCGATTTTTCGCGAGCACCCGAACTCAGAATTCTTCGTTATACATTGCGGAATAATGGGAATTGTAGTACATACAAATACCTGTTATTCCGTACTAAATTAATGCTTAATATATTTATTTAATTTTTACACAGTCCATTGCTTATGCTTACTTAATCATTCTCAAAATGTGGAGAATGGCAGTGTATTGTCACTTGCCTTTTAGTAGCCTACCATGATAGCATTTTAAGCTATTATATGCACACTTCATGTTTTAATACCGTGTATGATGCTAACAGTATTGTTCTTAGATTCTTTTAAAGCAGGGGTCACAACCTTTTTGACTCCAAAGCCCCCTACTGCATGATTTCAAACCAGGGGAAATCCTCTACAGGAGAATCATTGTTCTTTGAGATTGGAGCACAGGTTATTAGAGGGTAGTGACCTGCATTCGCATACATTTAACATAACAATGAAAATTTGTTACCTATGCATTCAAAGTGAAAACAAGTAATTTGTCTACATTTTTTCTTAATTATATATATATTGATATATTGGTCAGTGAAACTTTTCTCCAAATGAATACCCCTTTGATTTGCCTTTGTTTATAAATAAAAACATTGCTTCGTAATCTCTTTAATAATTCTTTGTTGTACAAGAACTTTTCGGATAACAGGTAAAGTCATGCTGGTTATCATATTCTCTTCAGAATTGAGATTTGGGTCAGGGAAGTTGTTGGTGGGTCAAAGCGTCAGTTTAACTTTATTTAAAGCATTCAGGTCAAGAAGTCATGCAGTAGTGTGTGGACGGCTTCTGTATATCCGCACTGCTCTGCTGAGCATTTTCCAGCATGTATTGTGATGGGATGACTTAACTTCCTCAATGGCAGTTTGCCCATGTGAAAACACAGAGCACACCACGCATCCTCTTCCCTCAATTTGGACCCTGAAAACAATAGCAATGCAGCATATTTCAAGAGCAGGGAAACTATTTTGAGGTTGCATGAGCCAAATGACGAAAGCCTGCAATTGGCCAGTGTGTCAGATGTAAACGTGAGGAATTAGCTCTATAGACAAAGTGGTGTTATAGCTTTTCCATGCATTTTCCATGTTGTTGTTGAATACACTGACCAAAATTATAAATGCAACACTTTTGTTTTTGCCCCCATTTTGCATGAGCTGAACTCAAAGATCTAAGACTTTTTCTATGTATACAAAAGGCCTATTTCTCTCAAATATTGTTCACAAATCTGTCTAAATCTGTGTTAGTGAGAACTTTGCCATGTTAATCCAACCACTTCACAGGTGTGGCATATATTATTGTACAGGTGTGTCCCAGGCTGGCCACAATAAAAGACCACTCAACTCTAAGGGGGCAAAAACAAAAGTATGGCGTTTATAATTTTGGTCAGTGTATATAGACATTGTTATATATATATATATATATATATATATATATATAAGCAAGTTATTTCACTAAAGAAATGTTAACATAAATTTCACACTAAAGAATAATAACAGAACTTCTTAAAATAGCCTAGTTTACATGCCCCCGATTCTTAATACTGTATGATTTTACCTGAACAATCAATGACAGTTTTTACGTTTCGTCATAGTTGTTTAAGGGTTTCTTGTTTGTCATGAGTCATTAGACTGTCAGTCACCCAGGTCCTCCACAATCTTTGCTTTTTCAGCATTTCTGGATATTTGACTCATGTCCAGCAGTAACTTTATGATGTTGAGATTCCTCTCTTTACATTGAGGACAACCAAGAGACTCATACACAAATATTACAATAGATAGAAACATTCAGTGCTGCCCACAAAGTCAACACCATTAATTTAAAGTCAGGTGGGTGTAAACCTCTGAAAATGGTTTTGGTGTAAAAAAATATATATTTAATTTCCTGAAAAACATTTATGTATTTTAGAATCTTCTGAAAGACATTAGTAACTGAAAAAAATAAGATGTATAAATGAAACAATAACAATTTATACCAAAACCATTTTCAGAGGTTTTACACCCACCTGACTTTAAATGAATCGTGTTGACTTTGTGGGCATTGTTAGCATTATTTAGTGTGAACTTATTATTACTTATATTAACATTTCTTTATTGAAATAACTTACTCAGGGCAGGACTAAATAAATAAACCTCAATTTAAAAAAATCCTCTTATTTTTATATGTTTGTATGTGTGTATTATTAGCACGGGTAACAAGTTTCAACATTTTTAAACAATATTAGACATAAAATTCAAACAGGCTACAATGTTTTTTCCAAGGTAAGACAGTAAGTGCAGACCATGCAGGTGAGGACATGTCACAAATGTCCAAATGTCTTCTTTTGTGTTCAAAAGTTTTTTCCTACTAGTCGGGGGCAAAATCTGTCTGGTTATAAGCATTCTTCCAAATATGTTTCTCTGCGTTCATCAGAACAAAGCAATTTAGACCGATTTGGAACAACTCGAAGGTGAATAAATGATGACAGAATTTTCATTTTTGGTTGAAGTTTCCCTTTAAAAGCATAATATGTCATTTTCACAACTACAAAGTGTAGCATGATGACACTTTGAAGGAGTATGGAATAATCAGAGCTATAAAATAAGTCTGACAGGACTCACAAATAATATTTATTGGTAATAAAGTAACCGTTACATTGCAACATGATTTAGATACAACAACAGAGTGGTGTTCTAGACACTACAGCTACTTACACAGTTTTTATAAGACTCTCTGGTTTTGTCATGAGACTTATTCTACTGCATGCGGTACTGGGCAGATTAATCACATGACACACGGTGTCAAATTATCTCAGGTATCCACAGTACTGCTTTCAAATCGCTCTCCCATAACTTTGATGTCTTTTGTAAAGTTAACACACATTCAGTGTAAATTTTTTTTGCTGTCAAGTGGTTGACTTAATTTAACTCATAAAAATGAATTTGCTTAAGAATATAAAGACAAACACTGAGAATAACGGGACATGGTGCCATTGACAGGCAATGCAATAATGCATATGACACGGCTCAAACAAAGATTTTTGTTTGTTTTAGATGTAATGCAATGTGTTACAGGATTTAAGGTTCATAGACACCGTATTTTTCACATACCGTGCATGTTTGTATCTCCTCTTTGCCCCGCCTCTCTAAAACGCGCAGATTTTTTACTAAACTTATCGCTCTGAAAAGCCAGGTGTGCTATGATTGGCCAGTTAACCAATGCTTAGTGTTTGGTTGAATACTGCAAGCGTGTGACAAAAATGTAACTCCTCTTGCCATATTTGGAACCTCAGGTTCCGAAGCAATTGTACTGATATGGCATGCCCACATTACTTGCATTTACATTTCGGCGATCTTAGTCAAATCATACCACGAACTGACGTATAGATTTGTGGGGGTGTGGTTACATGAGGAGTTTTTTAGGAAGTTCTGGGTGAGCATTTTCTTCCGACAGTTTGATATTTGCAATTTTAATACATGCATGGGCAACTTATAACACACCAAAGACAAAGAAAAACACGTATTCGTGCCATATGACCCCTTTAAAACCGTGATTTTTTTCTAGATTCATGAGAATGTGTATTAAGTACACAAGTGAACGTAATATACTGTGCTATAGTAGATTTTATTGTATTTTATTGGAACTGACTGTTGAGGCAACATCAAAATGGAAATGCTAGTGCAAAGGTCACCAGAATGGGTGGAGAAAGTCCTTCAACATTGAATGGCTGGTGAAGAACATAATCAAAGAAATTATTCATTTAGCATTCTATCATAAGGTGTAATATTTTCATTGTCTCTTTGCATATGTTAGTACCTTGCTCCTGCAGCAACGCTTCCATAAGCCAAACTCTTGATTGACAGCTCCACTGCTGTGCTCCTGAAACTCACCGTTGAAGTAGCTTTGAACTGTGATGTGATAGCACACCGATCGATCAGCCCTCATACAGAACGGACGAGTCAAAATAGAAGACTGAGACAGAGCAGGGTCCCAGTGTCTCAACCTCTAGAAAACATAGAGAGAGAGAGACAGGAAATGGAGGGAGAGAAGAACAGGAGTGTAAAAAGGAAATTCAATTCATATTTACAGTATGGGTAATGTATTATAGAAACAGTTTACACAAAATTATCATTCTATTATCATTTTCATACGCTTCTCTAAAATAGACCTTTAATATCCATATTTACTATCTAGTAAAAAACATATCATGATAAAGGTTCACACTGTAAACCCGGATAATGGCAAGTTCACACAACATGATTTTTAAGGGCGATTTAAGCCCGATATGCCAGTTGTTGAGCTTGCCGACAAGGTTGAGCTGTGATCGAGGGCAAAACAGCATGAGATCAACCCTCGCCAATCATTATGTGTGAACTAGTAAATTACTCAACAAAGAGGCTCCCTCACGCATCTGATGCCTCGCAGACGCCAGACAAATGTCTTGCATGATAATTTTAAGTTAGCAGAACTATCAAGTTTTGAGGCTTTTGTACTCATAAATGTTAATTCCTTTTAAATTTTAGCATTTAGTAAAGTAACTTTTTTATTTACAGTTAAATAAAAGAAAAGTCTAATAAGAAAACCTAAACATTTCAGCTACAGCAACAATTAACAAACAGCCTTCCCAGTGAGTGATGTAAACACACACGACAACTATGGCACCTCCCACAAACTAAGCATAAGCACCACTCTTCAGAAAGATGATAACCCTCCGAAAATACAACACACTTTTCTAAAGATCCAAGATAAATGGACATTCATCATTAACAAGGCTTTTTCCTTTCTAAAGACTCATAAAATAAAGCTTAATCGCAATGCACGCAAAGCATTCTGGGAACTGAATTAATTCTCAACTAATCGTCTTGAATGAACTTGTTTAAATTAATTTATACTAACTCAAAAATAAGAATTAGTTACAGGAACTCAAAATATTTACGTTAGTACAATTTTGTGTATCAAATTAAGCTTACACTACTTAAACTATTGAATTACTTTGAACAGTTGAGTTTACAGTGCACCTTTCATGCTCCTAAAGGAGGAGAAAGTCAAATGGGTTTGGATGTGAAGGACATAAGGGTGAGTAAATGCAAATGATACGACTTTGTGAGTGAACAAGTCCTTTACATTTATTGTACCTCAAACTGCCATCTGATAGAGACTTTTGGGAAAACTAAATGGTACAAAGGACTAGATGTGAATGAAGCTGTGAGAGCTCTGACCTCAATGGAGAAGCTGTGCGTATCTGATTCACCCACGTTAACAGCTTTAAGTAGAAAGTAAAAGCCATAGAGGTTGATGGTTTTAGTACACCACTCTTGTTCCTAGTGTAACAGTGAAAAACACATAAACACAGAAAGCACAGCTCTAAAGCATACAAATGGAGAGCACAGACATTTAGGACTAAGCATATATTGACTTTCGCCAAATGCAACTGTCGCATTTGATCAAGCTGGATGTCCAATATAAAAACGGGTGACTTAAGGACAGAAAAGCATGTTATTTTGGCTTTAGACACTCTCTTAACAAGATTTGGGCCATGTATGACATTACAAATGGCTTGAAGAACAGTGTGAAAGTTTTAAAAAGTATACCGTACCACATCAACCATCATTCCGAATCGTACTGCTTGTTTGGAGAAGTCAGTCATGGTCATGTCCCCCCCCTTGTAAAGCTACAGAAATATCACAGACATTAACACTTCATAAATACAGACCAAAATGTACCTGTCACACATTTATGGTGAAGGGAAGCAATAATTTTGATTACATATTTAAAGGAATGTTCCAGGTTCAATACATGCATGCTAAGCTTTTAGGAAAAATAACATCCCTAAATTTGTAAACGCAAAATATTTTTTATTTTTTTTGAGGAATAACTGTTGTACTCAAACCAAAAGTGCATTTACCTACAAAAGTTGTAACTGGAAGTGTGATTTACACAACTATACAGCCCAAATACCACACATAATGCTACAATAAAAAGTAATATAACTGTAAAAATAACCATTTCCAAAAACAAAATTTATGGATGACATTTGGATTTTAAACCCTCACAGTGCACAAGATCTTAAAATATTATTATTATTTCATTTTTTATTGACAGCATGCCATATTGTACCTATATGTTTAACATAAAAGCGGAGGTAACATGCTATTTCACACATTCTGACTTCTTTACACTGTTTAACATGCTGGCCTCTCATGCTTAACATGGTCAACTTGTCAAAAAACTTATTTTTGTGCTCGATTCAGTCCGCTAAGGTTTGTACAGGTTTAGGAAGGTATTTTTCGAACACGGATTCCCGTTTCATAACAAGGGTTCTTAGTCCCTTATTAGACAATTCTCCCAGAAAAGCACGCCCACACATCATCCAGCGAGCGAAAGAGCACTCCAACGCCACCATATTTGAAATGATGATAGGAATATGGTGTTAGAAATACTGCACTGTATTTCAAAATGTTGTCACAACAAAGCAAATAAAGTAAATTGAACAAATAATTTTTTGTAGGACTCAATATATACTTATTTTAATTTAGTCAACTTATATATTATTTTTTATTTGAATACGATTAATCCTTACATATGTGACCCTGGACAAAACCTTTTTTTTTTTTTTATTGAGATTTGTACATCATCTGAAAGCTGAATAATTAAGATTTTTATTAATCTATGGTTTGTTCGGATAGGACGATATCTGGTGGAGATATAACCGTTTAAAACTCTGGAATCTGAGGGTGCAAAATATTGAGAAAATTGCCTTTGAAGTTGTTAATTAGAGGCACTGTAGCAGGCCGTCCACTCACACAAATATTACGTTTTTCTTTATTTATGATATGAAATTTGCAAAATATCTTCATGGAACATGATTTTTACTTAATATCCTAATGTATTTTTGGCTTTTACTTGAGCTACTTAAGACTGGTGTTGTGATCCAGGGTCACTACATATGCCGCGTGTCCCCTTGCATGGAATTCACCATGTTGTTTCTACTGTAGACTTGAACGGACAAACTGCTCTGCAGAGTGCGTGTTGTAAATAAAAGAAGAAGCGAAAACAAGACGACATCTTAGTCCTGTTTCAGCCACCGTAGTGCTTCAAAAGGGAGGGGTGGAGTGAGCCGTTGGTTGCAGTTAGCAACCTCACCTCTAGATGCCATTAAATTTCATTCACTGGACCTTTACCTCAAGAATACATATATTCTAATAATAAAAGTTGAATTTAATTTATTGAACTTGTCAACTTGGCTAAATAAAAAATCAGTGTTGCATGAATTAATTTAAGTGTAGATAATTGTTCAACCTTAACCAGCTAAGCAACTCTAAAGTCTTACTGCATCGGGTTGCCTTATTATACCGTCTATACAGTATATCATTTTATTACATTTTCTCAGCTATTTATTTTCAACAGTGTGTGTTTGTGTTCACTTACATTGTGATAATGATTGGACAGGATGTGAAATAAGCAGGCGTCAGGAAACACTCTGATGTTGTGCAGCTCCTGCAGATGCTGCCCTGTGACATAAAGACACAACTATCTCACAAAGACCAGCTCTGACAGCTATATCATAACAAAAACACATTTACATACTGTACACATTCACTCTCTACCTTCTACATGCTCTGTTCAAATTCTGAGAAGTGAATCATGATCATCCACCAGATGAAATATTGTTTTGACAGTTTGACTACATTGCAAGATTAATTACATGCTGAAGTTTAACATTTTGAGTTTTCCCGAATCCTTTTGGTCATTATAAAGTTTGTGAACAAACAGATATCATTTTAATAATAATAAATCACCTGTCTTTTATGTTCAGAAAAACTGGTGGTCTTACTCAGACCGTTGGTTAAGCCAGAAGTTTGAAGTGATCGTTCACCCGAAAATACAAATTCTGTTATCATTTACTCACCCTCAGGTTGTTCCAAATCTTGTTTAAACTCTTAGCACAATAAATTAGGATCAGAGAAAGTATTTCAACATAAAAACACACATCATTGTCATAATTGTCTACATGTGCTGGTAAACTTCTGGATAGTCACACACTGGGTGGGTGCTGTTGGTCCAGGGGGCAAGATTCTGAGTATGGCTATAAAGATTATGCTATATATAGACAGTATTTAACCTATATAAAATTGAAATATAAATACTTCTGTATTTCTCAAAAGTAAGTAAACCCCTTTTCTATTACATTTCTAATAATAGTGGCTTTGGCCCTGGATCTCATTTTAATTTTTAAGGAACGCATAGTTATTTATTCAGCCTCATATCATTCCAAACATGCATGACTTTCTTCTGCAGAACACAAAAGAAGATATTTTGAAGAATGTTGGTTACCAAACAACACTGCCCCTCTATGACTTCCATTGTATGGACACAAAAACAATGAGACATTTCTAAAAATATCTTTTGTCTTCCAATATACAGAAACAACATGAGGGGAAATAAATTATGACAGCATTTGATTTTTTGGTGAACTATCCGTTTGACAGAATCCAGATAGCAAAGAATGTTAGTTGTGAAAACAGGAAATTATCAGATATTTTTATATTAAAGAGAATATCACATACATTCTGTAATGCCATGCAGTCGAAGAGCTTGAAATATAGTGATGTATCTTTGTCCGTGAGGCTGTTCCAAGAAAACGCCTGTTTCCCTGAACAAGAGAAACACGTTTTGGAGGTAGGCTAGGTAATTACACAACATATGCGCACAAACCGGCTAAATGGCATCAAGGTTATTCCAAATGGACCTGGATCACTGCAAATTTGATGTGACTGAATTACCGTTATCCTCAACACATTCTGCATTATATGTTTGGAATTATCCTAATGCACCATCTGCTCTGTGCCACTCCGGGCAGGTAGATTAATGTTGCCTCTGACACTATAACAGTGAATCTGTTATGGATTCCAGGAAGATATCTACCTGCAGAAGAAGTTGATGATGGTGCTGTGTGCAGGTAAGGTTGTTCTGAGGGGGTTCAGCTGCAGGTAAAGCCAATAAAGTACCGCTCTCAAGAGATCGTACTCACCAAGTGTAAACAATCTACACAAAAAAGACAAAGTAACCTTATTAGTTTCCTGTTGATTTACCCATCTGTTCATTTTCATGTGTTTTAATAGTCATTATGTCTACGGAAGGTCATTTCAAGTACAGAAAAGTGCTTAGTGAACTTGCTGGAAACAAAATTGATGAGATGCAGAATACATGTCTTAACTTAATTCAATATAGTTTAACAGGTAATGGAGGAAATCTCATAAGACCAGTCAAGAACACTTTTATTCCACAATTCACCCACAACTCGAGTTCACCACAAAATATATGAATAAGATAACCTAAAATAAAATTCCAAACTCATATGACTTTCTTCTACTGTTTAACACAATTGGGGGTGTTAGAGAGAATGTTAGACAGAGATTGACATCTCACAGGTATAGTTCACCCGAAATGAGCCCTTTGAGATGTATCTTAAAATAATATATATTTTTGGTGTTCCATAGATAAAAGAGCCATAAACAGGTTGTGAATGACTTAAGAGTGAATAAATGAACTAAAAAAATCTTCAGGTGAACAATAATTTTTTTATATATTCAGACTTTGGGGTAAAATATGACTGTGAGACTCCTAACATTAAAAACATAACAGACTATGAATTTATTATTATGTTGATAGCAACGTTTGTGATTTATCACTGATACACTAGCAATGGCCATGCTATGATAAAGTATGTCACCTTGGACTAAGCAAGGTCTTGAGCAGGAGGTCAAATGTCAAGTCTTTGAGGTTTACGTGACAGGAGAGATCAGTCACTAAGAACAGCTCCAGCCATCGCTCACACGCTCTCTGGAGGGCTGTATCTTTAAACTGAAAAACACAGACATAAGGTCTCCCCCTGCTGATCATTTATAGAAAAACACCATGATACTGTCATCAAAAATCTTCAAATGTCACATGCTGATGTTATGACACGGCCTGCTGTAACCCTCTTTAATTTTACCTTACAGGACACCTTATGAAAGCGACACACAGTGGAGGATGAGATATTGGTCATCATCTCTGTAAGACACCTGTCAATCATATCCATATTACATTTTGCATCAGCCTCAGGATATAATATTATAATGTAGAATACAATATTAAACATTTTAAAATGTGTCAAATAAAATATGTTAGGTTTCCACCGTGTAGAACTTTTGCTTAAAAATACTGGAAGTCGATGCACACATGACCAAAAGAACTATGATGCAATGGCGTAGCTGAAACACGGCTGGGTGGAACACGTCTGATTTTATATGAAAAATATTTTGCAAATAAATGCAGTGCCAAGTTTCACATCAGGTTCCACCCAATAGTGCCGGACACGCAAATTACACTTGGGTGTGGACTTAGTACTTAATCAGTGATTAGTATAGAATCTGACACATTACGTACAATCTAAGGTAATACTGTGTTTATGTCTTTCGGTGTTTGCGGGAGAAACATTTTGCATGACCAAGTTATTTATTAACATTCCTTAGTAAAAAAATTGAAAAATGATCATTACAACACTCACTTCTGGAAGAGATTTGACATCCCCAGAAACACTGCAGTAGAGATCACACCCTCTCCCCATTCATCAGGCCATTCCTCGGGGTCATAGAGCGTCCGCAGGACAAATGACAGAGCTGGACGAGAGCAGAAATTCTTACACAATTCTTACTCCTTGCAGTCATTTTCTGCACTGTCATCAATCAACATCACAGATCACAAACGGATGTGACAGCAAGTCAAGAGGTGATGGGTGACTTATGCACTTACCCTCTTTAGTGATGGAGGAATCTTTGACAGGCAAGCGGAGAGTTAGCGGGCCACTGAGATTCCACTTACTAGAAACCAGACCTCTCCCATACCTACACAGAGAACTTCCAGCTCTGCTGCTCTGTCCACTCACTGCAATCAGAAGAAATTACTCAACCTAATGTGTCTGCATTCAGCTGTCTTAAGCCAACCAATCCACAAGGGTGGGCCCCACATACTTTTGTAGTTATGCAAATAACAAGTTGTTATCAACAATGTTAAATGATTAAATGGATAAAATGACTCAAGAAGCTCATAAATTTGTAATAATAAAAACAAAGAGAAAATTGTCTATTAATTATGCATCTTCTCTTTTGCATTATTTATAAGGTAATAATGCTCCTCAGTAATTATCCTGTGTATATTAGAAACTCCCTTGTAAACACACAGTCCTCGCGGAGTGTGAATTATAGTTCTATGTAAGGGGCTACTATTACATTTGTTTTTAGATTTTTGGCCTTTGGTGTTCTGACTTTATATCTCAGTGTATTATAAAGTGTAATGTATAAATGTATTAGTATTAGTTTAATTTAGTTATCGTCATAAATGTGTGACGTGTTATAAAGTGATGAATAATTAAGTATATATGTAATAATTGTTATTGCTGTTATTTAATTTTTATGTAATTTAATTGATTACAAACTAGTTTAAACAAATTTGTTTTTGCTTTAGATTACAAAAAGTTGTTTAAAACATATGTCATCTGATGTATTGAATTGAAATTTTATGAAATCTTCCCGAACCACCTTGAGTCCTGTGTACAATACGGCCTTAAAGGGATGCTTCATCCAAAAATGAAAATTCTGTCATCATTTACTCACCTTCGAGTTGTTTCTAAATTTGTATACATTTCATTGTTCTGATGAACGCAGAGAAAGATATTTGGATGAATGCTTTTAACCAGACAGATTTTGACCCTCATTGACTACCATAACAGGAAAAAATATGATGGTAGTCAAAAGTGACCTCAGAAATGTTTGCTGTCCTTCATTCTTCAAAATGTCTTCTTTTGTGTTCATATATAGAACATATATAGGAGTCAATGGGGCTCAAGATCTGTTTATTTATAAGCATTCTTCCAATATCTTTCTCTGTGTTCATCAGAACAAAGACATTTACACAGATTTGGAACAACTCGAAGGTGACTAAATCATGGCAGAATTTTCATTTTCGGGTGAATTATCCCTTTAAGACCTTTTAAGCTTTTTATGAAAACAAATGATCAAATCACTTTAATTCAACTTTAAGTACCAGTTCAATTCAGCATCGATAGCAAAATACATGTTTATTCAAATGTAACTTTGAGTCTGTCTAAATAGCAAATAACTATACCTCCTCTCTCCTGAAGATGTGCAACTCTTTCCCTCTTCCTGTCGGTATACAGCTCAAATAATGTGTCTGAATTATTCAGGAAAGGCCAATGTAACTCCCATTTGCCCCCCAGACACTCTAGCACTGCGTCTATGAACATGCACGGAGAAGACAGATATTATTTAGTTGTTTTATTCTACTATGGCAGTGTTTAATTCATCTTAACGGTTAGCATTTAAGAGTTTAATATCTACGAGGGTTATGTTGTGTGCCAAGTCTAAATCTAGCACCTTCTCAACAAGCACGACAATTTGAGCTCTGTAGCTCTAATGTAAGATTAGTTCTACCCAAGAGTCTATAAAATCAATAGTGATTGTTTTGGTTGCCCGAGTGAGTAATGAGATGGAATCATCAATACTAGTCAATACCTGGTTTAGCTTTACCGGCCACTCTGTGAGAGAGATTGTGAAATTGCTTCTCTGGGGTGTCAAGGTTTGAAGGCCATGTGACTTCACTGCTATATGTAAAGGTAAAGAGAGACATTAATGCTACATTCATTAACTCTGGATGCATACACACACACGTTGTTACTTTAATCCCCTCTGAGCCCACAATGCCCCACTGCAAAGTGTCCTGCGGCTTTCCTGGCCAAATGGAAAGTTGTCATTCTCTAATGTACTATCCGCCCCGGTCCTTAGTGATCGCATGCATGTGGCCTGGCAGGTATCCCACAGATGTAGCCCCAGAGTGAGATAAACTGTCTCCCTCTCTCCCCAGCCGTCTCTCTCCTGCTAAACAGTTGTCATGGAAGTCCACTTGCTCCTGGCGGCATACCAGACACTGGTGTGTTGGCTGGCTGACAGCGGGCGAACCAGTCGTGGCAAAGGGGATTGTGTGCTGCCAGTAGTATCCTCACGCCAACGGAGTGCCACGGGGTCAGCTGCAACATAACACACAGTGAGAGAAAATCTGTGTGTTCAAAAATAGAATGAAGTGATCCAGATATGTTTGAGCAAACATATGTCTTTGTTTTGTGACAGATGGCTGCTAATGCATCAGTGAAACAAAGACTCGATTTGGGACTATTAAAGAGTAAAACAAGGAAGTTACAAAACTACGACGCTACATTTTGAAATGGTGTTTTGGGGAAATAATCCATCCGAAAACAGATGTTAATCGTTGAGTGCACAGCTACCGTCTGAAATTGTAATTATAGCATTTTCAATTAATTGGCAACTGAACAATTTGTTTTTGGAAAATGTTTTGGAAAACATTTTGAATACCATTGTATTTTTTCCTACTATGGGAGTCAATGGGTTGCAAAATCTGTGTGGCTATACGCATGCTTCCAAATATCTTTCTCGGTGTTAATCAGAACAAAGACATGTATACAGATTTGTAAAACTCGAAGGTGAGTAAATGTATCCCTTTAAATATACAATATAGACTATAAAGACAACCAGAAGGACCATTCAACCCAAGCAGATGCCTCTCAACTATGCACCACCATATTCTGATTATTTGGATTAAAAGCACCCACAGTAATCTGGCACTAGAATCAAAAGCCACAATGTCCTTCTTAGTTTCTGCTTGGTATTGAGCATTTATATGCGTAACTGCCAATAGGTCTTAACCCCTCTGGTGACAGACCCCTCTATGTGCCCATCTCTAAATTCATGCCAGGTTTGTGACACCAGGTTGACGAGGTTGGCACACAGTGTTAGGATTCTGGCAAAGTCAATAGTGCACACGCCCTGCCCCTGTGGCTCATGGGTAAAGCTAATATCATTAAGGCAAGTTGGTCACTCCTTGATATCAAATATGAACACCCATGTTTAACACAGTATGAAGTGTGTATACCAGTGGATATCTTGGTCTGTGTTCTTAGTTTTGTTGAAGAAGGAGGTCGTATAATTCCTTTAAGTTCTCAAATCCAGCTAAGGCATTGACATAAATTTATAGTAGCCAATGGATTTTTAACATATTTCACTTTTTTCAAGTTTTTGTACATGTCCGTACTATCATGTCTTTGCTACAAAAAGGCTATTAAATATTCCCACAACATTTCTATAACTTAATAAAAGGGTACAGTTACATTTAAAGTTCAACCAAAAATGGAAATGGTGTCATCATTTACTCACCCTCTTGTCATTTCAAACCTGTATGACTTTCTTTTCTCAGCAAAAAAACAAAGATATTTTGAAGATTTTTGTTACTGCCATCTTTTCACTTGCATTGGTTTTGTGTCCGTTCGATAGAAGTGAATGGGTGACAATGTTGTTCGGTAACCAACTTTTTTTCTTTTGTGTCATACAGGTTTGAAATTACAATAGGGTGAGTAAATGATTCATTGTGGGTGAAATAACCCTTTAATGCAGGTTTTTGTTTTTTAAACCTATGCTGTTTTTTAATAAGAAACATAAATTACAACATGATATGTTATGATTTTAAACATGTTTTATGATATTATGCTGTATTATTTTATCTTTTGGTACTTATTTAAACCACAATTTGCAGAAGTGTGACCATGTACAGTATGCAAAACACTAGAATACATAAAAAAATTAAACAAGATAAGTATGTAAATGTATTATGATAACATCTTTAACCTGATTTGATATTCCTATTTGATAATTGAAGTGCAAACTCCTCCGCCCGCCGAACCTGTGCCTGCCCCAATAGGTCACTGCCCACAGTGCCAGTCAGCTGCCAGCGGTTAGTGTGCCCAGTTTGTGTGCGCTGACACAGCAGTGAGCGAGCTGCCACCTGTTACAATCATAGAAAAACGGTACAAATAATAATCACGTGGTGCATCATGTTAAAATATATCAACTTTATGTCAGAATTGCAAAGCGAAAATAGTTCAAATGTTTCAAACTTACACTTTGTTTAGACTTTTGCTGTGAAATGTGGGAGCTGATCGACCTGAAATAAATAAATAGGTTTGTGTGAATTGCAAAACCAAATTTAAAGGAATAATATTTTTGACAATTTTTTTAGCTTCAT
This sequence comes from Triplophysa dalaica, assembly GCF_015846415.1. Classification (NCBI taxonomy): domain Eukaryota; kingdom Metazoa; phylum Chordata; class Actinopteri; order Cypriniformes; family Nemacheilidae; genus Triplophysa; species Triplophysa dalaica. Next base: position 16,754,896 of record NC_079558.1, on the reverse strand, counting down.
TTATTTACGGTAGTGCTACCCATTGTTCTCTATTTAAAACAGTTAGGAAAATATAATTATCATATATGATTTATGATTTATAAGAAAAATCATTCATCCATGACAAAATAACTCACCTTGTATGAGGTCTGGAATGCATATTGCTGCAAGATAATGGACTCCAGTGAATAAACGCTCCCTTTATTCCCAAATCCTTTCAGGAGTCCTGACTGATCGTGCTCCCAAACATTCAGGGAATATTAAAAAAGGCTATACAGCTCATCTCAACCAAAAGACCAAAAGCCACTAAACAAACTGTGGCAGTATTGTAGAGGTCGATGAATAGAGAAGACACTAACTTTAGCAGTGTTTAGGGCCCATATCTACTGTTGACAGATCCTGTTGCTAGGAGATGTAGGGGTCACTTGACCTGTCAAGTAATTACACAATTTTTACAATATGATCCACTGAAACTTGCAAAACACATAACAATTATACATAAAGAAACAAAAGCGTGACTGTTTTATGATAAACAATGCCTGTACCAAAATACAACCTGCTTAAAACTAAACCTAGCGTTTGCATACAATTCCCACAGTTCAAACTGAAACAGGTTCCGCCCATTGCGTTCAAGTTCAACTCGCTTCCTAAACTAACCAATCACAAGCTAGAATATCCTCCTACGTCCGTCCACCGAGGACCCTGATTGGACAATGTCTCAACGCCCGTGTCGCAACCCGAGGGTTCGTGACGCGTAAACGCGAAGGAGGGGGAAGGCGAATGGAGGCCGTTGGTATTTCAGAATCGAAACAATCGAGGCAGAAATACAGAAGAAAAACCTAAATAAAAGCATTTTGTTCTATATGTTCCTGAAAGTCGTGATACGTATCTGAACAACACTCACGGCGGCGTTGACAGAGTGTGTGTGAGGCAGTGATCATCGGTTCTGAGCGTTTGTTTATCTAGTGTTTAGAGCTCAGAGGCCCGGATTCACTCTCTTCACCACCCAGGCGAGTATTACACCTTCTTCTCTCGTTCCGTTAGCTTTAAATAAGCAGTTAGACAGTACAGATTTGATGTACACATTTTATTTCAATTGTACGTTAAATATAAGTCTGTATCGGGACGTGTAATTGCGTGGTTTATGTCAAATATGTCATTACATAGTCGGATTAGCATGTTAGCCTGTTGACGCTAATAATCATGCTAGCTTATTAGCATTGTTGTGGTGTTTTGAATCAACATAGATAGGTATGAGCTTTTTTCAGCCTTAAGTTGGGTTTAAGAGGGGCTATAAAGTTGGTCTAGTGACGTCATTTGCTTGAGGGGGAAAGAAAAGTGCCAAAAAACGTAACATGCGTCAGGAAAACAGAAGAGACCTGATACCATTTAACGTTAACCCAATGGCTAATATTAGCATGTCAGTCTGTCGCTAACAACCTCTTATTTCTGTGCTGTTATTAAATGAACGTTGGTGTTTATTGATGTAGATATGTTATGTTTTGTCCGAAAGCTTTAAAATATTTGTGGACATAAACTGTAAAAGCAAGTTAACGACCCCAGAGTCAACTCCGTATTGTGTGTATCAGTCAGTATTAACATGATACCATAAATATTAATTAACGGTACTTCTTTTTAGTGTTGATATTAGTTGGTATTTTATTGAGCAAATTCTTAAACTTCACTGCTGTTTTATTGCATATTTAGTTTTATTGCCAAAATTAAAGCTTGTAATTGATCAGTCATTGAAGCGTATTGCTTCAGGTTTGTTTTACTTGGTGTTGTTCAGAGTGACTTAAGCCCATTTCATTATTTGTGCTTTCAAACTTTATTAAAGTCAGAATCACACATACAAAGAATTTTGTGGGAATGGTCCTCCTTGTCAGCATAGTAATGGAAGTGGTGGTTGAGTTTGAATGGAGTTTAAATCATTTTTTATAATGGCTAATCCTAAAATCTTTTTGGTTCGGACAGGTAAATGACATAATACTGTTGAAACATGAGACATTGTCAAATATCAGCCTTTGGTTACATAACATGCAGTTACGTGGGCTTTTCATGAAACCGTTTTTTATTCTCTTCACAGGGAATATGAGACAGATGCCACAATGACGTCTAGATTTGGAAAAACCTATAGCCGAAGAGGGGGAGATGGGACCTCCAAGTTTGATGAGGTGTTGTCCAACAAAAGGGCCACGCTCAGCACCAAATGGGGGGAAACAACATACAAAGCCAAGGTGGGAGCAAAGAGGCCTGGTTTGAAGATTGAGGTGACTGACCGGAGCAAGAGGTCCAAGGTCGTGGAAGGTGACGGCTCAGAGGATCCGTTTGGGTTTGACAGTGATGATGAGTCTAGACCGGTCACATCTCGTAACGTAGCCCAGCCAAAGCCTAAGGTGACATCCATCGGAGTCTCTCAGGCCAGCCTAACGCTGGAGCCCAACAGCAGGGTGAATCAGCCGGCCAGTGTGGAGGCCGTGGCCCCCAGCAGGGCCCCTTTCACACTTAGTAGTGAAACAAGTGCTCACAAAGTGCCGGAGGATCCTGGGAAATTCTTTAACACCTCTGCTGCAGGTACGTTATTTTCCTTTACGGTGTTTGCATTTCATGTACAGTAAGATTTATTTCTTTGTTTTGTGAAGTTTACCATGTTACCTTGTTTATTATTTGTTGTGCTTGTCTGAGGTATGTGGCAAGTGTTTGCTCCAGAACCAATGCCAAATCAAATGCAGTTTTGGGCTTCTAATCCATTTTGATTGTTGAAAGAAACCTGACCTGTTAAACTTCATGTGAAGGTTGCGTGCACTTTATCTTGCACACCTGGCCTAGATTTGGGTTTCTTGTGGTTGTTTGCTTGTCTCTTTGTAATGTTTGAACAAGCACCTTTTTGATTTACAGAGACAGACTGCATCTAAATATCTGTAAAAATTCACTGGCAGTTTATTTTCGGCATAACAAAGATTCAGAACAAAGCAGCTTATCTCACAGAACTTGTATCATAGATTTGGAAAGCCTCATTTTTGAGTGCTTGCAGCTGTTTATGTTGGTTTTCTTTGATTGAGTTGCTTCTTATTTAGTATGGTGTTTTAAGCAGGTTCTGAAAAAGAACTGGTATACACCACTTGACTACATCAGGTGTTTCTGAAAGATGTTCAGCATCTTTTACAGGTCTTTATGGTTTCCTTTTTTATTTTTGTGTCCACTTTTCAGTAACAGAGATTTAAAGATAGTTATTAACATAATGGTTTAATGTTGATATATGAAATATGAGTTTCATATATTTTTTCAAGCATTTATATAGCTTCACGTGACGTTTATATCACTCTCTTGCTATTGCTGAAGATTTTTTGTTTGTTTGAAGAGTTTTGCTGCTGTCGTATTCCCATAATATCCAACAAAGTATCACATTAGGGTAGGGGTGTGCGATATGACGATATTTGATAACGAACGATTAAAATCACTGCACGATCCACTTTTTCGGAATAATCCTTACATCGTCCTATATAGTGCCCGATCTGACATAAACTTACTTTTTCATGTATGTTTGCGATAAAAGAAAACATTGTTGAGGGATCACCCATCATTGGCTAAGTATTATTCTGCTGTAAATGCTCAGGACACCAGCCTTACAAGCTTTACATCTGTTTAAGTCCCAGTTTAATACCAGCCTAATGGATACACGGGTTTGACTCATACAACAGCCTGAAGCTCTCTGCAGACCAAGAAATGAAAATCTTTAATTGGCTCAAATCCTATTTTACATTTCCTCTCCATAATTGCTTTTTCAGGTCGGTACTCCTCCAGGGTCTTGCAAATCATTTGGCTGACTAAGTAATCAATGAGGTGAACTTGGAGGAAAGTTTTAAAACACTGACACCGTGTCAGTGGCAATGTTAATACAAGGAGAACATTTAGACGCCTGTGAAGCGTAGCGTCTGGACTGATCTCCATGTGCTGCTTATCTCATTTAGGAGCACAGCACAGCGAACTCATCACCCTCTGTCTTTATTCACTCCATGATGATTCTTCTAAAACAGTGCATGCTTATGAGGAAGGTCTCTCAACTTTGGACTTTGGTTGGATCGTCCCATTATCTGATGTGACATTAGAGAAACAATTCACAGACAAAGGTTTAATTCTTTAATGCAAGATCCAAAAAATATAACAAGAACAGTTTTGATAGCTTTAGTGGAAAACAAATGAAACAATAAAAATTGTATACATTTCAACTACTATTGTATTAATTAGGGATGAGTCATGAATCCCGAATATTCAATTCGTTTTTTAATTATAGAATTTCGAATAGTGTTTGCGATCTTAAACAATTTGCCGTGTTTTCATGAGTAAGGTGTTCATGTAACCAAAGGGTAGCTCTGCCATTAATGATGCACCTTAAACCTTAAGGCTGTTAATTAAGAGACAGTAGAGGAAAACAGCGAAAGACTGGCTCCTGTAAAGTGTTCAACTCATTCACTCATAGACACGCAGATGACATATTTAAATAGTAGCCTAATAATCACGCACAAACAAGCACAAGGACAAACGATCTTCACACAAACAAGCGGCTCTGTCTTATACCAAACTGTATCGCACATGTGCGAAATAAACATACATTTTATATTTTAAAAAGTTTTTAAAATATGCTATGTAATATATAAACACTAATATACATTTTTACATTTATAGTTTTTAAAGTATAAAATGTATGTTTATTTACAAACTCTTAGGTTTTTATGCTTAATTATTGCCAATAAAACAGTAACATCCACTGACGGATACTGTGTTGTGTTGTCACGGGAACATGCCAGCTGAAGATAATGAGGAAATAACGTTGCACTCACTCCCTTTGCTGAATACATTCAAAATGTCTACATAATGGCACGCACATGCCCTGTGCACTACAAAGTCTAAACTACAAGAGCTCTGCCCTTCAAGGGAGTAGGGCATAGGAATAATTACTTAATTTGGAATTTTATTCTTGACAGCTCATCACTCCTATGGTTGAATATCTGTTTTTGGATACATTCTGCACACATTTTGTTCTGTGGGGCAGCTGTTCATGAACACCTCCGGTGTGACTGTTGTAAAGTGATTCGTAGGAAGCCGCAGAGATGACGTGTTACCTGGAAGTGCTGCGCTGGTTCCCTCGACCGAAAGCTTTTGAAAAATCACAAAAAATAAGATCTGTGATTAACAAAGGTTTATTATGTTTACACGTTTTGTCTATCAAGATAATCTTTACAAATTAAAACAACATTTGTTACTTTTGAAGCCGAAATACAATCTAACACGATGCTTTAAATAGACAACACTTAGGTCGCTCGAGATCAACCTCACTACCAAGCCTCTGACAACTCTTTCAAACTTTATTTAAAAATGTGTTCCCTTTAATTACTCCATCAATGAATCTGGGTCTACGTCTTTAAAATTTTGTGCCCAGGTTGCATTTAGGGATGGGTATCGTTAAGATTGTTACGGTATTCCTACACTTATTGATACTGATTATTGGTCCGGTACTTAAAGGCTGTGTAGGCAATCCTGTCCAGAAACGTTTTTTGTCATGCTGGTTGGAAGTCTCTTAACATCCTGATAGCAATCAAGAAGTAAAGCGAAACATTGGTATTTTTATAATTATACATCTTCTGTGAAAGGCGTAGGGTCAAAATACGTAGGACCAATCACTGCCCTCGGTCCGAGGGCAATGATATGTCGTGTGTACATTTTCAGTCAGCGTATTTTGCATCCCATTGCGCACCCTGTTCACAAAGACATCATACGTCATCAGCGGGCTTATGTTCAGGCAGCGGGACAATGGCAGACAGAGAGCAGGTACCTGGAGATTTTCGTTATTGTAGTAATGTAATTTTCTTTGTACTGTTATGTTTTCTCACCAGTTGCGATCCGTGACTTTTCTTCAGGGGAAGCAGTAATGCGAAGCTCGGCAAAACATGTAACGTATTTAGCCCCTCATGTCAAAATACTTGTCAATAAATATTGGGACATCGACACAATTCTGACATTTTTGACTCTATACACCACCACAATGGATTTCAAATGAAACGAGCAAGATGTGCTTTAACTGCAGACTGTCAGCTTTAATTTGAGGGTATTTACATCCAAATCAGGTGAACGGTGTAGGAACTACAACAGTTTGCATATGTGCCTCCCACTTGTTAAGGGACCAAAAGTAATGGGACAATTGGCTTCTCAGCTGTTCCATGGCCAGGTGTGTGTTATTCCCTCACTATCCCAATTACAATGAGCAGATAAAAGGTTGTTTAGTTGAGGTGCTCCGATTGATCGGTCGCCGATCATAATCGGCCGATAATCACTGTGGGAAGTATGATCGGCGGTCTCTAAAAGGCCGATCCAGAAAAGCCGATCAGATGACGCAAAATTGAGAGACATTTATTTTACGCGCTATGAAAATGGCTTCACCGGTCTGGCAATTCTACAAGGTGTGTGAAATAGACAATGCATGATCAATCTGAAACGTGTGTACTATGCGAATTCCACGATGCGGGAAGCACCCAAAACATTTTTACACCAGCGACCTCTTTAGACATTTGAGAGTTAGTCACGTAAGGAGTGCGAGTAGTTTTTAAAAGCTAGCTAGCTCAGAGTGAGCCGGCAGTTCAGCAGCTCGAACGCCACTCAGCTGCAAAGATCGCGTCAACCGAAAATTATTTTTTTCTACCAGTGATGGAAAAATCTGAAGGCAATCTGTCATTTTGACGGACTACAATAAAGGCGATTTGTAATTCCCTATTTATCATTTCATGTCATTAGAACGTGATCGTGAATGGACTGAACGTGATTGTGAGCAGAAGAAGGTAGGCCATCGCGAAGGGACGTGTGTATCCTATTCATTAGCTTACTCTCAATTGCCTGCTCAGTTTTGCGAAACGCGCATGTGGTCAACAGAGACTCAAGGTGCATATGCATCCATCACTCCCCGCATCCCGTGCACGCATACACACAGGCGCGCTGTGGTGCCGTCTTTACAGAGTTTTTACCTCATAAAATAGCGTCTTTTTGGATAAATAATAGCTTTCAGTAAGTGGAAAATGCCTCTCACTGCGTTTTCTCTGTTCAGTGAAGCAGCACATATATGATCAAACCACAGCTTTCTTGTGAGTACAAAACACCTTTTACAGGCACCTGTCATTGCTACTGAATGGACATATGAACATAAACATTTGCTTGTAATTAGATTAGTATTTTATGTCCGACAACAGAAACATTGAATAATAAATGAAAAGTCTAAATCTAGCGCAACCTCACCTCAGCTGTCAGTAACAGAGACATTTTTAAAAGCATCAACCCCACTGCAAAGAAAGTAAGAAGCATATAGAAATATCAGATTATCAGATAAAATAATGTAATAAATTTGCTTTGATCACGGCCACTTTATATTGTTGAAGACAAAGGATTTCTGGGACTCATGTCACAGGCTGCTATGTTTTATGAAAATATGTGGTAACACTTTCCTTAAATTTATTTTATTATAAAAGTAGTTTTAAAGAATTGTAATGCACATTTTTATGCATTGTAATGTGTTATAGATAATTGTTATTACAGTTTATACATTATAACACTAAGCAATTCATTGTTACACTACACAGTTTAAATTGGTTATAATTCTTTACAACTACATATAATGCATTACAACACACATTATGAATATTAATAATGCATTTTACCCTTTAATATCTCTTTATAATGCATTATACATACATGCTTTAAGGAAAGTGTTACCAAATATGTTACTTACTAATGTTCATTTGTTAATTCATGAGAATTTCTCTTCTGGTACTGAGAAAGCTTCAAATAGCTCCTGTAATCGGTGATCGATATCGGCCGATTCAGCTTTCAGTGATCGAGAATCGGTGATCGGCTCCAAAAATCCTGATCGGAGCACCCCTATTGTTTAGATTTTTTTCTAAATTATTTTCAGAATTCGTCCTTGGAAAAGTAATGGGTTGCTTAATGGTAGCTCATCATTTGAATATTGTTTAGCCAAAAGAATGCCGTTTTAGGTGGTCGTGACCGATATAAGCCTACTTTTTTCTTTTTGGCTTTTGAGAACCGAATGAATAGGGAAATGTTCAGAAAGTAGTGATATAACTCATTGTGTAAGTGCTCTTGTGTAACAGATGATTTTCAGACTTTACAGCCTCTCTAATGCTACGTTCTTTCCATAAACCACAATGGGGCTTGTTTTGTCCTGTCTCCGAACTCTTGGTAAATAGACTTAATTGTTGGTATTGGTGCAGTGGTGGATGGTTACAATAATGGAAGTGAGTGTTGTGTGTGCGAGTGTTGTGTAACTACAGATGATGTTTTGACTGCCAAGATGTGATTGCTGTTTTAGAGACCACTAGGCAGTGTGTTTAGTTTGCTCTCTCGACTTATCAAGCATACCATAGAAGACATGAAAGTAAACCTCAGATTTTTTGTTTTTTTTGGGTGTTTAACAATGGATGTTCATGTTTCAAATATGAAAAAATCGCTTTATATTTCACATATTTCAAGTCTATTGTTCACCGCTGTCCCTCTTCTAACAAAACGACTGTATTATTTCCGAACTAAATAAAGTCACTCCTTCCGAAACACTCTGATTGGTAAAGCTGACCAGGTCTGTCGTGATTGGCTCCCTGCTTAGAGTGTGTGATGATTTCCCACCCATACCATATTAGCGAGCTTCCCCTTCTCAGGCTGTTGTGATTGGTCGTGCCCCTCTCAGGCCACGTGTATTCATAATCTCTGGTTTTGAGCAATACACAGTACCAATGGCGTCAACTTCACTTAATCAGTTAAAACATGTGGATCCATCAAAATGTAACAGAGGTCTGCTAGTGCATGTGCAAACGTGAATCTTTGTTAGAGATCGAACATTTTTTCCTACTATGGCAATGGAAATTACATCGGACTGAATGGCGTCAGCCGTTATATTGATTAACAATAATAACAGAAGCGTTAGTTTTGCCTGTTTATAATGGACCCAAGTTGGATAATAATACAAGCAGATTGACCAGGAGAAATTTGCAAACAGGACTTCAAAGGATGTTTCATAGAAGTGTTACACACAATATCTGTGTATTACACACAACAGCTTTCACAGTCGATGTTAAAGTCATGGAAGCTGTTATTTGACCGTTGATTATCTTAGAATGTGTGTCGCTGAATTCTTATTACCAGCTGTAGGACTGTGATAAAAGTAGTTAAGCGCGCAGCTCAGTCAAATGTTTACAATCTCTGATAACCAAACACTAGTCCAGTGGCTCTTCCTCTTCTCAAGAAGACCTCGCCCCTTTTTTTCATATTCTTTTGGGCGGAGGTTATTAAAAGCACTTGGAATAGTGACATCATGTACCCGGGAAGTAGAGGGCTGTACAAAGTGGCCTTTAAATAATATCCTGTCTGTCCCGGGACCATGATTTTAAAGTTCAGAAACATTCTTCCAGTCAACCAAACTCCTGTGGGTTAATAAACATCTGAAGTGAATCACTGGATTAATCAAACTTTATGTATTTCTAACTTTTTAAACTATAACACTTTTGTTGTTAAGGTTGTATGCGTGTTTAAATGCGATATGAATTCCATCAAAAGCATGACCTCTGAATTTACAGGTTTGGGGAAAATTGACGAGAAATAATTTCCTTTTCATTCTTTATGTGCTATCTATCTATCTATCTAGTCACATACATTGATTGTCTGGGAGGGTAATGCTTTGTAAAATTTAAAAAATGTTATATATAAATATAAATAAATGTATTTAAATCTTTTAAAAATTGACTTTGGCAAATAACCTTTGTTAAATGTATAGAAGTATTTGTTAATATTAATGGGCCAGAGCTCTAAAAAAAGATTTATAAATACTCACTCATTCATTGTTCGTTAATGTTAGTTAATACCTTTATATGATAAACTAATTTTAAATGGGCTTTTTTGTGAGACGGTTTAATTTCTATGAAGCATTTATTGGAGAATAATCCTGTCAGACGCGGACGCTGTTCTGAACGTCATCACGTGCGCTGTTCTGAACGTCATCACGTGACATTCCCAAACAACACGGAGCCATCTGCATAGCGTATTAAATATCTATTGTCTTATTTAATCAGCAGATTTACAATGTCCTGACTAAAAACATTTTAAACACACATATGTAAATAGTAAGCGGCATGTAATTCATTAATATACATTTTAACCGCCATCCGGTGATGAATGGACTTTTGATGCTTGTCAGGGGCAGGATGCGCAACACTTAGACTTGGAGCAGGAGAGCTACTCCGGCTGCTACTCGCAGTGGAGTGAGTTTTGCCATCTTTAGTTCCCTGTGAGCGCTTAAAAAACGCAAATATTTTATTTTGGTTTTCATCTGATTGAAGCGACATATTTCCCGCCGCGCGCTCTCTGTCCGCTAATGTTTGTTTGTGTGAGCGCGTGTGCGCACTCATTGGGATAATTGTAAACGCGCAAACACAGACAGAAAAGACATGCCATCGTGGAAATAAGATAAATAACATATTACTTAAGGGTTATTTAGTTTGTTTAATAAAATAACAAATTGTAATCTGGCGCTTTAAAGAAAATCAAATCAAATTTACTTGACGTCCAAGGGTGGCGGGGCGAGCCGTTAGGAGGGCGGGGCGCCCCCCTTATATAATGGTAGGGGAAACACTGTTACTTGTAATATTTTAACAAAGAGTTACTGGTTTGAGTCAGTCCGATGAATCCATCATCGAATGAGCTAACTTAATCCTGTCTGCTTCAAAATGAAGCAAGCTATGTTTAGTAATTCAAAAGTCAGCTTCAATACACAGGCGTTTCTCTGTGTGCAGCTTTTCTGTCCACTTCGAACGATCTAGAGGTAGCTAAGGTTTCACGTTAGAGCTGGACCATTAATACCAAAGCTCAGAAGAATTGTAATTTAAATATTCTTATCCGCATTCGTGAAGTGCTTTTTACAATAAAAATCTATTGTTGTTATTTAACTATTCTAATTAGATACTTTTCGAGTTAATTGGATTCTTAAAATAAAGTGTGATATTTTATAGTAGGCTAGATCACTTCACTTTTAGTTCACTAAAACACTTGAATTGTTTTTGTAAGTGTGAACCTTAAATCAGCAACAACATGACTTGATGGGGGAAATTGTTTTCATGGCCCTCTAGGTAAATTCAGCTTTGAGTCTAATTAGTTTAACAAAAATGTTGTGAAGCGTAGGATTGGTTAGTGGTTGTAGTAACTAAGAAAATGAAAATGGTCATATCAAGGTATATCGCGCTATTCGTGCGTAGTTGAACGCTTGAACATTTTGAGTTTACTCGCTTCATTCGAATGTGAAATTCACTTCACAACAGACGCAAATGTGCATCATGGAAGGGGGCCTCTGCCAGGCGGCTCCAGTCTCGTTGCGAAATGGCGGACATGGATTTTGTTGAGATTTACCAGATTGTGCGACCTGATTATTCTGGTTTCAATAAAAGTAAAAAGATGTAACGTACAGCTCTGGGTATTCGCATACAGCGACGATGATTTCGTCCTCCATTGTTGATTCGGATTTCTGCCTCCGCTCGCTACGTTATAATCTCGTCACTACTAGAGCAAGCTCCTGATTGGTTAACTCGGAGCGAAAATTTGCCAAAGTTCAAATTTTTTCAACTCGCTCGTCAAACGCCCGAAACGCTCAATTCGTGCATCAGGTTGTCTATCGCGTCTTTGCATTGACTTAACATGTAAAACACTCAAGCTCAACGCTTCATTCGCGTCTGGTTAGAAGGCATCATCAGTTGTTATATTTAGTCGTTACGAATGAATGTTGCTTTGCTGAATGTGTAAAGGTGTTCCATCTGGCTGACGTTTTACAACTGATTTCTATTTCTTTAGGAAAGATCCCCAGTTGGTCCATCGAGAGCACAGAGCGCCACAGCAATTCGTGGTACAAAAACCCTTGTGAAAGCGACACCAGACCTTTAGCCCAGACCACCACATTAAAGTCTGAAAAAACAGAGGATAAAGATTCCTATGATGCCTGGAGCGCTGTGGTTGGTCTTGGGGCGCGCTCCACATCCCTCTACACCGGCCCTGAAGACCCTCCATCTACCATGTGGCCGTCCAGTAGTTACGCTCGAAGCTCTCAGGGCAAAACATCCACGGAGACTTACTTGGAGAAACTCGACCGGGGAGATTTCTACGTTCCCGTCGAGCCGTCGGAAAGCGAAGACCACTCTCAGTCTCTGCTCAGGGCGTCTAACTGCCGGACGTATTGCAGACCCAATAAAGGCAAGCAGCCTGGTGGAGCAGATGGCAGTGGAAGCGCCTCTGGTCACAGCTTCGGTGGAGTGTCACAGAACACCGAATCTGATGGTATCGGAAAAACATCAGCGAGCAGAGGTCGGACAAGAGACTACACAGTGCTGCACCCATCTTGTGTTTCCATGTTTAATGTCACCTTTCAGGACTCAATCGACCGCGGGATGGAGGAATACACATCCAGTTCTCCAGCGGCTGACCAAGGGGATGCTGGAAGACTGAAGAAGACTGAAAGCAAACCTGTCAGGTGTGGTGTATAAGCTTTTCAGTTGTTGTAGATCCAGTATTTTATTGTTGGTGAACAGTAAAGTGTTTAATTATTGTAATTTCTAATATTTGAAAACGTAATTTTTTTGATGACGCTGCTAGTGTCGATTTCAGCATTATTCTCTTTTGTGCCAGAACCATAGTATGGTTTTAATTCAAACGCAATTACATATTTTGTAAGGTTGGGGCCTAATTGTAATTGTTATAATCTAAACTCGCAGACAACTTGAAGGGTTTTAGTATTGTTCACATTTATGAAGGATATTAGTTAACGTTGTTAACTATTTTACATTTATGCATTTGGCAGAAGGTTTTATCTAAAGCGACTAAAATTGCATTATCTTATACATTTGTTTCTAAGTATGTGCAATCCCCTGGGATCGAACCCATGACCTTGACGTTGTTAACGTCATGTTCTTACCAATGAGCTACAGCAAAGCTTTTAACAACCATTAAGCTTTCATTATAAACATAATGAAATATAAATCATTATATGATTTAGTATATAAGTACATGTATAGTTTCAGTTTTCTGGCTACGGTGTCCAGATTTTTCTCTTTGCATCACTAATAATCACAAAAAAATACGTTACACAATGAACAGTTTGTATTTAATTGAAAATGGGATCGAATTAATAGATTTTCATTGTGAATTAAAATGAATCTAATCATCTGAGATTGCAAAAATCTAATCAAAACATGTTAAATGAAATTTATTCAATTTACTCTACTTAAAGATTCACACCCCTTGTAGTAAGGTATTGATTTCTTTTCTTTTCTTTTGCTAGTTTTGTTCATTCAATATTTGATAGATAAGTTTTGTTTTTGTTTGGTTCAGTTATGAATTGTTAGGGAGTTTCTAATGAATGAATTATTGGTAAGAAAGTTGCTAGTTTTCTTCACTCATTCTTTTGTAATATCTTTTATTGAAACGTTTTTTTATTCATTAATTGATAGGGAGGTTTTGTTTTAGTTTTCTTCATTCTTGTATTTGTGAGAAGAAGAATGTTGCTCTTTTTGCAACAGACATTGGGCAAGGAATATTTCTTAAACAGCGCTTAACATCACTGATCAACTTTGAAGATCAAATGTTGTTTTCCATTTTATAATTCAGTGGTTCCTCTCAGTTCCTCACTCCACCATGTAATTGTATGTGCATAGAAGAGGTTCTGACTCCTTGTCTGTTGGGTTTCTAGTAGATCCGGACCCACGCAGAGCAAAGTAAAGGGCAGTAAGCTGGAGCTCTTCGGGTTCGATGACACAGACCTGCTGGCTGAGGATGAAGACGAGTCTTCTTCAGGATGCTCCAAGTACAGGATCAAGTACTTTGGTTTTGATGACCTTAGTGAGAGCGACAGTGAAGATGAGGGTTCCTCTGAAAGGAGGAAGACTAAGAGAAAAGCTGAGGTGGGCATAGCAAGGCCGATGGCTCCTATGGAGACAAATGAAGACAGTCTTCAGCCAAAAGAGATTCAGAATCCTCAGAGCAGCCACGCAGCAGATCAGAGTCACGGCCCTAAACATGGTCAGTATTTTGTGCGTTTGTCTCAGTTGTTGCAATTGCATGCATTGCAAGCAGTTTTTGCCTAACAAACAAGATAAACAAGTATCTTTTCAGCTTTTAGTCCATGTATTCATAGCATTAACTGCCTTCACTTCTCAACAAGGCAAGGAACATGTTTTCAGAAGCCTTGTATGTATGTTTGCAGTTTTACGCTGTTCAGATCCTCTGGAGTTCCCTGAAGTCCACTTACCCTCCATGTCTGAGACAGTCAGGAAGATTCTGGTGAAACCTCAGGAGAAAGTGAAGGACAGCAACAGGAAGATCTTCAGTGGGCCTAAAAAGGTAAGTCTGACACCATTGCTTTATATTCTGCCCGTCTTCCCTAGGGTTCGACTGATGGTTTGTTATTGCGTTTCGGGAAGATTGCGTACATTGAGCATCATATCATTCATTGCTGAGGGATTTTATTGGCCATTTCACCAGTAAATGGTGACATCGTCTAAAGAAATGATGTAGACATTTGATTTGTTGTCCTTTGGTGTATTTAGACAAGCAAGTATAGTGAAGGCAGAATGTGAAAGGAGCATAACACTGCTTTCATCTGCTTGGCTTTTATCTGTAATGACAGTAATGTTGTTATGTTGCTCACCCCCGCTGTCAGCTCCACCATTATGATGGCTGCTACAGCCTCTGCTCTATATGAACAGACCACTCTGGAGTTATGATTGATTCACAACTTGAAACGTTAAAATAATTTCAGCATATCACCCTGTTAGCTTTTGGCATTATCATACTTGCAAACTAGTCACGTTTTTAATAAAAAATAAGTAATTTATTTGAATCGTGTTAATCTGAAGTTTTTTTTTTCCTGTGGGGGTTTTAGCCGTCTACTCTTGAGTGTCTGAAACGTCTTTAGTCCAGCACCTGGATTTGTTTGTCCAAGACTCCAGGACTAACTAAAGTCTGTATTTAACCACCCAGCTGTTTAGTGTATTTAAAAAAAAACATTGGCATAACAATGATCACTCATTATTTTATCAGCAAAAAATTGAAAAACCTCCTGGGGTACATGTATCTTCCTTCCTAGATAACAGCCCATGGTGAGAAATTTGTGTTTTGTCTATTGGAGTCTATTTAAAAATATATTTACAAAGTTTCATTGACTAAACGAGATGGTCCACAACATTACTAAACCATAAAAGTCTGGGTTAAGAGAATTCTGAGAATTGTTTCTTAACACATGATAGATGTTAGAAATGTGTTGCTTATTCCAAAGACTCAGAAGTATGTAGTACTGAATTGTGAAGTTAAACCGTTATACAATTTTTCAACAATTCTCTGTTCATGATTTTTTGGGCGGGGCTAAAACGGGGGTTTGATGACACAATGGAGCGTCCGAGCATGCATGGCCCCTCCCCTATCACTAGGGCGCTAAGCATCAGGTGTCTGCTCAATCACCAGCTCAGGGTTGTAAGCTTTTTGCACACGCTCTCAGGCTCTCACCCTGCCCAACTAAACAAATCTCACGCTAAATAACAAGCAAATGGTAACGCAGATGCGATGGATGGAGGAGAATAACTCAAACGGAAGGAGGATCACTGCACGTCGTGCTTCAGTGAATGATGTTTAATTAACAAATTTCGAGTCAAGCGCAGGCAGATAATCCACCCGGTTTGGTCGCTATCAGCAATCTCAGCATCTACCTTATCAGCTCAAGAGAGAACCACTACAAATAGACAAAACTGTCTTAGGCCATGATCACACTTGACTTCTTTTTTGAAGATGCTGTTTTAAATTATAATCCTATGGTGTAAACCGTGTTTTCTAATAAAGTCCTGAGTGCTTTTTTAAAACGCCAGCGCCTTTTGAGGTTGAAATACTTCAACTTTCTGAAAAAAAGTCCTGTCAAGCACCTTTGTCACAGCTAACCCATGACAGAGACCTGTTGTTTCCAAAACAACATGCGAGGAACGTGATTGGTCGGGAAGGCTCAAGCTCATAAAAATAAAAATAAAATGGCGGCCGTTGGAGCATAGTTGTAAATTTAATTTTCACTTTCAATAACTTTTGATTGCATTTCTAGAGAGAAATTAGTATTAAGTGTTTCAATATGTGATTGGTTATAGCAAAGACATCTCTGTTTGTAAATCAAATAGAATTCTGTACGCTGCCTAAAAGCGTGTCTCACTTAGCTGCCTCCGTGTGCAAACGCTGTCTTTGAACATTGCCGGCTGCTATTTGTAACCACAAAGCGCTCTGGGTTTGTGCTAATACTGGGCCCGAAGCCTTCTGCCCGGACAGGGTGCCAAATACGCATTCCTTTCAACATGCTCGTGAATTATCTATTGATGAATATCGCACGCATTGATGCTTGAATTCAAATCCTCCCATAAAACGTATTCACATAATTCACGTTTTGCCTACTCTGCTGGGGACTCAGTTTGAGCGACGTGAGTTTACGTGGCTTCAGCGCCAACAACGGACACGCCCCCAGCGTTTGAGAGCAGAGAGTCCTGCTTGTTTTTTAAGATTTTGATAACTTATTTTATTTACTTGGATGATTTTTCTCCATTCAAATTTGTCTGGGTGGTTAATTACACACTTTTCTGTTGTATAACAAACTCGGAACACATATTTTAAAGTCACTTTACTTGGACTTTAAACACGCTGTATGTCTGCCTCTGGCAGCCCGGTTTTCTCCCCTGACTAAGGTCTATTGCACATTTGACCACCCAACTGTTAGTGTATATATTTTTTAATAATTGCATCAGTGATTCACTCATTATTCTGCCCACACTGTGGTTTCTTCATTCTGGGGGTCCGGTGTCTTTTGGCCATGTATTTTTAAACCAATCAGTTGGTTTGTTGCTGCGAGGAGGCGTTTCACAGCGATGCAGCCGACAGCAGGGGCTCAGTAGGAGACTTACCCTGATCGTTGATGAATAACTCCAGCTACAATTTTAATCTGGGAAGCCTTTGTTCCTCTTTCCTGAGCTTTTAACACGCTAAGGAAAGACATGTTTCTAAGGAAAGACATGTTTCTAATATTTCAGGCTAATTGAATTAGAGCGCATGGCTGTTAGTGCAAAGGTGCTGGTGTGTTTAGTCTTTTAATTCTTCAGCATCGTCATTTGGTCACAGCTGTTCCAAATGAGTGTGACGGCTTGTAAACAAAGCTGAAGTCAAAACTGCCTCATTATTCCAGCGTGGGCTGAAACATTCGCGTTTATTTTCCTGATACTCCAGTCATCTGACTCTTCTACCAAATACCGTCTGTTTAACACATTGAATTTTCATTTGTTTAAAGTCAATGTAGACATTAGACATTCTGTTTGTGTTTTGACGCCTCGTTAATGGATATTTTTGGCTTTGTCAGAAAGACTATTGTGTTGATGCAAAAACTGTGTTTCGGGTTCGCAATAAGTGCAGAATATTGGCAATACTACAGTAATATTTTTTTAAATTTGAGTAATACTGCTGTAATGTTTTTTAAATCTTAATTGCAGACGTTGAAAATGTGGATGTGCTTGTCCGGTTTACAACCGCTTTTAGGTCAACGTGTTGTTCCATCTAATAAAGGAAATTGTGGATTAGTCAACTGAATGGTACAGTTGATACTATTGGACACTCAAAACAAATCAATGGTCCATTAAACAGAAAATGACTTTTAATCTTAAATAAAAAAAACCTTATAAGAAAGTATTTTTAAAGCTCAGTTCTCGCATTCATTACCTTTGTATCAGTCATGGATCCCTCTGAAATAAAAGTTGGAGTGTGGAATTGTTTTGTAGGTGAAAGATGTGTAGACATTTCATATCAAACTGACATGATAATAGTTTCACTTAGAGTTACAATTACAATGTCCTTAATGTCCTAGTCTTTCATTGTTGTAACCGCAGAATCGGTGTGGCAACATGATGCTACTGTCAAGCCACCAAGAAGTTCTAAGGGGCACAGTTCTGACAGTTGACGAAATAATAACCAGGGTCCAGATTTTGCAAGGGTGTAATTTCACTTTTATTCTGTGTGTGATGCAGTCAGCACTCAATGGAAGAACAACTAAATATTCAAGTTTTTCACGATGCTAAATACAGTGTCATGGCTGGTACAGTTGCCCTTGGAGGGGCATATTAAAGCAATAGCCCATTAGAGTTTGTGCTGTATGTAATGCATAATGGTAAAATAATGAACACGAGGCCTCAAGTTGCTAATAGCATGGTTACAACAGGACTAGATGGATCTAACTTCTTGGCAGAATCATTCCCAGACTTTAGAAGGGGATTCCAACTTGAGAAAAACACTTTTGGGGGCCGTTTTGATTTGCCTCTGAAAGACGCCTTTATCCCAGCGTGAGGAGCTCTGTACGGGGTGGAGCTCGACTTTGACTCCCCGCTATCTTGAAGAACACTTCTTCATTAAAGAAGATTAAAACCAGTCTCCAGCAGAGGAGCATTCAAAGCCAGACTCTTTCTCTTTTCATTATTATTAATAAGCCAACCTTGGCGTGCCCAACGCACTGTTTTTGCATCTCCTATGGTTGCCAAGTTCACTTTTATCACCCCCTCCTCTCTTGGCTGTTTGCGCACAGTCAGTCCCTGCTGTTTGACTCAATCTGGCATCCTCAGCGAGTCGTTCACATACAGAGTGTTCCTGCAGTCTGCTTTGCACAGCTCCCGCTGAGACAAATGACCTACGCTTCAATTCACACTCCGCCAACACAAACAAGCCGAGAGATGTAGCACTTCTTAATGACTTTTAATTACAGACTTGATTACAGTTGGAGAGGGGATAAAGCAATCTTTGTACAAAGTGTAGCAGAAGGTTGGGTATTTACAGACAATTATCTTTACGTTTAGAGTAGTTTTGGATGTATTGGATGTATTCTCAGTTTTCACACTGGTTTGAACGCTAAGTTTCAAACTCGAGTTCAGTTCCATCCCCAAGGTCTCAGTTCACATTTTATTTGGCCATAAATCATATTGGGTTTGATTTATTAACACTAGTACCACCACAAGTGCTATCGGAAGCCATTTACTACAATGTTGTTGGTTTTCGTAAATTTTGTGTGTTTTATAAGGCTGTTAGTATCGCTTCTATAACGGCAGGTTTCTCCTGGGTCCTAAAGAACACCAGACACATGCAGACAGACGATTTTCTTTTGCGTTTAAATAAACGTCTGGTTGCTTAAGGTTCTATTCAATCTGAACAAGAGAAACTTTTACCTATTGGCCCCATTTTGCCATGATTAATGTTAATGTTGTTTATTTGATGTTCATGAAAACAAGTAAAATCCATACCAAACTTTATTTTATCAAGACTTATTACAGGTATCAGTACATTTTGGACTCCAGCACATTTTAACAAAACCCTGATAATACTGATAACCGTGATGGGAAATTAGTATATTGTTACATCTCTAGTCCTGTAACAATATCAGATCAATAATCAATAAATGGGTTTTGTGGCCCAAAAATGTTAAAAAGTGTTACAATTGTGATATCTATTGAAACAATAACGTCATAACTAATGCTATTGGTTAAATGCAGATGTCATGTTAGATTTTGTTTTTTGGTCAGTTAACCGAGGTCTGTGAAACAATTATCTGAAACTAATCGTATGCAAAAAAGTTTTGTTTGCATAATATATGTGTGTTTACGGCATATAATATTTATGTACCTATGTATATATAAATATAATTATAACTATAAATGTTTAATAAATAATTTATCTGTTAATTTTTTATATATATATATATATAATTTTTTAATTTATATATACATAATTATACACTCTAAACGCACGTATTATAGAAACGAAAACATATATTTTGCATATGATAAGTCGCGAAAAAACATTTCACGGCTCTAAATGAATACAAAGAAAAGTGGAAAGAAAGTTTAAAACACTGTGGTACTTAATGCAGAAATATTAAATGGGTGAAAAACCGACACCTTCTTGACAAAGTGTCAACCAAATATTGAAACCGAATTTTTGAGGATTATATTTTTTCCTCCAAAATGAATTTGAATCCACAAATGTTTGTAGACATTATGAAATCTACTACTGCCACTTCAATTCATTGAATTAATACCTGTATCCCACTTTCACTCAGACACTATGTTTAAAACAGCGTTCAAACCTGTGTGAACCAGTAACGTGAAAACAGTGTCAATAAAACTATGTGTTTTTTCGTTTCTGCAGTCGCCTACTAAAGCTGTGTATAATGCAAGACACTGGAACCATCCGGAAGTGGAAGAACTGCCCTCACCTCCATCCCGATCTCAGGCTCCTCCAGTGAGTACCTACACATCCACCCTTATGAACTAACCTTGTGATACTAACCCTACACTACAACTCCTACACAATAACACGCCACTTCACAAAGCCCATATACTGCACTGCAATGTTTGTAGTCAAAACTCCTAACTCTTGGACTCTACTCTCACATGAACAAATGTGAAACACATTATCCACTCTCATTTTCCCTCAGTTCATATCTGTCAGCAGACCAGTGAGCCAATGGGCTGTGATAGAGTATCCCAAGAACTCGACTGTTTAAGTCAATGTGAAACAGACCCTTATTACTTGTGTAATGGGACATCTTCCAAAAGAAACAAGATTGAATGAGTTTTGAATTATGGGGTGAGATTTTGATTGGATTGAACGTCATGTGTAACAGAATGAAGATAGACCCGAATGTGGTTTTGTAGCAGATTGCGGAGCATATGAACATTTTGTCCTCAGAATAAGGCCAAATATATTTTATTTGATATTATATCTGTAACCGTATTATCTGGAATAAAATGACTGTTAACTTTTGGCAAACCGTTGCCTAGATGGCTTTTAGAAGGATTTCACAATTTTTTTTCACAAAGAAAGTTGTACACACTCCCTGGCCCTTGTTTATGAAATATTTGATGCATAACTGCCATTTATAGTTATATGCTCTTAGCAAAATTAACATACCTACAGACTCACTCCTTTTCTTTCGCTTATTTTTGTGATATATCATCAGGAGCAGCGCCGATAACTTTTGAATTGCTTGTATCTGCTTTTTGAACTTTCTTTTTTAGGAAAGCTCTTAATAACTCGCTTTTTTTCTTTTTGAGCTCTTATATCTCAACAATCAGGTCCTGCTAATCTTTCATAAAGCACCAAAAAACTCTTTGCACTATAAAGAAAATTGTTTGGTAAATACACAGCCCTCTTTGCTTCATATAATGGGAGTCTTTGGGGTCCACATGTCTTAGAGTTCCTAAAGCACATAATTCCAAAAAAAGTGGCTCCTGGCGACATGTTGATGTCTTGTGAAGCGAATTGTTCGATATTTTAATAAAACTGAATGTTATTTTTAATAATATTATCCATACTTTACAGCCTCTTCTTCTAGTAGTATTTGGTGGCGGATGGCATACCAGCGTCTGTTGCGTTTTAGAGTTCTAGCTGTAAAGTATAGCTAATATTATAAAAAATGAAGTTCAGTTAAATGAAAAATTTGAACGGTTTGCTTCACAAGACGTTAACATGTCGCCAGGAACCTCTTTTTTTTAATTATGTGCTTGAGGAACTCTTAGACAGGTGGACCCCATATACTCCCATTATATGAAGCACAGAGGGCACAGGATTTACCAAAACAACTTGTTTATTGTTCTAATCAGTAAAAATGTCACCTGGGGGTGAGTAAATTTATTTGTTTATGAAAATCTCAAATTCGACCAAAATCCAAATTTTTCGCTTCTTTTTCCTGTAGCTCAAATTAGACCGTGAGCATTCCGACTCATTATGCCATCAGCACTGGTGTCATTTGCGTTTAAGCTTCTCCTAGGTCATACATCATGTGATGTATGTATCATAGTTTTTTTTCTAGTCCGAGTGTGCCAGAATGCATCATTTGCATGTTAAAAAAATACAACTTTTTTCTTATGGGAGGATGCACCCAGACCCATCTGACCGTACCCATTAGCTCAGCACCTCAGTTTCTGATTCCTATAAACAAAGCCAAGGGTATTAGTGTTTTCAAAATAGTTCATTATTCCTTTTCAAAGGGTGTGGCGTTTAGTCATCTTTGGTCTGTTTTCTAGTGTCTACAGGAAGAATTTATAATGTTGTTTAGCTCTATCTTTAGTTGTCGTTACATAAGCAGCAGTGGGTTGGTTGTTGGCAGCTTCAGGGTGTATGTAAATCACAAACATGCTGTTCTGCTTTAATTCCGAGTTGTTGATTTTTGCACAGGCCGCTTCGTCAGGAGCCAGCAAAGATTCAAACTCGCACAAGGATGATGGGGTGTTCAAAGCTCCGGCCCCTCCTCCCAAAGTCATCAAGTCCGTCACCATCCCAACGGAGCCTTACCAGGACATGGTCACAGCGCTCAAGTGTAGGAAGGAACACAAGGAGGTGAGTGCCGACTTTCAACGCTCCCCGCATGTGTCATTAGTCAAACAAACCGGTAGTTCCCAAACTCGCACCATTAGTTTATTCAGAAATGTTTGGCCACAAGTACAAACAGAGGAGTGTATTAAAAGCACCATAGCTTTTCAACGCTTCAGAAAGCCGTTATACGAATGGAATGCGGTGCAAGAAAATATTAAATATCATCTTCAAGGGTGTAAAGGCAGAGGTTACAATTGATTGTCGCTTTTGAGCTAAACGTTTGGGTGGAAAAACAAGTAGCAATTCAATTCTGTTGGGCACCGGCTTTCTGCTGAGATGAGATATTTGGTGTGCACTACACATTTGAATATTTGGCGACTTTATAGCAGAAAGCTGAGCAGGAGCCAATTAAATTTGAAAGTCAATGGCGTGGAACCAATGATAAAGGCATAAAGCTTAATCTTAATATGCAGACGAAGTAGTGCAGCTGTTTTTGAATGAATGTTGAATTTGAATGACTGAAAATGGCAGCATGCTGGAAGGCCTGGCACAGATGCTGTTTTTAATATAGTGATACACAAAGACTCATATATTTCCAAAAGGCGGTGATGCCAGATGAATCCTTGAATGGTGAAACGGCATTCAAACCCACACACATTTCAGCCCTTAACTGCTTCAAAAGAGCAGTTTTATCCAACATTTTGACTCAACGGCTATTGTAGCCTGTAAGGTTAAAAATGTTTCATAGAAAATGTTAAACTCAGTCAAGGTCTGGTTGTTAAAACAGTTTCACACAAGCAAGGTTTTTTCGTTAGTTACATAGAGGCGAGGCGTTCAAGACTCAAACACTGTTTTTCAAATGTCACGATCGGATGTTTCTGAGGACTAACAAGGAGGCGGGACATGAGCTACCGAGTGGTATCATCTGTAAGCTACGCCCACAAAGAATATTATCTGGAATATTAATCATCAAGCATGGATGACCAGCTATCATAATGAAACCGACAGTGGATAGTTAACGTTAGATTTTGAAAAAAACTCGTAGGATCGAGAAACTTTGTGACTTAATAGACATTTACTAGGTCTTCTAACTCCGTTGTGGTTTTAAACCTTCTGTGTTGTAACTACACTGTATTTCCTTCAAGTTCTCTTTGAAATCACCAGTGTCTTCTCTCTCTGCAGTTGTACACCGTCGTTCAGCATGTAAAGCACTTCAATGACGTGGTTGAGTTCGGCGAGAATCAGGAGTTCACCGATGACTTTGAGTATCTTGCCACGGGTCTGAAGAGTGGCCAACCCCTAAACACACGCTGCCTTAGGTACAGAACACATTTTTCTTCCTTCATCGATATTGACTCTATGAGCCGATGCTTAATTCAATTTGCACTATATTCATATCTCTTTTGTGCAGTGTTATTAGTTTGGCCACACGATGCGCCATGCCCAGTTTTAGGATGCACCTGAGGGCTCGCGGGAAAGTGGCTCAGGTCTTTAAAACCATCATCGATGCACCTCAGCACCCGGTAAGAGGTTTCCTTTCAAAACCCCATAAATGTCATTATTTAAATGAAAGGCAACGTCAAGATTTTTATTACGTGGCTCTTGCATTCTTTGATTCTTCTTGTCTGTTTTCAACCTTTCTCAGAATCTAGCTCTGTGTACGGCCTCGCTGATGTATATTCTCAGCAGAGATCGCTTGAACATGGACCTGGATCGGGCCAGTTTGGATCTGATGATCCGGTTATTAGAATTAGAACAGGACAAATCCACAGCTGATCAACTTACGGCGAAAGAAATGAGCAAAGTCAAAGAGAAGATTCGGAAGCTCTGTGAGACTGTCCACAACAAGCATCTCGATTTGGAGAACATCACAGTAAGCGTGCGCTTTCTCATTCTGCAGTGTGTCTTCCTCTTGTATGCTGGAGCCGTTTGTTTACAGCTGCAGTTCATCCGTAATTTTTTATTATTCTGCTATTCTGTTGACCGTGAGGGGCAGAAATTTGTTTCAAGATTCCCGAAATATTCTGTGTCTGCTCTCTATAGTGGATTCTCTTTCAAAGTTTAATGCAACGTTTTATGGCTGAGTTGGTGGAGTAGTTCATATTTTTGCATCATTTCACTGCTCCATCACAAAAGAAATGTTGTTTTGCCAATATATTTTTATATATTTCTGAGAAAGTGTTTATAATTTTGTTTAATTTAAATGATTTGATCACCCAAATGCTGAATTACTCGGATTACTCGCCTTAAAATTGTTTCAGACTTCTACCACAGACTTTCTTCTGTGGAACAAAAGGAGACGGTTGGCAGAATTTACAGCCTCATTGAACATTTACTCTCATTCATTTATTATTCCCATGGGAGAGAGACATACTGTTTGCATTTCCGTCTTTGAGTGAAGCCATTCTTTCATTACAAAAGTGTCGTCTGTGACATGGACGTCTGTGACAGCTATGAACAAACTTTTTTGAGGCCGGAAATTGATGGCATAGGATGCAAAACATTTATGATTTGTTTATGGTCTATGCATTCCAAGTCATTTTCACAATTTCGCAAAAAAAGATCAATGTTAGCCAAGAGCGTTATTTTGAGGACATTTACAGCTGCAGTATTTACTATAACAATGTAAAAGGCATAAAAACACATTTATAAACATGACAAATGGTAAATAAACATAGAACATTGTGACAACACATTTCATCATCTGTGTCCACAGTACATACCTATTGTCAATCCTGCACTTTACATTTTGTGTTGTGATTTTCAAAACATATTTTCAAAATTGTAGCGCTTTAACAGGAGAACCGACAAATATCCAACCAAATAAAAGTGTAGCAGGTTTTAGAAGGCTGTTATTGTCTTGAAATGTATCGCTGAAGACGGTGAATGTTACAAAAGCAGAGCTTAACTGATCATTGCAGCGGTTCTCAAGAAGGAATGAATATGGAGATGCGGACACACAGGACATCAATCACAGTTATTGTCTGCAAGTCTGTATTTTCATGTAAAAAAAGAAAAGCCGCCATGTTCTTCTTAGTTGTCTCGGCATTGTTACAGCGTTGTCACTCAACAAAGGTATATACGATTTGTTTAGACAGTTTGTTAAGCTAGTAACCATTGCTCATTGAATTCAAATAACTTAATGCTCTTCTCCTTACAATTCATTTGAGCACATCAAGATCTAAAAAAGCACTAGACCTGAAAATGCCACTTTATATGCAATTTTCTACGTTTTTAAAACTTTATGTATATTCATCTAAAGTGTGATCTTTTTTTGCAGTCGGGACATTTAGCCATGGAGACGCTGTTGTCGCTGACCTCAAAGAGAGCGGGGGATTGGTTTAAAGAAGAACTCAGGCTTCTTGGAGGCCTAGATCACATTATAGATAAAGGTATACAGCCGTCACAGAGCACATGTTAACACTGAAATCTGTCTAGAATTACATTACTTTTGTGATGAGGCACATTATTTGCTCTTAAGCAGCTGGGTGGGTAAGAAATCTTCCTTTTTGGTTTCCAGAATATTTGTGTTTGTGACGGGTGTGTTTGTTTGTTTTCCACAGTGAAAGAGTGCGTGGAGAACCTGAGCCGAGAAGATGACAAAGAGAACCTGGTGGCGTCATTGTGGGGGGCTGAGAGATGTCTGCGTGTACTAGAAAGTGTAGGTTTACCTCTGCTGCTCCCTCAGGAGTTACCATTGGAAGATTTTTTTTTACATTTACAATTAAGGTGCTGGAGTTCTGTATTTAATACATAAACTAATATACGGTGGCCCCTTAGAGTCACCTAAACTAGTGTGCATTAAAGGGTACTCCACCCAAAAATGATAATTCTCTCATGAATTACTCAACCACAAGTTGAACACAAATAAGATGAGAATGTTAGGAAAGAATTGTAGGCAAAGGTCCCCGTTTGTTTTCCAAAAATTATTTTATTGGTCCAAAGATTTTAGTTGCTAACATTCTTGTGAATATCTTTCTTTGTGTTCAAACAAACAACACAATTTATGCAGGTTTAGAACAACTTTACAGAAATTCATGACAGAACTTTCATATTGGGATGAAATATTCCTTTAATATGGGGAAACCAAGCTTTTAACCCACGTCATGTAGTAGGACCGGGCAAGAAAATTAATTTAATAGTTTTTAAAAATGCAGTCGATTCAATATCGATTCTCAAAAGCCGTGAGCACTGAACATTCATTAAAGTGAATGTTATTGCTACTACTATCCGCTAGATGTCACTTTTCCTTTTGCAATGGGTGGATGTTACAACAAGGAAACATATTGTTCATTCATGGCTTTTTATTTTATTTTTATACTGTATCTTAAATGTAAAATATCCTGTTTGATCTGTGTGTTTAAAGCATAATATACAGATCTGTTGCTCTTCATTTCATTTTTAATTCACCATTGAACTATGACATTTACTGATCTTTTTTCGAAATAAGATTTGGAATAAATCAATAATCATTTACTCGAATCGAATCCAATCAAACCGAGAGCTTGTGAATCAGAATCTAATTGAGTCGGAACATCAGCCCTATGATGTAGACAATGTTTTAGTGTTCTATTTATTAACAAGCTGTATTGGTTTAACAATTTAAATCTTGAGCTTTTTCCTTGAATTGAACATTTGTGAGGTGTAATGTGAATGATATCTTTAACTTTTCGATACAGGTAACCGTTCACAATCCAGAAAACCAGGCCTACTTGATCGCCTACAAGGACTCTCAACTCATAGTGTCTTCAGCTAAGTAAGTGCACTTGCAGTCTCACTGTCGACTCGCCGCTTGACAGTTATGTAGCAGCAGACCTGCGGCTGTTTTCTGACTCGCTCAAAAAGATTTTTGGCAGTAAGCCCGATACACTGCGGTCTGGCAGGGTGCAGGTCAACCGTGTGCTCTCCACTAGCTTTCCTCATTACGGCGGACAGAGTCCAGACCTATTAACCGCCCCAAAAACAGCAAGAACACTTTATCAAACGGACCAGCGGCCAAGACCATGAGCACAGAGCTGCTGTGCCAGAACACCCCTCTGATACAGCTCAAGCCATGCTGAGATTTGATCAGAAAGATCCAACAATCTTTTTTTTGTGCAATTTCGATGCAAATTCTGAGCAAACCATAGAATGAGACCACAGTGAAGGTCAAGCACTTATAATTATGTATTACGGTAAATACAGCTCATTCTGGTGTTTTTTCCGAGGCAGTCTGACCTCTCTTCCGCAGCTAATGTAATTTTAAGCTGGTGACCCCGCTCTCTAAACCCGGGTGCTCGGAACGATGACGGGGACCTTGAGGAGTCAACAAAGCCGTCTCACAGATACACGTACAGAGCTGCAAGAGCTCCTTCAGCTGGCTTTAATTCAATTAGAGAGTGTGACAGGCCTGCATTAATAATAATGACTTTACGAATGTATGAACACATGAACCTCTAGAATCCCTCATTATGTTACAGCACATTAGTGGCGATTTGGATTCATCTGGTACTGTAGTGAATGTGCCGTGGATGCTGTGTTTCTCTTTCACACTTGTTCTCTGTCTGCTCCCAACAGAGAGGAAGAACTGTTTTTGGTCTACAGAATGCTAATGCAGTCTCTGACAGGCGCTGTGATGTAAATGTGATCCATTAGGATGTGCGCACTTTCCAATAGAGCTGTTGTTTGTAGTGTTACTCTAAACAGCTATTATTTGTGCTAATGAAGCATTTGTAGAAGCACAAACACTTTTTTTTTAGTGTGCAGTTGCAATACATAGTAGGGAATACTCAATATCATATTGAACTGTTCGGTACGACCTCCACGGTTCAATACGTGTAAGTGAATTGTGGTTTTGCTTTTAAATTATTTCTGTGCGCTCAATTACACTATGAACTGGATCTGTCTGTGTTTGTCTGTATCTAATAGCGAGTTTACTTACTCGCACCGC
The DNA here is from genome assembly GCF_015846415.1 of Triplophysa dalaica. Classification (NCBI taxonomy): domain Eukaryota; kingdom Metazoa; phylum Chordata; class Actinopteri; order Cypriniformes; family Nemacheilidae; genus Triplophysa; species Triplophysa dalaica. The sequence continues at coordinate 16,726,530 of NC_079558.1, read as the reverse complement.
ACATTTACTTCCATTACTGCAGTGGTTCTCAAATGGGGGTACTGCAGGGGGTACTTAAGAGAAACTGAGATTTAGGAATAAATATTGAAAATCAATAAATTATTATAATAGTATTTATATATGAAATTAGGACTACACAAAGATGCATAAAAATAAATTGATACATTTAGATATAATAAAGGTTTGACCCTCATTTCACTGTATTTTTATGAAAAATCATAAAATTTGTACGAGTTGATTTTTGCCCAAAGATAATTAAATAAGTAAAATCATTAGGTAACATCATTAGGAACCTTGATATGGAGAACAACAGATGCTTATATCAACATAAGACAGCATGACCTGATAGAACTTTCAACGAGGTTAAACAACAAGAATGAAAGGCACATCTAATATGAATAGAAGCTAATATTAATAGGAATGAATACGAATGAATACGTATGATACATGAACTTTGTATTAAACACAGATGCAATATTTGTAGAGGACAGGACGAAATCCAGATTCTCACAGTTAAATAAAGAGAATTTCTGTAAAATAGTTGATTTTCTTCTCATCTTTTTTCACTGTTCCTGTCACATAAGCATAGAATAATGAAAAAACACTTTAATGTGCCGAAGCGATCAGAACCGAAAACCGTGGGTAAAAAATTGGGTATTGTTGCATCCCTAGTCATAGTTATCTTATTGAGTTGCGAAAGTTGACAGGTTGTCCTTGTACACTCGCTGCTGTACAAAAGTGTGAAAACTGGGATGAAGCTGAACTCAGGATATTGGCTTTCTGGGAGCATGACCGACTGATATTGACTGATCTTGCTGTTACACGTGTGTTTTAGGGCTTTGAGTCACTGTGAAGATATGATCCAGAGGTACAGTCGAGAGGTGAACAGAGGTCTGTGCTCATCCGGAACGCCGTTGCCCTACTGCAGTAACAGTAATGTGGGGAAAGCCGTGGAGGACTGCATGCGCGCCATCATCGGAGTCCTGCTTAATCTCACACATGACAACGGTCAGTACAAGAAGCAATGCAGCAAACAATCCGCTTGATTTGTTCATGTAAACCGTGCTGGAATCTGTCGAGCGTGAGGTCGTAATGCAGACATATAGTTTCATAAGAATCTTGAATGGGGTCTGTTTTGCGGAGTGAAACGGATTGTTGTGCTACTGCAGGGGCTCGAAACACAACAGACAGGGAACATCTCTGCTTAACCAGCACTAATCTCCTATATGCAGTGACTGTGTGCCTTTCTCCGTCTGTCTCTAGAGTGGGGCAGCACAAAGACGGGCGAGCAGGAGGATTTCCTCACCACATCGCTAAACTGTGTGCTCAGGGTCCCGCAGTACCTTCCACAGGAGCAGAGGTTCGACATCAGAGTCCTGGTGAGCACACACGTCTATTAATATACACCCAGAGTTCATTTACGCCCCGTACATGGATTCACAAGACTTGTGAGTTTATGCTAGAGCTCAAAAACAGTGGTGGGTTTCATGTCAAAGATTCCTCTTCATTTTGGAGTTATTTCATTACAGCTACTTATGACGGACTTGCATTACATACTGAGCTCACTTTTGATAATTCTGTGTAATATTGAATGTAGTAAACTCATTAAAATCAATTGGATTTACAAATATTTTACGAAATATTACGTTTAAGTCTACGGAGTTCATTTTTTTAAAATTCCAAAGAATTTTTTTTAAAGACGGTTTATTTTCTATTTCTGATTTTTTGCCACTCAACTTTTAATTTGTCGAATTCAGTGAATCAGTTCTTTACATCATTTTTAGTTATTCATTTAATTTAGTCAAATGTATATTTAAGTTATATTTTATATATATATATTTTTTTCTTTATATAATATATTTAAATGCAAGTACCTGTTTATTATTATTGATGCACTGAAAAGGTAATACAAATATTTAATATTTATATTAAAAGTGTGAAGTGAAGAACCTGTTTGGTTAACATATCCTCATTATTTAAATTAGGGTCTGTGCGTGTTTTAGCTCTTGCTTTAACCAGGGAGGCTAAAATTGATTCAGAATTGAAAAGAAAAAACCCTCCAAGGGATTTCTTGCTTGTTATCAGTGTTGTGGTTACTGTTGGTCTAAGTGAAGTGTGTTATTTTTGTGTGTTTGTGTGTAGGGTCTGGGCTTGCTCATTAATCTGGTGGAGTACAGCGCGAGGAACAGACACTGTCTGGTGGAGCTGCAGATGGAAAGTGAAGTCTGGGACTCTATGAATGTTTCTGACAAAGATCAACTGCGGACCGAAGGGTCACTCAGTGCCATTGCTGCTCTAGTGAAGGTACACACACACACCATAGACGTACTTATTTTTATACTGTGCAAACTAACCTAACCCTTCATCTTATCCGAAGAATCACAGAAAACTTTTGACTTTTTTCTTTTTAAGAAAATCATCATTTATTTAACCGGTTTAGTTTACGGGGACACAGGGAGTGTCCAGCGCTCATTTAACATTAACATTTATGCGTTTGGCAGACGCTTTTATCCAAAGCGCAGTTACAGTGCATTGTACTATACATCTGTTTCCGACTATGTGCAATCCCCTTGGTTCAAACCCGTGACCTTGGCGTTGCTAGCGCCATGCTCTAACCACCGAGCCAAAGGAAAGTTTTATATCACGGTTTTAGCTAGAGGGAAATAAAGTGAAAACTGGAGCCGGCCAATACAAACCAGCTTAGATTCGTCTATATAAGGAGTTTGCCATTGCCAAACAAACACTGACGACAGCAGTTGTTAAACACAATAGAACAAGTGGACTGAACAGAAACGATCATCAAAAATAGCAGCGTTTCACTTCAAAACACTTAAGAAAAAAAAACTACTGTCTATTGTTGGTGTGGATTATGATTTTTATTTGAAAATATCTCTCATATCCCAAAATCAGAAACTGGGGAACAAGGTTATTTTTTACATAGCGTTAACTTTTGAAAGCATAGGGTATGCTAGCTAACTTTGTTAGTTATAGAACTAGCAGTTAACTTTCCGCCAGAAACTAAACATAAAGGAAAGTGTTTGTCATCTCTTTTTATTTAGTTGTCACATGTGCATTAGTGTAAAGTGAGAGGGTACAGTGAGAAGGCTCATGAAATGTGTCAGGTTTGTGTTGAAGTAAATGCCAACGTTTGCCACTGTTAGTACACACAACCATCTATAGATGTATATGCTCTCAGTTTATCTTTACTACACACGCTTAGTTTCTCTGTCTGGTAGATGTAAATGTCAGGCCACTTAACTGGAGGGAATTCAGTCAGTTTGTCCCTGGATCCATGGTGAGCGAGTACAGGTCGACCAGGTTCCTTGCGTTAAAGTTAACTTTTAAAAAATCAATCGCGGTCCTAGACAGTGAGTGACCTTACAGTCAGTGACCTTATATGTTCGAATTTAATCCGATTGAAAAAAAGCAAGCAAACAAAATGTGTTACCTAACATTAGTAATGCGTTCAGGGCAATCTTAATGCCTCCACCTAAGCTCCGCCCACAAAAACGTGTCAAAATGTTTACAATAAATGTGTCTATTATAAGGAGTAATAGTAACGCAATAACACAGTAACTTTGTAATCTATGATGCTACAAAAATGAATGCAGTGGCCAGTCTTTTTATTCATATACACAAATAAAAAAGTTTGCTACTGAAATATAAGATAATAAAGCTTAAATATTCAACTCTTACATACCCTTTTCTCGGATTTATTAGCTTTAAGTAATTTGTATATATTTTAATTGAGCTGAAAAGAATTTCATCAGTCTTACTATGTTTGTGTGCAAATAGCTTTTTCTCCAGCGAGAACATGCAGCCATGTTGGCAGAGACGGAGACTGATGACTTCATCAATGATGCACCCAAACCCCAGCTGGACAAGAGTGGAGAGTGGAAGGAAACCACTGAGGGGATCCAATGGATAGCTTCAGAAAACCAAAGCACAGAGGAGGAGAAAAAGAAGGAAGAGGAGGACGAAGAACTAGATCTCAACAAAGGTACAGACTCGCACATATTTCACAGAGATATTTGACCTTCACTCGCAGCTACGTTCATGATGTAATATTTTATGTGGATTATGACTTCCCTTTAGTGATGAGGATGATTTTAAATTTAATAAATTTATCAACATAATGTCACTGTGCTGTAACTTCCCTGTCATTGTAACAAAAAAGGAATAAGGGTGCGATCACGCAGAACGCTCTTTTCATGTTCGAAAACACGAGGCCACGCTGCTCTTTTGGTGACTCTTTGAAAAGAGCAGCGCGCAGCGGGTTTTTTTATGTTGCTAGGTAACCAGCGAAACAGCTGTCCTGTCAGTCATGGATTGTAGCGCGAGCTCTGGGTAACTCGAAACAGCCACAATATGTTTCTCCTCCTAGTCTCCACAAGGGAAGCCCCGCCTCTCCACTCATTCGATTTGTGCAATGGAAAAAGCACACATGACGTCAAGCGCTTTTCAGTTTATTTTCAACTTCAGGCGCTCGGAGAGCTCTGCCTCAAAACGCTTCCTGCCAACTGAAAACATTAAAAAGAGGCGCGTCTCACAGAGAAAGACGCGTTCTGTCTGATCAGGCCCTAAGTGGGGTTTTTTGTGAAAAAGAAGCTGTGTCATTGTCATTAGGTTCTTAAACCTGCAGTCTATAACGTTGTGTTTAAAAAGTCAGTTATAAGGTACATGAAAGAAAGCATATAACAATCATTTTATGAGTTGAGCTATTCGGAGCGATCAAAAAGAAATGTCCAAGATGCTTTGATGTTTAAAAATAATATTAAAGATGTGCACTCAAATATTTAAAGTGCAAGAACGATTGGTGGTTTAACAAAGTAAGAGTCTTTAAATCAAAACCTTTTTAAAAAAAAATGAAGATTACACAGAATACAAAAATGCATTAAAAACTATCTTTTGTGACTACAGCTCTTCAACATGCTGGCAAACACATGGAGGACAGTATTGTGGCATCATACACTGCACTGCTTTTGGGCTGTCTGTGCCAGGGGAGCCCTGTAAGTATCCCACAAAACTGCTACACATCATTATACTTCATTCATGAGAGATCTAGTTTAATTCTAGTTTAATTTAAAGTTCTTGTTAACCAGAACGGTGCTTACTTACCCAGAGGTAGTGGTAGACCCTTCTCAGGATTGACCGATAAGAGCAGAGCTATTACCAGCGCAGTGCATTTAAGTTACTTTGGTATTGTTTGTCTAAATTGCAGTTGTAAAGCTTCAGAAGAAAGCACAGCGTGTTTGACAGTATTAATGGATTTATTTTTTTAGGATGTTAATAGGTGTGCTGTAGGATAACCTGTAATGGATTTTCACGAAGCTTTGTTGCTTTCTGACTGACGTACACGGTCATTATGTGTCTCAATAATGAACATGGCTTGAATACAAAACGTGAAGCGGCCATTTATCGTTTATTAATCTCGCCCTCCTTTAGAATGTGAACCATGTCTATGGTTTCTCATAAAACAAACACGAAAACCGAAATAAACTGACCTTTAAAGTGAACTCGTGTGGAGAAGCAAGGACTTTGAGGATTTTTGTGTGCGGTTTAAAGCTAAAATACATCACAAGACTTTTGCTCAGGTTTTGCCTAGATTTTCAGTCGGCACCAGTCTTCAGATTTGATCAGTCAGTGTCTTTCTATCTGAAACTTTCAAAAAGTCTATGATGTCTAGTTAAAAAAAAATCTTGTAGTGTATTCCAGTTTAGGTTCATTAGAGCATTTGCAAGGAGTGACCATCTGATCACACTTTGTATTAGTTTGCTTTAACTACTATTGTCATTTGTAATATGTCATTTGCTGTTTCTCTTTCAGACGATTGTGACTACTGTGAGGGAAAACCTGCCGAAAGGGGATTTTTCAGTCATGACAGAGATGCTTAAGAAGTTCCTGAATTTCATGAATCTGACAGTAAGTGCACAGTTCGTGGTATGACTGACATGTCATAAAAATTATGTTAAAAAAATGAACCTGAAACCAGAAAATATAGATTTTTATTAGCTGTAGATTACTGACATTTTGGCCAATAATTGGTATCTGTCGATAAAAGCAATTATTGACAGATAATTTAAAAACGGCTGATGATCACGGCCGTTATATACCCTGAAAAAAGACAGGAAAAGGAATTTGGGCTTTGTATTTAGAAAGTGGTCAGAAACGCACCAGTTTGATGTTCAAAATGAATAATCATTTCATGTAAAGGATAATGTACAGGCAGCCAGTTGTTATCGCAGTGTGATCAGGACCTGATACACACCAGAGAGTCTTATATCACACTGAAGGGGCTTATTTCGCTGCTTGTGCATTATCCCACTTATTACACGGCTACTTGCCACATGAGAAAAAAACTGGACATAAAATTTGGATTTGAAATATTTGATTAGCTCATTTTTACTGAATGCAGACCTTCCGCGGGTTTCGGTAAGAAAGTAAGAAACGACGTTCAAAGGTCACGAACAGGCAGATTTGTTTATTCATTTGTAATTATAATGCCTTATATGTTATAAAAAGACATATTAATAGTTATTTTTGTGTAATATTAAACTGCCCCTCTCAAAATTATTTGCATCATCCGGGTTACAGGGTGCTGTTAGTTTTGAGCGGTTGTTATTTGAAAATCACAACCCTTGGAATGTCGAGTCTGGCCAATCAGAATCAAGCATTCAAATGAGCGTGTAATAAATTTAGGAAGTTAAGAAATATTTATTCAATCTTCAGAATCGGTTTTTGTAGATATCATTCTCAATAATTAGCTATCTGTATGGGCGCAGAAATGTAGTGTCGCCAGCACCCATATATCATTTTTACCTAAACATCAGTATCTGAGCGCTTACCAGTCATTCTGCACCATCGTTTGTTAATGAGAACAAATGAGTTCTATTTATTGACTGAAAATGGTGTTTGTCTCTTATAGTGTGATGTGGGCACCACGGGGCAGAAGTCCATCTCCAGGGTCATTGATTATCTGGAACAATGCTAGTGTGTTAGTGGAGCTCACACGCACTGACCTCAGCACATACCTGTCCTTCCCGACACACCTGGAGAACAAACCCATCATCACCCGTTCAGAAAGACTGCGGATCAACGTGTAAAGCACACCACACACTGAACTCTATTAAAAGAGTCATTTTGATTTCAAGTTTGTCAGAAGTTGTTCATCATCACGTCATTGAGTGATAGACTGTTATTCTGTCCCTCTCTTGTAAAGTCCATGTTGTTGCCTTGTTATTTCACTTTCAGAGTGGCAGAAATTTATAAAACTGGTGCAAGTCGGATGTCGGCCCATTGTCTGTCAATTTCACATGATCAGTAATGACCTGAACTATTGCAGGGCAAATCCAAAACACCGTTCAAGATTCTCTTCTCTTTGAAATGCCGGAAATACTCGCCCTGCTGGTTCAAAACCATCCACTCTTTTTTTAACCGATAGCGTCATGTCAAAGGTCTCTGAATGAATAAATCGCGTCTTTTCGTTTTGCGCTGGCAGGAAAGAAACCAAACGTTTAAAAAATCTTTTAACTGCTCTAAAACGTATGGTGCGGATTTCATAATGCTAAATGTGAAGGGAAGTTAAGTACCCTGAATCCCAAACCTTGTGTGTGTAAGAATGCATAAGGTTGTACATTGAAATCATGCGTTATGCCGAAGAAAGAGCCAGAAGTATGAAGCGAGTTTAAATTCTAGACTTACAGGACCATGTATTTGAATTAAAGTGTATTTAACGATCTTGTCCTGGAGTTGAAGTTGAGCCCGGATAGTAACTCATTTCTTGAGCATGTGGTACTGCTAAGGTTCTGTTAGGGGGAACATTGCTGCCTTACGAGAGTTTTGCAGAATGACGTTACCATCTCCTCACAACAAAACCGTTGCACTGAACACGCAACAAACTTTCGAAATTGAATTTCGCACTTGATGTCTTAAGCTCTCTGATCAGGCCAGTATGTTACACATTTTCGACCCGAACCGTTATCATCCTTTCTATGTTAGTCAGTGTTTTTCTAAGCATGCTACTGTTTGATTACATCACCGTTAAACGCCCTCAACGATAAGCTTGACGGAGACTCTTTTGGTGTCAAACGTTCAGACAGTTTGCTGCCGTTGTCCGTCGTGAAATGAACGTTTGCGCATGCAGCTCAGTTCAGGCTGTGTGCATGAACATTGAGATCTTTGTAAAACACGTTCCTTTGTGTTTCTTGGGGTTGTGTTTGTTCTCACTGTTAAATTGCTTTGGTTTTCACTCCTCTGTTACCCAACGCACTGTCGGGTGTTTTCAAGGCCGAGTCCCTGTTGGGTCATGCCGTTCCGGGCCCGGTCAGGCAGTGTGTGTATGTGTGAGAGCTCCGTACATCACAGCTGGACATGAATGAAGCCACATGAACTGTATATACTCCTGTAAATATTGGCTGTTGGAGAACTAGATAGACTACTTTTTTCTGAACCCTTTTTATTTTATACCGCATTTTTCTCAGTTGTGTTTTTTGAGGTAAGAGTCATCGAAAAGCCAACTCTAGGAACATGAAATTTGTACCAATTTCAAAAATAATGTCTTTGGTTACTTGTATATAATTTTAACGCAAATAAAAGTTGCTACTTTCAGTACTTCTAGTTTTTGTCTTCTTTGTGTCCTAAAATATATTTGCCGTTGTTTTCGAGGACAAGCATCACTATATGTGTGCGATAGATGTGAAGGGTTGTTGGTTAAATCGAGGAGCCGGATTATCACAGAAAAACTCTAGAAATTTCAGGAAAATGTGGAAGAGAAGAGAAAAGACAAAGTTTTTCCTCTCAAAATATTTATTTGTAGCATTAAAGCAAAATTCTCATTGATTCCTAAATATTTATATTGTGTACAAAACATATGTTAGCATTTAAAAAAAAAAGAAATTGAGTTTAGCAGAGATACAAAAATCGGAGTTATCTTGTGCCATTGCTTCTTTCCATCAAGTTCATTTCTAAGTCTTCATGTGATTTGGGGTCACAGCACTTGGGGTTCCTGAAATTCCCAGTAAATGAATTTGTCCTGGTGTTGGAAGGCGTTTTCTCCTCTGTTTCGGTCTCCTCTCCTACTGTAGCCTCCACTGAACTATTCACGATCATCTGTTCCTCCACACCCCTCATTAATGTGGGGTAACTGAAGTCGGGGTCGCAGTCTTTTTCCTCCAGCAGTTCAGTCAGAGTGTTGATGTAGATCTGCGCCATCTGAAGCGTCTCAGACTTCGACAGCTTCCTCTCGCTCTCCACGTTAGGAATGACGCCCCTCAGACGATCGAAAGCCACGTTCAAGCCCAGCATCCTCCTCCTCTCGCGGGCGTTAGCCGCCAGTCTGCGGCGTCTCCGGGCTCGGGCGATGGTGCTCTGGTCGTCATCGGGGTACGTTAACCCTGAGAGCCGGAGCTGGACGAGAGCACAGGGGTCACGGCTCACCCTGTTGTGTGCACGCTGGTCTGAACAGGCTCTCTCGGCCTCCCTCCAGATGAACTGTGCGCAGGAGCCGTCTGAACGGAGCATGGTTTACTTCAGAGGATGGGCTGACACTCCAGTGGACAGAAGAGCTGTATTTATACCCACGTGCGATGAGGGGTGTGTGAGCGTCGTGTGCGCTGGGAAATGAATAGAAATGAGTGTCTTTGATAGTGACCACAGGGAGTCTATTAACTCAGTTCATCAAAAGTGGATTAGATGCGTGTGAATGGTCACCGACTGGACCTCCTGACACTCGCATGTAAACACGCATTACTTCTGCTGTCCCGCAACAACTACACTACAAGTCTAGAAATTGAACTCTTGTTCATTATTGCATTATTCCACTTGTCTAGGTTTACGCTAAATAACTCAATTGACAAAACTATGGCATGAAATCAACCATAGATATACGAGGCGTATGGTACAAAACTCGTATATTTGGCAAAAAGGATACATAGCACACCACGGAATGATGAATATATAGGAAATCATACATTGATTCAAATCTTATCTGTTATTCATTTTGCTTCTGTGTTGTTTCAAAAATTTTTCCGAGCCTCCTTAAAACTTTCTTGAAGCTGAGCTGACTTACATACATCATGGTAAAATGTCAAACATAATATTTTTAAACACTTGCATTACTGCATTTTCTTTTCATGCATTAAAGACAAGGTCGATCATTTCGAAACTAACGGGTTTGATTTTTTTTTTATGAGACCTTAAAATTTTCATTACCGGAACAGTCTAAAAAATGTCAAAACCATAGCATGTTTTGAAAAAGATAACTTTGATGTTTTTATTTATAATACGCAAGACATTAACGAAGATTATTTTATTAGAAAATTCAAAATGTATCATCTTTCGAATGTGCTTAAAGAAAAGATTTGTGTGGGTCGGTGTGTAAACTGTCCTTATGTTATGGAGGATAAAACATCAGTCTTTATTTTTATTATACATCAATGTTAGTCCATTTTTTTATTTGTCATTTCTAGTAGAACATATAGAACAAGGTTTTATTTTACTGTTTAACTTGAAACATATCATGCACTCAGACATAGTTGGGCGCGTTGCGGTAATGAGAATTGCAGAAGAAAATGAATTTTAATATTGTTAAAATGCACCTTTACTACGAACAATTACAGAATTAAACGTTTTATATTTAAAATAATCACTGTCGTGATGTCTCCGTGATTGCCTGTGTTCATTTTCAAAACCAATTCCCTAAGAAAAAAGTTTTTAGCGAATCGATTCATTACTCCAAATAAAATCAAGTCTATTTATAGAATCTGCTCATTGTATATGAAATATGCTGAGGCAATAATGTGCAGTTCATAAAGGTTTAATTGACAGTCAACATCCGCAGCATTCAGTCTAATCCAATTATGCGCCGAACACACACCGCCAGCGCAGACCACCCGACCCCCCCCACCACACGCACACATACTCTTCACATACTGCAATATTCACGACCAACAAAAGAAGATTCACTTAGCTCATGGAGGGGGTTATATTCATGCACTGACTGCTGGCCAGGTCTTGGCACACTTCACATATTAAAGCTAATGAAGCGCCTCATTGAGGCGAGGGCGCGGGCCCGAGATCAAACCGGGGCGGGTGCGTTCGGGGGTACCCCATGTAGAGGGTAAATTGGGTGGATTCACGCCTGTCAGAGCGAAACCAGCCCGAATGAAAGCAAATTTTCATTGAAGGGATTAGTGACACAGGATGAATCGACGTTAGCAGTTTCTTTTCACGTGATGCCAGCGAAGCCACATTTTGCAGGGTGCACGAGCCAAAACTCCTAGCTGTCCACATTGCTGCAAGCGACACTTGTCACAATTCATTAAATCTTAGCGTACACCCTGACATGAGCTAGACGTTTATGCCAGAGATACCCTATCAGCCACAGGTTTCGGTTTTGTGCAAAGCAAAACGCAATAAAGATATCCCGGGTCATTTACTTGGATCTTTGGAGTTCCAAGTACAATGGCATTTAAATCAAATCATGAATTTCTGTACCTCTCCGCTTATTGTTTTTGAAGGGGCAATAGTTAGCAGATGTTCATCTGTGGCATCTGATGTTAAAAAGAAAAATAACATTGAAATAACTATGAATAGACGGATAAATGAAAAGTAGAATGTTTTGGAACACATGAGCCCTTTACCTTCAGCAATGTGTTTCTTTTATTAAAAGAGCATCACGTCAACAGTCCAGATTACTGGTTGTAATGGTTTGGAGATGTTTGCATCAGAGAATACTCCAGGAGAATGATAAAAACATCTCTACGGGAAATACACTATAGAAAATTGAAGCGGCTTTACTTACAAAGCCTAGGAAAATATTTCTACACAGAAATTGCCAGTAAATATAACATTAATGTTTTGTAAGTCATATTTAGCTTTAAATGAGAAAATACTATTAGGACTCAGATTGCCTTTGCAATACTGGAGTGTATAAATTCAACTTTAAACGCACAGAAAAGTTTAAAGAAGAACTTCTACTTGCTAATTTGATGCAAGAACACTCAATGTAATTTATTAGCATATGTGACCCTCGATCACAAAACCAGTCTTAAGTAGCATGGAAACATTTTTAGTAAAAGCCAAAAATACAAAAAGCATACGGAAATTAAGAACAGATCATGTTCAATGAAGATATCTCTAATTAACAACTTCAAAGGCGATTTTCTCAATATTTAGATTTTTTTGCACCCTCAGATTGAAGAGTTTTAAATGATTGTATCTCTGCCAGATATCGTCATATCCTAACAAACCACACATCAAGAGAAAGCTGAACTATTCCACTTTCAGATTATGTGAAAATCTCAAAGTTTTGTCGTCCATTCTCTACAGCAGATCATTTTAAAATACATATGTGATCCTGGACCTGAAAACAGTCATAAGTAGCATGTGTATGATAGTAGCAAAAGCCAAAATGCATTGTATGTGTCAAAACTCTAAATTACTTATTTTTCTATTGTTTTTCTTCCATTGCGTCTATGGCAGCCCATAGAACCGTACCAGAAAGGTTTTGAAATTTGGCACACAGATAGAAGACAGTATCATATGTTACTCTAGCAAATTTGGAGTATCTAACTAAAACCCACTAGCGCCAACAACAGTCAGAAGTTTCCCACACATTTTTGCCCACAACATCTGAACCGTACACCATAGAAACAAAATACCTGTTCATCTGATTCGATTGCACCCTATGATGTCATTTTTGGTCATGAAAATGTTCCTGCCATTTTTTATTATTTAAAAACAACTTTTTCGAAATTGTCCTAGAGCTTTTGACCAATTTGCACAAAATTTGATATGTAGCATTCAGAGGCAGTCCTGACACAAAGTTATTAAAAGAATTTCGATTCTTCAATCCAATGGGATGTCAAAATGTTTTTTAGTCTGTATCTTAACTTCTGAAATCATTCAATTTAAAATCTTGAGAGATGTCTCGTTTGATTCCTTGAGTCATGCCGATATCAAATGTTCATCTGTCGGCCATTGGGGTCGCTACTCATTTAAACGCGTCTTAAATGCATTATTTTGCATTTTAATGGCTTATCACTACGAAACTTGCTGTGATTCATCGTGACCATATTCTGAGAGGACCTGTAAAGTTTTAGGCCAAGAGAATGATGACACATTTGATGAAACTGCTTATAACATATGAAAAATGTAACATAATGCCATTTTATTCATTTTGCTAGATTTGTCGGCTTAAGAGAAATTTGAAACCCCATTTGATATATTCCATCATTCTTCCTGTCTGCCATACGGCACTTTATTTGCAACATACTTTTTCAAACTTCTCCTTCAAAATTGGTCAAATTTGCACAAAATTTGGTACGTAGCATCTTGAGACAAAAATGTATTAAAAGCTTTTCGAATGATTGCACACCGAAGGGCCATCTGGCTGTGTCTTCGGGACACTTTTGTGTATTGACACGAAACTTGGTATGCATCATCAGTAGCACATCTTGTCTGCCTCATAAAATTTGGTTACAGCGCAAGCTAGTGGTCAAAAGTCCTAAGCAAATTTATTGTGTTCAAACTGCCTGTCCCTGTTTTTAAACTTGATTTAAAAAATGTGACTTGTTTGGAATTCTATGGTAAAATGCAGTATTTTATAAACGCAATGGCAAATCTCTACGAAACTTTGGCATGGTTCATCAAGGTGAAGTTCTGAGAGGACCTGAAGAGTTAAAGTGGTCTAGAAGTAATATTCAATTGATTAAAATGCTTATAACACATGAATAAATCAACATAATGTTTGACGATTATCTATAGTAAATTTGTTGTTCAAAAACTTATCATCTGACATCTCCAAAATATTTCCCTTTGGGCATTGGTTGGGCTTTAACCCAGGATTGCTGCTTGCAGCTATATTTAATCAATGCTTTCATTGTCATAATATGTAAAGAAGAACTTAGAAGAGATAGTTCACCCAAAAATGAAAATTCTGTAATCATTTACTCACCCTCTTGCCATTTCAAACCGATTTGACTTACTTTCTTCTGCAGAACACAAAAGAAGATATTTTGAAGAAAGTTGGTAACTGAACAGCTCCGCCACTCATTCACAATTATAGTGGACACAAAACCATTGCAAGTGATTGGGTGCTAGTTAACAACATAACTTTAACCAAGGAATTGCAAATATACATGAAACATGAAATAAGGTTAACTTTAAATTAATATTACATCTGGATGAATTCAGAAATGAAAAGCCTTTCCTTTTATTATTATTAAAGAGTATTAAAAATTATTCTAACAATTATTCTAAAAGGATTCTATTATTTGTTGTTTTATCTTGCACTAAACATCTGGACATCTAGGAAATGGTACCATCAGAGCATTTCCAAGATGTGGGTGGATAAAGAGAGTGAGAGAGAGGTGGGACCCCACAGGACCACTGACCCTGACTCTGCTCTCTAAAGGTTCTCTTTGAGCCCTTATTTGTTTCATTTCACACTGCTGGCAGGCCCTGGTAGGTCAGTGTGTGCGTCCAGAGCTCTATACTGACCAATTACTAGCCTTCGATTAGCCTGATCACTGGTGTGTGTTTCTTAGGATAGAGTTTAATCAAGACTGTGGAAGCACAAAAAAAATCAATGTGTTAATGTGAAGATTCTATGTGTGTATAGATGGAAAGGTCAATCTCAGCAACTCATCCATGGAGGTGGCAAAGTTCAGAGGTTAGAGAGGTTTGTATCTCCTGTTTCTTGCTTATCTGGGTACTTTTTCAGTTATTCTGTCCAAGATAATTGCCTTTCTTCTAGTGTTTCAACTTGCTTCAGACTGTTGCACACTGCTCATTTTACAACATGGTCTTTTAGTCCCCAAAGAGGTTGCCAGGTTGAGCATGATTTCCCATGTGGGGTGTTATGCAGTAATTGACATTTTTACATGAAGAGTGTACTCTTAAAAGGGTTTCTTCTGTGTTTTTTATTTGTAAGAAAGAGGTCATTCTGACAAAGTTGCTTTGCAGTGCTTTGTTTTTCATCCAATTTTATATTTTAACTTTTTAGTAGTTGTATTTTCATGAAAATGTATTTTTAACAGTTTATGGCATTATAGAGGTGAATTTAATGAAGGAAAAATGCCCTCCAACATCAGAAGACGAATATAGGTACAGTAAAAGTATCCATAACTCATTGAACATTAGTAAAACACACAATGAGAATGTTTTTTTTTTAATGTTTATTAATGCCAGTGCAATTCTATGTTAGTTCACTGTGCATGAACTAATTTTGATTTAAAAGGCATGTTGACCAAAACATGTTTATCAGAGGCTTTGTATGGAGCACACAGAGATCTTTGCTTCTCTTGAAAACCGTCAATATGTTTAAATAAGCTGTCTGGAGTCTTTTGAAATTGTGATCTAAGACCTACGGAAACAGCATTTATTTTATTCTGGCTTTTGAAGGTCTCAAGAGAGAGAACAATAAGTGCAGGCGTCATGATATCGCAATCATTTTCTGTTAGCTCTTCAAACAAAGCATCTGAAAAGAGACGTGCTATAGAATTCACCAATGCACAATACTGGCACTACGGCTGCTGCAATC
Source organism: Triplophysa dalaica (assembly GCF_015846415.1). NCBI lineage: Eukaryota > Metazoa > Chordata > Actinopteri > Cypriniformes > Nemacheilidae > Triplophysa > Triplophysa dalaica. Next base: position 16,710,989 of record NC_079558.1, on the reverse strand, counting down.
GAGATATTGCATTTATGGATCGTCTTAACTGTATTTCATCACCATTATTGTATTAGTTTAATTTAATCTATTTCATCTCCCATGGACCTGTCGTGCAAATCAGACATGCAATTATATATTGATAAATTATTATGAGACCATTATAAATGTCCATTTTAACTATTTGTCAGGTATTATAAATCTGTGACAGCTTCTTGTAGAACAATAGTGATATTCTAAAATAATACATTCGTCAAACAATGTGTGACGAGAAAATATTTCATTTGTCATTCAGATGGTTATTTCCTTTGCGGTATAATTAGATTAGATTAAGTTTCCTCATTTCATGCACCAAATAACCAGTAATATCACGTGGCTTTGAAATGTTAGACACGAGAAACATCAAGAGATGTTTCTGGCTCTCTAAGGTGCCTTTGATTCTCATATTCATAAAGGAAAATCTGTTCTGTTTTAAAAGGTGACCTGGATCTTACATATAGACGTTATGTGACCCTGGACGACAAAACCAGTCTCAAGGGTAAATTTTGTGAACTTGAGATTTTTACATCATCTGAACGCATAAGAAATAAGCTTTCTAGTGATATATGAGTTGTTATGATATGACACTATCTGGTGGAACAACTACTGTTTACAAAGCTGGAATCTGAGGGTGCAAAAAAATCTAAATATTGAGAAAATCGCCTTTGAAGTTGTGTACTTTAGACTGGTTTTGTTGTCCAGAGTCACATATATCACTTACTTAAAATATACGCAGCATATATTTCAAAATGGTCCATTTTCATATATGTGTTTATAACAGAATGATGGATATTGTCTCTGTGGGCTGTGTCATTTCACTAAATTCTGACCTAAGCATCTGAAATGTCACGGCAGAGGAGACAGCTTTTTCCAATATTCTTCATGAGGATGTGCACACTGTAGCTTCACTACCTGTTCATCTGGCCAAGTGTAATCTGGTGTGGTCTTCTGCGGTTCTGCATCATCTGTTTCAAGGGTCAATGTGTTGTGCATTCAGAGATCTTCTGCTGCATTCTTATAGAGGGGTAACCGTCAAAACAATCGCTCTATTTTTTTGTACACACTTGAGATGTTTGTGTGTGATGATCCGCAGTTTCTGAAGTACTCAAACCTGCACATACAGTACGGCATGAGCAATAATGTGACATTTAAAATCTCTTAAATATAATTCCCTTTCTGAAGCTTGAAGTTTGAACTTCAGCAGATCATCATGGTCATGTTTACATGCCTAAATTCAGGCATCTGAAAATCAGAAATATAATTAGAAATATTTGTTTTTAAGCTTCACAACGAATTAAAACACATAGGTTATCTTGAGTAAGGTTGTCCTTATTAATACATGACAGAGGTTTAGTCTATATGTTTAAAAGTATATACATATCTGTCCACACCCATTTTGTAACAACAATTACATATACAGCCATTGGAAAAAAATAACCATTACAGAATTGTTTTTAGTTTTTCTGAATTTACTATTTATAGGTATGTGTTTAGGCAAAAAGATCATATTTGTTTCATTCTGGTCAGTACTTATAATATTTCTCCCAAATTTCAAACAAAAATATTGTCATAAGGAAACAATACTGAAAAACCAGTCATAAGGGTCAATTTCTTTAAATTGAATAAATAACTTTAATAAATAAGCTTTCTATTGATGTTTGGGATGTTAGGATAAGACAATATCTGTGGGAGTTATGACCGTTTAAATCTCTGGATCTGAGGGTGCAAATAATACAAATTTTGAGAAAATTGCGTTTGAAATTGTTAATCAGAAGCACTATAGCAGGCCATCCAAAAGTTTTGATATATCTAGAGTAGGACATTTACAAAAAACTTTCTTAACTTAATAAAGATTTTGGGCATAAAATAAATTTTGACCCCATACAATGTATTTCTGGCTTTTACTAAAAATGTTCCTGAGCTACTTAAGACTGCTTTTGTGGTCCAGTGTCACATATTTGCAGAAAATGAAAACTAGAGAAAGTGGTGAAAATAACAGAAAACATGCTCTGTATTTTATCAGACCTCAAGAACTCATATTCACTGTTAAGGAATACAACAGTAATATTTCTACATGTCAATCAATAAATCAAAGCCACAGAGTGCTGTGATTCCATACAGACAAATAAAATGGTAGTAACAGACAAAAAAGTATAAAACATCAAACTAATTTACATATCAGTGAAAGCCTCATCAAACAAATGTCTTAAGGCGAGTTTTAAACACTATTACAGAGGTAAACATTCCACATTTTCGGAGCAGTGACTGAAAAAGCATGATGTCCTTTGCTTTTCAAGCTTGACCGAGGAGTTTCAAGCATCAACTGGTTTTGGGATCTCAAAGACCTCTTTAGTTTATAAGCTCAGAAACATATTTTGGTGCCAGACCATGCAAAGCATTAAAAGTATACAGAAGAACCTTGTACTTTATTCTAAAATGAACAGGTAGCCAGTGTAAGGAGGCCAAAATAGGGGATAAATGATATATTTGAGTTTGTCAGCAACCTTGCTGCTGCATTTTGTATTCTTTTGAAGGCATGACAATGAAGACTGGCTAAAACACAGATACAAAGTAATCAAGACGTGACGAGATAAAAGCATGAATTACTTTCTCTAGATCACTGAAAGACAAAACAGATTTGAGTTAAGCAATATTTCAGTTTGAAGAAGCTATTCTTTACTACCACATTAATTTGCCTGTCAAACTTTAACTCTGTATCAAAAATTAAACCAAAATTCCTGACATATTTATTTATTGTATATTTCATGCATGTTAGGAAAAGTTGTATTAAAAAAAACGATGTGATAACCTGGATCATGTGTCTTGTCATGCTGTCAGTCTGTTGGATGATTTTATGTCACTCCTGAGATTTGATTTTTTTTAATTCAACAGACACTGGACTAGAATGACCACAATACATCTCGAAATGGTGATGAAATTAAAATTTGATGAAATATCAATATATGGTCATTTGTTTCCTGTCTGAAACATCAACAGACAGTGGCATGCGTTTGAATGTGCATCAACAATAATGAACTTTAAGAGGTACAATGAAGATTTTAACTGAATAACTAGTTTTTGTCCCCAAAACACAAAGGTATTACCATTTCACTTTAGAAGATTTGTAACATATCCGCGTGTTCAGTCTGGCATCACACACCACCACATTTGAATCAAAATACTTGCCAAAGCCAAACAATATACAATGCTAATATATACACTCGTGGTGAGCTGTTAAACTGCAGAATAACATGATCCTAACCTTTATCCCCATAATCAAATCCCAGATGACCAGCCAGTGATTCATTTTTTATGTATTGTTAAAAAATTCATGTTGGTGTTTCCATGAGCCTGAAGACTGTAGTGTAGTGTCCACCGTGAGTTTATAAAGGTTTCCCGTAAAATGTGTGCTATGAATAAATAGTGCTCATAAAAAGCTGTTTAAATAACCTCACATGAAACTACTGAGGCTTAGACCCGGAAACTGTATTCCTTACGTCATGAGCTATCAATCGAATTGTTTATTGTTTAATAATGTGTATGTTGTTTTTGCATATATAAGCAGTCTTATTGAATATCAAAACGTTCCAGTAAACATCTCATTTTGTGTTTCATGTAATAAAAACAAGCTGTGTGGTTTATAAACAAGATCGATTTTTCAATCTTAAATAACATCTTTCAAAGTTTAGATGAGAACCAGATAACTTAAATAATGAATTGTTGACTGTCTGCTGTTTGGCGAAGTTTAGTTAATAACCCAGCAGGAATAGTTTGTCAGCATGCATCATCATCCTGAGGCATGTTATTATACATTATTTAGAGTGTTGATCAATGGTTTTTGAAGGATTTCAAGCTGAGGGCAATTACGAGCTGCCCAACAGTGTGTGTTTTCTAAAAAGATGATAAAAGAGAGCGTGGTTTTGCAGGTGTGAGTGAACTACGATTCAGAAAGAAGTGGGTAAGAATACTAAAGGATAAAGCCACAAAAACAATGAAGTTAATGCTCTATTGATTCTTAAGTTCATTACTTACATTGGATGGAATAACTTGGAATGCTTTAAAACAATATTTTAGAGCTTATATGCAATATATGAAGAGTTTGGTTCCAAAATATACATTCCCATTAATATCAATCAAACTGGAGTTGGTATGTTTTGATTTAAGCCATCGTAACTAACTAACACAATAAAAACATGATTACAACAAAAAACATGATTTTGGATGATTTTGGAAAAAAACTCTTCATATACACATGTATATATTTAAACCATAGAGGCAGAATATTTTGAAGTATTTTTAAGTGAAACCGTGAACCATCATGAAATTCACTTCCTGGACTTCTGGAGGCTTTGTTTACAATGTTGAGGAAATCTGATAAGTTTTTTCATTTGTTTGTTTTCCAAAAAAAAATACTTTTGGTGCAGACAACAGCTTAAATACAGAGATCCATTAGCAACATATCAGATTTTAAACCTTCTCCAAAGGTCTGAATATGGCTTATATGCCATATGTCAAGATATAATCACGAATAATCAAAGTGTCTTTGATGGAATACAAAGATATTTGGAAAAATGTCAGCAACTGACATTTCTGGGGCACCATTGACTACCCTAGTAGAATTTTTTTGTATATTTTCTTTGTTCTGTTAAAGGACCATTATACCATTATATTAAAAACTACTTTCAAACTGCATTTTTGGAGGTATAATTCATGTCTACAACACAAACTAAGAAATAGTGCTGCTTGATTTAGCAAACATTACCAGTGCGATCTTTATTAACCAGCCTTCTCCATATCCTAAATACAGGTAAAGTCCTTCTGTTTCTTTGACAGAGTCTGTGTAATTCACTGACCTTGAGTTCTGTTCTGGACCAGCTGTCAGACTACATCTCAGTGGCAGTCGGATTCTGCTTTTTTATCATTGTATTCAATAACACAATTGTGTCTGCATTTCTTTTGTGTAGAGACATGCAGCGCTGCGTAACAGGGTCGTGAGCGTTGAGTCAACGTTATTCCTGTAAATGCTCAGACGATGTTTGGCAGTGGAGTGCAGGGTCATTTATCTCCGGCAATAAATGAAAGTGGCTCTGTATCTCTCTAAAATGAACGAAGAGCCATTTCGTGCACAAGGTCACATCATCGTTCTCCACTGTAGATTAGCATTTACATTCACTGTTTGACAGAACAGCCTTCAGCCTTCGTACAAATTTCTCTGAGGAACCTGTGACGATAACATCACGATGAGAGATTTATCCATATATCTCAACTATACGTTGGTAGTTTATTGCTGAGCTCCTCTACTACGTGCCTTCATTTAAACAATGACTATTATCCACTTTCAAAACATCTGAAAGTGCTTGGAAATGATTCTCAGAAATTGTACATTTGGCATGAAGTCTACTTTGCAGCTTTTACTGGCCAAGACCCTCTCACAAGAGACTGTAAATGTAAAAAGTAGGCCTATGCCATTTAAACAAAGCTAAGAAATAATGGCACAGCAGTGTTGCGATTGGCACAACAAAATGTGTGCAAGCCTTATCCTCCAAATTTCTGTTTGTCCACAAATATAATTTCATGGATAAAAACGAAGCAAATCCGAAAGTTCTGCTAATGAGCATCTACTTGTTCCTCAAACAAACTCCCTTCCAAATTGTAGTGACAGTAGTGATTAGTTTTCCTCAAAAACATGTATTGTACCAACCCTGTACCTTGTAAACACTTTGTTTCCAGATCGACTGATAAAACTGCCAGATTGAGAAAGTGTTTGCCAGTTCTGTATGCAGTAGCTATGCATCAGCCGGTCATTTATTGGTCTTTGGGTGTGCTGTCTAAGGCTGGGGTTATTTGCCAAGAAACACACCAAACCATCGCTGTATTTGATCTTTTTGTTATTTTGGTGAAATGAGTTAATGAGTCGGCATATACTAAAGGACCAGTTAACCTTAAATAACTTGTTTAGAAATGAAACACATTTGTTTCTGAGGCACAAAATAGGATACTGTACATTTTGTACATCTTTCGCAAGCGGTAATAGTGAATAGTTTTTTTCCTAAAATGAAAAAATTGAGAGGATTCTATTTAGTACACCTATTCACTGGAAAGCTTTGGGTAATAATAAAAAATTAAATATTATAAAATGTTGTATTGTTGGAAAATAACTTAAATAAAATAATACATTTAACAACAATCAGAGACATAAGAAGAAACAGCACAGAAATTAAGAAACACTAAAGAAAATGTTTTACACCAAAATTTACTGAAACAGTACAGGGTTTATTTATATTGACTAAAAACTGCAGAACAAGATCAATGCAGGAGCCAGTGGTCCAACAGCTTTTATACGTCACTGCGCCATACTCACGCACCATGACTGTGAGTTAGAATCTGGAAACAAATCAATTGTATTCAGGTTTTAAGATGGCACAGTGAAGACAGGTCCTAACATTAGGTTAAAGGTGCCGTTTTTGATTAACCGTGGGCACTAGCGTTGTATTATAGATTTGCCTCGAATCACTCAGTCCAAACACGACGGTGGCCTCCACAGTACAAAAGATGTTGTTCTCATGTTGACACAGCGAAGAGATCATGTGGGCATTAGACAGACTGTAGAAAGAGCGATGTCTGATGTGTTACATAAAATGAAATGTTTGTGGATTTTAAGTTTAAAAAGAAGGATAAAAGTCAGGCAGGAGCGAGGACCTGTGTTAATATTATAATGACTTCCAGTGTTAGGAGCCACGGTACTATGTCTTTTAGCAGAAATACTCACAGATATCTATGGAGATACTTTCCAGCAGAGAGTCGTTGGAGAGAAAGATCGTCTAAAAATCACCCCGAGGAGGTTGCTTTGATTCAGGGAGTAAAGGTCATGTGACTTAACATTTAACATTTTGTTTCATTCCACACACTGTTTTTGAAACGCACCTTTCTGTGTAGACCATTCATTTCACCATCACCTTTTTTTGCTCAATTCTAGCGCCATTGTTTTTCAAGCTCATTTAACACATTTGAGATCTTTTTTTATGTTACTGCCTCTAAGTCTCCATCTGTTTTTTCTTGACCATTGATTTACCAGTTACGTCTGTTGTCTGTGGTGATTAGCTCTTTAGCGTGAAGTCCCTGAAGCATCGCTGCACCACTGACCACAAGCCCACCTCAAAAGCGTCCATCAGGAAATTTTCACACGTGTGAAACCAGGCATGCACATGGCCGATGTCCACCTGTTAAACATGCCTCAAGATTGATCAATGTCAATGGGAATGTTCACAGGAGATGAAAGCGTGTGAAGGCAAGCATACACTTGCACATTTTTTCAGGGGACAGCGATCAATGTTGCCCCATGAGTGAACCACAGAGTACAAAAGCCCGCTGACCACTAGAGATGTCGCCGGACATCTCTAGTCTTCAGCTAGGCTATATAATTGTTCTTACAAGCCACTTTCTGAAACTGTCCAGTCTCGCCTGTAGATTTTTTTTATTGCAAGGGTGAAAAAAAGACTTGTGGGTTTTGGCTGCGGGGAACAAAAGCACTTTCTTTCATTTGCAAGTTAATTTGTCAACAAATCAAAGAGCAATTTTACTGGTTGTCATGGAGACAATTTCATCAGTTACTGCTGTTCTCTTTGCTCATGGGGAAATTCTACAGTGATAAAACGTTGTATAGACATTTCATTGGACGTGCACGTGTACTGCTGTTAACTTCCGGTCTGTGTTTGTTTATCAGTCTGGCTAGTGTCTAATAATATAACTATTTATATTTGATCTAATTTATGTAAATATTCAATATTTTTTATTATTATTTTACTGCAAAATAATTGTATTAAATAAACAATTTCTTAAATGGTGTACGATGTAACTCAGGAAAGGAGACCAGAGGTCAATTTTAACAGATGTAATCTAAAACATTAAACAACACTTTTGTTGAGAACTATGAGATTTTACTATGATTAAATCCTATTTTATAAAATTACATAGTTGGCAATGTCGCGAATAAGTAGAACTAATATATGTGCTACGACACGGCTAAAACGAATATTATCATTTGTTTTAGATGTAATGCAATGTGTATACACATTTTAAAGTCCTAAAACGCTGTATCGCTCTGAAAAGCGAGGTGTGCTGTGATTGGCAAGTTAACCAGTGCGTAGTGATTGGTCGAATGCTGCAAGCGTGTGACGGAAATGTAACGCCTCTTACCATATTTGGAACATCAGGTTCCAAAAGAATTCTTTACTGACAGGTACGCCCATCTTACTTGCGTATACATTTGTGCGATCTTAGTCAAATCATACCAAGAACTGACGTAGATTTGTGGGGGTGTGGTTACACAAGGCATTTCAGGCAGGTCTGGGTGAGTGTAGTGGAGTAGGAGGGGCGAGACCTTGGTTCGAGACCGGTGAGTAATTGTTAATGAGCACCGAATCACTTAGGAGATCGGGAGCATATAAGAGAACGAGCGACCAGACCGTCGAAGAGAGAGGACCGGGCCTGAACATGTTTATGTTTGTATTTATGTTGTATAGGGGCGGCCGGCTGTCTTTTTACTTTTGATTATGTTTGATTAAATGTTTAAATGTATGCCGGTTCCCGTCTCCTTCCTTCCTTTTATTGAACCTCTCTACAGTGAGCATCCGCTTTTTGATAGAATGCATCTCTTGTTCGGACACTTAAATTTTTGCAATTTTTCGTGTCTAATACATGCATGGCCAACTTATAACACACCAAAGACACAGAAAAACACGTATCCGCGCCATGACCCCTTTAATATTGTGTAATATTATAGAGTATTGTCTAAATACAACAGAAATATCAATGTCTCATTCTTTGTATTTGAGGGTTCACCAATTTAAATACGATTTGAGTTGCAATGACTATTATGACTGCCAACAGTAATTTATTAGTTATTCACTAGAAATGATTGTACTGTATGTGTGGAAAGGGCAGCTGCCTTATATATATACATTTGGTGGATTTGTTAAGTTGTTAATACAGTATTTAAAAATAATAATGCTGGATTTTTTTAACTAAATGCATGGGTTTGAATATCAGATGGTAAAATACAGCAACTGTTTTACGAGGTGGCTAATTCGAATGAATTTCTACAATGTGAATGTATTTTCAAACATGTCTAATTGTTAGAAATAAGTGAAGTGATGTGAGGCCAAGTATGGTGTTCCATACTGGGAATTTGTGCTTTGCATTAACCCATCCAAGTTCACCAAGAGCCATTACTGCTGCGCCAGGGGAGCAGTTGGGGGGAAAGGTGCCTTGCTCAAGGGTCTCACCTCAGCCGTGGTTTTTAAGGTGGAGGAGAGCGCTGATCATTCACTCCCCCCACCTACAATCCCTGCTGGTACGAACAGGCAATGTTTGGGTTACAAGTCCGAGTCTCTAACCATTAGACAATGAAAGCAATAGTAGTTAACCTCACCCCAAAACCTGACCATCACATGCGCAAAAAGCAAATTGTCCTGAATTGTTCTTATATAGAAAAAATTCATACAAATAAGGCACATCGTAAAATATTTTTCAAATTACCTTCAGATTTTGATGGGATCCAAAAACCTTTAGCTCATTTACCTGCAATGATTTTTTCATGTACCAAAGGCAAGACAGTGTCGAAGACACTAAAACGTAATTCTGAAAATGCTGCCAAACTTGTCCAGGTGGGAGTAGGTGCTATGGAGCATGTAGATCCAAGCATCATCCACAGCTTTGCCTGCAGCCGTCCAGATGGTCTGTGAACATGGAGCTGTTTCAGGATCAGCCTCCTAAAGATTTTAATAATGTGTAAAAGGAAGGAGTCTGCAGCGTGTTTCATACACTGTGATGACATGACAGTAACAAATTGTGTATAATTTCCAGTCGAAAGGTAATGTTTCAAACCGGTATTTGTGTAGCGTGAAGAAAAAAACATCCATTTCATCGAACCCTAGGGGTCACAGCATCCTCTTCTCCAATGGCGAGATTACCTTTAACCCCGCGTTCCCGAACTCAGTCTCCCTCGCGACTGAAGAAAATGCCCTTGCTAACTCCTGGGTCCCATGAACCCCCTGACGGAATCCAAACAGCAACGGGGCTTGGCAAGTCCATAGGAGCGACGTTGCATCGCCCATAACGCTGCCTACTGGGTTCATAATGGACTCGTTCATTTTGTGATGAATCGTGTGGCGTGGAAGAACCCAATTGCAGGCAGCAGTTTCAGGGGTTAACAAATAGGATTTATTAACATAAAACCAAACAAAAAACCCACAATGGGGTATAACTGAGAGAACAGGATAATCATCAGGACGTAGACTAAATAACACTTGACTTGAACAACACTTGACAAGAACTACACTGAACACTTACCAGACTTGGCTTGAACAATCTACGGAAAAAGTAAACAAGCACTGAGGCACAGAAGTACATGGGTAAGCACGTGAGTACAATGAACGAGCACAGGACAATAGACACACGTTCTTTTTAAAGGGGAGCAAATCAAGACAGGACAGGTGCGGGCATGAACTAATTAACTATCAATAATGAAAAGACAAGAGGGCAGGAACAGAGTGGAGACAGGAGAGATCATATGGATCCCCAATTGGGACAAAGATGCCTCTCTCCACATAAAACAAGAGATCCTGCTATGATTCTGCCACAAAACCAAGAAAGACATGACATGGTGAGGCAGAATCATGCCAATTTCTTTCAGTTATCAGTACAAACACTCTATTGTGGTTGGTGAATGATTTGTCAAAAAGCATCAGTATTTTCAAATCTTCAGTATTATTCATATTGAGAATCAAATGAATAACACTGATCAAATTTCTAAAGCTTTAATGACAAAAGGATTATTATTTGTCTGTGTGGTCGGGATCACACGTGACGGGATCCGTGAGGCAGGGCCCGTGGCGTGATTGATAGTTGGAATCAGCTGTGCGCACACCGGTCCCGCATATCTCACGGAGGAGATTGGAAGCATAAGAAGACGAGCGACTGGACTGCTGCCGAGAGAGGACCGGGCACGAACATGTTTAAGTTTGTATGTATGTTCTTTTGGCCGGCAGTCGACCGTGAGGTGGCTGCCGGCATTTACTTCAGTGTTTTTGTTTGTTTATTTTATTAAAACTTTATTTGAATGTTCGCCAGTTCCCGTCTCCTTCCTTCCTTTTAAGGAACCTTATTACAGTCTGCCATTTTCGTTGTAGTTAAATTAAAGATTGATGTGCCCTGTGATGACTTTGATTGCATTGTTAGTTGTAGGCCTCCTCACAATCAAAATTTCTGAATGTTTCGCTGATCTCATCAGACCCAATCTGTATCATTTCGTCCTGCTTTGAACTATATGTAAAGATAAAAAGTGTTAGAATCTGCTTTGCATATCGTGTTTAATGTGATATTTTCAAGTTTATCTCATCGCATGATTTTCATTGCCATTATATCAGTTTTTTAGGCTTATTTTAAATTGATCTCATCTCCTTCCATGAAAGTGTAGTTACATTTTTTCCAGCTAGAGTTCAGAAACAGTTTTCTGATGCATCATATCTAATTACACAAGATACCCAGGAGAAGTCACCTTAACAAGCAAATGTAATGATAGAACAGCCTTCTTGATCATTTTTCTTGTCAACTGCAAATTGTTCAGACAAAAATACTTCTGCAGCATTTCCAGAATTATTAGGTAGTCACATTTGGCCTTCTAAAAGATGACTTTTTTAATAATAGGCACCTGGCATGACATGTGCGGTAGCACACAACAATAATCAGAACACCTTTGACCCTTAAGTACTGAAAAATCAGCATACCCTCATTCGCTCTTCAAACTATTTCGGCAAAGTAGATAATTACCATAGAATTGCACAACCTCTCTGTAATAACACAGTAATTAGAGACAGCTTCTTCTTAGCAGATTGAAAGGCGTATTACCTAGATGACTCTTCCAGATCAGCCTACAGTACATTTGGTTGACACTGTCCTTTGAACAAACGAACTTGTGTGTCCCAATTCACCCTCCCCGAAACTGGTTTGAAAAATGGAGAATCATTTACCTGAGACTTCCAAGTAAGAAAAAGCAGCAAAACACAATTTCAGATGATCTTCAAGCTTTTTATTTTAATAGAACTACTGTACGAAACATGCATGGTTCACTTTAACAGATTTTTTTACTAATGAAAGGCTACACTATCCCCCGATCAAATAAACTTTTGTTAGAAGGTCTACATTGATATTTGCACTTTCCGTGCGGTTACATTGTACATCAAAATTCTGTGATTGTTAATAATAAAAAAGTTTTCATTAGTACTCATTCATGTTCCTTCCTGTTCTGATTTGTTAGGATGAGAGAACTGTAACTGTTAAGCTCCAAAAACAATTTAAAGTCATCTATATAACTCAAGTCCTGTATTCCACGGTATCTAAAAAACATTCGATTGTATGAATGGGAAATCAAGGTTTACTGTTCACCCACAACTGCAACTCTCATCCGTCTGCAAGATCATCTTTTTGTTGGCCGCGACAAAAGAAAACAAATCTAAAACCTCCTCTGCACCACACTTTAAGAAGCAATGGTTATAGTCAAGGAATCCTACATGCCAGACAAATTTCCAACCTCCAAGCAGTTTAAAGTCAGTCAAATTCAAACATGCAATGTCATGTCCATGTTGGTCATAGTAGACAAACAAAACAGGTGAAAACATACATCCATTCTCATCAATTACGTATAAGTAACATGCGCAGTGTCAATATCATGTAATACATACGCCAAAGATCAATTTTGCGTGCATATGATACGCAAATTTTAGTGTGTGTGCATTTGAAACCGCAACCTGTCTTATGAACCTGTCCCCTAACCCAAACCCTAAACCTAACAGTATTATTTTAATTATTTCAGTGTTTCCTCTTCATGTATGTTTAAAAATGGCTGCTCTCCACCGAGGTGCACTCAAACATTGTCGTATCATATACACCCAAAATCATACTTTGGAGTAGGTATCACACGCTTGCAACAGCTTGTTATTTATACACATTTGATAAGCACGGGTTGCTCTATTATAGGAAATCATGTTAAGCAGCCTGATCCAGTTATTCTATTACGGTATTGTACATGACATTAAAAGATCCCTATCTTTATTGCAATATCCGTTAGATAAATAAAATAGCAAACGTAAAATGCTTTAAATGTACGATATGGACAGCATATAATACATACGCCAAAATTTAAATTTTAAAGAAGCATAAACATGTTTGCATTGTTATTGTGTTTTGTGTGTTTTGTTTTTGTAATCTGTTATAAACACATTTGACAATTTCATGAACAACCCACCTTTCCATTAAGTAAGCAACATGCATTCTTTTTTATATTTTAAGGTTGTCTGCAGACATTTTTAATTGGAATGATCACAGTATAATATATTGATATGTAAATAAAATCACAACTAAGTGCATGTTTGTTGAATAAGAGATGTTATTGTGAACGAATAGCACTTAACATACATTAAAAGTGTCTTTAAAAGTCCCTTTTTCCCATTTCACTTAACATAAATCTGTCAGTTGTCTTCAGTCCTCACTATACGTTTTGCGTGTTTGTTTATCTGTCTAAGCTCGACATTGATGTATTTTTGGCCAAACAAATTTGTTGCATTACTTATTTATTGCATTACATTATTAACATGTTGTTTTTTGTGTCATTTATCTTCAACCTACAGCCTTGATGTAAATATATATGATCTCAGATCTCCTGCAGGATAAAGGCCAGAGAAGAAGAGCTACAGGACCACAAGGTTTATAGTCTTTCTGTGGCCAACGTAGGATTCATTTGTCCTCCTCAAAAGGGTGCCGAATAAAGTAGGATGATAAGCTAAGAGACATGTTAAACCTAATTTACAAAAGCCACAGCACCATTCTCTCTACCGTTCTTCCTCATGCAGTATTAACGGCACTCTTTCTCGCTCTAATCACCTTCTTCATCATAGCTGTGCTGCGGGCTGCGAGCTCCTCAGCGAGAGACCGGAACCCAGGCAGGCTTCCCATGGTCTGCAGGGATAAATTTAGTTCCCCATACATCACCAGCTGTAGCCAAAGGCAATGACCAGACTGACCGGACCGCTTTGCCAGAGCAGTGTTGGATTGTTTCATCAGTACAGAAGAACAGGTTGAGGGGGTGGAGAAATGAAACTGCTGGAGTAAGTGACACTAATTCTTGTCAATACAATGCTGTTGTGACAGTCGCTTTTTCACATTTCCCCATCCTACACGCTGGTTCTGGATAACAGAACAGTTCATCCAAAAATGAAAACACTGTCATCATTTACTCGCCCTCAAGTTGTTCCAAATCTGTATAAATGTCTTTGCTGTGATGAACACAGAGAAATATATGCCGAAAAATGCTTGTAACCAAACAGTTCTTGGCCACCATTGACTACCATAGTAGGAAGAATGTCGGTGTCATTTTTTGTTCTGTTGAACACAAAAGAAGATATTTTGAAGAATGTAGAAAAGCAAACAGTTCTGGGACACTGTTGACTACCATTGAAATGTTCGTACTATGGAATGGTGGCATTTCTCAAAATATCTTCTTTTGTGTTATGCAGAAGAAAGAATCATATACAGGTTTCATATAAAAATGCATGTTTTTGCACAAAAACACTGAACTCTAAAGTGAATATGAGGCTCTGAATCTGATTTTATGCTTTAAATTTTACAGTATTTCTTTTCGCCCTGATATTCTCTCACCCTCTTTGTGCACTATAAATATCTGCTTTTCTTAAGCCAGTGACCCAGCCTGTCATTACTGTGTAAACTCAGAGGAAAAGTGCTTTAATGCTGCTGAAAGAACAGAGACTAGACTTTGAACATCAGAGCTCACTATGAGGTTGTTCTGGCTGCAGTCTGAGGCTTCATGCAGCTGGAATGTGTCCAACAGGCAATGGACTGCAGGGAGTTGCAGTAATTAATACAACCAGAAGAGGGCACTCTTATCACCCAAACAAAAAGCACAGGAATTTAGCCCAGGCTCGTTAGAAAGGCCACACAATGGTGTATAAATTGTGCGGGGGAAAGTTAAATATTATTTTTCAGTCTTGCTTGAAATATTGTACAGTTTGACCCCAGTGATATCTTGTGAAAACCCAAGGCAGGCTGTGTGACATAAAGTGTTTTTAATGCCAGTTTGTCTGACATCTAACATCTTAGCTTAAGCTTTGGTCATGATTGACAGCATGGACTAGGCATTCTGACAGACGTATTTTGACACATGACATTAAAACAAACTCATGAGTCAGAGTTCATACAGTCATGGCTGGGTGGAAAAAAAGGACATTTTAAACTGTTCTTTCTTAAGAGTGAACCTGGGGTCATTTTGAAATAGTATCAGAACGTGGAAGGATCACTAAATAACATCTGTTGCATATGATATAAAAAGTTTAACACTTATTCTTGAGTATCTTTAATGCTTTGAATTCATTCTCTATACAGTACTTAAAATACATGTACTTTGACCTGTCATCATTACGATGTCAAACTGCCAAATAAAAGTAAAAAAATATGACAAATTCAGCAATACCCATTTATATATTAATAGAATATTGACACAGATAGAGAGAGATATGTAAGATGTGGCACATTTAATAGTTAATGTTAAATTATGGCCCGGTTTCACAGACAAGGCTTAAGGCTAGTCCCAGACTAAAATGAATGTGTGACCTGTCTTAACTGAATATAACTTGCACAGAAATATCTTAAAATTGTTCAATTGTTCGTCTCAAGATGCACGCCAGTAATCTCTTATTCTCAGACATTTTTATTAATGTCTTAATTCAACTAAGGCATAGTCCTAGCTTAAACTAAGCTGTGTCTGTGCAGCCTTTAAGTTATATTAAAATGCCAATCAAAGTTATGTCCTCACTTTGAGTCAACACCATCAGGATTTTTATAAT
The DNA here is from genome assembly GCF_015846415.1 of Triplophysa dalaica. Lineage (NCBI taxonomy): Eukaryota > Metazoa > Chordata > Actinopteri > Cypriniformes > Nemacheilidae > Triplophysa > Triplophysa dalaica. Next base: position 16,695,057 of record NC_079558.1, on the reverse strand, counting down.
ACTAATTAAATAAGCAGAATGAATGCAGCTATAACTCTTAACACATCCCTTCTGTGGGTGAACAGTAGGACACATGGTCTCTTAAATTTTATTTCGTTTTTAGCTTAAATCTCTCTTGACATCTGTCAAGTCCTTCATCCTAGTGTGATATTTTTTGTTTCGCAATTTTTGTTATGTTTCTCTTTCCTGAACACCATTAGTAGATACCTGAAGACTTAATCTGTTGTCGTTTATCTGTTCAACAACAGCATAAAGATCCAATTGGATGCTTTGAGCGTATATGACGGAGTTGACTCAAATGTCTCTTGGTTTTGAAAAAAGCTTTTTCTTTAAAGTTTGATACTTTTTCCTGCAAAAATATATATTTTTTTACTGTATTATAATTGAAGTTGAAGTATAAAAATAACATTCAATATCACAAATCAGTCGTACACAATTTTTAGCGAAACTTTCTTTTCTTACAAACACATAATTAGCATTATGTTTCACAAACAGAAAGTTGGAGATGAACAGAATGGAACTGGAAGAGTTGTGTTGGTAGACCAACAATTAACCTTGTTTTTGCAGCTCCGGCCCAATAAGAAATGTCAGAATCACTTCCTCTCTTCTTTCACGTCCTGCCTGCGATCTGAAACACTCTAAAAAGTGCTGAGTAAATATGGGACAGAACACACTGTTGGGTTAAAAATGACCCGTTGGGTGAAGATAACCCAGCAATTGAGTTAAAACTCACCCAGCATTGGATTATTTTATCCCAGCAGAGTGTTCTGTCCAATATTTACCTAGCATGGGTTAAAATCAACCCGCAGCACCTTTCAGAGAGAACAGAACGCTACAACACTACTTTTGCCAGCTGACATGTGTGCTCTCAAATGGCCTTTATCCCTTTCATATTCAAAATGTCATCGCATGGAATCATTTATGTGTCCCGTCACCTCTCGTGTGGGTTCTAGTGCCTCTGAGCTATTGGTGGACAGGATGGGTTTCTGCAACTGACAGCGAGTCCTATTTGAAGTGGATGATTGATGCCTGCCGGCGGTGCTGGTTTCTGTTGGGAACGGGTGATGTTTTCTGAAAGGCCATACTGGTATGATTTGAATTTATAAGGGGCTGTGGGCTTCAGAGTCTGGCTACAGTGCAAGAGGAATAATGCGTTGTCATTACTGGCTCAGTTTCCCTCTGTTCGGTTGATTAGCGTGCGCGCATTGCAATCTTACTCTTCAACAAATCACGCTTGTTGTTTTTACACACATTGTTTTCGTTTTGTTTAATAAAGTGAGACATGGCATGGAAAAACAAGTTTCAAAGAATTTGTTGTGTAGTAGGCGCTTGTTGTGATGTCACAAAGAGAAGGAATGGCTTATGAATGCACAGTTTTGTTTTAACTTTTTAATCAAATGAGAGTTATAACAGAAAAAAAGACTTGACTAAAATAAAATATTATGGGTGCTTCTTAATTCTTATTGGTGCATCCTCGTTTCCTTTCCTCACTCCCTTTCCTCGCGATTTAGCTCCACCCCTTTAGGATGCGAAGGAAGGGGACAAAAGAAGCAAGAACGGAGGAATTAAAAGAAGTGAAATGGGATATCCTCGCTCCCTTGAGCGTCACTTCAAAGCGTCGTCAATTAATGATGACTGCACACATTACACATTGAACATATAAAAAATAAAGTAAAATACATAAGGCAGATTTCATAATCCCCACTACAATAAAATAAGTTAGAAACATGCTTAAAAGTGGTCATAAATGTATATAAGGTAAGTCAAATATATGTTATACATAAATATTAACTATATTAATATATTACTGTATGAATATTAACTATTTGTTCTCTTGTTCCAAGGTTACTGCAGGATGCAGTTCATGCCCAGACCTGATGGCAGAGCTGAGAATGGGAAGCGGTGACCTGACAAGAGCTGAGATGATAGAGCTGGATAAAGGAGGCGGCGACTTGACACTATTTCACTACAAAATTTCAAATGCAATTAGATTGTTAATGATAATCTTAAATCTATTATTGACCTTATTAGTAAGTTTATTTTTTTATTTAGCCTTGTTGTGCAAGCACTGTTGAGCTTGTGCAGAGGCAGCAGCTTTTGCCAGAGGGGAACTGGAATCCCCTGGTTGGGCCTGGGTTCTCTTGAGTTTTTTTTTCTCAATTGGACTTTTGGGTTCCTCGCCACCCCTTGCATACTGTTTTGCACTATTTGCCTGGCCGGGGGGGCTGCTTTAGAATTTCGAAGTTTTACATAATTAATATTGCATATAGGAATTAACATTAAGAGTAGATAAATATAATATATAATATATTTAATATAGAGAGTAATACTTGCATCGGGTTTAGTGGATAAAACACTTCCTCAAAGGAAACAAATGTGTATCCTCACTCATGACTCTTCAGAAAGTCTCCTCTCTCCACGCCTCCTTCATGTGCAATTAGAGAATTGAGACGTCCTTAAAGATGGCTGTGCTCGATCCGTTTCAAGGTCATAGGATGGAAGACGGAGGAGCGAGGAAACAAGGATGGATATTGAGAAGCACCCAATGTGAACAGAAAGATAATCGAATCGTTACTTATTTTCAGATTTCCAAAGAATACCTCTGGTGGCTCGGAGGACAAGTTTGGATAATCTGTAACTGAATAGATCTGTTTGAATAACACAAAACTCAGAAAAAAAAGACTTACATAAAGACATATATTGCACAGGTCCATGAAGCTATCATCTATGTTCAGAAGACTTCACTCTTAAAAAAAGGTGCTTTGGCAACTTTTAATTTATTTTTAAATCCAGAAGGTCCAGAAGCCACATGAACTTGTTTTATGGCATTTTACTGGTGCGTTTTGTCATTGTGACACATGTTGGTGCTTTGGCCAAAATTTTATCTTTTTTTCAGGACAAAAATGGAAACTAGCATTATTTTCTTTTAAGATATGTCATGTGAGCCATCTAGGAAGAGGAAAAAGAAAAATCACATAGATCTCTTTAATATCTCAGTTACGTCTCTTGATGAGATTAAATTGAAATCTTTGCTTTAGCATCCTGTGTCTCAGATACAACATTTCTCCTCAGAAAGGACAAATCACAGAATGTCTTCATTAGAGTTCTCAACAATGTCACAAAAGGAGCTCTCTTTTGCCAAGGTAGCATCAAAAATCAATAATATTGACCTTATCAGTTTGAACTCACACATTTCTCCTGAGATTAAGAGTATATTCAGCACTGTCTCTTATTTCATTCGTATAATTTTGTTTATTTATGCTTATCTATTCAGTATATGACAGGATATTTTAAATAGCTCCAGACAGTGTGTCCTGCGGGTCTAAGTGTGTCTAAAATGAGCTCCACGTTTGCTATAGGGGTTGTTTTTAAATCTATAACAGCCGTTGAGGGATGTATAATTGCAATTCAACCAATCAAATTGTCAAAAGCAGACATTCAGCTGAAAACGTTTAAATCAAAGCATTTGACACAAACATATGACCTACTGTGCTTTTAGTGTGCATGCCTTCAGTTTTTACAGAAAAAACTATTTTTTATTTCGGAAACTAACTTGAGGTATATATATTTATGACTCTTTATGAACACAGAGAAAGATATTTGGAAGAATGCTTATAACCAGACAGATTTTGCCCCCCATTGACTCCCATAGTAGGAAAAATAGCTTCTGTTCAGATGAACACATAAGAAAAGACATTTTGAAGAATGTATGACACCAAACAGTTCTGGAACACTTTTGACTACCATTAAACGTTTTCCTACTATGGGAGTCAATGAGGTGCAAAATCTGTCTGGCTATAAGCATTCTTCTAAATATCTTCCTCTGTGTTCATCAGAACAAAGAAATTTATACACTTTTGAAAAAAGTGACTAAATTATGACAGAATTTTTATTTTTGGGTGAAGTATCCCTTTAAGTACTACGCCCAAGCCTCAATGGTTGCATCTAATGAAATATAATGGTATGCAAATATATTATAAGAAACATGTACTGAATGTCTTTGTTTCTTCTGCAAAGCACAAAATAGATTTTTTAAGAACTTTGGAAAGCGAACAACATTTGTCAGTATTGACTTTCATTCAGACTTCCATTGTATTGATACAAAACAACAAATGCCCCCTGTGTATTTTAAGAAGGTGATTGGTTTTATTTTGGTACCTACTTTGTTTGAAATGTAGTAATTTGCTGAAATAAAGAAAATAACTTGCTGACCTCTTCAATTCAGTTTGTATGCACAATATCATGACAAACAAGAGTATTGTACTTGTATACTTGTACAGTACTTGTGTAACAATTGTCCAATGAGACAATCCTGTAGACTTGTGATCATCTTGCTTATTCAAGGTGCTTGTCAATAATGTTAATATAGGCTGCTAATTGACTCAACAATGTTGAATCCACTTGGATTAGATGTTGGACACCAGTGTTTATAATGCACGTGAGTTTTATGTTTGCCAGGGGATGCCCAAATTATTAACAATTATTCCCCCTCTGCCTGAATGCAGACGGGGAACAAGGGGTCATCAAATAAAGCTTTTTGTAACGAAATTGGTCAGAGACCATGTGTCCATATTTGTGCTTCAAACGCTTATTGTTTGTGTACAGCAGTAATTGTACAGCATGAGTCAGACAAGTGGCTTGCTGGGAAGCACGAGGTTGTTATAGATGGATGAACCAGAAAGATGGCGAAGAGAATGAATGGACATTTCTAATAATGGTGAGGAATGATTAAGAGGAACACCTGGTGAAAGAAAGTGAAGGCAAGATATAGAGAAAAACGAAAGTAAAATAATCAAAATCACTGGAGCTATTGTGAAACTAAAATGTGAATGAGTAATAGATGAAATCAAGAAGATAGTGGGTGGTAGATGCCAGCCAGTCATGATGCAATGATTTTTGGGATTGCCTTTCTCATAAACTGTAAACAAGCCAAAACAATGTAATAAATAATGTGGCATAACTTTTGAAACAGTCTTTATGTTGGAGCAGGGCTGATGATGATGTCTTAAAATGCTGCAGGCAGTCTTGTCTTGCAGCATATCCACGGGGAAATGTTAGGGGATGAAATGAGAAGTATTATGTAGTGTAGATTATAGTTTAATATAAAATTGCTTTATGTGTCATGTTGAATCGAAAGTATTTTTTTTGAAAGAAAGACAAATGGAAGAGTAGTAAGCAATACAAAGTCAGCTCTTGTCTACATAAAAAGAACTTTAAGCATTAAACGTCAAATTAATTAAAACATATATTTTTACATGTTTAAGAGAAAAATAGTGCAGATAAGATCTCTTTTACATCTTAATTATTTCTCCCGGACATCAATGAGATTAAGAGGAGAACAAATAGAAACTTTTGCTTACTGTACAGTCACCATGAAACAGAAGTTGCAATTGACTTCTTTTCCATTTGGTGATGTAGCCGAGTGAAACGGCTTCTGGAATTAGAAAAAACTGTAGGGCGGGACTTTATTTAGCCCTCCACTTTTTGATTGGTTTGTTGGAAGTAGGGCTTGCAGGGGAGGGCTTAAAATGCCTGGCCATTGGACTGTCAGTATAGTCCTACATCTTTTTTGTGGCTGAAGTCATGTGGTGAAAAGTTGCTGTTGAGAGGGTAAGAGGAGCTTAACGTGTTTGATTAAAGATTACAAGTGCAAAATAATAAAAAAAATAGGTGTGCACTGAGAAATCATTTATTATAATCACTGCAACACCGTGTAAAACACACAAACTTTTCCTGTTTGATTGCATGGTGACTTTAAGACACCTTAGATATTTCTTTTTAGAAAAAAATCACACAAATGTTTCCATTAGTTTCAGATCTCAACAATGCTACAAACTAAGCTCACAATTGTAATGGAGCCAATAACACAAGAAGTTATATACAAAGATACAAATGAATTGTCTTCTGGCCAATTCGACTATACTGTAGGTTATATTATTTTGAACCTAGAGTTGGGTAAAAGAATGACGAAGCCAACCATTGGGTTGCAAATTTACCTTGTTTCAAGCTCAAATGCTGTGTTGTTTTAACCCATTGTTGGGTCAAATATAAACCATTTTCTTGGTTTGTTTAACCCAATGGCTAGGTTTGTTCCTTTGTGATACCCCAGCATTTTAGATTTAGGAGTTCAAATATATGTATATTTATTAATAAATGTATATTCATAAATGTGTTATAAATATCATGCACACTGTTTTACCTCTAATCCTCTTTCATTCTCATTTCATCCCCAACGCCATCAAGCCAATCAAAGATGTTTAAACCTTAACTTTCATTGAGTGGAAAAATCTCTCTTGGTGTCTTCTCTGTTCAATGAGTGAGTACAGAACACCATTTACAAGCACCTGTCATTGTCACTGACTAGACATATGAACATAAGCATCTGTCAGTAATAGTATGGTTTTATGTCTGACAACAGAAACATTAAATATATAAATTAATAAAAACAACAATGGCTTTCTTGGGCTTTCAGTTGAATTAAAATGCAGTATATTTTGAGAGTAAACGCAAGTACAACAAGATGATGTCATGGACATTCTTATTACCACGTAATACCACGTTGCACCATAGGGACGGTTAATTATAGATTATGATGGATTTTTTACAAGCCAACCTCTGAATTTGATGGAATAAAAAAAAAAAAATTTTAAGCTAAACGTGAATATTTAATTATTTGTGATTAGCTTTAAAGTCCCGTGACCGGAAGTTGCGATCATTTTTACTTCCGTATTCTGACACATATCCGATTGAAAAGGAGAAAATCAGTGGGCGTGGCTTGCGTTTCTCACTGCAAATTGATTGGATGAGTAAAAACAGCTGCTGCATTGATTTTGAAATGAAACTGACAATTGAAAGGGAGGAGTTAACGGATGCTCCACCCAAACCGTCTAATTTGCATTAGGGTAGAAGTGCATTTTCAGATTTTAACTGAAAAACTGATTATGTGGGTACATGAATTTTAAAAAGAAAATGTCCCACATTGATAAGCTATTTACAATAAACGCTGCAATATTTATTAAAAAAATTGTCATTTTTAATTTCACTGGGACTTAAAGACTAAATATAATTGTGTCAACATATAAATATTTTAGTTTTTTTATAAAAGTCAACTAAAATAAATAAATATATATCACTCAATCAGCAATCCCTTCGCTTTAAAGAAACTCATTTTAGCAGTTGAGACATGTCATTTCAGCTTTCATGGAAATTAAACAAAAAGAATATATATATATATTTTTATAAGCATCCCATAGTGAAGCTCCAAGAGGCTGGTTGATAAAATGGCAAGAGGTTTAGAATGAACTTTTCAACATTTTAAGTACTTAGATGCTTTTATTCAAGGGCAGCTTACTGTAGAACAATAAGGAATACAGTGAAGCAAAAGAGGTAATAATACACGATGTTCTACACAAATTATATAATACAGTAGATGATGTACCGTTTAAAAGCATCACATGGTGAAATCTCAAAAAAGCTGCCTGATAAAATGCCAAGAGAAGATTTCACAAATAATTCAAGGCAAGGTTAAGATTAGTTGCTGAAACACAGTTTTGATTGAGTTTTTTCACAAAATAAATCCTAGTTACAGTTGTGCTATTAAAGTGTTTTGATGAAAATTATTATTAATAAAATAATAGTAATAAGGCAAAAGAACAATAAGGTGATGATGAAGTGATCCTAACCTTTTGACCGCTAGTGTTCACTAATCTCTGTTTTTGTTTCTATTGTTTACATTTGTACTCAAACTATGTCAGATTTCATTACTATTCTACTTCATTTCTACAAAAACTCTCTTCAGGATTAAAGGGATGAAAAAAAATCAGCTTTGTGTGCACCCCTCACCACAGTGTCTGCTTCTGAAGCTGGTGCAATGTGGATGAGATTTTAATGAAGTGTCAGTGAGTGTGTGAGAGATACGTGTGAGACAGACATATCATGGTAAATCACAGCTTGATACACTTCGCTCTTAAATAATAGAGTAATGTCATGTCTCTGCGGAACAGCCCTTTCTCTCATATGGACATGCAGTGCCTGGTTCTGCCTGAGGGGTGGGGGGTGGGTTTCAGAAAGTGTGAAAAACAGACTAGATTCAGGCAGTCTGTCACTTTTGATGAAAGAAGGTTTCAGCGTGGCACTTTTGTGGCTGGTTTGTGTTTGTGAAGATATAATAATTCCACTTTCACAGCAAACATTTCTTTGCACCGAAGGTGGAATCATTCATTACGCAGTAACACAAAGGACTCTGTATGATGTAAACATCAGAAAGCTATGGTCTGCTTTGGTCTTAGCAGCTGAGGTGTGTGGCTTTCTCAGGCAGGGATCAAAATAGCTCTCTGATACCTTGTTTCCACAAACACACTGCTGAAGCTAGTTTTAGGTGTAGATCATTGGTTCTCAAACTGGGGGACCCAAGATGGATCCATGTGGGATCCATTTTCTAAAATATAGAAATGTATCATAGCTTTTATGCAATCAAACATCATAAGAATAAGACCAAGCACCAAAAGTATTGATGTTCCGGCATTGTATAACTGTATATGTTTTTGGTTTGATTCAATTTTTAAGTTGAAGAAAATACGATTTTTATTCGGGGGGCCGCAAAGTGATGGACTTTTCATGAAGGGGGCCTTGCAACGAAATAGTTAGAGAACCAACATCCCACATCCACTAAAAAGCCATGCAAAAGTTGCTCTTATGTTGCTTGTTGTGGTTGATTTCCATGGGGGTTGGCTAGGTGGTTGCCAGGATCAAGGTGGTTGTTTGTTTTTACTTTAAAAGGCAATTTGAGGGATCAGTTATGTCCCTTGAACAAGTAGTGTGAAACCAGTTTCAATGCAGTATCATTGACCAGTAGTCAATGCCGCGGACCGTCCAGGCCTCGTTATGCTCACCTAACCTGTCTCCGATGGTCTCTTCACAGGCTCCTGTTCAGAATGTTGATGTAAAGCGCAAATGACCGGTGCAACCCTAACCTGAAAATGCTGTAAACATTGGTGAAAAACATCTGGGCCGTATTCATGAACAATCTTAGCGCAAAGAGTTGCTCCTAGTGACAAAATTTTACGATTTTTTTTCAAAATGCGGCCGTTTCCCCTTAAAATGACAGAAAAGATCCAAGTAAAGAAATAAGTAATTCACAATGCATCTTAACCCTTAAAAGAGCTCTTAAGGTCCAAAATTTTAGGAGTAGCGTGGAGGACTTTTAAAAGACTTAAAAGTTTCTTTAGCGGAAGAGAAATTAGACGAAACACAAAATGTGAAATGTGTTGCAATGCATGGCAATTTCCATATTACTTTAAAAGTTTAAACGATTTTTTTTTGTTTTTGTGCGTGTTCAACTTTGGTTTATCTTGTTTTTTTGTTTAGCTGCTTTGATGCAATGCAAATTGTAAACGCGCCATAACATTAAATTACATTGACTTGAATGACAGTGAGTTAATCTGACACAACACAGTCGATTGTGCAGGGTTCATGTTTGTGACCGATCCTATTAGAGACACGCTAACATCTCCAAGACAGCGCAGAAATGACATAGAACCTGAAATAGAAGACATGATTATATATTAACATATTAAGCAACTGGAGAAATGCAGCTATGCAGCAGAGATGATTTGGTTCCGTCACAACCTTCTATAGTGATCAAACAAACAATTACAGCACTTACAGAAAATATTGTGTCACTCTTGATTTTCTATCAAATACGTTGACATTAAAAGCATTTTATGGTAAGACAGAAAAAAGACATGTGCAATTTCAAACTAATGACCCTATACTTAAAAGCGCTCTTTTTTTCTTTCTTGGCCAACCAATCACAGTCTTCAAAAGGCATAGCAACAGGATCAGCCCTGCCTCCTCACTAAGATAAAAGTTTGGTAACATTGAAGCATGTATGTATAATGCATAATAAAGTGTTATTAAAGGGTAAAATGCATTAGAATTCTTCATAATGTGTGTTGTAATGCATTAAATGTAGTTGTAAAGAATGTATAACCAATTTAAAATGTGTAGTGTAACAATGAATTGCTAAGTGGTATTATGTATTAACTGTAATAAAAATTATTTATAAGACATTACAATGCATTAGCAGGTGCATTACAATGCTTTAAAACTACTTTTATTATGCATTATACATACATGCTTCAATGAAAGTGTTACCAAAAGTCTTTCTCTTTTCCATGCTCAGAGTTGCTCTCAGATTGATCCTGAATCATTTTTAAGATAAGACTCCTACGTATAAGTTTTAAAGCTACATTAAGAGCTTTCATAGAGGATTCTTAGAATCTTTCAGAATACGGGCCTGATATTGTATCTAGGGTGTCCTTTTTAGTGTGCGTGTATTGTTGATTAAACTGCTTATGTTTAGGGTGAGGTGTTAACTAAAATCCCCAGAAGTATTCTTTATTATGTAATTTCACATTGTATGTACTACATTCATAAATAAAATCATGAATTTGTCAGGTTGTTGTGGTGAGATGTGCTGTTACTTAAGTGAACATCTACTCAGTTTTAACCCACACTTTATAAAACCCTGGGTTGTTTTACCCCACGGCTGGGTGAAAAACAAACAAACCACTTGTTTACATAAACCTAGAATATATTCTTATTTGATCTTACCATGGGTGAAAACAATCTAGCATTTTGAGTCAAAATGATTATAATAATGAACGCAAAATTGTTTTGAAATAAAGATGAAAGAATCCACAGCTATAAATCGGTGAGAAATACCTCCTGTGTTCAAAACTTGTCAATTGGAGAATTAACGTCCTATTGCTGAATCAATTGTGAAACACTAAAGTTAGACCGAAGTCAGTAGAATAGTCTCAACGAATTATGATGAATAGAGCTGTCAGTCACTAATTACAATTCCAAACAATTACTCCACAGTTCTGCATGACCTTGACAACCCTTCATTAATGCATATTTGCCCAGAATCAGGATTTTATGGAAATGCTGTGTTCAGGGAAAATAAATCTCAGACAACATGCTAGAGCAGTGCAGGTTCACTGCGTATCCTTAGATGCACTGTGCTTTAGAAGTAGATGTCGTTTGGCCCTCCAAACAAAATGTGTCAGTTATTATGACTGATGTCGGTATAGATACCTGTAATTACCTCCTACTGTAGCAAGCATGAAAATAAGTCTCTATTTAATTGCAATAACTCACAAACAATTTGGGTGGGGGCCCATATTCTCTATAATCGACAGCCGAACTGTGAAATGTGATTATTTGATCGAAAGGCCCTGATTAAGCCTGTGATGTGTGAACAAGTGTGCTGAAGTTGAACCAAACCACAAACAGATTTACTTCGCAAAAACGCAACACTTTAAGATAACAGGAGTGCTGTCAACTGGCAGTACTAAGAGAGTAATTAAAGGGTAACTCACTTATGTTGTTCTAGGTGTTATTTTCTATTATCTAATGTTTGGTCAACCGCCCAATTCCATTCAAATATAAAATCAGCGGCCTTGCTGTCAAGTTAGATGGGATTCAAAAAAATTACTTTTTCAGACCAAAACACTGTGTTTCTGTAGCTCAACTGGTCATGCAATAGGAGTGCCAAGGTCATCATTGGTTTGATCCCTAGGGAACACCTAATACAATGTACCTTGAATAAAAAAAGTGTCTGTCACTTGCATAAATGTAACATCTAATCTGATGATCTAACCACGGGTGTCAAACTCAGTTCCTGGAGGGCCGTAGCTCTGCACAGTTTAGCTCCAACCCTAATCAAACACACCTGATTCAGCTAATCAACATCTTCAGGATTACTAGAAACTTCCAAGCAGGTGTGGTTTGGAGCTGGTTGGAGCTAAACTGTGCAGAGCTGCGGCCCTCCAGGAGTTTGTCACCCCTGATCTAAACTAAAGCAGCTGTGAGACTGTAAAGATAATCAAACAAACGTTGTGTGTCATCGAATCTTCTTTCTCCATTGACACATTTCAATGGGATATTTATGAATGAACTTACATGTACTGTTATTTAGCATCTTTAAATGCCCTATAGTTAAGTGGGATGCACACTGTATGTTTATGGCCGATATATCCGCTTGTTGCATATTATAGGGATCTTCACAGCTTTGTAGAATGGCAAACTTTGTTAGTGGTAGTGGAAAAGTTTGCAGCCTTTCGTTTGTGCTATTTGAACCTATGATGTTCAGTCAGTGTTAAGTCAAGTTTATTTCATGGCTGCATTTTATCATACACATTGTTTAAAACCACCCATACTCATATTATTAATGCATTTCGGCTAACTAAACTTACATTGAGGTCAACTGATTCCATGTTTTCTGAAATTCTCTTAAAGACAGCATATTCATTATGAAAAGCAGAGGACCTAACACTAATCCCTGTGGCACTTGTGTTTGATCTGAGATACCTTCAATTTACACACACTAACTGATGGCGATTAGGCGTAGGACCTAAATCATCATAGTTCTTATCCACAAATGTCAACAGAATTCTCAAGCTTATTATTAAGTCTATCATGTTGTGGTCTATGATGTGGAAAGACCTTAACACTGAGAAACGCAGTCTCTGTGCTGGTACGGCCTAAATCTTAACTGAATTTTTTTTTCTCAGTAAAAAAAATGAATAAATATAAAGGATCAACAACAATAATCATAATTTTAAGCAGACTACAGAGGACTAGTACATAAAGTGTGAGAGTGAATGGTTTCAGTCCAGTCCATTATGTGAGTGTAACTGTGAACACATCAGTCTTCTGGAGTTGTGGAGTCTGATGGCTTGGGGGAAGAAGCTGTAAGGCAGTCAGACCACGAGGACACGAATACTTCTGTACCTTCTGCCAGATGGCAGGAGGGTGAAAAGTTCATGAGAGGGGTGTGTGGGGCCCAGAATTCTGATGACTTTACGGGTACAGTATGTGGTATAAATGTGTGTGATGGAGGGAGAAGGGACCTGAAGATCTTCTCATCTATCTTCACTATATGCTGCATCCAATCCAAGATGGTGCACTTTCTGACCAAGACAGTAGCCTTTGTAAGGCTGTTGGGCCTTCTTTGCTATAGTGTTGATGTTATGAGACCAGCTAACAAATTTGGTGCTTATGACCATCACTGTGTAGGAGCCTTCAAGTTTCAACCATCTCTTTTGTTTTGTCCACATTCAGGGACATGTTGTTGACTTTGCAATAGTCTGTTAGCCGGTGCGCCTCCTCTCTGAATACAAACTCAATGTCTTTGCTGATGTGACCCAGTACAGTCACGTCATCTGTGAATTTGACTTTATGGTTTGAGATGTGCATGGTTGCTCAGTCATGAGTTTCTTGAATAGGGGTTTGATTAATAACAGTTTACCAGCTGTCTCATAAGGAAAGCGACATAATCTGACATAAATTGACTTAGGATCTATAATTTTTTAGAGTCTGACAAACTGACAACTGTAAAGGAGCACATTATTTTATCATACAACCTCAGAATGCTGTTAACTAAGGCTCAACCCACTACAGCAAACCAATTTCCCAATGCAAACGCTCATTTTGATGTCTGACATTTAACAGTGTCATATTTTTTCAAGGTTTCATGAAACTAGTTGGGTTCATTGTAAAACTGATATTTATTATGCATCTCACATGCATTTGCATTTGTGTCTGATTCAGTTCCGGTAAACAGCGTAGTAAAGAGACCTTGGTTGAAATACCTTGTTACAAACAGAATGAGCATTTTTAACCTACAAAACAAGGTTAGGTTCACTGGTGTCACTTTGAAACCGTCTATAGAGCATTGCATTAGAAGGAAACACACATACCTCAAACTGTAAGTCACTTTGGAAAAAGGCATCGGCCAAAGGTAAATGTAATGTAAAAATGAATGAAATAAATAAATGAATGAATAAAAATGATCTAGAACACTGGGGTGTAGTGAGGTCATTCTGAGTTGACACAAAAAGAACGAGTTTACAATTATTTCTGCATCAATCATTATTTAACCACATATATTGGGTTTCCATGTTCTACCTTACCATCGAAAAACCTTTCTGGTACTTTACATAAACATATTTTAGGTTGATTTTATAAGCTGTTTTCCTCACAAAAATGTCCCCACAAGGTCAATGATGACTGGTTTTACTATCTTTGTGTCTCCACTGTGTGTTTGCCAGGACACACATACGTTTGTCGTGCATTTTTAATCATTCTAAATGGAACTACAAATTGCCAGCTTTTAAATTGATAACTATGCTCCCCGCAGGATATGTTTTTGTGTTCTACTCAGCGCTCACTATATACACATTTTGCCCAATTATTCTGCTTTCATGTTTACTAAACTAATATTACATTCAAGTGACTCTAAACCTGCTGACACACACACATATACACAGCTTTGACAGTCAGTGTTGTTGCTGAGAGCTCACACTAGCATTAGCAGTAATGAAACTGGCAGAGAGTTTGAAAAACATCATCTTCACCTCAGCTGTGAGGCACCACAGATCCACAGTAATTAACTTAGTGCCATTTCTGTGTGGTAAGGACAGCAGAAGTAGAAGACATTAAAGCATTCAACAACAAACTTACAAAATACCGTTTTGTTCCTATCCTTTGGTGAAGTCTTTCTAAAACAACCCATCTGTCCTTGTTATTCCAAACACAAAAATATGTTTAGCAAAATATTGAAATCATGAAAGGAACGGGGTATATGCACACAGATGATGTACTTCCTCTGTCTTGGCGATGAGGGAATTTTTCGGCAAGCGTTAACAATGTGTTTAGTATGAAAATGTTCAATTTCAGCGAACCGACGGCACCATGGCTGAGCATTGTCGAGTGCCTCAAGCACAAACCTGAGAATTTAGGTATGTCATCACTTTCTGTGCGGATATACCCCATTGGACTACATTAAACTTAAAAAAATGAACACTCTTCTATTTTGTAAATGTGTATTTTGTATTTTCTGTTAGGCTCAAACATAGTCTTTCTTTGGAAAGGCCAGCCCAAGTGGCCATATTACTGACAAGTAAAGCAACCATTCACGTTTTGTTTGTGCCACGTCATTTTAGAGGCTTGAAAAGCCCCCGCAGTAACAGACCGATGTTGTACATTCACAAAGGTGTCAACAGTAAACAGAAACTACAATGATTATAAGTTTATGCCATGAACTTTGCATACTTTTAAGAATTGAGCGTTTATTCTATCGTGATAAATTCTTCTAACAACCGTTGTAAACACGACAGTGTAGATCAGAAGGCTTTGTTGTTGTTTTCCAGGCGGACCGTTAAAGAACTTGACAAGCACGTGTCCCAGAAATCCTGTGAAATTCAACCAATCAGATGACAACTTTGAACGTGCTGAAGTGTTTCCAGAAAAGTGTGCCATATGTATCAGCCTATCACCCAACGGATCGTGGGCGTGACGTCTGAGACTATCTTAAACAGAACTTTGGTTGAAACCGTCTATTGCAGTTCTGGGCTTTTTGCCCTGCACACTTATATTTGAACAAAATACACTCACCTAAAGGATTATTAGGAACACCATACTAATACTGTGTTTGACCCCCTTTCGCCTTCAGAACTGCCTTAATTCTACGTGGCATTGATTCAACAAGTTGCTGAAAGCATTCTTTAGAAATGTTGGCCCATATTGATAGGATAGCATCTTGCAGTTGATGGAGATTTGTGGGATGCACAAAGCTCCCGTTCCACCACATCCCAAAGATGCTCTATTGGGTTGAGATCTGGTGACTGTGGGGTCCATTTTAGTACAGTGAACTCATTGTCATGTTCAAGAAACCAATTTGAAGTGATTCGAGCTTTGTGACATGGTGCATTATACTGCTGGAAGTAGCAATCAGAGGATGGGTACAAGGGGGTCATAAAGGGATGGACATGGTCAGAAACAATGCTCAGGTAGGCCGTGGCATTTAAACGATAGGCATCCCCCACACCATTACATCACCACCATAATTGCATTAATGAGAAATTGAACAGGTGTTCCTAATAATCCTTTAGGTGAGTGTATAACGACAACCAAGTTTAAATGTTGAACGAATATCTTAAAGATTTACTAATAAGATCAAAAATTCTAATAATAAATAAATAAATAAAACCAGTTTTATAGTTTGATTTTAATTTTAGTTAGTTTTATTAATATTTTCAGTTAGCTTTTATTTTTAGATAATTCGTTTTCATGTATATTTTAGGTAATGTTTTACCAATTTGGGTACATGCTTCTATCATATTATATATATTTTTATGTTAATATATAAGATGTATTCATTTTTATTTAAGTTTTTGTTCATTATCATAATTGAGTACCATAAACTTATTTTGGTTTATTTTTGAGGCAATGTTTCAATTTTTCATTTAGATAACTTTTCCCAATAATTTTTATTTGATTTAAAGAACAGAAGCGTTTCAAAGTTTTAATATTAGTAAACTAAATAACCTGTGTTTACATCTTGCAAAGTGGTCCAATTCATCTGTAACATTGTAAATGGAAAGTCCAAACAGTGTCTCCAATATAAAGTAATATAACATCAAGGTGCTTCGTGCAGAAACTACACATTTATTGTTTTATACTATTGTTGTTCAAATAATACTCCACCAATATGGTATTCTTAACAAAGCCGACGACATATTTCAATTAATTTCGTCTCTTTATTGATACACAGCATCCTTGCCTTCGCTTTCTACGTTTTTCACTGATTTTTCTGCCTGGAAGACTAGCAAAACTCTCACCAGTCTAAGATGAATTTATAGCGATGGTCAAAGCATAAAGCAGCTTTGCTCAAAGGAGGAAACTTCTCTTTGTTACTGCCTCCTTGCAGCATGCGGGTCCACTGGGGAACAAAATATATTAATGCAGCTCAAAGCAGCACCCAGTGGTGTGGCACTGATTTTCAAGTAATCCAGATAGGATGAGGATATGTTCTGATCCGTTGTAATAATTACTAACACCACACAGAGTTATGGTAAATGTTATTGGGCCGAATTTTTAAGCAGAGCAGTTACGGACACACAGAGCATGAGAAATGAGAGAGCGGATCAGGCCTGTGCGGTTAGTGGATCGTAAAGGAAACTGTATTTTTCACACAAGGATTAGTTGTGGAAAGGCTCAATATGATAACCACCACTGAGAGACAACACAAGACAGACCCAAAAGAGAGAAAGTGATTTAAGAATGATAAGTTACAAGATCATTGTACATAAATACACAAAAGATGTGTTTATTAACTTGCTAGAAAAAATGCTTTTTATAATTACTCTGGACTGTAGAGGCTTAAGGGGATGCAGGTTTTTTACTTTGTTACCAACCAATGTAAGAAGAAGGATGTTTCCAACCTTATTTTGTTCTGATAGTTAAAGGAAAAATAAATTTAATTTATCAGATTATTTTACTGTATAATAATTGTTTTAAAAAAAAATTGTTGAATGCGTCCTGTATTGGTCCTATTTTAACAAACGTATGGTACGTTGATATCTTGCTGATGGTTGAGCTTTTTTTCGCTGTCTAAATTCAAAATGTTGGACAGACAAGTTTAGCCAAATATCAGTTGTTTCGGTTTCTTTTGATTGTTATCAGGAATTATCTACAATCTCTATTGGCAATGTGTACCGGAAATTAAGTTTTAAATAAATAAAAGCCTAATTATACTGTGCACAAAAAAATTAAATAATTGGATGAATTAAACATGTGATGTGTCAAGGCCACGTGACACTAATGTTGAAGTGTTCTGAGCTGATTTCAACTCATAGCTTAATTTTTTTATTTGGATAGGTTTGGATAGTTAGCTTGTAGTTTGCATTTAGCCGCTCCTGGATGACACAACACAATACCTAAACCTAACACCATTATAATAGCTATGAATAAGCTCCAAATTAGGAGTTTATTGAGGCAAAAGTCATAGTTTATACTTTGTTAAGGGTGAGAATTGGACCATAAAATAAAGTGTGACCAAAAATTCCTTTCAAAACTGATCGTCCATAATAAAATGATAAAATGACCCATGTTGTGAAATTCTGAGGTTTCATGGGCCAACCGAGCAACTGCCATTGAGATAAATAGTGATTATCAGGTCTCTCCTTGGTTGGTTCTACAGTCCCTGATCATGAAGATATCAGATCGTCCGGCCCGCATAGCAAATATTCCGCCTGCAGCAAACCTGGCCAACTATCTGATTTATTTAGTCCTCACGATCCTCTGTAGAGTTAAAGCGCTGAAAAGTAAGTATTTATAATGACTGTTTTCATGCGGCATGGATCGGTTTAGTCTGAGTGCGCAGCAAGGGAGGAGTGACAAGAATAAGTGAAAAAAAAGTAGACACGCATACTTTCAGCACGGCTTTGACTTTTCACAATTAAGTGTAATTTACCTCACACTTGAGTTGATGCCTTGAGATGAGTCATTTCTTCTGGCAACCTTAAGCATCTAATTTACCATTGACTGCATGAGATGTTTATAGTCAATGTTTGAAAAAGCAATTTAATCATCTGGATGCATTTGATAGGAAAATCGAAAACTGAAGTACAGCATGTACGAGTTGGTGACGTAGGAAAACCCAGAGAGCACAGAACCCAGGGCAGGTTTTAAACACCCGTCAGTGCCCTGTGAAGTGTAGTTCACGAGCATTCTGCCATTTTAAGGGGTATTGCAAATCATAGGGTTTGTTCACTTTAAGGCCGCTGCAAACACGCCGACAACGCACACATCAATACATCACTTCACAGGAAGAGGACAGGGAATTTTACCCATCAGTAATTGCGTACCACCTCAGTACACGATGCTTGGCAGAAATAAACAAGGTACAAAAGAGTTACGACTTTGACGTTTTTATAAACTTAAGTTCCGTCCAGTAGTGGTAAGTGGTATATCCTAGAGTTATAGGCCTTGTGATAACTTTCTCAATATATTTTATATTAATGCATTTGGATGCAGTAAAGTACTCAACTAGTCATGTACTTAAGCATTTTCTGTGTTTAATGACATGACTGTTGAATGCTATCCCCTTGAGTATGTAGGAAGCAAGAATACTCAGTAAACAACAATGTTGTTTATACATTTATTCAATATAAATCCAAGCAGGGATTATTGTGATGTTGTGTGGTTAAATCACAGCGGTGGTGACATGCTTTAAAAGCCTTTCTTTATTAAAAACACAAAAATGTGTCACGTTTGGTGTCCTTGTTGAGGTGAAATAACTGAAGGTCAGTTCCAAACGGCTAATTTGGAGGTGTGAGAAGAGAATTTCTCACAGTCTCAGAGAATTTTGTAGTCTCCCTGGGTGCCAAGGACAGCGTGTGTATCCAAAGTGGCCAACAGTCCCATGTAAGACAGACGTGGACCTGCATTTATGGTGCATTTAGTTTCATGTACACCACACCACGCTGATACTAGAAGTCTGAATCTGAGACAATGAAGATAGAAAGACTGAGGCAACAATGATGCAAGAGACAGATCCTCTGCAATGCTGTATTAAAATGTAGTTCACATCAGCCACGTTTGGTCCATCACACAATGCACTGGTGGTAAAATCACCACATCTCATGGCTTCTCACAGATTTGATGTCTAAAATCTGGCATGTATTTAAACTGGTAG
This sequence comes from Triplophysa dalaica, assembly GCF_015846415.1. Classification (NCBI taxonomy): domain Eukaryota; kingdom Metazoa; phylum Chordata; class Actinopteri; order Cypriniformes; family Nemacheilidae; genus Triplophysa; species Triplophysa dalaica. The sequence goes on along the minus strand of NC_079558.1, from coordinate 16,675,511 downwards.
ATTCTAGATAAGTGTCGAAGCCAACTCTTAAAATGTGTGCGGTCATCATTCACAATAAACAATCCGCTTGTTTAGTCTGATGTCTATCGGTCATTCTATCAGATGGCAAAGGCAAGCAACAAATTACACAAATATACACTCACAATGTGAGTATATCAAAGAACCCAACGTGGTCTCATGAGAATTTGTATGTATTTTGTGTAAAATGTGGTTCTACAAAACGTATATTTACATTTGTACAAACAATAAAACTCTGACCTATTTATAGCATCTAAACACACCATACTTACGTATTGATGACACATAAGATGTTAATTATTTACATATTAACAACTCTCAAACTGTCTGTTACTTTCATGCCGAAGTACCAGATGGCCAGACAGCAATTCATTTTTTATGCATCATTAAAAAATTGGTGATGTGAGCTTGGAGACTGGTTACACCTTGACTTTATAAAAATTGTACTTGTGGGATATGAATAAACGGTGCTCATAAACGGCTTGTAATAGTCTTGAAACGAGCGGAGGCTTGGAAACGGAAATGTTATTTCTGACGTCACGACTTAAGAAGGGCATACAGCTGCAAGCAGCGATCAGCCGAATCCAGCTGAAGCCTCATGTAAAAAGTAGATGAAATTAACTCTGTCACTTCTGCTCTTTACTGGAAAATGGACTGTTATGGTATTTAATGTGATAATGTTAGATTAGCATGTGTACTAATTTTGAGTAATGAAGACTTTTAGCATTACTTTGACAATTGTTTCTCTTTACTCTTTATTACGTCTACGAGAGTGGAAAACATTTCTCTCTGAACTGCCTGGGATGGATTCTTCAACCTTCTGCAGCGCTCATCTTTTTGACGGCTGAGAAGAGCTCTGGACAACAAAAACATCACTTACTACAGTAAAGATGCATTTATACGGAAGGCTTTTGCAATGTACAATAACTACAACAAAAATTGGTAACGGGATATGAGGTCTTTTACTTTAAATAAATAATTTGTTTGTATTCTTGGTATAATTCAATGTGTGACGGATTGATGCGTTTGGATTATATGTTTAAACTCAATAGGGCCAAGAAAAAGCAATAGAAACTCTAACCTTTCATTAAAAAGCATTTTTTTGAAAGCGCTTTATGAAACCAACAGCCATTAAATATGCAACAAGATTTATAATTCTACTTTAGTATGACTTGCTCAGGTCTTCAGTACCGCATCTTTATCTCAACAGCAGGAGTAGAATTACAAGCATGCACCAACGCATTTGACTACCTGAGGTCAAAGTTGAGGTCAAAGTTTACCCAACTCATCAATAGCGGGGAGAGCAATATGCGCTATATATTCCACATGTATGATTTGATATCTGCCCCAGGTGGAGTTAGAGTCTTATTGGACTTTACAAAAGAAGCTGGTACTCATGTCTAATTCATCTCGGTACTAAAACACAGCTTAAATATAGACACCTTCAAAGCCTGCATGTTTGGGTACCTTGTGAATACATAAAAAGAAAGAAAAAATCAATCACATTATTTATTAATATATTCATTTTATCCTTTTAAAGTGCCGGGCTCATAGAAAGGCACACTCTCAATGGTCCTATTTTTGCATCTGTATTATGTTTAAATCTTTATGTACTTATTTATTTCTGACTCTTCAAAGGTTTAAGCTTTATATAACCACGCAATCGCTTTCCATGAAAGTTTTTGAGGTCCGTAGGAGTACAGAAATATAAACGGTGTTCTCTCAGGTGTTCTTTTTTTCAAGACTTCAGATTTTGGCAGTGATGAAGAGATCTGGAGCCTTGAGTAGTGCACTTTCCAAAAGCAATGCATTATTAAAGATGCCCGTTTCCTGAGGGCTTTATTTGAACAACATGAACAGCCCTCAACTCTGAGCATCTGACATTGTATGTTGTTTTTCCAACACAATGAATTCAAATTGTCTGCATATGTAAGTCCTTATAGCGTATACAAAACACTTGCTTGGTGAGTCCGAATGGAAAACGACACTCAAATCACATCCCACTCCAAGGTCTTGGATTCGCAGCAGTTCTGTTCGGCTTTGAGGAAGGATAAACAAACCCTGTGGTAAATATAGTTTGGACATTCTATCTGTTTTCAAATGTTTCCCGCAGAGCCACATTGAAGCCTCATATATATGTATAGGATGACTGCTCACAAGAGGAGTCTGACTAATCTTTGGAGCTCATGAGATAGAAAACAAATCCTGCAGTGCAGTTTTGTCCTCTCGAAAACCGAATCCAAACAAACGGAAAAGTAAAAGAAGGGAAATGTCCTCGGTTGTGATGTGTGAAGCCTTGCAGGATACTGAATCTGTCTGTCGTGAAAGGCAGCCATTTTAGGTCTTAATCTGATAGCTGCTGTTCTGCATGAAGTCACATCAAGTGTTCAGCTATTGATCTATTCAAACACAACTCATAACTCATAATTGCCTAGCTGCCGTAAAGAGATTTTAATCACACTTTCCACAGCTCATTGCTGTTTACAGCCAGAGAATAATTATTGGCAACTGTTTGTTTTTAAGCTCTTTGTAAATGCTTCGCAAAATAAATATGGAGTCTCAAGATCATGCTGCTACATATTATGTACTATAATTTACACACAAACTTTAAATCAGGCCTTGCTGGAAAGAACTTTTGGAAACGTTTATTTTTAGAAGTGTACAACACCTACAACTGAAAGGTTGGTCATTGAGCGCGTTAACATGCACAGTCTTATGCCGATTATGCCTAATAAGCTGATATATGTAAGGTCATGTAAATGCGTAAAACGGTTTTATTTAATTGGGGAAAGGGTCATAAATGGCTTAAAGGAAAACTCAATTTTCCAACTCAGTTAATAAGAGGATTTTTACCGTTTTGGAATCTATTCAGCCGATCTCCGGGTCTGGCGATAGCACTTTTAGCATAGCTTAGCATAATTGAATCCAATTAGACCAGTAGCATAGGGTTAAAAAATAACCAAAGAGTTTCAATATATTTCCTATTTAAAACTTGACTCTTATGTACTTATATCGTGTGCAGGGGCGGACTGGCCATCTGGCGTATTCCCAGTGTGCCGCTAACGTGTGGGGCTGGAACGGACGCTTTGGCCGCTCAGACGGACGTATTATTAAAGCGACTGCTTGCACGGCGAATGGAAAAGACATGGTACCATGCGCATTACCCCCCCTGTTAAACATGCACCACGTGCAAACTCCCCCCATCAAAGAGTATCATTCGCACGCGCACCCCCACCTATCTGGTCAATAAGTAAAATTCATGCGCACACTAAAATTCACGCACTGCATGATATCCCTGCGCCGGCTGTTGTAGCAGCAAACTTCCTTGATTATTACACCGGAATGATCTATGCTAGGCTATGCTAAACATGCTATCGCCAGACCCGGAGATCGGCTAAAACGGTAAAAAACGGTAAAACTCAACTAGTTAACTCTGGAGGAGTTGGGGAATGAGCCTGTTTCCAAAAAATGTGTTTCTTTAAGCAAAAAACGATCGCCAGAGGTAGTTTTGGCCCATTACTCAGACTTCACACTGCATGTAAACCACTATACCGGATTTCTCTCAGTTTTGTTTATGTGCGCATGTTTAAAAAGCGCAGTAGTAAAAGTCCCAAAAGGAATTAATAGTAAAATAACGTATTAAAGTCCGCTCTGGAATCATGCATTTGATGTAGAAGCATCAAAATGAAGAACTATTGTTGAATATGCAAGTACTGCGGACATGAGAAGAATATTAAAATACAGCTTCGGACCGTTTTCCCGCTGCATTTTTAATAACTTAACAGACTATCAACAATGATGTCACTGCACGCGAAAAACCCGGCAAGTCTCAAACTTCCGTGTTAACGTGGTTTTCTGCTTAGCCGGTTTATTACTGTGCATATAAACACGTTAAAACAGGTTTCTTTTTAAGCTCATTTTTGATAGTTATTTTGTGCATGTAAACGCACTCTTTGTTTGCTAATTCTCTTTCCATCATAGATTAATGTATAGCTAATATTTACATTTTCTGCAGATCTGCTGGTTATTATGAGAATGTGCTGTCAGAACCCATGACGCAAAGGATTCGAAAAGAAAGAAGCTTTTTGTTGAACTCTGATTGGAATACATATCCATATATTTAGAAGCAATGGGAACTCTTCCAAAAGTCCTGGTAGGCAAATCCTATTTTCATTTTGGCTGAGGTAAGCGATTCTAAAATTCAAATATTAAAAACACTTGCAGATTCAGTTCTAAAAATGGACAGCATCAAAATACAGTTCCTGATTTATTATTGGCATATTTTGTCCATACTAAAGGTTGGGTGACATGTACTGTTTGTACTGTAGTGTGCACTTTGCCACTCTTTGTTTAAAATCACTATTTCGATTCCAGATACAAAACATGCACATGAGATTGGGTTCATAGGCTAATATAATTCCGGTAATATCTTATTTTTATTTAAAACACAGAAGTGTGCTACAGAACAGTACGAACGTTTGATGAATAAACATTTACTATCAGGGGGTTCATATTTAACACCTTAGTAGTGATAAGCATTCAATTATCAAATTTGCATATCATTTGTATGAAATAAAGAAGTGTACATAGCATGATCAGAAAACAAATCAGTCTCCAGAAGAACACGCTTCAGTGTTGTGATCCACTAGGCTGGCCAGTCCTTTTCCAACAGGAGATTCAACATATGTATTCAGTATTCTCTCACATCAAGTTTCTTTTATTGATGAATGCACCAGGCACAGACACAAAATTTGCTTTCTAGTCTGCGGCGAAAAACGGCAGATGAATACTGAGTGCAAAGTGCTTTGTATACTTTAAAACCCACATTAAAATGATCACAACAAATGCTCCGTAGCCTCAGAAAAATATAGGTTTGCACTTTTAACGTGTTTGCTGTTGTCTTGCAGCGAGGGGAGGATAAATTATCATTCTCTAATATGTAAATTGCAGGGTAGGAGAAAAACAGGGCGGAAGGAAGGAAGAGCGTGGCGTGAAAGATTTACATACTACAAATATGGATCAGCTGACTTGCGAGGCCATTACTGCATATAGATTACATTTAATCAAGCCCCCAAAATGACACCGGCGCCACCACAGTGACTGAAAATTACTTATTACTGCACTCAGGAACGACAGGGCGGCATTATTAAATCTAAGGCCCGGTAGGCCTGGTAAAATAGTACGGTCATGTTACTATGTATGAGGACTAAATCAATACCAGCGGCTCACATAACTCAAAATGTCAGATGCTCTAATAAACAAATGAAAAGTAATTTAATATCAGTATATGGTACAAAAACTTTAGAGCTACCCTAGAGTTTGACCTTGCCTTTACTGAACTGTTTGCCATGTCAGGAATGATGTGATATGATAAACCAATATTCAAATATTTATTTCAAAAGCTGTACATACTGTATATCGTAAGCGGTAGAAAAACATTTTCAATATTGTACAAATGTACTCAACCTATTGTTTATGTTAGCGGACATAGAAAAAAAGGTTTTAGGTTTAAAGATATTGAAAAGAAAAACATTAGGAGCATTAATAAATGCAATCGGTGAACATTTTTCTCTAGATTTTTTACCAAAAATAAGCCATGAGATGAATCAAGAAAATGATACATTTCACCAAAATGATATATTAAGAATGAGAGTATTATGTAAGCTACAGCAATGCAATTTAAGATGCATTAAATGGACAAGAATACTACAAGTGGTTTATATTATTAACATGTTAACCTATTTCTTTTAATGCTCATCACTACGTGCAGTTTTGCACATCTTCAAAACACAGAACTTAAGGGACAACGTTTGTTTTCTAACTCCCATAGACCTACATCATACAACATTTACTGTATATAAGAGATGAGTTGTCCTTAAATAGAATTTATACAAAACATGTTGCATTACAATGTAAGACGCTTTGGATAAAGTGTTTCCCAAATGCATGAATGTAAATGTATACTTGGGACTAATGACATTTTGCCACTTTGAAGTGTGGCTTCCTTCTCTTTGCCTATTGCACACGCACAAGCCTGCAGCGTGACTTGTGTTGTGCTAGCAGAAAGTCTGTTTACATCGTGAAAGCAATCACGAAAGAATGTGATGAACCATAAAATGTTCATCCAGTTAGTGCATTCTGTCCAATTCAAAGCAGTCTGTCTACATAACACTTGGACCTCTCAAAAATGGGCCACATTATATTACATTTCTTTTATCCAAAGCGTCTTCTATTGCATAGTACTACACATTTTTTGTTTCTAACTGGGATCGAACCAATAACCTTGGCATTGCTAACCACTGAGGATGAAAGTATATATGTGTGATTTAGTACCTGTGCAGGGTTATCTTGTGATACCGGAAATTCATGAAATCTTTATGTTCAAAACAACTTGATCTTATTCTTCCCTTTGCTCTTTTAGAAGAAACCTTCAGACAACTCCAGGCTGCAGAAACTCTGTCATGGCTACAGGCAGAATATTTTTGCTTGTCATTTTGTTTTAAATATTTTACTTTTTAAAGAAAGATGTAATATTTACACGGTCAGCAGCCTCACATGAAAAAGCTTTGCCTTGTGTTGTTATCAGATTTACTCTAATAAAAGATGTGGAAATCTTTATGAAATCTGCAGAAATATCATCACGACTGGTCACACATCAGTATAAAAAGTATGTTGGGTAGTGTTGCATACGGTGTATTGATACAGCACAGGTCGGCATCAACACCCTTTTTTTCTGTAGCCACTACTGAAATACAATTCTCCCGGAAAAGCACGCCCACGCGACAGCATGGAGAGCAGGAGAAGGAGCATGCGCAGACGTCACTTTCACTTGTGTGCAGGAGATGTTCTTGAAGTTCAGGTCTTGTTTGTTTACTTCATTTGGGTGATGAATGTTATATAAACTGTGGATATAACGCTGGATTTGGAGAGCGTTTGAAACTGATATATGGAGCTGTCCCAGCGCTAAAAGATGCCGGACATGAACCGCATGCAGTGAGTGAAACTGATGTATGTGTTTTGTTGACAATGTGCTTTCCTTCGCATTCGCCGTATGTTTTGGGAAGTGATCATACAGGTGTATCTCTTTTATAAATGTGATCAAACTAAATACTCTTCGAAAATACGACGTATGCAATTTTACTCTATAGGTACTCAAGATTAATATGAGATTGGCAGATACCCTGTGTGTTAGAGTCGCTTTAACTCCAGATCATGTCAGATTTCAGAAATAAGTTTACAGTTTATTTTAAGTTTAATCTTCCAACCCAAATTTTTTACTGATCATTTCCCTCTGATTTTAGGGGTAAGTTTTATAAAAATGTTGTTCTTAGGTCAACAAAATATGTTGTCCTGAAGAAAATCAACCACTTGGCAAAATCAGGTCCAGCGTGAAAAGCACCTGTTGTGAAGTGATATCTAAAAAGATGACTTTTGCACTATTGAAAAATGACGATGGTTCCTATTCATTTGAATGAAAATATTGACAACAATTTAAATAACATCTGAAACAGCTGTAGCTTTGTGAGGAAAGGACCTTATAATTCCCTGAAATATGTTGAAAGAATGAATCAAAAGCTACCATAATTGATATAAAAACCTAAATACATTTCAGATTCGCTTAGTAGGATTAGGTGTTATAATCCCAATATTTTATGAAATAATAATATCATTTCATAATTCAAAATATAACAATATATAAAATAAATATCGATATAACTGAAAATGGCTCAGAAATTTGTGAGCTGCACTACAGTTTTATTTTAATTTGATCCAAACTGTCAACCTTCTGTATCAGCAGCAACCAAACATGTCTGGGACATACAAGATTACTAACTTTTTGTTCGAAGCGCGCTGAAATGTGGGATATCAAAGGACTGGCATCTGAATAAACTTAAAAACTTGACCTTACTTAAAAACAAGGCTACTGTAGCTCTGCTTTTGGTTAATTAGATTTTGGATGCTCGAAATTGAAGTGAGATTAGGTACGGACTACTATTTTACTCCTGCACAACAAAATAATGTTTTTCTTACCTTTTATCACACTATCACACTTCCCAATTCATATCCAAATTTACGCATTTGTTTAATCAATATTGTATGGGCACTGGAGTTTGTGCCGAAGATTGCATTATGTATGAGAACATTTATAAGTCTGTTTGGGGTATCTCTATTAAACTTAGAATTTTCTTTAGTAGCTACATTTAATTGGAGATTATTTTTTTCTTTACTGACTGACGCAACATGTTATGATGTTCGGTGCCTTTTTTTTACCTTTTTTGGATGTAGAGTTTCTTTATGGAACATTTAGTCATTTTTGCAATGCAATGATGCCTGTATTCCTATACTGTTAACGAAAAACAACTTCATCTTTTGACTTCAGAATAGAAGAGTAAAAGAAGATAAACTAAAACCAGTTGAGCTGTATTGGAGTTTTCTATTTTCTTGCTTCTTAATTGCTAGGATTCAGAAATGCGATGTGAGATTGTCAACATAGTACAACACCGTGGCACACTTCCAAAGCACCACTAAACCTCATAAAGGCTTCTCCTGAAAAAACCCTGTCAAGGCACAAGCTTTATAGTTTACACTAAAACTATCATTGTGTTCCAAATATGTGGAGCTATTTAGAGACCTCATGAAATGTCATTTTTTGGCATATTTCCTGTAGAAACAGGAAGTTTGGACAAGCCAAACCAAAATGTGCATCCTTATTTTAAAATGATCAACAGTCTACAGGTATTTTAGGCATGGCAGTTTGAAAAGATTTACCCAAATGAACAAGACCCGCATACAGGGGCACGCTGCTTATTCAGAGCAAATAGACTTCTTCTTGAATTAATCATGTTCATATCTGAGAAATAGATTCATGACTTGATGATCTGTCAATGCCAATGACATGCCCAAACACGGACCTGCCCATGAAGGTCACATCCCCTCAGATACTAAATTCAAGCAATTAGATTACTTAAATAAATTATAAACCAACTTGTAGATACAAGACATGGATGTGGACCTGGAATGGAGAGTTGAATATTATCAGCATCTGAGAACAAGACACTGGAATATTTACCCAAGGGCACATATTTGGAAAAAGAATAGGGAGCCGAAAACCGTGTTTTCAGGATGCCACAAAAGACAGGAGCTGATTTGTGTATCTCAACAGAAACAAATTGCTACCTTTCACTGAGCTTGAATTTTAGTCAGCAGAGAGTTGTGTCAATGATTACTGTGACTGATATGCAGGTGAGGAGTATTTTGACAGTCTTTCTGTGACCTCAAGTTTTGTCAAGGTTTTGTGGACAGTACCAAGTTTACTTAAAATCGGCTATCTTCAAAAACATAACTGGCAAACTAAAAACATGAGAGAAGATGAAATGAACAAACGAATAAACAACAGAACAGTAAACATAGGGGATTGAATATTTCATGTCAACCGCTGAACCGGTGCCAATTTTCTTTTCAGATTATATATTTTTTGGATAACATTGTTAAATCAGTATTCATAAACAACTCATTGACAAAACATGCATTTTCACAAAACAGCAGTATTTATTTATTTAGTTGCTTTAAGTCTGACAGCAAGGCTCTGACCGGGCGGACGTTCTTGTCGCCTGCTGTTCAGAAATCCCGGCCCAATGCCAAGCACTTCAGTGCAGTCCACTCTGTTGTTTTTAAGATTTGGTTTACTTTATTTAATTTGACAGCAACCCTGCAAATCACAGCTCTCAATTTATTTAAGGTAAAGCAAAACAAATCAATTTTCAGGTCGGATATTTCATTGTGGTGCTGCGGTTTTATGGCTGACAGTTGTGAAGATTTTACTAAGGAGTTCTTTGGTTTTATTCAGTTTATTTGTTGTCTCCTCTCACATCTCGGCAGGCTTCATGCACAGGAAGTCTTCGGTCACCACGGTAACCGGTGTTCCCGATCTCACTTCTAAGATGTTCTGTCCACAAACATATTCTTTCAGGTAATGAGAGAAAGTCAAAATTCTGAGCTGTAATAGGACCCTATTAATGCCATAATTCATATGTTTCTTAAAGGTGGCAAACTGTAATATTTCAGTCTTGCAATTATGCCAATGTCTTCAAAATCCAGCCCTCCAAAAGCATGTCGCCAAAACCCCAAGGTGGTACAGTATATAACACCTGGAGATATCCATTAACAATCCTTTCTATTCATCTCAACTTCAGTTGACCTGCTGATGTAACCTCAGAAATACACAACCCATCTTTGTTCATGGGCAATTCAGCTACGAAAACATTTTTCACCTGAGCTTTAAATTCCACATGACTGATCAGTCTGGAGTCACAGGAAGATGATGTCCTGATAACACTGATTGATTGATAGCACAACCAGAGCTCACATACTCCCAATGGCTTCTTGTCCCAATCTGTTACATCAAACAAGATTGACAGTTCCAAAATGGTTGATAGAATGTTTCTGATTCCAAACTCCAGGTTTACTTCATTCTACACCTTTTACTGTGATGATCTGCTCAGGGAACAGGGACATTATGTCTTAGTAGCAATAGTTATAAATATAACATTCATTTGAAGGCTGTTTGTGTTTCTCTAAAAATGTAGCTGTTGTAAAAATGACAGTCTGGTTTATCTGTTTGTTGTGTATGGTTGTATTCTGCTGTGCAGGGGAGCTTGTGTGACTGTTTGTAGAAACAACAGATCATTTAGCTTTCATCAATATTGCACAGATCCCAGATGCATTGTGACAAACTCACACACCCAGTACAGATGTGAGAAAAAGAAAGACCTTGCTCTGTTTGCCGTTGGACAGTTTTGGTTTTAATGTTCAGTTTGCCGCAGGCTGTATTTCAGCGTTGTTTTTCAGAAATATCTGTAACTATGTGTGCTTTAATGTAACAGCTTTATAAGTCGTTCTTTCTTTCTTTCTACTTCTTTTAAGCTTTTCTTCATTTCTCCTTTAGTCTTTTTTGTCTTAAATGGATCCCACCAACCTATTTAATAGGTTACCTTAACTATATACATAAACTGAGATGTAAAGCTTGTCTTAAAGTGAGATTTGGACTTATGCAGGGGCAGACTGGCCATCTGGTGTTCCGAGTTGTATTCCCGGTGTGCAGCTTAAGTATGAGGCCAGAACAGACACTTGTTCCACTCAGACGTGTTATATATTCGAATGCACGCAACGCAAATGCAGAAGACACTTATGCATGCCACTTAACCATGCATCCCCCCCTCCGGTCGACAGACCCGACCATGCGACCCCCCCCCCTCGTCCACAGAAATGGTGGAGGGCTGATGAGAACTAAACAGCCAGGTCAGATTTTTTTTCCCAATCCAGCCCTGGGTTTATGTACCATGTGCTTGACTATTACGTTGTTTATAATGGGTCAGTCAGCATTGAGCTGGAACATTTTGTCAACATAGGCCGGACTTGTGGAGGCTGACGTTTGTAATGGGTTTAGATCATGTTCATCTGGGTCCTCAAGGTTCTTCTTACATTGGATTTCCCATTCATTCAAGGATATTCTGTGTAGATTTTCTGCTGTCTGACAGTCCACAGCTGAACCCTGATTTTTGAGTTTTTACTGTGGAAAAGAGAAACTACATTAAAGTGAGACAAAGCAAATCCAGTTAAGTAACAAATGCTTTTTTTTAACATGACAATGATACCTTTCTAGCGCTTTTCGTCATTTTGGCACTTGACAGCCCTCATTTCTATCCCAATTTTTTGCAGTGTAGAAAATATCTTTGTGGTGCATGAAATATCTGATCACATGGATTATTTTAAATAAGTATAGACATGGAAATGACACGTGGGTGAGCAAATAATGAGAGGACTCTCCTTTTTATTGAAATCTCCCTTTAATAATTTATGAAATATACTACCTTGTTCCTGAATAGCATTGACTGATTGGATTTTGACACTGGTATGATATGTTCTTCTTCATTGTTCTATAATATTAGCAATTCTGGACACACTTCCTAAATCAACTTCTCAGTCAATGTCACCGAGCAGTTTGATTTAAAAGCAGAATAAAGAAAAGAAATCCCCATTGATTCGCAATAATATTCATGTATAATCATGTTTGTTGTTTAAACACAGGCATTTCTTGATTTATTGACATGTATCCGGACAGTAGAAAGATCATGCAATATGTTGATTCCTAGATAATAAAATATCTTAACAGAATTGTTTTTTATATGTTGGAATAATGAGTCCTTTTCCCTTTAAATACTAGGATTAGCTCTTCCTTAAACATAAAGAATATTCATGAGTATAATTTAAGAAACCTTATCCTAGATGAGCTCTTTTAATCTTATAAATTGATATTGATGCATAAGACTCTTGGACTGGGCCTAATGTGGCTGCCAAAATCACATATTGCACTAATCTCATTTGAGCTGGATCTTTGTGGCCATTTGCCAACGACACGAGTTTAAATTGTGTGAAACTGCTTGCATTTTTTACAGCTTTTGCTCTTCAAGGGTCGTATCGTGTGAAGGGCTGAGTGCAGTGATGAGATGTGAGAGGACCACAAATCCTCAAATCCTGAACACACATCAAACAGGACTTGGTTGCTGATGGTTTGGAGAAGACCGGGACATGTTTGGCACAGGAGCTGAAAGATGTCTTGTGTTTTGAGGATTTTATCTCATTGACATCCTAACCATTTACTGTAATCCAAGAAAGGACTGATTTACATGACATGATGTTTTACCCTTTATTATAGCCTTTGTTATACAGTAACTCCTTTATTAATAATTAGTAATAATGCAATTGGCTTTATAGGAATTTTATAGGAATGAACTCAGTCTCCTCCCCCCACACACGCACCTATACGTGCACACACAGTGTGTTCAACACGTTTTATACTGTAAATAGGAAGAGTTTGGTTCCCAAATGAGATGACTTGTGCTTTCCAATTAATCAAACTGCAGTTGGTTTGTTTTGATTTTACCTAATTTTGGAACCAAACTCTTCATATGTATATATATACTGTATAGGCTGGAAAGAAATTAAGAGACCATTCCAAATTTGAACTTAATCAATATTTTGAGATGTATTGTGGTTGTTCAAGTCCAGTGTTTGTTGAATTTCAATAAAATCAAACCTGAGAAGTAGCATAAAGTCATCCAACAGCTTTCTGAAAGACTGACAGCATGACAAGATGCATGAAAACTGTGTTTTTACTTTTCCTAAATACATGCAGAAACATTACTGTTGCATTGCTTAAAAGTGAATATGAACTTGTTTTGTGTATTTGAGGTCTGAAAAAATACAGAGCATCATTCTGTTATTTTCATCTTGTTCTCCAGTTTTCATTTTCTGCAATTAAATGCAAATAGAAACAATTTTCTTTTTAATTTGGGAGAAATATTGTTAGTAGTTCACAGAATTAAACAAAAATGAGTTTTAACCTAAACAGAAAAAATGTCTCTAAATGATCTCTTTATTTTTTTACGGGGCTGTGTATTGGATGTTTAACAGAATACTCGCTTGCTCTCATTAAGGCAAATGTTTTAAATTTCTTTTTAACCATAATATTAAATCACTATTACCTTTCGTCTATAGGGGAAAATAAGGAAGCAAATATTTTTGCGGTGGATTCCAACCCCAGCCTCCAGACCAAATAAAATAAACATTATAGCTATGGACTTGAGGATTTATTTTTAAACATGGAAAGATAGATCAATGCCATCATGCTGACCAAAGGCCAAAATTACGAACAAAATCATTTTACTGTAATAAAGAAAGACACAAGATGTAACTAACCCAGATCAAAAAATAAAATAAAATACTGGGACCTTACTTAACTCCCTAAAAAAAAGAACAATCAACAGAGTAATCTTTACAAAATGAACAGCAGGCTACCCAAACGCTCTTTCAAGCAAGCTTGTATCTTCAGTAAAGCCGGTTTCATATTAACAACATAAACTACCCTTATTGAGCATTTTGTGACCCACCTTAACTTCTGGTACACATTCATAAACAACAGAGTGTCTGTAGATTATTTCTGATAACAATCAAAAGTAACCGAGAAGACTAAGCTTATATCTCCAATATTTTGAATGTAGTCTGCGATACCAAACTCAACCGCTAGATGGTTTTTTTAATGCGACCGAACTTCAGGACCCATTCCACAAATTCCACACACAACAAAATTCTAAATTCAACAAATATTTTATTTAATACAATTATTATACAATAAAACAATCATATAAATGAATGTGAACATAAATTAACTAAAGTATAAATATCGATCAGCTCACTTGTTTCGAGGTTGTGAATGAGTAGAGGCCTATCCTGTACATGGGTCGGGGCACTAGTAAGGACCCTGGCTCAATTCACATGGGAAAATGTTCACTTATTTTTTTGGATTGTGATACTTCACATCTGGTATTAAGCTGGTATTTTTTTTAAATACAGGTTGAAGTAGGCCTACATTTGAGAAACTCTTTCATTATCGTATTACATATTAGTCATATTAGTGCACTAATGTGTTATTATTATTAATTATTTAATTGAACTGTTAAGTAGATTGTGTTGCTTGCCTGTCAAGCAACGTTGTTTATACATAACATAAAATAAGCGTTTGTGTTTTCAAAAGTTCTGTCGCGCTTCATGAAGTTCCTCCCTGGTCAGTGCCCTGACTACGGAACAAGGGAGCAGATTGCGACACTGCCACTACACTAGCCAAATACAAAGTTAACTACATTTTACATTTACATTTAGTCATTTGGCAGACGCTTTTATCCAAAGCGACTTACAGTGCACTTATTACAGGGACAATCCCCCTGGAGCAACATGGAGTAAAGTGTCTTGCTCAAGGACACACACTGGTGGTGGCTGCTGGGATCAAACCAGAAACCTTTGATTTACCAGTTCAGTGGTTTAACCCTCTAGACCACCATCTCCACTAAATTTAACTAAGGGTCAGGCATACGCACATCTGATGAAACGTTCTATACAATAAGTGGAAGATAAATATCATGGACCGATACAGTATAGCGGATTTAAGTCCACAGGCAGAAGGAGAATCAGCCATGCTTTCGAGCATGCGCATCACAAAAACATAAATTTTCTCCTACGTTTAACTGTTGGAAGTATGAAGAGATTTGAAAACCGATTTTAATATTAGAATGTGTTCCTTTTCTGTCGGACTCTCGACGTTGTGTCGAGAACGACAGATGGGGTTCGCCCTTGAGAACCAATCAACACTGACTACTTTAGAAAAGGCCAATGACATCTGGTGAATGAAATTTGCATGCCGGTCTCCGCCCCCGGATGTCCGGTATAAGAGGAAGCCGGCGTGCAGCATTCATTTACCTTTTGTTCTTCAAAGCCTTCGCTGATGACTACGAACAAAACGAATTCAACAAATTCTTCTTCTGCATTGCCGGATCTACGACGTAGAGCAGCAGATCGTCCCCACCTGCAGCCACCTTCCCCTGGGCGTCTCGGCGGTTCCGGAGGTGATAGAGGTTTTTTCTAAAAAGGTCCTTTTCAGGACTGAGCAATCTCCAGCGCGGCATGTCCTGCTGTTCTCTTGGGTGCGGTACTTTCATCAAGGAGGGGGATGGACACGATAGCTGCGTCGAGTGTCTGGGCGTCCAGCACACTGATGCAGCTTTCGTTGACACATCTTGACCGCACTGCGGGCAGATGGTCATACAGAAGTTGTGGTCACGGGTGGCTGTCTTCCTATGGGAACCAGGAAGACACGCTTTCTCCTCAGTATACGCCTCGCTGAGAGTGGCCACTCCACCCCCGCGCTGTCCAGCTCATTTGGATGCTGTTCGGGAGGCACAGGTAAACCTGTTCTTCTCCCGCAACACCACCATTGCCCGCTTTGGTAATCCCTGTCCGAGGACCCCTCGGCACAGATACCCTTGCGCACAGCTGACCGCGGGACGTGTGGAAGTACGCCTTCCCCCCAATGAGCCTCCTTGGCAGACACTGCGCAAGGTCAGGGAAGAGGAGTACCAGGTTTTATTGGTTGCGCAACACTGGCCCAACCGCACTTGGCTTTCAGAGCTGAGGCTCTGGACAACGACTCCCCCTGGCCCATTCCCCTGACAGAGGACCTGCTCTCTCAGGGGAAGGGCACGTTCTGGCATCCCAGATCAGACCTCTGGAACAACATGAAGTGAAAGTGAAAGTGACCAATTCGTCAGGTATGGTGACCCATACCCGAAATGTGACCTCTGCATTTAACCCATCCAGTGATTAGTGAGCACACACACAGCAAGAACACATGTACACCCGGAGCAGTGGGCAGCTATCACTGCAGCGCCCGGGGAGCATGTAGGGGTGAGGTGCCTTGTTCAAGGGCACCGCAATCACTACCCGCCGGCCCTGAGGATCGAACTGGCAACCTTCTGGTCACGGGTCCGACTCTCTAACCATTGGGCTACATGTCTGGTCTCTAGACGGGACGAGAAGATCCTGAGTTGGCTACTCCCCCTCTATGGCGGAAACCATCCCCCAGGCTAGGGCCCCATCTACTAGGCGGTTATACGCCTCTAGACTGCGCCTCTTCTCGTCCTGGTGTGTCTCTCAACGAGAAAGACCCACTGAGGTGCTCGATCAGGATCTTGTTGTTTCATCTTACGAGACTGGAGACTAACTTCTCCCCTCCACACTGAATGTGTATGTAGTCACTAACGCCACTCATCACAACTCAGTTGATGGAAAGTTTCTAGGGCAACACGACCTGGTCACCAGGTTCCTAAGGGGAGCGAGAGGATGGAAATACGCCTTGTCTCCGCTCCATACCCTCTTGGGATCCTAAAGTGGTCCTGGGGGGTCCAGGAGGTTCCGATCTTCCTAACCTGACAGGTAAGATGGCCCTTCTGAAGCCGCTCGCTTCCTTCAAGAGGGTAGGGGACCTCCAAGCATTCTCCGTGTCCCCGGATTGCCTTGAATGTGGCCATGGAAACTCTCACTTCATCTTCAGACCCAGGCCCGGATGCGTGCCCAAAAGTTCCCACTACACCCTTCCGGGGCCAAGTGGTGAACTTGCAGGTGCTCCCCATCTGGGAGGAAGACCCAACCCCATCCGTGTTGTGTCCAGTTCGTGCACTGCGCCTCCACCTGGACCGCATGCAGAGCTCAGAAGCTCTGACCAGCTCCTTGTCTGTGTTGGAGGACAGCAGAAGGGGAAGACTGTCTCCAAGCAGAGGCTGGCGCACTGGGTCATGGATGCCGTTACGACGGCATACCGATCTCAGAATCTCCCATGCCCATTTGCAGTGAGGGCTCACTCCACACGGGGTATAGCCACCTCCTGGGCACTGGCCAGAAGCGCCTCCCTAGCAGACATCTGTAGAGCTGCGGGTTGGGCTACACCCAAACACCTTCGCAAGGGTTAACAACCTTTGCGTAAACCCGGTGTCAGCCCACGTCCTGCGTGGCGACATGTAGAACTGGCATCCGGGGGGGGCGTATGCCTGCGAAAGCACCTTTCCACCCCCAATAGGTTGGGTCATTTTGCTATCTACCGCTCTTCTTACCCAAACATGGGTAAGGGGTAACTGGTAATTCATGAGCTTCCCCAGGTGGACCTCCACCTCGCTGTTAACTACTCATTCTGCACGTTCAATGCTTTCTCCTTCAAGGACCAGACCATACCTATTTCCACCGTATTCCTCCCCACGGGTAGGAGGTGGCCTCTGCAGCGCATCCCTAATTAAGGAAGTTGCACTTACCCGGTGTAAACCCGAGACGGACGGCCTCTCGCCAGTAGAGAGCTAAGGCCTCCGTCCGTGAAAGGTTACGGGTCAGGGCTGTACCTATCTTTCTCCAAGAAAGCTCTGGAACCCCCCGACCACCACACTGAAAGGTAACAGTTTCGCGAAAGCTTCGAGCTGACACGCCTAGGCCTGTTACCGTCGCTTTGCTAGAGATTGTGACGTGATACAGCGTTATGGTGTTTTCCATAGTTAACCAAATCTGTCGTTCTCGACACAACGTCGAGAGACCGACAGAAAGGGAACATCTTGGTTACGTATGTAACCTCAGTCCCTGCTGGAGGGAATGAGACGTTGTGTCCCTTATGCCACAAACACGTATTCTGTTGCAGTCGTGAGAGGCTCTCAGGCTCTTCAGAACAAGAGGTAAATGAATGCTGCACGCCGGCTTCATTTTATACCGGACATCCGGGGGCGGAGCCCGGCATGCAAATTTCATTCGCCGAATTTCATTGGCCTTTTCTATAGTAGTCAGAGTTGATTGGTTCTCAAGGGCGAACCCCATCTGTCGTTCTCACACAATGTCTAGTTCCCTCCATCAGGGAACTGAGGTTTCAGACGTAACCAAGACGTTTTGTTCTGCAGTGTAACAAGTGTACTCTGATTCTGTTTAATTAGGTCACTTGACAATAGGAAAGCTACATCTATCTATGACATCACACAGTTTCTCGCCATAATTGTCTGTGTTTTGGTTCAAGGACCAAGAGATAAAAATCTGCACATCAGAACAATACAGCTGTGAGCCTTACAGCCTCTGAATGCCATTCATGTGTTTACCCTTTCTGTTCTTTATCCTTCACCTTTACGTGTCCTTGGAGATATATTAACGGGAGGAAAGAACAAATCTTAAATCTATCAAGTAAATATGAAAATGAAGAATTGATGGATGTTTCCTTTATATGTAGTTACATGTGCTAATATTCTATTCTGTTGCACAAGGTAAGGCTAGATTCTTTGTTGTTTATTGAATCTGCTTGTCCAGATTGAGGTCGTACACGACTCAGGTGGGCGTCACTAATGGCCGACTTTTCTGTTTGACATTCCACATGAAAATGATTTTGTTTGTTACATTTTTGATAAAGTGGGTTTTTTGCGCTTGATAGCCCTAAGCTCTGCGTTTGTCTGCGAGATCAAAATCTACTCAAGGAACCAGTCTCAAACCACTGCCCTTCCTCTGGGTTAAAGAGAAACTTCTCATTCTCTGCTGTGCTGCCAGTCAATGTGATCTGACGCATTTGGGAATGTATCTTCTCTCTATAATCGCTTTATTATTCTCTTTCAGTCTGTTTTTGAAACAGATTGTATGATGATGTTTGCATCACTTACAACACTACCCCTAATACTGTTGCCATCAGAACTAAGGGTTTTCAGCTTTAATTCCATGTGGACAATATGGGGTTTCCTGCAACCGGGCCCATAATATAAAAACTGAATGCTAAACTTTCTTGCTTGGTCTAAGATTTTTTTGACCACACCATTGCTATATTATGATACGAAAGGTACACCTTTAGGTAGACCAGATCTTGTGACTGTCTCGCCAACTCAGTGTAAACATTGCTGAACTACTATAGAGATCTGGGGTGAACTTTTTGACCAGTAAGCAATCACTTGTCAATCACACAGAACACACTGACATAGCAACAGTGCCTGACCTAGTAACCAGAAACCCAAGCAGTCACCTACTGTAGCATTATAGAATACCTTAGCAAAAGCACAACAGCGCACAACAGCCAAATAGTATGCTTGAAACAGAATAATACTGTATATAACATGGGGGTGGTCTTTTTTGACCCTGGACGGTGCCCTGAGTCAAACTTGACATACTTGCAAACATCACACACATTGTCCTCACACATTTCTCACATACAAAATCTTATTAAGAAGCACAGCACGTCTTCTACTGTATATCTAGCGAGAGAGTACTGTCTAGATTTTTGAGCACTCAATCATCTAAACGTGTCTTTGACACTGAGCCAGTATCTCTACTCAGTGTCTCGTAAGAAATAATGCATAATTAGATCACAGAATTATAGAGTGTGCCAATGGATCATCCCTTATGGAAATATCAAATTAGTGTAAAAAGCATCTATGTGGATTTCATAGCCAGAGAACTTAATAAACACATCATACGGTATTTAATATAATATGACGCGTTGTCTTTTCGGCTTATGAAGGTTGGTAACGACGGTGCTGTCGGCAATGCAAGTCCTGCCAGCTGATGACATTAAAAAGGTCCACAGCTGACAGGTTTTGCCTGAATCCAGTCTTCATGCAAGTGCTACCTGACAAGGTCCTTCTCATGGACGTTCCTCTATGGCTATACTTTTTTTCAAGCCATGCAGAACAATGGCTTCATAAGAACAAAAACGATATGCATTTCAGTGCTGGTTTTCATGTGTCGACACCTGGTTCAAAAGGTCATTGAGGGGAAATGAGCTGTCAATGATGCTGTTGGTTATGGTATTCACTAATGCTCATACTGGAGCCAGTGAATTTGAATAAACCACTAACCTTTTATATTAAACTTTGCTGTGTAACTCGCCCTGCACACTACGGACACGGATGACACCTCTCGTGAAATGACATATTGAGGTAAAGAATTACTTTTCGAAGATATGTTTGCAAAAAAAAAGTGACTCACATGAAAAAAGCGAAAGGTAAAATCTGAGCATATCTACCAGAGCAAGGCTTTAGGTTTCTTCTTTTAATTAAAATAAGACACGGAAAGTTCACATTAGACGCTTAATAAATATTACAAGTGAATATAATATGAATACATATTTATTAAATGTAAATATAAATTGAAAAGGTGAAATAAAAATCCTAATGAAACAACTTGACATTTATTTTCAATATGTTATGTGTTGAAATCTGGCATGCACGAGTCACAGGATGACACATGCCGAAAGTACAGTTTTGCGATTAAGAATTTACTCGTAAAATGTTCACTTCGTCTAAATGTTGCATCAATATATATTTCTAAGGGATTAAAGTCTGAAAGGCTTAATAATGGCATCCAATTGGGTTTCATCAACATGTTTGGGCTGCCAAACGAACAACTGGTCAGAGGCCTCAATTACTATATTTTATTAAAGTATAATTTTCAGCAATATTTGATGTTGCAATGGACATACGGAGCGGTGCTAAATTGTTACTTGCATACACAGCTGGCCTACAATACTCATCTAGTCCAGCAAGCAACCACCCAGAATAATCAATGGGCAGCGACTTTTCCTTGGAAACGCATTCCATTAGAAATTAAAAAAATCTCATTTTCAGATTTGGATCGATGCATATTAAAAGTATAGATTTTACAGCATTTTTGTACGGGGACATCTGGTTGAAAAGAAATCGGCTGTCCATGAAAGATCCTTTCCTCATAAGAAAATCAAAGAGGGCAAGAGACACGAAAGAGTTGTTGTTGTATGAACAGAATGTCAAAGCCTTTGTGAATTCTTCTCCTAGTCCACCTACAAAAGATTCTTCTTTGAAAACAGACAAAGTGGTGAGTAATCTCTGACCCTTAAACTTTGTTCAACTCTCTTGAAATCAGTACAACACGCTGCGAATAGTTGGCCACAATGCAGCTCGATCTTTTAAAAAAAACATGGAATAGATTTTCGTTAAATCCACCTGCATGTAACATCAATGTGCATAATTCTTAAAGAACTGTAGGCCTATATGTTTATTTTCATAGTCTTTCATCAAAATGTATTGATTTTTAGTGTGGTTATTTTAACAAACCGTCTGGGCATGCTTTAATCTACCGCTGGAAGTAATAAAAAAAAATGACAACCACTGATCAAATAGTTAGTCAACACATTAAAGGTCATTCGAGTTCATTTGATCTGGTTCAAAATGGTTGCCTGACTGTTACAACATACCCCGCCATACCAACAAGTATGTCTCTCTCTTTCTTTTAATAATTGAACTGCTCTTGCTGAATGATGCTGTAGGCTCACAATACTTCTTAGTTGTCTTTAATCTTGTGTGTCCGCTAGTTTGATCATTACATAAGAATCTATCCTAAATTGCAGTGGCACCCATTAATGGGCTCTTTGAATTTGTGCCGAGAAATTTTAAAAGGAACCTGTAGCTTTTGTTGGACAATAATGAATATGTGCTTTACAGAGGACGACAGCTACTTCTCTACAGGAGATCTGCTCGCATCCTCTGCAGTATCCTATGATGGTTATTCCTTTTTGCTGTTTCCTCCACCTGAAGGTTGGCCGAATGAATGAAGACAATTTTTGCACTTTTTTGTCCTCAAATCAAAACCAAGGTATACCACTCACCATACATTACACATATAATTAATTTCATGGATGCAAAGAGGAAGGACACTAGTAATCATATACCAAAACTCTCAAACTAAATGTACAAAATCTATCATTGGGTGGGACCCTTTCATAAAGTACATTTTTACACCTAATATAAGTACTTGAAGGGTACATATTGGTACCAAATTATCTATACTTAAATAGTGACAGTTTTTCTACCTTTTTTCTGACAGTGAAGACAACATATATATAACCTTGTTCTTTCTGCATCTTTCTGAATTTCCTGTAGTTAAACTGAAAGAGCATGGCACTGGAAATGTCAAGGTCATGGGATGAATTCGCAAGAAATGCTACAGTAAATAATACTACAGTAAAAATGTGTTTATTAGTTAACCGTACATGTAAATAGAGTAAAATAATGTTACAATTATTTTGAATGGCAAATTTCCTTTGTTACAACAGTATTATTATCATGTATACAATATACAACACATACACTGTTAAAACACAAAGTAACATAAACACAACTTGCATTTTGCATCAAATGTTTTATGTACTGTATTGTACTGTTTTTTCACAGTTTGAAATGGTTGTGTTTACATTTGTTTACAGAGGATCTCTGGCAACTGCAGGTACCAGTAATTTATTTTTTAATTTTACAATGTGGCTATAGTTTTAAGAGTTTAATGTAGACTATTTTTTGTTTCAATATTCATAAGAACGTTGTTCTGAAGTTTTTACTTTTGCTAATATTTTATTAAACTGCTTGGACTTTTGGTTGAAATTATTTCTTTAATAACCTTTATAAAATCATATCATTATACAAAACATTTACTCTTATGGGTCTTTTTTATTTTGCATAAAAGAATACTTGAATAATTTAATCAGACTTAGACACCACATGGGAATGACACTGTCGTAAATCTTTAGTTTTCTTATTGTCCTTCTGCTTGACTTACAGGATCTCTTTTCAGCCCTGAACACACGTATACAGCACCAGACCAATTCACTCACACTCTTCTTCAAATCATCGTCGCACGTTGACAAGTTCTATCTTGCAGTTGAAATTCACCACTATGGAACACCTATTCCAGTCATTTTGAAGCAAATTTTTTATTCTGCCCTGCATTTCCACCCAGCAGCACCTGACAAAAACACTTTTGGATGATCGAACAATCATGCTGAATACTATAATGTAATTAAGACGGACGACTAAAGAGAAAGTGTGTGTGAAAGTGAAAATGCTTCAACTCTGTGGATCAAAAAATAGACCGGACTACAGTCAAACTATGTAGTATTTTCTTGCATCATTTATAAAGGTCTGACAGGCTGTGCGATTAGCAAAGCATAAAAATGAAACTGTTAAGTAGCTCTTAGTGATCTGGAGCGTGAGCCACGGTGGACTGCTGGAAGTGTCCACTATAAATATATAAAATGTTGATGACAATCATAACTTCACACAAGCCATTGTGTCAAACGTGTCTTGTACTGTACTGTAGCGTTTGTGTCCAACCACAAAAAAATCTCTTTTTTTTGGAGAGCCATATACGAACAGATTTTACACTGATTTTGTCATGTGCCATTACCATTTATATTGTTGAAATGCTCTTTATGGTCAACGTTTCTATTTAAACTAAACCAAAACAATACTGTGGGTGGAAAAACTTGCCACGTAGATTCAGCTTAACTTTAAGCAGAAATATATAACATCTTAAAATATCTAATAAGACCATTAAAGGTATTTGCATTATTTTTATGAAATTAGTTTCCCTCAATTCTCATAAACTTAACACACTAGTCAAAATCAAAACGTGTCCCTAGTTGGCCTTTTCTAAATCATATGCTTTCGTGGTATTAAGCATGTGATTATTTTAAAGTAGCTTGTTCATTGTGTCATATATATTAGCTGCCAAAACGCAATTGATGGATCTATCCCAGAGTGTCTGTAATAACTCTTAAAATACAGCATCTTCTCACCTCCCCTCTTAAAACGTTCGACTTGAAGGGCCAGATTGTGATACTGCTGCTCTCTTGCCGTTAAAACAAATGGAGTGAATATATTACCATAATGTAAGTTTGATTTATTGCCCTTTACTGAAGATAACAGTTTCTGCGCTATTTTATTGATAACGAAATTAGAATAAAAGCTATAGCACATGTAGATTTTTTAGATTAATGACAAACTTGTTGGCACGAATGAACTTTCATTATGATGCTTTAAAGGCTTACCTCGCTGTGAGGTCTAGGGGTTGGAACTGAACGTTCATTATATAGCCTACTGTAGATTCAAATAGGTTTCTGCATTTTGAGTTTGTTCAATCACACTGTATGCATAAGATATACCCACCCATGTTCCATCTCCAGACCCAGACACATTATGCTGCATTTATATGGACCAACAGTTTTGTAAGAACTGACATTTAAACCATATTCAGTACAACTGGTATGGCTACTGAAGCATACTTCATTTTCAATGCCGACTGGCACACATTCAGACAATCTTTTAACCCTAACAGAATCATTTATACATGCTCAACATGCCATGCAATGCCAGTTGTTCATCAGGTTGGTTCAAATGACAATGTGATTGTGCATTCATCACTCACCAGTGCCAGTAACTGTCACCTAGCATCATAGGGAGGTTTTGGGGCTTTATTCGCGGACAATGTGTGAGCAAGGTGTAATTTGTTTGGTGCAGATATGGAGACCACAACACCCCAGAATACCTGTCTAATTTAACACCTCACTGGTGCTCATGCTTGGGACACTAAGGTTCATTTTTAAAATGCAGAAAGGATCAAGGCATATTTGTTTAAGAAGCAAATCTAAAATAACTTTATGGGGACTGAAAGGCATTGTGTACAGTTCTGCATATCTACTGTATTTGTGAACTGAATTACAAAGCTTTGCCTTGGCATGCACAATAGTAATACAATGTGTTGTCTTATTCATTTTTATTTCAGAAAACCGAAAAAAGCTAAAGTAGAATAATTGCAGTTTTTTACATTGAAACATTTTATTCTGCAGTCTCGTAGATGGCCAGAACTTGTTATTGTTCATGGCTCTAATTATATTACTACAATGAGGTTCACACAAAGAGAGAAATGAATATAGACAGAGACAGTAGAGAGGTTAAATAACCCCAGGCAATCAAAAGGCAGAGTGCAAATGCTTCAATGTTACTTTGCAGAGTTTATTGGATCACATGCACACTGATTTACATCAATCATCCTTGGACTTGCTTATGCATTTGCTTTTCAATGCTATTAGTTACATTCACTTATTGAATGTAACTGTTAGTTAATTCAGTTGGCGAGGTCTCTTAAAGGCCTTCTTGCTTGATAGATTCATACATTAATCATGATGCTGATACAGGTTGCATGTAAAAGCAGCATTGAACTATATGCAACAGTATTTAAACTATTTGCAACAATATTTAAATCGTCCAGAAACATATTTCTTCTAATTCATTACCAGACAGAAGTGACAGGACATGATGAACAAAACAAGTACTGACCCGCTATATAATGTATGTTATATCACCGACCTTCTGTGCATAAATTAACAAATTCTGAATATCATGACATTTGTTAAGACACTCGCACACCACGCATTATCATTCCGTGCAATTAAACAATAAATGTTCAAATGAAAACATAATAATAAAACGACGAAAGGCAACGAGCCGTCACTTATTACAATAATTAGTGATTAAGCTTTGGATTGTTTTGTGTTCTCGATACAGTCGTGACTATGTAAAAGAAAATGCACTTTTAGCTTGGTTGTCGATCCATTGTAGGTCTGCTCGTGCCCGATGACACTGATGGGAGCTGTCCACCAGTGTGTGGTGCTGAAAGACATCAAATATACTTAGCCAAACAATTAAAGGACACTTCTGTTCTCATATTCAGCAAGAAATATCCTTTAATTGTAAGAGTAAGAATATCACTTCTTCTTCCTCTGTCGATTGGCGACTTCATTGATGTGAACGGTTAAAGTCAGTACAACGCTGCTCATCAGTGGCTTCTCTGAAGTTCTTTCCCTCCGCTTCACTTTGAGTTCCGTTCTACCGCATTTTCTGTCACACTGTCTTAACATCCTCATACCAACATTTCTAGATAACAGTTGTAAGTTTAAAGAAGTACTGACATCCATCTTAAAAGCATTAATTTGGTACATACAAAATTAACAATTAACACAATTCCGGAACCATCACTGCATGTACAAAAAACAGTTTGTTGTAGTATAAACCATGCACATATTGTCTATACACTAATAAAGTGAAATAGCATTATTGCTCATATATTTCTGAAATGACAAGTAGTCAGATTAATTGCTTTACAAAACGAAATACATCGTAAGGTTACCTTATGTAGTGCACACATGGTATGGATCATGTAGTTTAAGTCTTTACCGGGACGATCGTCTCCGTAACATAGCCACATCATTTCTGAACACAGTGTCTGACATCAAACACGTTCACGCGAAGATATTCGCCGTTTGTTGAGATCGTGCGAGAATTCCCACATTTCGTTGGACTTTTGAGAGCGGCTCTCCGTCTCGCGACGACTTCTTTCCGCGTGAGCGCAGATAATGACAATTCCTATTCGTGCCGGCGCAGCGACCAAGTGTACTTCATCATGCCATGAAATGGTCGTTTAAATACGAGAATGAACTGACACCACAATTTAACACGCAAAACTAAGTTACCGTTTCGTTGTGCGTGCGACGACTGACTGAACCATCACCGCTCTCCTCTTCGTCTTCCTTTCCCCCGTTTGATTTCCTTTGCACGAGTGGAAATCACTGTAAGTTAAACATAAAAAAAGGGTATGGAGCCCTTATAAAGACACGTCCGCATCGGTGATCGCGTAAACCTTCCGCGCTCTGCCGCTCTCCTCTCCTCCGGCTTCGCGCCGAATTCCATCTCTCCGCACGCGCGCTCGCGCCTGCTTCCTCTCTCGCTCTCGAGCGCGCGCGCGCGGGGGTGTCCCTCCTCCGTAGTTTGGAGTTTGTGATGTGTCTCAGACTCCGCGAGCGCCGCGCAAGAGCGAGACCTGCGGAGAGAGCGCACCGGATCCTGAAGCGACCGTTACCCTCCAACAGGCGACCGTTTCCCTGCCCTTCTCCTTTCTGTTTCCCCCGTATTTTCTCACGGTGTTCCTCGCGTTAGCGATTTTCCTCAGTGCCGCAGCACTTTTTTTCTCCGTCACAAGTGTATTTTGATCTCCTTTCACGTACTTTTCTCATTCATTGGGAATTAACGGACATCTGAGGATCGTGTGGATGAGCGGCTTCAGAGGGAACCGGAGATGGATTTGCTGATAATATGCCTTTCTTTTGGGATATTGCAATGCAGTTCGGCGGGAGCGGACTCCATCATTCACATCGGTAAGCGAGCTGTGCATCATTTGAGCGTTGACACCAAATTGTTGAAAATGATAACAAATCGCCCACCAATATTAAGGACTCCGATGTAAGTGAATGGTCTGTTAAAGGTCGGTCTGAAATATCCATTGTATGTAACCATTGGACATGTGCCATGCTTATCGGGCTGAATATCAATTGAGACCACTTGTGATGATAACGTCTCTCTTGTTGAGATTGGAGATAGATCCGTGGCATTGACAGGTGCAATCCTGATCTAATTCAAGTCTTGGTAGTTTTTTATGACGAAAGCGTAATTGTTTAAATCACACATTTTAGGTAAGTCCTGGATGCGTCTGTCATAAAGCAAAGTAAGCCAACGTGTGTGGGTTGCTCCCCCCTCCCATCTATAAGATTGAACTTTGTATGGAACGTGAGGGAAATCTTAATAAAGGTTGCCGAAGTAAATAAATGACAAGGGGACAAATGCTTATTCTTGGTCATCCCGGGCCGTAAATGTCATCTTAACCAATCCCCTCTGCGTCTGCCGGACACCCTCTGCATTCAGATTATCTCACCAAACGTGAAGAAATATTTCGGCTCGAGATCAGCAGCACAGAGGAGGAAGGAGGGTGATGGGCAGGGGTGGTTGGAACTCTATTTAGTTGGCATGAACAAGTCGCATTGCATCTTTGTGTTTCGTTTCTTACCAATTTAAATTTGCCAAAGCAATCGTTTAATGCAGAGAGGGGATTTAATATGCGTAATGAAATGAATGCATAATTTTTCTGCAGTAACTATTTGTCAACAGGAAGTGTCCAGTTTTTTCGGCCTTCAACAGATCTAACAGGAGTTTGTGTTAGTGTTGTTTCATCCGAACAACAAAACTACTTATCATTGAATTGATGTGTTTTGGGTGGTCATGACTCATGGCTCATGAAAGCAGATGGAGGCTATATGGTGCAGTACTGGCTGCTGGATTAAATCACATCTCGCAAATTTAACACAGATTAGATTTAACACATCAGAATGAGTGATATTGTATTGTTTTGTATTGTACAATAACCTCTCTCTCTTACAGGCAGCTGACATATAGGTTTGGAATAAGTTTGATTTACATATTTGTCCAAAGCGACTTACATTGCATTATACAAAACATTTGAGCAATCCCTGGAATCAAACGCATTACCTTGGCGTTGCTAACAACATGCTTTAACCGGTGAGCTACAGGAAAGCAAGGCAAGATCAACCATCTGTTGTCCTCAAGACATCAAAATGCATAAAATTAATGTGAAATGACATTTTGAGAAGCTTTATATCCACATATGCCAAATGAAGTGTATTGAAAGACTGTCATGATATACTGAAATTTACTCTCTATTTGCATGGATCGAGGTTGAAAAATCTACATTTTTCACATAGCCCTTAACTTTAAGTGAAGACCAGGCGGTCTCTGTGATCATGTAATAGGCAGGGCTCACAGGTGCAAAACACATACAATAACAAATGCCAGCCTCTCCAGTGCCCAATACTTCCACTTTGTCACATCTGCTCATGTTATCATCCTGACCAAATTCTGCTCCGAAGGGCAAATGAAAAATAGGGCCGTCCTTTAAATGGAAAGGGTGACATGAAGTGATTTCAGGCCGGTGTGGTGATTTACAGAGGCAATGACCATCCAAAACTGGTAATTGAGAGGCTAGTACATGTTGACCAGGCCTGTTCTCACTGGCGACAGGAATGAGCAGATGCGACACCCCTATTTCAGCTAAATAAGATGAACACTGCAGTGATACATCAACCAGATATCACCTGTCCACCTGCCCATCCTATTGGCTGCCCGTAACACAGGTAGAGAAGCAGTGTGTTTCGGCAAAACGTAAATGATGCTGGTCTTGCAGAATGAACTTTTCAAAGAATGAACACTGAACATTTCCCAGGTCTGCCATTGCTTGTCAAGCAGAGTCAAAAACCTCATTATGCCAACATTAATGTTTTGATTGGACCACAGAGCTACAGTGTTTGCATTTACTGAGCGAATCGGCTTACAAATAGCTAATTTATAGTTGTCGCTAAGAGAGCTTTAAATGTGCAAAGACAAATATCTTAATCTGAATTCCTGAATTAATCTTCATGCAAAAACTTTATGGAAAGTCCAATTGGTAAATAACCCATTTATCTAAAATCTATTACTGATTATTTTTTCCAGAAAAGGTTCTAAACAGATGCTAAGGGTTGGCAGTATTTCTGCCTTTCTGCAAAGATGCATAAAACATTGAGCCCGTACTGTGGAGATGAGCTAAGCCGGTGGCTTGCTTTGTATGCAAACTAACAATTGCCTTTGTTTATTCGTACGCGCCGCTAAGACCCAGATAACAATCTGCACATGCCCGCAGGTGCCATTTTTGAAGAGAACGCCGCACGGGATGATGAGGTGTTTCAGTTGGCGATCTCTGACCTCAGCCTCAACGATGACATTTTGCAGAGTGAGAAAATCACCCACTCCATAAAATATATTGAACCCAACAACCCCTTTCAGGCAGTCCAAGAAGGTGAGTGAATCATCGTCTCACGACTCTTGAACTGCATCGTTCTCTGATGTCTGTGTGTACATGCTAAAAAATTTACATCAAGGCTGTTATCTGCCCGCTTGAATAACAACTCGAGTGTGTAACGTGATGGCTGCAGGACACTGCTTTTTCGGAACGAAAAACGTCATCGGGGTCTGTTTGTGTTGAATGTGTGTGTTTGAGATGGCTTGAAAATGAACATATATTTGATTAATGCCAACATAAAAGATGTCATTCAAAGACGGCCACCTGAAGCTCCCCCACACTCCAGACAGCAGTGTCTTCTGTGAAAGAAGAGCTAGGTGGAGGTATTGAGTCAAGCAGGACTCAATAACAATTTTCCACATAATTGCAGTTGAGGATGAGTGCTCTGAGGCCCGAGCTTTCCAAAAGATCATTTTGAAAAGCAAGGAGAAAGAGAATGTCTTTTTTCAATGGCCTAATGACAGTTAATGATGCTGGGATTGAAGGAGAAGATGAGGATGTTGATGATGGTTATGTTTATTTCCTTTAGAAAACATCCTTTATCATAAAAGTCTCTTTTAGTTTTACAGACTATTTGATGGGGATCAATCAAAATGAGCTTCACTGTCTAGTATAATTTGCAGCAGTTATATTTGTCATTTGACTCTTCTATTATTCTGCACTTTTATCAGCCATCCTCCAATTATCTAGAGCCGACTGTTTGACATTGAAGGTTTCCAAATTTCCCAGAATACCGTCAGATAGGTGTGGGTTATGATCAGTGGGTTAAGGTGTTTTATTTCCCATAAGTCAGCACATCACGCTTGGAGAAAAGTCTTTTTCGTGACAGGTTTGTGTGACTTCACATGTATGGCACAGGGGAACTTAACTCTCTTTAATATAGCTTGTACTTACAGCAAGAATGAAACTGTCACAACACGTCTTTGATTTGTTTCACACAGAAGTGGAGACATCAGGGATTTAAAGGATCTCACAGACAATAGGCTGTTGGCGGTTGACATTTGTTTGACCTATTCAGAGATGTAACTCAACCTCATGACCTACAGATGTTTCACAGAAGTATTCATGATGATTTGTACCAATTGTTTTACTGAATCGTGAACCTTAAAATAATTTTATTGGATATTTTTAAAGTCAAGATGTCTGATCACGCAAGGCACGGTTGGTGTGGAAAGGTGGTGAATATGTTTGCACATGAATGCTGTGCTCTGCTGACTGAATGCTCTGTTTATTTTGGCAAAGTGAATGGACCATTCCAGACCATTCAAATTTGGCAATGAAGTTCCTTTTAGTGGTCACAGTTGTCTTCTCATATCAGTAGCCCATATTGTGTGCGGGTTGTTGTTTTTATTTATTTATTTGGCAGTAGAGGACATTTTTGATACGGCCCTATTTAATGATAGCGTTAAACTGCCAAAGCACATGTCAGGTTCATGTCTTATCATATTTTCGGCACACATCATGGTTGTATTTGTTGTACCGTATTCATTTTGCTCATAAAAGAAATTATTACTTTTAAGTGAATCTAATAAAAAAGATAATTGAGAATTATTAGTAAAACATAAGAAAACTCGGCAGAGATGTTAAAATTCAAACACTTTTCTAAGATTCACCCTTAAGGAGTTGGATAAAGAAATAAAGTTTTGTCATTTTGGTTTTACTACTGTTTGAGCTCAATACAAAGTAATAGACGTTATCAAACAGCCCTTTATGTAACAGTCTGAAACGACTTAGAATCAAAGAATTTTGTCATTACACCAACCTATTGCTTGAGTCTATCCCCAAAAGTCGATCTTAAATACTTGCACCCGTTTTGAATTTTTATTACTCACCGAGTGTTCCTTTGCAATCGACAAATGTGTTATTTCGCGCTTATCTTCAGGCTCCTTTGATGCTCTGCACTAAGTGCAAAATCTTCGGCGGAAACAAATGGAGAAGTTGTAATAAAACTCTTCAGATGAATCCCACAAGATCTTTTAGGGTGTCTGAGATGTCAGAAAAGATTTGGAGCTTAACGCAAACTGCCTGCTCACACAAAGGAGTGCAACATTTCCAGACCTAGGCTAAATGGATTCTTTGTCGGATAGCTTTTGTTTTTAAAATCTTTCTTAGTTAACCACTAATTTATTCTTTCTTCTCAAAAGACTCACAATGAGGCATAATGAGACAAACTGATATAGCACTCCAGTTGGAGGAAAAGTAGAAATGTGGATTCACACATCTTGGTTTATTAGAGTGCCACTTTCATCGCTGGCTTGTTTTTTGTCTTTGCTTTTTTATTAATTTATAATATTACTAATCGACTTGTCATCTAGAAAAGTGACAAGTTAACCATTGGGTAAGTCAATAGTTACTTAATGTAAATGCTCTTTGCCACATGCTGTGTGACATCAGCAGGGCCTCACAGCTGGCGATGCGGGGTAGAAATGAAAGACGGAGCTAATGCCACATTCATGCTGTTTTTGTTGTCATAAAGGATGTTGAGAGCACCTGCTTCAAGCAGCTGATCAACATTTAGATAGAAAGTTCAATTAAAATCGGTTTGTGATTACAAGTTACCTTACAAAAACAATGATACACATATACAATGTGACACTGAACGTAAAACAAGCCCAACTGAAGTCTCACAGCCATGACTAGTTTACAGAGGCATTGGATATGTAATATTACAGAAAATGTAGATGCTTGCACGACTGTCTGATAGACACCGTGTTCATACTACCATGTAAGCCAGAAGTCATAAGAGTTTATAGTTTCTTCAGCTACCCACAGGGAATAATGGGTTGTGATCGACGTGCCTGGTCTCTGACAGTGTTCCCTAGAGAATGGTGAATTTACATGCAGAATCCATTACACTTGACGGGCAGATATTGTCACCTGCATAGCCAGATGTGGGTGGTTATGTTGAACAACTACATAAAACATAAAAGATTACGTTGATGTTGACCTCCTTATCGTACCAGCCCATGATTCAGAGATGACGCGCACAACCGTAGTAATGGAGTTATTTAGATGTTGCTGAGATAGACGAGGTCCATGGACCGTTGTCTATTACAAGATATAGGTTTGAGAAAATCATTCACGTGTATATTTCTGGACTGCACTGCTCAGTTTTAAGCTATTTGGTCTGCAGACGTCGGCATGAGTGCGTGGGATGCATACAAATGAAGTGTGTTTTCACACACAGCAGCCCACACACGCTCGAAACACCTTAACATACGGACCCTTATTCTGGACTGTGTGGGCAGAGCACCAATCCTCCATTGAACAAAAGTTTTTAAGTTTTGCATTGATTGAACATATCTGGAAGGCAGCAGGTTGTTCCTCCTTACTGAAGCATATTAAGGTTCTATGTTGTGATCTTCAACTAAATTGCTCCGTTAAACGCACTTTCAACACAGACAAATAAATGAGGTTAATTACCCTGTTACCCAAGCCAATCGTCTGATTGCCCAATTGCACAGTGTTCCTGCAAAAACAACTACTTTGTCCACCCATCAAAGAAGGCGCTTGGTTATTTCTCCATGTGGAATGTTTTCACGCTTAGCTGCGGTATTTAGTTTGAACCATACTTGGAGTTTAGCTATCATTTGTAAATATTGCTTTCATCTCAGTTCTGTGTTTGGAAGCTGCATGATTAACACGATCCTGTTTGCCATAGGAAGCTCTCCATATGGATCATTCACTGAGGTTGTCAAGTGGGAAAAGTTCGATCAGTCTTGAATTGTTGACTTTCCTATTAGATTATAGCCAGTGACAAGCACACCGTCAATGATACTGGCGCGGTTGCCATGGAGACCATCACAGCCTTAATGTGGTCTTTAAAAAACCTTTTGGACATATATAAAGGGGAGAAAATAGAGCAAAATAATATACACTCTTAATAATAAAGGTTCTTCACAGCGATGCCATCAGAGGTTCTTTAAAGAACCGTAACTTTCTTGCTTTCTTATTATCCGAGGAACCTTTTTTTAACCACAAAAAACAAAAACAGAAAGGTTCTATAGATGTTAATGGTTCTTTATGGAACCATTTATTCTAAGGAATCGAAGAACCTTTTGAAGCACCTTTATTTGAAGAGTGTATGATTTAATATATCACCCAGTTTGATCTAATAAAAGGCACAGGCTGCAGTCCAACGCATGTTTATTTGCGAGAGCCCACCATCATTTTGTTCTTTTGTTCCCTGCACATCAAATAACAGCAGAGATGCAGAGATGCAGATCACACCGTGTAGAGATCAGGCTCTCTCTCGCAGGCGATCCAGCAGTGTCCCTTTATCTTTACAGTCATTGCCGGATGACAGTTTTCATGAAGGATGTCCATTGTACGAGAGAGGAAACAATGCGGGGGAATTAATCAGGCTGCGGCGGCTTCACTACAGCAACTACAGTTTAAACAGCCAGAAGCATAGCTGAGGAAGGGATAAACATCTGAATGTGCAAAGCTAGTCCTATCTGAGGGGAGATTTACTGCCGTGACTGTGCCGCGGTTTCATCCATTAGCTGGCCCGGTGCATCCTAGCCACGTACCCGAGATAATTAATTTGCAAATTTTTCCCAGTTTCCATTGCAGTGCATCTGACGTAAGCCCTGATTAAAATGTGCTCCGCATGCAGTAATGCATTATAATGGCTTCCAGGAGAGCAGGCATGTCGTGAGATATTAGTGGGGAACGCCACCTAAACAAACTGTAAATCAAAGCTGTGCATGAATGACATCTAAGATAAAAAAGTGCATTCTTGCGCTGGTTTTGTGCACATCAGGAAGACCCACTTGGAATGTAGAGGACTTGACATCACAAATACGGAATGTGAAAAATCAGCTATGAATTGCTGTTTTTATTCTTGGGACCTGACATACGCTGCTCGTATGAATCCAGTGTGCAGCTCTTCACCATGAAAGCTTCAGATGTGTGTGGATACAGATCTGATCAGCCTATGATGTCAGTGAAAGCAACTCTTTTGCCATGCGGTGTTTCTGAGATAAGAACATTAATCGTGTCTGGACCTGTTTGAAAGCAACCACTGTAGATGATTTAGAGCTAACTTTACTTCCCCTCTAATGATCGTTCTCAAGAATTTGATCATGATAATGGCCATATATTGCTATATAAATATCGGGACTCTTGTTTTATGTATTTCTGTTTACATGCATTTTACACCGTTTTCTGCAAAAAAAAAGGCAAAATATGAATGCAAATAATAAGTAAAATATTGTCTAAAAAAGTGCAAACTCAGTGCCTTTTTTATGAAACTGCTTTTCTAAAACTGCTGCAACAGGAATGTGATGAATAGCACTTTTAGTATTAAATGCATTCTTTTTGTATTAATGACAGTTTATTATTCAATAAATAAATAAATCAGAATTACCATAGTGAACAGTTATCCCAAATAAAACGGTACCGTAATTATATTGTTTTATATAAATATTTTTGGAATGTTAATATAGAAAACAATTGATGTTCAGTTACAAATTGCTGTTTTACAGAATCTTTGAACATGGCTCATCCCAACAACTAAATTCAGAAAATTGCAAAGAACAATAGAAACAAGAAAATGTCACCGATATTAAAGAATATCTGAGTGTAATCTTTACATTAGTTTTATTAAATAGAACTGGATTGATACATTCACATATGAACTGACTCTTTTTACATAGCAGAGGGACAAGGCTTGGATCCAATTTCAAGTTTAGATGGCAGGTGAAGTGCTGTAGCCATCCCACATAAGTGTTTCTTAAAGGAACAAACACAGAAGGAAAGAACACCCAAGACATGTTTGTACACATTTGTTTCACTGTTTTGAGGATTTCCATGTCTTCTTGCGAGTGCACTTAAAAGACCAGAGGGAAAGGAATCTCTGGTCCTTCCTGGAGTGCCTGTCAGGGCAAAGGGTCTCAATGGGACCATAGCTTTTATTGAGAGTCTCTTCCTGATGATGTATGAGTCTACTAAACACACTTAAAAGTCAAGGGGAATAGAGCATCACCCCTGGGAGGCACCCAATTCTGCCGACTGCCAAAAGATGCTCTTTCTAAAATGAGTACCTTAAAGGACAGCCATTATTCTCTCCCTTAGAAACAATTATACCTAGATCCTATTATAAATGTAGAAGTTTGAAATAAAGGTTAAAGGAAGTGTTTGATTTTTTGTGACACTCACTGAGAGATTATTTTAATGCGGCTTCATTAGTTCTAGTATCTGTCAATGTTTTTTCCACAATTAGCAGGTTGGATAGTAAGTCTGTAGGTGCTAGCTTTAACCATCATAATCCATAAAATATCCGAATCATTAATGGATTTTGGACCTAATCTTTGCCTAATCTCTCCTAATGTTATAATCTCATGACCTAAGAGCATAGACCCCAGAATTTAATGCAAACCATGATATACATTAATAGTTGGCACTTAAGTACTCATTTTAAAAGTGAGGATGTGCAGCCCATAATTTAATGCATTCTTGCCACCTACAGAGGGCGGTATTCTTAGTCAACTAAGAAACTAATAAAAAATATGTGAAGGTGAAAACAACTCTGGGAACTCCAGCAATGCATAAATCACACCACATTATCAACATATTCATTATCTTGCTCACAAAAAAAGGAAAAAATGAATTTTTAGTACATTTAATGTACTGCGTGTTTATGATTGTGGCACATTTAGGCAACAGTGTCTGTCAAAGCAGAAGACATGTGACGTTTAACTTTACAGCCGTTCTACTAAATAAACATTTATTCACTTCGAACACATCTGAACATGAGTGTTGGTTACATTTATAAGGCCCGGATAAATAACATCCTCTGTGTAGAGCAATAATTTATTACATTCAAAAACTTTTTAGCTGTCTAAATGTGAAATTGTAATAAAACAAATATTTATACATTCTATATTTACACTGCAAATGCTTATTTTCATATATTTACTGTGTCAGTGTCTCCTTATGTTTGTACTGAGCTTAATAATGCATACAGTTATGTTTGATTTAAGCATGT
The DNA here is from genome assembly GCF_015846415.1 of Triplophysa dalaica. NCBI lineage: Eukaryota > Metazoa > Chordata > Actinopteri > Cypriniformes > Nemacheilidae > Triplophysa > Triplophysa dalaica. Next base: position 16,638,565 of record NC_079558.1, on the reverse strand, counting down.
TTGTTGCTTGGATTTGAACAATCCTTTTTAATATGCCCATTCAGAAAAGATTTCAGTGCCATTATAAAACAAACATGGCATATTTGTGTGTGACGTATTAAAGCAAGTAGGATTTGCAGACATCTTGATTTAAATCTGAGCGCTTTTTGAATGTGTCTACCATCTGTTATCGGAGGAATTTATTCCACTTGTTTTGTGCTCCATGGATGCCGTGTGGGGCCAGGTTATCGCGATGATGTGCTTGTCTTTTGACTCGGTGATGTCATACTGTGATGGATGCATACATCATTTGCTCTCAGGTCAGTGGAGTGCGGCCCCATAGGGAACTGCTGAAACTCTGCACGACAATAATGAGGCTTTTTGTATTTGAAAACATATAGTGTGAAAGCTCCTCTGAACTTGCAGTGCTGTCGTTACAATGCCATGCCCCTTGGTAATATCCTGAATGAAAATATTTAGTCACCCACGCCAAGACTCCTCCTGCTAAACTAATTAGCAATGATAAATATTTCCCCGCAAGGGCCTTGTATTCATATCATACGCTGGTGAGCTGCGTTAACTAAGAACTATCTAACAAATGCATATGACCAAGAGGTTTATAGATTTTCTAGCAGGGCTGGAGGCAGGGGTTAAAAATAAATATGGAAGATTAGTGTGCGAGTGTGCTGTTTGCAATTTTTTTTTACAGTAAACGCTGAATAATCATAATTATTTACTCATTTAATTATTTTCAGTGACCGTATACATTAAGAGATGTCATTATAGAATATACATCACGATGGTAGCTATATTACATAATCAAGTTCCATTTTCGGCCACTGGGGGCAGTCTGTTCCTGTCACTAGCGTTGCACAGAAGAAAAACACTTTTGCTGCACCCCAATGTGCCCATACTATGCACTTAAACGATATACTGTTTTTGTCACGGAAAAGTACACTCATGCCCTTGGAAATACTAACACAAAACGAAGAGTTAACTTGATCTTTAACTGTCATGAACATCAGTACAGCTTTCCTTTGCATTTAAGTATTTATTTACTCATTTTTTCTTATGTAATGTTTACTCTGTGCATTTAAATAAGAGATGCAATTACATAAGAGATGCAAAACATCTCTTATTTAATTTCACTAATGCAGTGAATCGTCACTAAACTCCTTTTGCCCTTTCACAGTGCATTGTGTGTAATGTCAGCAATTTGACTGTCCATGGATCTACACCTCAAATTTGAACTGGAAACGGTAGACCAACTGGGTACTTTGAGAAAACTAATTTCAGCATACGATGATTTGGGAGGACTCATAGTATGAGAATTGGGAGGCACTGTTTTAGACATTTTTTTAATTTCGCATTTATATCGTGTCCATATATATAAAACTTAAAACTTATGAAAGTACATTTTGTATTTGTTTAGATCCAAATCTATTGAGCTATGTTGCGAGCTACTGTGTGGAAAGACACCTAACTTTTAAGGTGCCACATAAATGGAACATTGCTCACATTAGGGTGTTAAAACAATATTCTAATGTGGGGTTTCCCGAACAGGGCTAATCGATTGAACATTTTTATACATGCTACATACAAAAAGACAATATATTGTCATAATCATGTTCCTCCTGTATGTTTTGGTTGTCTTGAAAAGGATGTCTATCATTACTTATATTGTTTGTCATTTAGTTTTCATTATCCTTACTACATCCTTTATAATGGAAAATTGGCAAAATAAGACAACGCTGTCGTCTTAAGGACATAATGACTGAGTGGCTAAGAATACCATTCTCTGTAGGTGGCAAGAACGCCTCAATTATGGGCTACACGGCCCAGCCATTAAAATGAGCAATTAAGTGCCGATTGTCTCATCATACCAGCGGGTAGTTATTACCTCTGTATACCAAGCTTTTAGTCAGCGCTCTGGCAGAGTCCAGGAACATGGCAAAACCCCCTGCAGGAAAAATGACATGAATTATGAAGGACTGCTGACCGAAAAGAAAGAGCAACCTATAAGTTCACAAAGTACATAACCTGTCACTGCGTTTAAGTGCTGGCATGGTGTTGAATGATTCATAACTATTCAAAGTCTAATGCCTCTGTAGTTTGCACTCGTTTTATGTTCCCTAGAAGTTTGTTCTCTTTCTTTTTCCCCTTATTTATGCTAATTGTACCGATTAGCATAACAGAATGCTTAATGCTAAGTAATTTGAGATGCCTCTCTTGATTTGATGATGAAAATGAGGATCTCTCCAAAGTCGCGGACTTGTTTTGGTGTGATGCTTTGGGGACTCAACCTCAGCTGATTACACGCTCGCAAACTATGTATTAGCAAACTGATGTTCAACCAGACAAACACAAACCAGTGGCCTTTTAATATCCTGCATTAGGCAAATTGTAGCTCCCTGAAATGATATTACCTTTGGGCATTGCATTGGACTTGTCTTTGATTTCAATAATATTTGGGTAGGACAATTAGTCATTTTAAATACAGGTTGGACCAGATATGTTATACGGAACACAAAGCAAAACTGCACTTTTTAACTTATTTAATCACTGAAAAAATCATGAAAGAAATTATGGCCAACGTGTAGACTTTTGTTAAGTTGAGATAGTACTCGTGTCCTGTGTCCTGATGCAATCTAACAAAAACTATAAAAATTATGTTAGAAGATGAGGAGCCCTACACATGATACGTGATCATGTTCCGTTCGTCCACCCAGATTAAATCAACGTCAAAAAGAGTATGCTTTTAGAATATTTACCTTTACCGTGTACCCCTCAGAAAAATTTACAGCACATTGCGATCGATTTACCTTCACATGCAACGTAAGCAGAAAGCATGCCAGTGTATTTGTGGTTTATGAACAAAATACTTTCAGGATAAAATCTGATCGTCTTCAATTTATATTATTAATAATTTTTATGTGTTTTCTGATTCCTCTCATGACATCAGTGTGTTTTTGAAAAGTCATCATGACCGTTTACATTTTTTTGCTTTAAAGGCGAAATGGTAAATGCACCACCACATATGAATTCATGTACAATTTGCCATTAGCAATGCGCTGTCATCACTTTCTTGGCAGGGTTTCCATTACCCTGGTTTAATGCGCATTTTGAAGTTTCGCATCAGAAACAAGTGATGGAAATGGCAAATTTCTCGGTTGCTTGAGGTGATCTTTCTTTTTTGTAAAAAAGGGTTATTGAGAATAATGGGAGATGGAAACGCATTTGCCGAATAAATTCCTCCAAAAAGTCATGTAACTGCACTATAAGACGGCGTAACCTAACTAACCAGAGTACTGATCTTGTTGCAAAGCATCTGAAATGTTGTGCTGTGTTTTACCTTTTCTGTTTTTCCTGTTTTCCCCTGTTAAGCTGCTTTGGAACAATGCACATTGTTAAAAGCGCTATATAAATAAACTTGAATTGAAATGTTGTTATTTTCACTCTTAAATTACTGAACAAAATCGTCAAAATATTTCTGTAATTGTCTCTCAGAACTGTCACGACTGCGTTTTCCAGACAGCAGGCATCCACAAAGCTCCGCATTTATTGTGTTTCCTCTACTTGCTCAAGTAATTATTATAGATGATAATTATTATATTCAGTGCCTTCTCTTATGTTTCTCACTGATATTTTGTGCCAGTGTATTAGGAAGTGACGGTTGACTACTTGGATGGAAACGGTGCTTATTCGCAAATGTTTTATGCAATATTCAAATTTTGCTCGAAAGCAAAATTCACAACTTTAGATTGGAAACCCGGCTAAACCATCGCGGCATTCCTGATTCTGTTTCGCCCTTGAGACACAAGCATGCATTGCTACTACTTTTTAAAGTTAAAAAGCTTTATCATTCATCAAACCAATCATTAGACCTGGAACTTGTAATAAATAGGGACATTTCTGTTTGTGCATGTTGTGAATGTTACGAAGGTGGAGGACTAAGCAAGTAAATCCTTCATGAGCCACTTCAAAGATTAAAACTCCCATTCACACAAGGGGGAGGAAGCATGAATATTCATGCTGAGAATACTTGTTGAACACTGAAGACTCAACCCACGCACACTGATGCTCTAGTGAGGGGCGGTGAAGATTAAAGAGAGAGAGAGAAAGAGCGAACAAAGAACGAAATGAATGCAATTAATAATGTGCGATAATTTAACATGAATTTACCACAATAGCTTTATGCAAACAAACAGTCTATATGAAACGCGTTAAGCCCATCTTCTGACATTAATGCTGCTCTTTTTTGAGTTGCCATTGTCTGGATGAGTGGATGGAGGTCTAGTGAGGATACAGACAGCTTCTTTCACTCTTTCGGTTGGTCTGACAGCAGTCAGGCACCCCTGGTATGAAAAGGTCTCCAACAAACCCACACCACATGACTGGATAAAACAAAGCTCAGAAACCTTACATGACCTCTAACTGGAAAAGGGTTCCACTGTTTTGTAACCTATTTATGTATGGAGCAAATGCAGTGCCGGGTTGTCTCTTGAAAGATCTAATCTGATCTAATTTGACAATGTATAATTAGATGACATTATTGGAATTCGCCCTAGCTTGACGTTTAACGAACTGAAGCCTCTGATATACAGGATAACAAGTTTTAAGGGGGTTATTTGAGGTTTTTGAACACAACTTTCATTCAACAGCATAAGACAAGCAGCTATACTTTCACAAAATAATGGTGCTACACGATGCCATTGATAGAAGAACCTTTTTTTTGTCTAAAAGAACCTTTAACATGTCTGTTTCACAAAAGGTTCTTTGTGGCAATAAAATTTTTCAGATTATAATACGGTCATGAAGAGGTGCTCCCTTTGACTGAAAGGTTCTTTGTGGAACCAAAAACTGCTCTTCTACACTCCTAAATATAAAGGTCCTAGAAAGGTTCTTCTCAGCAATACTATAGAAGACCATTTTTGGTTCCACAAAGAACCATCTCTTTCTTACTTTTCTATAATCTAAAGAACCCTTTTTTGCCACAAAAAAACATTTGTGAAACTGAAAGGTTCTTCAGATGTTGAAGGTTCTATATGGAATCAGAAGGTTCTTCTATGGCATCAAAGAACCTTTTGAAGCACCTTTTGTGCCTAGTGTGTGGCATCGCTGTGAAAAAAACGTTTGTTTTTAAGAGTGAACTATAAAGAGTTTACATTGTATGTGTTGTGGAAAACTAAATTGCTCCTGTTGTCATTCACAAATCTGTCTAGTCTTGAATTACCCTTCTGTAGCACAGTTTGCAAAGGCTATATATTTCTGCTTTTTCTTTATAGATATTTCAATTAAGTCTACTGTTTTATACATGATTTAGCAGAATCTCTTTATTGTGTTCTTGATATTTAGATCTTGCAAAGTCACAATTTTGCATATTTGTAAAGAAGCCAGCAATTTTATTCTGGTCAATAAGGTATCACAATAAGAGATGAGAGATGAATTAGGTGCTTCAGATGATCTATAGTTTGCAATGCTGCTTACTGAAGTGCCTCAGGTTATTTTCTGTGGATTAGAAGTTCTGCTTTCCACAACTAGACTCAAGACACACTGTGTTTGTGGGGGTGGAAACAGTGCTGTCACACTGTGAAACACACTGTAAAGCTCCAGGCCTGAGCCGAATCCTAAAAAAAAAATAAACACTTACCCCCTAATGAAGTGATAAACTACCGAGTCAACAGACAAATCTAAAAATACTTATCCTCGTACTTCTGGATTGTCTCTCTTTTAAGTATGACGACTTTACTTCTGTATCACAGACAACAGATTGTTTTCTTAAAATATTATGAACAAAATCAGCATACACCCATACATATGACTGTAGAGGAAACAATGTCGTTGACTTCTAGTTAAGACATAAGAACTCATCACGATGTTATATTAGAGAATTTCATTAATTAATTCTTCAACTTCAAATTACATAGTTTTTATCTGATTTCATTTTCATAGAAATCTGAATCTATCTTGGCTAAATGATATTACAAATAGATGTTGCATATTTGTTTTATTCTGACCAACGCTCAGTTTTTTTAAATGGACTTGACTGTAACGCATTGATTTACATTATTTCAGAAGCAGGTCCTATTTGACTTACAACACTTACATTTTAAAAGTGAAATGCTCATTTAAAACACTTTCACTTAAAACTCGCCATTAAAACTGAAAATCATCTTTATTACTGCCAATTGCGGATGCACCACCAAATGAACAGCAGCAGCAAATAAATACAAATAATGGCATTATTGAAAAACGTCAAATGCAGAATAATGAAGTGGAATGGTTTGCTCACAGCAGTGTGGTCAGAGGGCTATAGTCTTTGGAGATAGAAAACTGTGGAGAGGATGAGGAGGAAGTGAGATGAAGGAGGAGAGGGGGCGTTGTGTTACTCCTACGCTAAAGATGGACTATTAGAGCTTCTGGGGATTTATTAAATTACACACTATTTGTTTTTTTATTCTGGTGAAAGTGCTCTTAGGCAGCCTCAACTAATAGCTAATCATTTTGTTCTTTCAGAGGAATGCCCAGCATATTTGATTGAAAAGTGATTTTTTTTAATCAATTTGATATTCAACAAACTACCCAAAATAGTGTAATTGTATTATTACTTGTATTTCGACTGGTCATTATCCCTTTTAAGAGTTTTACCTGTATTTAATATTTTTTTATTCAGCTTTATCATCACCTCCTGTACTTGACTAGTGATAAGTCTCATGACTTATATTGATCACATTATTTTAACAGTTTGCGGCTAAATCAAAATACATCTTTACCTGTGAGTTGGAACTGTGCTTGTAATAAAAAAATCTTGTATTACGTTTTCAATTTTTCTTTCATCTTACCAAAACAATTGCGAATGTGTTCACATGTAAGTGGGTCTGTGTTTCTTTTATGTGAAAATCCATGGGCAGTAACACTGGTGCACATGTGCGGATTCCCAGTTTGCATCAGGCAGAACTAATGATCTCTTTTGAACTTAAAATCGATGCTGAGTTTCCCTCCAAGTCGCAGATTTGTCCCAATGAACACTCAGTTGTTTGGCTTTAATTGTGTTATTGTAGAAATAGAGCGATTGGAACAGGGCGTAGGAGTTGGACATGCACTTTTTCAAGTCTAGTGGTCACAGGATGTTCACTTATGTTCGCTAAACTCTGGTGCCACTGAAGGCCTTCCCAGTGTGCATTTTTCTTACTCAGTGTTTCATTGACTCATTGACTTGCACAAGCTTGTTGATGTGGTATGAAACTCGTAGTTGACAAAGGTCTGTCGAGTTCATAGAGAGTAATAATGTATCTCGCTAAAAGTGTTTGCCAGGGAAAGCATTGCCACTTTCAATGCTCATAGACTGTGTCTAAACCAAATGCAACACAAACTGCCTAATGCCACATGTGGCGAAGACACAGGGTAATGATTTGTGCATACATGAGCATGTAAAAAAATAACAATTATCTCATCATTTCTTTACCTTTATATTGTTCAAAACCTGTTTGTCTCTTTTGTGGAACACCAAAGAAGATATTTTAAGAAATGTCTCAAGGGGTTTGTGTCCATACTGGACGTCAGTGGGGGCCAATGTTGTCTTTCCAATATCTTGTTTTGTTTTCTGCAAAAAAATGGTAGAAATTCATTAAATATAACATGAAGGTGAATAAATGATGCAGGATTTTTTTTAATTTCTTGCTGAAGTAAACCTTTAAGACAGTAGCCAACATTTCAACCAGAAATACTTGCTTATAAATATTAGTGATTTGCTTGTAATTCATGCAGAGAAAAAATAATAATGCAGTCAAATGTTTTGTAAATCAATGCATCTTTCATTCTTTGTTTTTACAATGATTTGCACATGTGGCTTTTGTTATTTCACATCACATTATTAACTCTATGTTTTTAATAAATAAATGCACAACAAATCAATACTCAATTATATTCAAATTTTTTCAACCACTATTCAAACCAATATTTATAAGGTTTGTCGACTGACTCGATCATTATGTTCAGCCATAGGCACACACGCTGTATCCGCACAGTGTTGTTTCCTCTTCTGAGTAGATGATCTCTCTTGAACTCACGTGAGTCCTGGACTTACCACCTGTAAGCTTAAAGAACCTCACATCCTCTCCAGCTTACATAACTCTGGTTTCTCCTGTGGAGTGCACTAGTGAGATGTAAAGCCTACTTGTGAAATTTTCATTCAGTTTTGTCACATCAATGACACCTCACATTTGCAAAAAAGATGAGAAATATGTGTTGTCGGAACTAATAAATGTTTACATCGTTTTGGAAAGATACAAAGAGGTAATGAGAGTTGACAGAGAGTTACCTGGACTGAGATTTTAAAGCACTGAGATTTGACTAACTCTATTTCTATCCAACCTTTCACCCAAATTTAATCAAAGTGAAAAAACAACAACAAAATATTGCATTACTGTTAGAGTTTACAAATAAATTCAAGATATTATCAAAAGAGCTTAATTGACATTTTGTGCCAGTTTTCCTAAAAGTGACAGTAGAATCGGAAGTTGTACCTTCTGTTGAATCCACTGTGGCTTTTGGGTAAGTGACTTGCAGTTTTTAAAGCATGCAGAACTTAATGTTTGGTTGCTATCAACAGCAGATGCGTGATGTCTGGGAGCACCAGCTGTCAGGCTGAGAGGAAACAGAAGCCAATCATTTTCATGACTTTGGCTCCAGCATTTTATAATGACCAGAATTATACTTTATTACCGGTCAATGTGTTTTCATTATAGCTTATGCACATGTCTTCTCAACAAATAAACAGTCTCTCTGTGTTTTATTTTTATTCAGATTTATTCAGAGATTCACCCGCTGCCATATTTGGGAGGGCAAGATTGCCCTTTAAACACATACTGTATGGACTTTTGTTGAATAAAAACAATAATATTCACATTTCTCAATTGATTTCATTGGATTATGACCTATAAAGTTGTCTTCACTCACTTTGAATTTTAGAAGATGAATGATTGATAAAACGACAGTCATAAATAAATGTCAAACGTCATGCTTGCCGAGCAGTGATTTGGCTTATTTTTTGGTTAACACTTTTTGAGACATCTCTAATGTAATACAATTGCAACTACATTAACATTTAGTCATTTAGCAGAAGCTTTTTTTTAAGCGACTTACAGAGAGTTCAGGTAGCAATAAGAGATATGTCATACTGGAGCAATAATACAATAGGTGCCAATGCAAAATTACTAGTTTTAACAAAAGCTAGACTGCTACCTGTTGAGAGAGGGTTCGTTTTTTTATCATTTGTCTGTCAAGTACTCACAGAAGTATGGAAGCACATTTACGCCAGGGTTGGGATTTTTTTTTGAATTAGTAAATCAGAAAAATGACTTCTAGTATCTCATATTATTGAGATACTAAGTTGAATTTTCGACTTACTCAGTCATAATAATGGCTTTGTATCTCATAATATTGAGATACTAAGTCGAAATTATGAGATACTTAGTCATTATTATGAGATACTAAGTCATTATTATGACTTACTTGGGAAATTCCCAACCTTGGCGGAAACTGGCTTCCATACAGAAGAGATGTTTTTTATGTAGTAATTTGAATGATGTGAGAGATGTGGTTGACCGAACTGAGTTATGAAGAATAGTCCACCAGGAAGGAGTTGTGAAGCAGAATGAGAAGGGTAGTAAATGCACTAAAACTGTTGACTTATATTTGTTTATAGGGCAGTCTTTCCCTACCCATTATGGTGGCACCTTTGACCCTTTCGCAGCAACAGTAAAAAGGCCCCAAAATGTCCCTGTATGTCTACATAGGCTATAACTTTGTGGTGATGTATTACACATTTAGAATAAACATTGTTTAACAATCTTCAGTTGCCTATTATGTTTTGCTTTTCATTTTTTATCCAGTGTAGCTGTAGCCGTACGTCGCCAGTCTTACACGCAATACATCTTCATTAAGTTCTGACCTGACAAAAGATTTGTCACGTTATTGGATTGATGGGCCGTGTTTAGATCGCAGCACTGCTTGACAGGTTTGTTTATATTAACTTCCGTCCCGCAGCGTTTGAACATGCACGCCTGCGGGAATGTGAATGCATTCAGGCATGTGCACTGTAGAGAGGTTCAGACAGATTCATTAACTCAAAGAGACTCATGGGATGGAGTTTGGCCGACTCATATTGACAGGGTGTATGCTAGCACTGCTCAGTGGGTGTTTGTAGCTAATGTGAAATGTGCCAGTGACGATCTTAATAATGGTCACTTTTGTTGGCACCGGTGTGTGCACATGGTGCAAAATGCTATGGATGCATATTTTAGGTAGATTTTACATAGATTTTATAACAGGTCTGTCCTTTACAGCTCTACTGTTTCTTCTTATATCGTGACCCTACTGTTCTATCTGTCAGAAATACTGGTTAAATTGTAGGCTCACGGCTAATGTTGGGTTATTGTTGATGACAGCTAAAATATCCCTTGATGCCGGATCCTATGATATATTATTTAATTATGCCCATCAGCCAATATGAAGCCCTAATGGGTAACTCTGATAATGAAGGATGTCTACGGAACAAAAAGAATCTGTCAACATCTTAATATGGTTCTAATCTCCTTTTCATCAAGACCTTGTATCTCAATTATCAAACCACACTATTCATTTTTATGTATTATCAGAGTAATAAATAAGCTTTATTATAGGATTCCAAATAACAGAGGGGTGAAGCTTTGACCTCCGCTGCCTCCTGCAGAACTGATCCCGAGTCAGTTTAGTTTCAGGCTCTTGTTATATCATCTCCATAATTGGCTCATTGTTTCCTCTCGCTGTGGTCTTTAGTTTGAGTCCACTGCCGAGTCACAGCGGACTGTCTCACCCACAGTGTCCAGGTCAGCTGCTGCGCTTGGCCTTTAAAATCAGCCCCGTTGAGCATCCAAATGTCAGCGTACGAGCACACCTCTCCTTCGTTTTTACATTTGTGTTTGTTTGGATGGGCGTTTCGGAGATCGATGCGGCTCACACAGTCTCTGCCGTACAGCTCACCTCTTCCTACTTGTGAAGTGAGCGCTGCTTCTGATTTTCTTTATACAAACAGAGTACAGGCTGTTCTTTCGGACTGCTGTGAAGAGCTAGGATGAAGCCTCTCTCCTGGAGTTGTGCAGACACTTGCTCACTTTGAGCAGCGGCACTTTTTACTGATCGGCCGATCATTTTTTGATGCGGTAGCAGATTTTCAGTGGACGGGGTGCTCTTTTGGCTGGAGATTTCACCGCTGTCAGCACGCACACACACCTTCAAACACTGTTTAAATATTATTCAGCTCCGCTGTGTGTAAATTCTGCTGAAGTTCAGCCTACGCGGTGACTTACTGTATATGACAACCTCAGAAAGATACTTTCAGACTAGCAAAGTTGCTCCACTGCTCAAATTAAAAATATTTTTTCTCCTCACCGTCCAGTTCATAACCAGCTAAGGACCAGCCAAAACCAGTGCATGACCATCTTAAACCAGCTCAAAGCAGCTAAGGACAAGCTACCTTGCTTTAAAACATATCTAACCAGCATATGCTGTTTTTTCAACATGGAATGCACGTAGTAAGCAATAAAATCCAGAGGAGCTGCACATATACAAGATCTTTGGCCCAGAGGCATCTCTGACCATCCTTATGACTTTTTTCAAACAAAAGAAATATTCAGACACAATTTATACTTAAAATGAAAAATAATGTCTTGAATTATTCACCCTAAAGTTGTTCCAAACCTGTATACATTTCTTTGCTTGGTTAACTTTATTTGCATTTTAGATCATTGGAATTTAGTTATTTCAACCTTTCTCATAAAAAAAGAAGGATAAGAATATTGTTAAAGTGTTGGATTGGTGAGCAGTATTGGGAAGAGTAGTAATACGATCATAATCTTAGCGATACCCATCCCTAGTGTGCACCCTTTTTTATGACCGTTGTTGGGAACTCTTGGCAGTTACCCAGGCAGAAGTACAATGCTCTACATTTACCGTGACCATAAGTTTGTCTGGAAGTTCTAAAAGGTGAAAAACTTTTATGGGGAAATTCTCAAATGGTGTACAGAATGTGACAAATACACTGCACTTTGGAGTCAGCACATCTCTCCGTATGACATCTCTAGATGCTGAATGTGCTCCACAGCGATTCCTTACATTCGCACTATAATCTTGTTCTAATTTCAGTTTCACTGTGATTGCCTGTCAAAATGAGTGAAAAGAAAGGTACTTTATGTATTTCTGTAACACATTTTATACCAAAAATTAGAGAAGAATAAATACAATACAAGCTTAGTGCCCCAAAATTGAAAATCAACTACTCCTCATGTCATTCCAAACTTTATATACCTCCTTTTCGTAGCTTACTTCAGCTTTGTTTATGCACTTGCATATTTCTTGGCTGTGTAAGGTAAAATAAATGCAGACAGCCATGTACAGCCAAACAGAAGTCTACTGCTTTTGAACGCTTTTAAACTATACTAATTTATATTTAATTGTTTAGTAATGCTGATAAATAATAAATGGAAAACAATGCAACTGAGCCTGCGTAAATATTAGCCTGCTTTAAGAAAACCAGTAATATATTGAAGTATAAAGAAACCCATTACAAACAGTTTTTTAATACCCAGCTATTACAGTTTAATATTCCCTCAAAATTATCCATCCATGAGCAATAAGTGATTGTAGTCCAGTCAATATTGCATTTTATTTATTATGAATGACACATTAAAGAGCGACTGCTCTATTATTACAAAGCATTCACATTGCAAGATATAATGCACACAGGTTGGATGTTTGATGTGTAATAAATATGCTTCAGACATAAATAAATGTGTTTACATTAAAGCTCACCAATTCAAGCATGTGAATAATTCTCTTCACAGAGAATGCAGTTCCTTATCAGTAAGACATGTAGGCAAGTACTGAGTTAAGTCTATACTCTATACTATAGAAAGTGCTGTAGATTTGTATATTGTATTGTTATATTGTATATTTGACCACTTTGTCTTAGGTATGAATATTTCACTGTATTTTGCTGTGTCCCCCATTTATCTCTTTTTGCATTTAACACAATATACATTTTATCTGTATGTATATACATATGTTTTATAAAACTTTGTTATAAATACTTGTTGTGAAATTGCATGATCCAGCTGAGGCTGTTCTTTTGCATGCTTAGATAGATATATAGATAGATGGATGGATGGATAGATGGATAGATAGCTCGGAAGTCTCAGTGTGAAAGAGTGTGTGAGAAGAATTTAATTCATGTTGAAATTGTGTATGAATGAAAGTGTATGTGAGAGAGAGGGGGAGAGAGAGAATGAAAGAGCTTGTGTTACGGTTGGCCTTCTGTGCCAAACCTCAGCCATGTTTAGGCTGTGCATACTGCAGTGTAAATTATCTGAGAGGCGAGGTGTGGGTAATCCAGAGTCTATGACCTGTCAGGACTTTTCTCTCAGAAGATGGACGCTTGCTTTTGTTATGCATTTGTTTTAATTGTCAGCTTGTTTGCCCGCTCACTGTCTGGTCTAATAAGAAAGAAAAATCACAGATACAATCTCTTCAATTTCTAATTTGCTTCTCCTAGAAAAGGGTACTATTGAATAGAACAGGGGTCTTCAATGTATTTCAGGGCAAGGACCCATTAGATGACAAACCTATTGTCATAGCAATATTATGTTAAGACATTACATAAGCACTATTATATTATTGTTGCACATATGCTAAATACGTTTCTGTGTATTATTTTAGTTTTTAATATTGCTTGATTATTTTAAGGGATTTGCAGCATCAAACATTTGAATTTTACTGTTAGATGGACAATTAAACATCTGCATTGTCGCGGCTGTTACACGAAAATGTATTTTTTTTTCTGCAGAGCATCATATCAGACTGAGGGGTGCAATGAGGGGTGCACATGATGCAATGAGTCCCCATTATTTTCGGGGCAATTTGTTTGACGTGCACCACCAGTACTACACGGTACTAGTTTAGTACAGTACAGTACTAATACGATTACAATGCAGAAGCGGTGTGGTGTCATTTGGCTGTCAAATTAGCGCTGTACAGTAAAACAATCCCAGAAATCTGTCTTGATTCAGATTCTTTTAAATCATCAAAGAAAATAGAAATGATTGACACAGGCTGTGTCCAAATTCCCCAACTAGTCTATATCGCACTATTTGAGGTAACAGCAGTTTGTAGTGGTGTCTGAAACCATAGCATTTCAGATGAATCACAATAAATGATCAACACTGAATGGCTTGAGGATACCCACAATGCACCTCTTGTTCATATCAAATGTATTTCTCAGAAAAAATGCCTTCTGTTTATTCAGTCCGGCACTTGAAGTGAACTATGATCTATGTAATACACAGAGTAGACATGTAGCTGTAGCATAACCTGGAAATTTGACAAGAAATGCCTAAGTTCAAATTTATGTATTGGTTGCATTATTTAACTTTATTCAGAAGAGCTTAGCCTTCTCTGAGCAGATTTGTGTTTTGCAGATGTACAGCACATTTTTTCCTTTCATTGTTTTTGACTAACTCTGGCATCCTCTAACAAATCTAATCCCATCCGGATAAGAATGCTTCTTCTCATTTATTTTGACCTTTGTCAAATAATCATTTTCTTAATGCATGCAAATCTTCTCACTACTGGTGTACCTTCATTACATATTCAGCTCCGTCTCTCTAAAGGAGATACATAAGATGCACTTTTTCCTCAAGATAAACCAACACATTATCATTGCTCTAAATTTAATCTTCTTGTCTAGGAGAAACAAATCTGATCGCATTTGTGATGTCTCATTTCTAAGGCACCTTTGTTCATCTCACTCTTTTGCCCCATACTGTCCGTCGTCATCCTCAGCGTACACAAACAAACACTCCAGCGGTCCACAGCCTTTACATCGGCCGTTTGTAAACTCTTGTTTGTCTGCCCTCACAGTTTCTGCTCTTTTAGATTTCAATCAGTTAAGTCTCTTTGGTTGGTTTAGCTCCTCACGACAAACACAATATCGGGCCCTCTGACGGTCCCAATAGCTCATGTGGTCCCAGAGCCTTAAGCACTATAACTCTTGAGCACTCAGATCTGCTGCTGGGTCATCCACTCTCCCATCGATTGATTCTGCCTGCTCCAGTTATCTGCTAGATGGTTGTATTTACTGGGATTAACCTGTTGCCAAGTAGACTGCAAAAATGTTGAGAGAATAGGACTCGGGTTTAGAGATAGTATGTAGACTGATAGAGCGTTTACACAAGGCATAATGCAATTTACGGGGAATAGTACGTAACACATTTCACATGCATTTTAAAGCACTTTAATAAGTCAAGCATCACTTATACTATTGCGGATTAGTGGCGTGTCCAATGGGGTGGCAAAGGGGGACAAGATCACAATGAGGGGTGGCAATACCTACACATTTAGTAAATCTTCATTTTTGCAGTTGCGTTGTCTGGATAAGGAATATTATTGATTTTGAGTCTGGTTTGGATCTGGTTCAGATCAGTGGCATGCACAGGGGAGGGACCAGGGGGGCTCAAGCCACACCAACAACAGCAGGAGGTTGCACATAAGAAATGAATTTGCAATACTGTTGTAGCTAATGCGGCAACATGCAGGTTATGGTCAATCAATTCAAGGTAATTCGATGTCCTAGTATGCTTTTTTAAGAATGAGTAACAGGCAAGATCGGAAATTAGTTGAGGAAAAGATCAAATATGCGCCCAAATGTATGATAAATGGGGAAGAAACGCCCCATGCTCTGTTAAATTAAATATATAACTAATATCACTAACTACTATATTACTACTGTTACTAACTGTAGCGACTGAAGGTAAGTGTGAAAATTAACTAAAAAGTCGATTACAGCATTACATGTACATCTGCATGAGCTGGAGCGTTTTTGCTGGGTTTAGCATTACAACCAGTGAGAGACGGAACTGTTGAGATTGATAAGTAAATAGCCAATCAGGAGCGTCTAAATGAGTCACCAGTGCAGTAGAGTTTAAGTGCGCGATGGTCACGGAGTAGTCGTCACAATGTAGTAGTCATTCATCGCTTTATTTATATTGAACGTTGATTGTGCTATTTCTGTAAACAGTTTAACCCAAGTGTAAGCAAACAGAAGCCATGCAGCTCCTGTAGTGTAACAATATTTTATTTAGAATATATGTTAACATCCTTGCTGACAAAACAATAGAAACCATCACAGACATTTTAATGGTTTCCATTAAAATATCACTATGAACCAGTTATCCATGGAGATCATTTCAAAATTCCTTTATGTAGTGTGTTTTTGGGCATTTTTCATAATAGGATTAATCTCCCAGATAACACCCCACCAAAATAATCGGTCACATACTGTACCAGTAGACACCAGTTTCCATTAAAGCCAGTACATTTTCTATTGTGTTTAGGTCAGGATAACTTTTTTTGGGATGTCCTAATTTTGGCAAGGTCGCATATTAATTCTAGGGGAAAATATCAACCTTTAATGGAATGTGAATTCCTGAAAGTTTTTAATGCTGTCAAGTTGCATGTTTTGTGAAAATGCATTTAAGTTAAACGTCCAAGTCAATTCTCTACCATATTTAGCATTAAATATCTTTGATATCCTGACAGTTAACACTTCCGTCTATATAATACAGCCAAATGTAACAAATTCAACATGATTCCCCTCTTGATTCTTACTGATTTGATAATATTTAATAAATCATTACGGCACCTGTTTAGACACTTTAAAATAAAAAAAATGTATGTATACATTGCAGTTATAGTAGTTTATTTTTACTCTTTTTGGGCCCCTGCCTTTCCAGAGGTCTGTGTACGCCACTGGTTCGGATAGATTTTGAAATGATTCCCTCCTAATCACAGTTTTGCTGGCATGACCCAAGACTAATGCCACAGTCACACTAAACTGCAAACATTTTACAGAGAGCCCCGTGTATCTGGAGGTCGAATGGGCTTCCTACACAGCATTTTTAAGCAACTACAGCGTTTGACCAAAAATCAATTCCTTGGTGATGAAAAAAGCCGGCGCTGAGTTTGGAATAAATGTATTTTTAAAAAGGCGGCACTCTCATTAAAAAAGAATATCACTCACACCTAGTAATCATTGTTTAGACAGTTTCATTTTCCTCCGAAGCGGCATCGTTTTCTTCATGAAAACAACTTATCAGCATGCTAGCAGTGCAGGGGTGAGGATGAAAGAATTGTGACTTAAGTAAAGAGCAGCTCTCATAGTAAAAGCATATAGATAACGATTTACATAATCATAAATATAAGGTATGTAATTGTACATCTAGGAGGTGTGTGTCCTCCTAAAATCATAAAGACATGGAATGAAAACGTTGTAGGTGGAGGTTTTGATTTTCAAACTGAATTCAGTGGTAACCCGAGGGGAGTAAAAACTGTCCCTCAGATTTTTTAAATCAATTGGTCCCGGTAAATACTATGGATGAGCAGCGCCTCTGATTTTAAATTTGACACAATTCAGATAAACAAGCTCTCAATTTTGATTGAATATTAATACATTTGTTAATACTACAATGTCAAACAGCATAATCAACACTACAAAAACATAACTACAAGGTGGCCAACTTTGGCTAATTCGTATGAATACGTACAATCTCATCCGTACAAAGTATGATTTGTTTTCACGCCAGTAACGTTTACGGGCAGGGTTGGGGGTGGGGCTTCAGGACGGCTTTTATCTAGTTATCGTTTTTTACGATTCATAACGTACGAATTCATACGAGTTAGCCATCTCGTAAAATATCTACGATTTCCGGTTTGCGTATTTAAATTATTATACAATTGCTTGATCACATGCATGTGTCTGCATGTGCCATGTTTATCTTATCTTCACTAGAATTTCACATATTCACATTTTTTTATATTCTCGTCCTTGTCAGATTACTACACAAAAACAATATACAGCTATGTATCATCATTTTTTAAATCTGCAATAAGGAGAAAAACTATATTAAAAACTACAACTAAAGTTGAACAGCACTAATACAACACCTGTTCCTCTTGCAACTAGGTTTCAAGCCGGTGAGGTGACGTTTCTCATGCGCACACGGACATAATGACATCAGTGAGTGTGAGAAGGAAAAGACAGGTGGGGAAAGCACAGACGGAAATCTGAAGAAAAGTGGGGCTAGGATAGAATTTATTTTTAGTTAGATAGGCTTCAGAATTTAAAGTAGACACAATCTCGTAAATCCAGTAATAAAGAAAAGTGCATGTCTGAGACAGATACGTGAGGAGCAGTGACCCCGGTTTGTGTCATGTGTGCACTGTTTGAGAGCTGTTTACCAGGATCCGTCACTGATTTAGCAACATCTAAAGGACGGTAGGAATGATACAAATAATTCAAAAACAATCCATGCCATAAATTGAAATCAGCTTGGGTTATTCATAGAATTTGAAAAATCAAAACATCTTTTTTGCACAAATTTAATGACTGCACCTTAAGCTGCTTTGATGGAAAAGTCACATTCCTCCCCTTTCCTCATCTCGCGCTCGTGCCAGCGGCGTGACCTAGAGTAACCAGACTGCTGCTTTAAATTATATATATGACGTTTCTAAAGATTTCGAACCTCCGCACAGATATCAGGATTTATTATGCGTCACCTTCTCAAATGCAAGCCTGTCTAGTGCCAGTATCATGAAGATTTGCAGAAGACCAGAAAGTATCAGAAAGCGTGTAGATGTATTCTTTCAGTGTGGATCACCAAAACACCACAGATGTTTAGTTCTGAATGCTTTTAGCATGTGTCCACCAAAGCGTTTTTTAAAGGTCAATGTGTTTTTTTTCAACTATTTGTTATGGAAATTCATTGGCAAGGCAGTACTGTTTCTTCCATGCTCAACGCTGAAGCGCTCCGTGTTTTTTTTTCAGCCACTGAGAGTTACCATTACTAGTACCGAATTACTTCAGCGGATATTCCGTATCATAGCAACCAAAGTGCCTCAGCTGAAAAAATCCTCTTAGGTGCTCACAGCCAACATTTTCAGACAAGCACCTTAAAACACGTTATTGGACACGCAGGCTTACTGGTTATGTTATAAACGATATGTTAGATCACTAACTTATACACTTGTATCATAGAGAAATCGGCGTCTAAAATATGTTTTTTAGGTATTTATATTAATCTGGAGAACCAGAATATAACGATGGATTCAAAGTGGAATATCTTTATGATATTTCTCTCCAGAAATGCACCCTGTGGAAAAAAATAGCACTTGAAAATCAGGTGAAAAAATGCGACAAAGCTTTCTTAAGAAAGCAAAAAAGCACTTCACATTACCCGTCTCTACCCAGTAGGCTTTGCAATCGCTACAATAATGGTGCAGTTGGGAAATAAACTGCCAGGCATTGGGAAACCGCACACAGAGGAGAACAGAAAATCGATCTCTTTCTCGGACATCCAACAGCACAGAGAAAACCATGGCGTGGGATGCTGATGGCATCTGTCATCGCAGACTCTGGTGGGACGCGAGGCCGACATGGGGTCACACTCAAGGGGTATTGTCATTTTAATAGACAAGCATTTCTTGTCTGTCGCGGATCATTTATTTGGGCAAAGAGCAGCCGTTACCGTGGTAGAGGAAGTGGGCGCGGCACCGGGGCGTTTAGTAGAATGCTTGTGACAGCTTGTGGATGGCGGGCAGAAGCTGTCCTCTTTGATCTGTCAAACCTGCATGATGGAACACACTCCATGTGTACAATCTGCTCTTTCGCGAGATAACGCACAGCTGGGGCTTCAACCCCATCCGCCTAATGCTTGTTTTGACATGGAGATGTTGACAGCCTATAGTGATTGAGGACTTGTCAAAATCCAAAATCCAGGAAGTGATGAGCGGTTATTTCACGGGTCAGCGTTTAACAGCAGACCTGAATCCTTAACTATCCCGATGACCTTCCTTTGAACGTCAGCGAGTTGAATGTTTTATGATCGGTCGTCTCTGAGAAACGTTGGTCTAATTTGTAATCATGCATTTGAGATTTGAGACTAATCAATAATTTTCATTTTGGCACTTGAATTAAAATCTAACTTCTTAAGTTTGTGTATACTCAGAAGTCTATTTGGGTAGGGTGCCCATACATCCCATTTTTTCCCGAATTGCGGCTGCGTCCTGCGGAGGTCACATTTCTCCACCGCATATGTCATCAAGGTTTATTATTTCAGGTTTTATTTCAGGAAAGCGACAGGTTGGCACATATGGTCACCCTAATTAAGCGGGCTCTCTCCCGACACAAGGCCTAGAACATGTATTGCGGTTCCACCACCCCTGCTAAATGTAATTACACATCTATACCTGTGTCTAAATTGATTCATTTTTTCTCACACTTTCCTCATTTATTGCCAATCCTGCTGCCTCATGTGTCTTGTCCAACCAGATTGCTGTAGAAGGAAACCTCTTGGCATCATGCTAACGCTTAAGTCATCCCCATGGCAACCGATACGCATGCATACGGCCTAAACAAATGGACTTGATTTTATTACTTGGAAAATGATGGTACAGGCAATCAGTCCTTGAAACCAGAGTTGAAAAAACAAATTGGAAATTGGTGCAGTGTGAACAAAGCCTGTGACTGCAGCTCCCACTGTAATGATCAGACCTCTGTGGTTTCAGCGATGAAGTAATTGTCGGTATCAGAGACAGATCACGAGCTCAGCCGTAAAGTAAAGCAGGAGATCAATATTGGCAGAGTATTTAATAAATCAGTGCCGCTTGACTTGGTCACGTGCGTTTAGGAGGACTGTACACTGACCATTGGCCGACCAACATAACCTAAGATTGAACAGAGAAAGCCAGCTGGAACTGGATGAGTAAAACAGAGATAGCGAGAGAGAGAGAGAAAGAAAGAGAGAGAAGGGTATGAATTATGGGTTGGGGGGTTCAATCTGGAAAAATTCTACAATATAGCGAATTGGATTTCTGAAAGCACTGTTGGACTGGCCTCATTAGTCAGCAAATACACACATTTGAGTACATTGCAGAAAAGTTTTATCAACCTATTGCGTGAAAGAGCAGCACTTTTCTAAACGCGAGCATTCTCCATGTAAATCCTTGCATTTTTAGAGTCTTGTATGTGGTGGGGAAAAAAAATCGGCAAAATATTTTTAGAGACAACACAAAAGTTTCTTTTTTGGTTGTCTGATGGTGGTTCTCCTGCAAATACTTTGTGAAAGAAACAATATTTGTTTTCTCGGTAACATTTGACAAGGTTGTGAACATTATGCATTAGCAAACATAATTGAACAATGAACAATACATCTACGACATTTAGTTATCTTCATGTAAATTTTAGCATTTACTAATACATTTTAAAAATCAAATGTTGAAACTGTTAACAGAAGTTAATGCACCATGAAATGCAGCATGAACAATACACATTAATTAACATCAACAAGGATTAACTTATCTGAAAACCTATTATTAATTGTTAGCTCACTTTAGCGAACGCATTTACTGATTATAAACTAAACCAAACTTATTGTAAAGTGTCAGTATTGTTTCCCCTCAACTCATTTCTCCCATCTCCTCTAAATACAATGCAGTTAGTGGATCACAGACAGTCTTTTATTGCAGTGTATGCTATAGAATTGTCCTTGGCGTGAATGGGCATTTTATTTGCGTAAAAAGGTACCCATAGCAACAGCATTTCTGGTCAGTATACCTGTCGGACAGTATATCAAGTAAACAGTCATTTTTGAAGTTCCTATAACGCTTTATTACACACACTCAAAATAAATCGATACATACGTATAGAATTTAATTAATGGTATGTTTGGGTACCTATGTTGGGCAATTACAGATTCAGGGTACGGATTGTTCCCTAAGAAATCCACCAGGAATCCCTAAAAAAATTCACCATACATGGAAGTTATAAAATGATTGGAGAGAAAAGAGAAGTAGTGGCTACGCATGTACAGTGACAGAGCGCAGCATAAGCGTGCAGACAGGCAGGCAGGTGTAGGTGTAAGAGTCAAATGCTTGCAGGTGACAAAGCCGAATGCGGTTCCTGCGAGACGAGAGAGAGCGATATCGTATGCCGCTTCAGACAAATAAAGTGCGAGCAGTGGGGTGAGGAGAAGCACAGCATTTGGGAAATGTCATTTGTGGTGCCGTTTTAATGCATGTGTTGGGGCAGGTGGGTCCTGCATTACTACATTAAAGAAACAGCCACAAAGGACTTCCAGTGAACAAGTCTAATCTAAAAACAGCACACAAAGCTGCGTATCAGCGTTTCTGCATTTATCTCTACAGACAGAAAACACATTAAACGGGAAAATAACAATATAGTTGAATTGCTACATGCACACAGCTAATTTAATGACCTTCATAAGGAATGATTAAGTGTTGGGAAATATATACATCACTCTCTTTACTCCTGAGTGCACACGTAGTATCTGTGTGGTAATATGATTTATGTGACATCACTTGCATGTTTTTTTAAATATAATTCTGTTACTATCATTCTGCCAAAGATACATACAAATACATTTTTGTGTTTCTGGACTGCTTGAGGGTTTATACCCTATGATAGTAGAAATGTTTTCAATGGTGGACATTTTTGCAGAACCATTTATACTGCTCTACATGTATTTGCATGGCCGTTAGTGGGCAGCAATGCTTTAAAGTAGTAGCTCACTTTCAAAATACATTTTCATGATAATTTACTCACCCCCATGTCATACAAGATGTTTATGTGTTTGTTTCTTTCCTCGAAAAGAAATTAAGGTTTTTGATGAAAACATTCCATTTTCTCCATATAGTGGACTTCAGTGGACTCCAAACGGTTGAAGGTCAAAATGACAGTTTCAGTGCAGCTTCATAGGACATTAAACGATACCAGACAATGAAAATGGGTCTTATCTAAATGACCATGAACATTTATTTAGAAAGTGAACTACTCCTTTAAGTTTGTTTTAACACACACAGATTGAAAAAGATATATATTTTGTCAGAAAGAGAGTTTATGTCACACATAAACTCTGCTTTTCAGCGGTTCAACTTTGTTAAAAAATTTTTTGATGAAGTAAGGGTTTTTTGTTAGGCCATACTTTCTTAGGAAAAAATTTAACTTTCGATTTTCGAAATGTTCATATTGTACCCATAATTATATGATGATTTTTACCCCTTGCAACTATTAGAATGCTTTTAAACATCAACATTCATAATAATATGCAAGCAGCTTGGGAAAAATTCTATGCTGTCAAAATACTGTCATAAATCAGACACTATGCACATATTTGTAACAAAATATTTTGGCACACATCCAATCTGTTCACATTCACTAACTGTGTTTACATAAAAATTCACTAACAAAGGAGCTTTGATACAGATGAAGTGAATCAAAGCGTTCAGGTAAGAACCTGAATTAAAGCGAGTGCCCTTCAGAGAGCGTGCGCACACAGAAAGCCGCCTGTCAGACGTGGCTTTATAGCGCTATTAATAACTCTTTTAAAATCAATCACATGCCATCCTGCTCTGTATTTTCTTGACTCAAAAACTTCAAGCCATCATCATTAAAAACTGCTCACATATTTCAATAGCACAGTAAAAGAAAATCTTTACTGATTGAGAGATTTTATTATCAAAATATCAATAATATACTGTATACATTGTCACCTCTACGTAGACTTTCTACTTCTGTAGAATTCAGTCTTTCTCAAGAGCTTTATGAAGCCTTATAATAGTTTCACATATTTATTTGAAATGTACAGTCTTTTTCTTTCAGGAAAATGAATGAAAACAAGTATAAAGTTACAGTTCAGCTAGACAGTGGTATTAAATATTTAGAAAAAGGTACAAGACTTCTCATCTATCAAGAATCAAACGTCCGTTTTAATAGGACATTCATCAACACCAAAAAGAAAATTGCATTTATCAAACCATTTTCAGGGGTCTTTAAACCGCCATGAGATGCTTCACTGCGGGTCAGTGTTTAATTACCTCTAGCTCAACTCTTCATCACTACTCACTGATCCCTTTAAATACCAGCACACTAAAGACGACTGAAGAGATATATGAATGCTAGTATCCTTCAATGACCCTTAAGAAATAGAGAAAGCCAATGGACGCATGTTTTCATCTTAGCATAGCCAATTATCTGTAACTCCCCATCAAACCTCATCATCCTCACCGCCATCTGAAACGAGACTCATATGGTACTTTATGGCATTGGCTCCGTTCCAGCGAGTGTGAAACCCTCAAGGGTATCTCCTGAGTTTCGACTCCTCAGTCTGCTGCTGAAGTCAGCAAAGCACCTCGCAGCTTAAATGGATATCGCCATACTTGAGCCTGATTGGATAAGCAAAATGCCCCTGGGAATGTTTTTATTTCCTTCATTTTTCTATATTTGTCAGTTGTTGTAGTTGTAAGGTTACTTATTGGATGACTGATTTGCCTGTTAACAGAGCATCTCTCTCATGGCAGGTGCAGTGAGGGGGGCTGTACGTAAAAAGCCCAGTCAAGTGTAAATCTAGTTTTAACCTGCCAAGAAACTAAAAATGTATGAAAGGTAACCAACAAATATAAAAAAGTAAGAACAAAAAGGAAAAATATTGCTGACTTCAGTGAATTGGTCAAATTAAGGAAGCATTAAAGAGAACCTAGCATATGTTTTTTTAGGCCCTACTTTGGTTTATGGAGTGTCCAACAACAAGTTTATGTACATACAATGTGTTTAAACTAGTGGTGGGCCGTTAACGGCGTTAATCTATTCTCAAAGTTGGGTTGGGAGCTGGGTCTATACTACGCAAGCTATGATGACTTTCACCTTGATATTTTAGCGCGGATGTATACCAGCTTGACTGCACTGTACGGGGCGAGAACGAGATTTTTCAACTCGCGTCATTCGCGGAAGCAGAAGCCGCCTCATCATCTCATAACCAGGGCTTCATTCGCGCGATTCGCGCAGCAAGTAGGTCTATTGGCTCTTTGCATTAACATATAAATCACTCGCGCTTGACACGCTATTCGCGTTTGGTCTGAACACAACATAACGTTACTGTGAAATTACCGCATCAAACGTGACGTGCTAACATGGATGCAGCTATGAAGCCGCCGGGTTTGCTTCAGGGAATATTAATTTTTAAGAAGCTTCCCAATGGAAACATCGACAAGACTAAGGTTGTTTGCACCTTGTGCAATGCGGAATTGGTTTTAAAAAAAAACTTTCTCTCAACAGGTAGTGGTCTAGCTTTAGTTGAAACCAGTAACTTTGTATTGAGATCTAATGTATTATGGCTCCTGTATGACAGGTCGCTTGTTGCTCCCTCACTCTTTGTAAGTCGCTTTGGATAAAAGCGTCTGCTAAATGACTAAATGTAAATGTACTGTAGGAGCTCTTCCAGTCTCAAGTACCACCTAAACACAAATCATCCCTTAGCTAATGCGAAAGTAAACACAAGTTCATCTTATTGAACATAATTTAATTTTCATCACCAATTATCATAGTAGAACAGCTTTCTCAAGCAATTTGAGAGGCATTTTGGAAACAGTAGATGAGCCCCTGGTCTAATGCGCCACCTGGCTTGAGAAACCCATTCTCAAAGACTTACTTTTAGTCATTATTTGGTCAGCACACACATTCTGAATGCCTTCGGCAGAATTCAAATGAGCCATTTTAATCTAGATTAATCTAGATTAATTCCAAGATTAATCTAGATTAAAAAAATTAATCAATGCCCACCACTAGTTTAAACGCTATAATGTCGTAATAATAGGCAGTTATTCGTACCTTACTTCTTGACTGAGTCTCAAATGATTCGTTCCGCAATTCATCCGTCTAGGCCCCGCCTTCCCGCTAACCTTGTGTCATGTGATTGGTCAGATGGTGTAGTCTGTTGTTATTGGTAAAACGCGTTCTTCATTTGTCGCAAATGGAACCCCACTACCATCAATACAGGATTACGGTTTACATGTGTTTGGATGTCATGTATATTATATGTGTAGCTAGAGATGGCGGCGATTTTACCTTACCAATTTGAGCCCGAGTCTGACGAGGAAGCATCAGAAGACACTAATCCACAACAAACTCCACCACGACTGGAGCGGGATGTTTGTCAGTGGCAAGTGACAACTCTTGTCATAAAAACTCCCAGTGTGACAACATGCATGTTGTGCTTTTGCACATCAATGAAATAAAAATATTATAATTTTTCTTAAAATACTGTTAATACGTTAGTAATACTATTATTTCGTCTTAACTGTGTGTCGTCATGGTACATAGAGCATTTCAGAAAGTCGACGTTATGAAAAATTATTGTAGTATCACCCAAATATATCTATATAGGTGCACGTGCGGCAAATGTGTCAAAATGCAAAGGTAATAGCCAGATAAACAAACTAACACCCCAGAAATAACGCTACATGCTAATGTTAGTGTAATATGCATTAGCTAAACACAGACATAAGGTACGAAAATATTTCTTGACGTTAAGACAAAAATGAATAGACACACTTACAGGTTGTGATTCGGTCAAACTAACAGGTCCAAATAGAGTTGGTATTGCCCTCTCTTTCAGGGATAGTCGTTTCACATATCCTCCAGTGAACGCGCAAAGATTATTAAACCAATCTTTGGTGAAATGACGCGCGCACAGTTAAACCCTGGGGTAATACTCCTTTCGTATCGTTTGAAAAATGAATTGTAACCATTTTTCCCTCAGACGTTCTTCCTTTGGTTGTTGAAATAAGACGGATTTAGTTTCACACCGTAGAACACAGGTTCTAGACATGATACACACGCATCACGAACGAGCGACAGTGTTTGGGGGAGGAGTCAGTCTCAGCAAAACGTAGGCGGGACTATGTATAGTGACGTAGATATGCAAGTGTACTAGTCCATGTCTCGTTTGTGTAATTCTGAGTCGACTCCCATTTTTACAAGCAAAAAGCTTTGTTATTTATTCACCTTCGAACTTACAACTTGGCAGACTGCTTACTTTCAATCACGGCAACATAACAGACTGCATGAAATGTCATTTTATGATCTCATGCTACCTACTCTTTAACATAAACTTTGTGCCATCAAGCCACCAACTGACAAAGCAGCAAACAATAAAATGCATGTTTTTCACAACAATTCCAGGCTCTGTCAGAACCATTGTTACCTTTGTCTTGCACACATGGCGATTTGTAAGTGACGATATCTGTCTGTGTCTTGTTGAGTTTGTCTTCCATTTTGTGCTTTGTCTGCCATTTTGTACTGTTTTGTATTGTCCTGCCCTGATTATGTGCACCTGTATCTTGTTTCCCTGATTAGTTTATCCATTTAAAGCAGGCGTAACACACAGGGTTTGAGTACCTACAGATTAGTATTGCATACCTCATATCTTCGAAGCATATTTAGTTTGATCACATTTATAAAAGATAGAAACAGCTTTACTATGGAAGCAAATAATAGACATAATGTTTTGAAATTTAACAGCCTATGAATACTTGAGGGGGCACGGTGGCTTAGTGGTTAGCACGTTCGCCTCACACCTCCAGGGTTGGAGGTTCGATTCCCGCTTCCGACTTGTGTGTGTGGAGTTTGCATGTTCTCCCCGTGCCTCAGGGGTTTCCTCCGGGTACTCCGGTTTCCTCCCCTGGTCCAAAGACATGCATGGTAGGTTGATTGGCATCTCTGGAAAAATTGTCCGTAGGGTGTGAGTGCGTGAGTGCGTGAGTGAATGAGTGAGTGTGTGTGCCCTGCGATGGGTTAGCACTCCATCCAGGGTGTATCCTGCCTTGATGCCCAAAGACTCCTGAGATAGGCGCAGGCTCCCCGTGACCCGAGGTAGTTCGGATAAGCGGTAGAAAATGGATGGATGGATGGATGAATACTTGATTTTGAATTATTTTACTTTGGAAACCATGTATCTGAATTTATTTGTTTCGAATTTACCTCTATGGAATTTAAATATGAAAATTCTTGTTTTTCAATTTAAAAACCAGAATTTAATGCTCACAAATTCAGATACAAAAAAATCAACTTACAGAATTTCAGATAAAATACATTCAGATTGATCAAATTTGATTGCTCTTATTCAGATCTCAAATTTCAAGTTAATACTTTTCAAAGAAAACATATGTCTAATTCGACTGCTCAAATTCAGATCGAAAAATTCAAGTTAAATATTCACATGGTAACATCCGGGCTACCGGATGTTACCTCTTCTTGGATCATGACAGACAGTCAGGTTGTCGTGCTCTGATAGGCCGCCCGACGTCGGTTCATTGGTTCGGTTCAATGGTTCGGTTCAATGGTTCGGTTCAATTGCTTCCGTACTTTACTATTGTTTTCGAAAACATACGGCGCAATTAGGGGGGAGGGGTAGGCTGAACTAAAGCACGTGCGCACCCATTGTCAACAAAACACAGACATCAGTTTCACTCACAGCACAGATCCACTCTTTTATGTACCCTTTATATGTCATTCATGTACAGTAACGTATAAGCAATGCCTTGGAACGTGCAACATTATTGGATGAGTTGTCGTAATTTCAAGTGAAAAATGCAGAGAGTGCGAGACATATCGAGTGACCCCGCCCCCTAACGAATAGCGTTTAGTTTACGGCATACGGTCAGACAGCCTGGCAAAGCTACATTTAACAACGTAATAGCCACAGTTTTGTAAAAGTGTATTTAAAAAGAATAGTTAGATCAGTGTTACCAGTGATGTGTCATTTGAAGCTTGTTTTTTACGTTGGTGAGTGACACTGGCGTTTGTCTTCTCCTTTTATCATCAAGGCTGTGATGTCCGATCTCTTCAATATAGCCTTAACACAAAACATACTGTGTAGACTTGAATCGGATCAGATACGTTTTGTTTTCTCAGCTGATTTGCGCTTATGATCGCTTATGCGATCCGGTCAAGCGATACTTACGGAAAATCGTCTAGATCATGCCCTATCTAGTGCATTATGCGTCATTCACCATATTGGACATTATAAATGTGCGAACAAGTGGCTGATATGAGACGCCGCTTCCACAACTCTCATGTTGAAAGGGGACTCGCTGGAATGCGCATATCACAGAGGCTGTGAAATGGCAGTCACAGTGGAATTTTGATTCAAGGGTGAAGTACCGCTTTAAGGCTCACTAAAACGTTCATTTTCATTTCACTGGGTCTTTAACTACGGAACCCTTTTAGGGACATGATTCCCGGACCAATAACTTGTGAGCTAAACGTTGTTATAACACACACAACACATTATTCCTTAGACAAGGATCAACAACCTAGTCTTCCTCAAAACGAGAATATAAATGTATCTCTATATGAGCAGGCAGCATGGAGTAGTCCAAAGAGACCGTCTACAAAGTGACGGTAAATCTGAAAAGCGTTATTTAAAAAAATTGTCATTAATAACTTAAATGTTACACACTGTAGTCTCACCAAATTCAGATTACACATGAATGGCCTCCTACTGAATCTAAACTGGTTTTAGTTATACTACATTATGTTGCACTGAAGTTTATTACTATTTTTAGTAGCCTAATGATCTTCGGGTTTTGCCCTTTATAGAGGATCCCTTCGGTCTTGTCTCAGCCGGCTCCGGCCTGGGGCTCGATTTGTGGAAATTAAGTTCAAGTTCATTGTTTACGTTACGTAGAATGAGGTGTCATTTGTGTAATAAGAACGTTTAGTTCACTAGTAATTAGTCCGGGAATCTGCGTCTATAAACCAATGTTAAAGGAGCTAGTCTCAAACTCAGCCAGCAGAAAATTAAACAAGAACTGTTTGTACGAATTCAAAATGGTTTGCGAGATAATGCAACGGTTTTGCGAGATAACGCAATGTTTCTCGGGGAAACGCAAAGATTTTGCTAGATAACGCAAAAGCATTAAAAAAAAATTCTCTTCCCTCTCATTTTTTCCACCACCATGTCCCTAAAAGGGCTCCGTATTTAACAAAAACTTTTTAAAATAAACAAATATATACAAATATACAAATTTACAAAATGTAAATGATTTCAAACCTTCTTCTTACCCTTAATGGCAACAGTAATCTTATAATGCTGTTTAATCTGACATGTCCTGTGTGATTTTGTGGGGAATAAAAGTTAATTTAAAAGACATCATTTGATTAAACCCATATAAAGCTAGATAAAAAAATCAAATTAAATGTATTGTTTTAGAGCTGGTGATTAAAAGGCAAAAGATATAGATGGCCGCTTTAACTAAATTAAGATAGTAGAAAATAAAACAAAAAAATCTTTTGTATTTTATCTAGTATTTATGCTCCTTCTAAATGTTATAGTTTAAAAGGTGGTTCTTTGTGAGGTTTAAGGTCATGTTTTATAAGGACAAAGCTTCTTCCCCTGTAGCTGCTAGAATGTTATGTGAATAAAGGTGACGTGCATTATCTTTCACTAGGGAGCTGTTTAATTGCTTTCAGCCAATGACTTTTACCTCCCCTACCCATGGAAAAGTGCCAGGTTAAGGAACAATTCCACAATGTCCCGATGAGATCGTTCTTGACAGATCAGTGAGATTAATTTATTCCCTAAAATCAACAAGCGTTTCATCTCTTTGTAGTCCCCCTTTGTATTACAAGATGCTATTATTTTGTTTGACAATTATTACAGGTGCCAGGATAATTTATTTTTCATATCATGGCACTTAATTTAGTCATTCAATGGCAGTTTTCTTATATGCAAAGTAACAAGGATGCCAATGGCAAACTGTTCATTTCAACAGGGTTGTTTGGATGGAATTCCCTATATACACATTTGAAGCCAGTTGAAGAGAAGGTTTTGAAACCAATGTCACCGCCAAGGTTCACTCACATTGAGCAACATTGAAGCTCAAGGTGCAAAGTGTACCGTTGCACAGCAGAAAAACCAAAATATTTATTGTCACCGCTCAGTTATTCTATGAAACACATTAGTAAACCGCTCACCAGTGCCGGTTTCTTTGAAGGATCCCTGTAGGGAGTAGGTCATAGAGTGGGCAAAAGGTTTAGCAGGGAAAGGGACTAGCTAACAGCTGGCGTTGACAGCTCTACTGAATCATTCTGAACGAGCTGTATGTCTTATATTTGTTGCCCGTAGCCAGTGTATCTGCCCATGAAACCTTGATAAGACCCAGCAAGCTGTTTCTTTACTAGCAGCGTTCTCTACGTGTGGCAGCGTTTAGCTTGGCGAGCGCGAACAACTTGCAATGTTTCTTATATCACATCAACATCATATTTGTCAACAAGCGTTACAATGATAAAAGGATGGCATGTTAAAGTGGATAGAAAGAGATAAGAGGGCATGTGACCGATTTTAGCATATTAATCGTGTTTTTTGAACCCCTGAATGATTTGTTCACAAGGGCCACATCTCCGCTCAGAGGAAATGCACGTATTGTAGAGAACATCATGTGTATCGCTTTGTGAAGCTCCATTCTGAAGTGGAATTGTCTGCGGTCTCCGAGCACAAGTTTTCTTCAACTAGAATCCAAACCTGAGGGGAGAAATTAGCACATTCGACAAGGCCCCACATTAACTTTACTGCGCCTGTAAATCAGACATCACTTGATTTGGAACCATTTGCCTCGAGATGCCACTGGCTGAGGACACACAGTGAGTGCTTACATGTCACAGTATTACCTTCATGTTCTCACTAAAAAGAGTTCAAAATTGTTCTACAGTACCATGATACAGTGTTGGTATCATACGAGACTCTCGGGTGACTGTGATTTATTAGATACTAATGAACATGTATCTTGATTTGCACCATTAAGGCCCGAAAGCCAAAATTTGCAGTAGGCTACTTAAATAGTCCTAAGCCCTTTGCAACTATAATACATGAACATGAAATCAAATAGACAATTCTTATTTTTCCATTGTACATGCCAAAAACATAAGTACTTCTACACGTGTTGGTGTGCGAAAGTTCTCGAAGGAGTAATGGATGCTAAGCTGGGCTTCTCACAACATTGTATGTGTTGGGCTGTCAGTTCCAACTTTGGAGAATGGAGCTCAATTGCAACTGGCACGAACAAATGAAAAAGTCATGCTTCAGGATTTGTCCCACAAGATGGCTGCTGGGATTACGGTCTGCATAAGCAAGTTTGCTATTTTCTAGCCTGCCCATGATTCCCTGCGATAAATTGGTCTTGACTTCTTTGAATGACCCCTGGCTTGTTGGGGGCTTCATAGACATCACATTAAGCTCCCTTTTTCCCATTACATCCTTCAGACTGGCATCTCGCTTGCGTTAGGACGGATGACTTTGAATGGGTTGTGACTCTGTCAGGAAGGGGTTGTTCCTCAGTTCCCCGAGCAATGACCCCATCTCAGACTAGAGCGACTGTTGAAAGTGAAGACAGTAAGGCATAGAGTTGAAAGAAATGCAATGCAAGTAATTGGTTAGGGGACAAGTACACTGTAGTTTGCATTTGTTCACATGGACGCATTAAACACGATCTAACAGTGAGTAGTGCTTTTCTAAAGTGACAGATCTCAACTTGTGTGTGTATGTGTGTTTTCTAAAGTTTATGAATTCTGACTTCAGCGTACAGACATTTATTTAGTGTCATATTTAATTTCTTATTTTATTATCCTCATTATTCTTTGCTATTTTTCTTTTTAGTTTATTAGTTAGATTATATTCATTTATTTCTACCTTGTAATATTCTTTATTCTGTTGGATGCTGCATATGAATTGTTTTCACAGGTAGATATGAGTTTCCAGTGTTCTCATCCTCAAGATTCGTTGTAACGTCACAAGAAAGTGCTCTGAAGCAGTAATTATCCACTGGTATAATATCACCTGATGTAAGTGGTACTAGTCAGACGGAGTTAGAATGAGCATCTTAATGCAACCATGATTTTTTTCTATAATAAACTTTGCTCATTCTATTATACAATCACTTCGTCTCTTGACTGCTGTTCTACCCTTTCACCTTTCACAGAATCAATCACGTATATCCTAAACCATTGACATGTGTTTAGAAATGTAAACATTATTGTGCTTTTAATCCCAAAAAGTGCAGCTCCCCAGTTTACTTCAGCATTTGTTCACATGCTACTCTTGCCACGACCAATATGGCGGCGCCGTTGATGTATGGCAGCAGCTGACAAAAGTAGTCAATGCACGGTCTAGTATTTCTTATGTCTATGTGCGCAATTTATGACACGCCCTATTGGGAGTGGCCCTCTTTAGAGGTTACCGGACCCATTCTGGAGCGCTACGGCCTGCAGAGATATGTACTTGTAGCAAAAGTCTCTTTTTGGGAGGAGCTTTAACCTCCTCTGTGAACGAATAAAGAAACATATAAACATTACTGAGGTAAATGCAGACAAGTTCATTTTGTTCTGAAAATGAAATGGCAATATTTCATATTTTCTAAATCAGTTGCTTTCAGCCTTAAAGCATTAAGCACAAATTTTGCTAGCTATCTTTAGCCATGTGTAACGGAGGCAAGCTAGTGAAGTGCTGTGCGGTATGTAAACCTCACTCCCCGGCCTCAAGGACGCTCTAACGACAGACGCTAGAGACTGCGGTCTTTAGCCTCCTCGCTAGAGTGCCCAACTCCCATACCGAACCGACCCGGTTCAAGATCCGCTTAGAGCGGTGCGGAGCGTTCCGTTTACACATTCATCCAATCAAAATCTAACGTCACCTTGGTCCGATTTGATAGGACTTGCTTAAACCACACACTGAAATATTAACTTACCTCAACTTAACTTACACACATGCACGGACCAATGCGAGTAAGTTGATTGTGTTTGTTTTTTTGTTGGCTAAACGTTACTTTGCCTGTCGGAGCCCCAGTCATAGCCACACTATTTTTAGCATTTTAGCATTGATTCCGATAGCCATACATCCAAACAATTACGCAGGTCCCAGTTCCCATCACTAAATCACTGCACACAGAAATATTAATTCTTAATAATCTTAATTAGTACAAATCACATATGTCATTAATTTGACAGACCCTTATTTAATAGTTGATAACACATAAGACAAATATATCTGGTTTACTTGTTTTAATTGTCAATTTGACATTTTTTGGAGGGGTCCAAGGAAAATCTCGGTGATCAATGCCCCTCTAGCCCAGGGCCTGGCACAAGTTTGTACTTTTATCTGACAGTGTGAAAAAACACTCTACAATCACCTGTACAGGAGTGTACAGTCATGAAAGCTTAAATATTTCATCTGTTTAGTACATTTGTATAAAGGCTGATATATTTATTTTACTTTAGTACATCTCTAACATATGATATGCTATATAAATGTATATGCACTATACGTAATACATTTATGGTAGATGGCTCTTGGTTACTTTTTCTTTTGAAAAGTTGTCTACTGAAGAACGCAACTAAGTTTTGTTTTGATCATGAAACCGCCTGGATTTTGTTGACACTTCAAAAGAATAATGCTATAATCTTTGGCCTACTGGGGCTTCTAGCTCAACCGCAAATGAAGTGTAAGACATAATTTGAGTGATCGTAGAGCTGTTTAATAATTAATGCCTTAATAATTGGAAATCAGCATCGATTCATCTTAAAAATAAAACATGATCACGTAATTATCATTAGAGTTGAAATCAGCATGTTCATAGCATCAGGATCAGACAGGCGTGAAACTTCACATCAATCACTGTACCAAACCCCTCCGTCAAAATCCTGCCCTATCGTTCCTTAGACCTGTCAACAGCTCCTAATGCTCATTAGTATCAATTATCAGAAAAACGTATTAATGATGAGTGGAGGCATTGGTGCTGTTTGGGAGGTGTTCTGGGTGGTTGCGCAATCGCTGTCTCAAAGTGCTTTGCATAATTTCTGTTAACTTCTTTTCTGTTCCAGTGTGCCTTTCTGTGACCTCTCCCACATTTCTGTCTGTCTGATCTATTGTTCTTGTTTAAATATCTGATTAATAATTGTTTATTATTTCTCTTCTTATGCGTTTTGTGTTGCTCCTCACGTACAGGACAGAGATTCGGTCAAGCAACTAATAAACACTGTATTTTATGATTAATGATAGGTCACATTTTAACTGAACCTAATTCAAAAGTCTCGAAGACTGCAATATGAATGGTCTCCAGATATAACTTCTTCTTCGGGATGGGTTTTGCCTGGTGAACAATAAAACATGCAGGAGAACATAACTCAAATTGCATAAAATGCAAACGCATATCTGTTCTTAACATTCTATACCATTTATGCTAATATCAAAGATTTTTAAGATATATTAGGTGCTTATCACTGTGCACACTGTATTAGCAAAAAGTACCATTTAAGGTAACTTATAGTAAGGCAGTTTTGCATTTGTGTTGCACAAAATCTAGAACGTTCATTATGTGAATCACCCGATTTTGGTGGTTTTATAGATGACTGCATGTGAAAGAAAAAAAAGAACTCCTGCCATATTCTAAAAACCCGGCTGAGGAAGACCGAAACAGTTGTTAAGAGTTGTATAGATGCAAAGATATCAGTGTGAGAAAGACGCCGCTTCTAAAGGAAATAAAAGACATGCCAGAATCCCTTCCACTTTGTCTCCATATCCTATTTATCACCTCTTTGTGCCATTGCTCTGAGACGGGCTGTGTGTGAAAGAGTCAGGGGAGATAATCGAATTCAAATCCCTCCTTTCCAGAAACAGCCAAGTGAATCCTAAACCCAGGTTGGTGGTCCCAAGCTATTCACATCAAAAAACTACCCTTGACAGTTGATAATAGGTGTGCTGCTCAACAGGAACGTAGCAGGTGTTTATCAGATGTATTAATCTCAGTCTAAGTATTTTTCCCGACATGAGGCACACGTTGAGCGGTTGATTACTTTTCCCCAAATATTCTGTTTTCATCCTCCTCTGGGGTTAACTTTCACTGTGGCATTGGTTACTGTTTGTACTGCGCTGTACCTGTTGAAGGTTGCTGATGAAATAAGATAAGGGTTCCTCAAGGGCATAAGCTGGGCCCTTATGTTTTGTTCCAACTAGTGCATTTTCTTAGCTTTAGAATGATATTCTTACTCATTAATTAAATATTCTTGTATTCGTTGTATGCAATTAGTTATGCTTTATTGAAACTAATTACCTACATTTGGGGCTAAAAAGGGTGCTGTTCACAGAATTAAGAGAGAGCATGGGATACATTTATCAACCCGTGGAGATTCTGATTCATTCATGTATTTGTTTATACAACACATATTGAACACCATGGCCCAGTTACATGAAGCACCTTACGTTTTTCCCTTAAGTGTGACACTTAAGGGGTGATTTTCCTTTTCCAAAGCCAATGACTAAGAGAATAACTTAAGTAAAACTTAAGGTATATTTATATAATCCACACTTAAGGGAATATTACACTTAAGGTGCTTTATGCAACTGAGCCCATTTTTACAGATAAACACTTTAAGTGTAGTACAGTATGGCAATGTAAAGTAATGAAGTACAGCCGATTACAATGTGTAGTGAAGTACCATACAGTACAGTATACTATAGTACTGTAGAGAATTTATATTGTTTCTTCATATTGATTATGCATTGACATCTAATGAACCTTACAGCTAGACTGAGTGTGCCATAGCTTTGATAAGATAACATCTTGAGAGAGCCTGTAAAAGTCACAGTGTCGGGAGAAAGGGTTTAGTCCATCCATAATGTGGCCGTGCAACAAAGCGTAAGAATTACTGTAGGAAGTGTGCTATTATACATGTATTTTAAACCCCAGCTTCTTTAACTCGCACCCACAGGGACTAATCCACTAAGATTTTAGTATAATGACTTCATACTGAGCTACTTTGTGTTTCTCTCTTGAGTTCAGTAAACACCCAGTGGATTAAAGGCTGTTTCATTAATAAACACATATCTAAAACCAATTAAATAAGGTTTATAACTGATAGAATATTTACTCCCATATATCGTGTTTTAATTTGTGTGTACTCATCATATTTCCTCAAAAAACGAATCAAACAAAAGTATCACATGGAAAGGTTCTATCATTCACATCTGTAAATCTGCTTTGATTCACAAATCAATTTAAACCTGAGTGAGGAAATATGAACCAGTGGGATTTGGTATAGCACATTATTTTCACAATATTGTGATTGTTTTCTGTGTGGGGAAACACAAAGTACTGGGATACATTATGGTTTATTAATCTTTTTTTTGGATTGCTCTTAATAAGAGAGAGTTTCAAAACATATTGCGTGCGTATTGCTTTACACTGTAAATTGTCTGCATGTGTGATGTGAATGCAGATGAGTGTGCGGCTGTTTCTAGCGCTGTACTTTCCAACCCTCTGCCCTTTCTAACAAACTAAAGAAAACATATATTACACACTTAAAAAGTCAAAGTATTGAAATATTTATTAACTATAGTTGAAGATCAATAATTGGCTCATGTGTATTGACTTCTCTTTGGAGAGTATCACAGGACTAGTGTATTGATTTTTTGTTACACAACCACTCTTTAATGTCATATTAATCTAGGGTCTCCTTGGACACATAATGGCAATCTTATTATTTTGATGAAATCTTTTTTAGTTTTCATTTATTAAAAGAAGTAAAGAGTGGTGTAGGGCCCTATGAAATCATTTATTTTTTCCCCCATTACTCTGTTTTTTCCGTTCCGTACAATAATAAGTAATATATTTGCCCATGTGAAATAATACCTCAGTAAACTATAGTATTCACTATTAAAAACCCTACAGAGGATACGCTGAATCATACAGGGGAAAATCTCTAATATGGTATAATGTACTTGTGTCAATAAACCATTTCTTTCAAGTCCATTTTTCCTTTTTTTTCATGTGTGCTTCAATTTAAGTACTATTTTTAATTTTAATAAAGAAATATATATATATTTAATAATTTGACTAGCACATTAACTTCCATTTACTAAAGTAAATAATATTCTAAGTGGTTGATTATTAAAACAATTTAAGGGGGGTGGTGTGGTAAAATGTGGGTGTTATAACTTATTCAAGATAACCGCACTTTTATTTGGACAGGTCACCACAAAGGTTGTTTGACAGTAGCTTCAATGCAGTTTAAGGGGCCGCACGTGCATTACGAGTGCAGTACACTTAATCTAACCACTTTTAGTACACTAATGCAAAGCAAGCAGATTATTTAAACGGCATCTGAATAATTCTAACGTTATTCACAGCACAACTTGTATTTTATTAGCTGTTTTCTGGTTACAAAGTAATTCATTTGCCAGATTCGGTGCCAGTCCATGTTATACAGCAAATTATTGCTATTATTTCATTATATCATGGAAAATCACATGACATTGTGTGAGAAAAGCATATTTGGACTCGTCAGCAGTTATTAAACTGTGGTAAGCCTGTTCCACCCTTGGGTTCTGTGTACGTCGATTGAATTTTAGAGTGTGCCGGTGAATGCACAGAGCAACACGGAGCGAATTAAGCACTTTGGATAAGAGAACATATCCTCACCCCCGCTGATTCTGTACAAACTTTAATCTGTAGCATGCCTCTGCGCTAATCCATTTGCAACAAAACTTCAGTTTGAGAATTAAGGGTAACATTGACAGGAGTGAAGGCCACAAGATCATGAGCTTAGTCTCATCAGCTTTCATTTGTCAGATCTCGCTTTCTGAACGTGTGAAATGAATTTCGGCTTAGAAGTGGACGGAAATGGTTTTCTTTTAATGAGCTTGTTTTTGATGAAATGTGCCATAATGCGAGCGCACACACACAGAGACACACACTTCTTTAATGGGAAGGTTAACAGCATCTGAAGGACCTTATGGCTTAATAGTCTGCTTTGATGACCTGCTCATCACTGGCACTTAAAGTTTAGTAAATGTCAGGAAAAGATCAGTGGATGAAAGTGAAGGTGGAACTGTAATGCAGGGTTAATATCATATATAATCAATTTTCAGAATCATAAGGCTATTTTGCAACTAAAAGAAACCATCTAACTAATGGCAATATAGCCTTTGTTGGTGTTTTAATGTAAGAATTAACATTAGATTTAAAGAAGTATTTTGAAAATAATTCATTGATTTCTTAACTATTTATACAATACGGAATTTTCAAAAAATGTTTGAAAGGCCTTTAAAGGGGTCATATGGTGCGAATATGTGTTTTTCTGTGTATTTTGTGTGTTTTAAGGTTCCCGTGCATTTATTAGACACTTAAAATTGCAAAAATTAAAGTGTCGGAAGCAAATTTGCATTATATCTAAAAGCGAATGCTCACCCAGACCTGCCTGAAAAACCTTGTGTAACCACACCTCCACAAATCTACGTCAGATCGTGGTATGACTTAACTAAGACCACCCAAATGTATACGCAAGGAAGGTGGGCGTACCTGTCAGTAAAATTTCTTTTGAACGTGATGTTTCAGAGAGGCGGGGCAAAGAGGAGATAGAAACATGCACGCTATGTGGAAAATATATCCTTTTTTAACCTTATATCGTGTATACACATTGCATTACATCTAAAACAAACGATAATATTCGTTTAAGCCGTGTCCCCTTAATGACCCCTTCAAAACGGTAATAATAACATTTAATGGACGTATTTTGATGTTCTCATGTGAATTATGCATTCTGCTAATTATGTGTGAGGAAATAGATCTGCCGTGGGTGTTGGATTCATAACTACACGACCTTCTTACAGTTCCTCTGAGTAGCAGTGTACAATTTCTCTATTCAGCATGTCAACGAGGGGCAAGTGGAACGCCAGGCCGGGGTACTTTAAACAGGGTGAGTGTTTTACACCCTTCAATTAGCCTCTATGGCTACGGATGACCTGCATGTTTTCTCCTGACAAACACTCCCTGGCCCTCTCATCATACACCCCCTCACTCTGCTTTCTAGCACACGCGAGCTGAGGAGAAGAGATATAGAGCTGCTTTACACTGTTAGAGAAAGCACAAAATTAGTCAAACTTTTGTTTTTTGTCATGGTGATATTAACTGTATTTTTATACCGTCTTTTTTTTTGGAAACTGATGAAGATACTACTAGAAAAAGTTAGGTTCTTTTATAACAATGATCTAAAGTGATACCATAAAAAGTAAAAATAGGCTGAAAAATTGGTCTGTTCTTAAAGGGATACTCCACCCAAAAATATGTCATGAATTGCTCCATAACCCTGAACACAGTCCTGAACACAAAGATATTTGGAGAAATGTTAGCTACAGACATTTCTGGGACATCATTGAGTACCATAGTAGGACTTAATAAAATGGTTGTCGAAGGTGCCCTAGAACTGTTTACTTTCCTAAATTCTTGTTCAACAGAACAAAACATTATACAATCAATTGTTCTACTGTAGTAGCTAATGATGTCCCAGACATGTCAGTTGCTAACATTTTTCCAAATATCTTTCTTTGTGGTCATCAGAAGAAAGAAATGTGTACAGGTTTGGATAAACTTGAGGTGTAAATTATGACATAAGTGGAAGTTCCAACCCAGAGTTTACGAGTGTTGAGAAAGAAGACCGTTTAAAGTTATTGGATGTTGGATGAAGTAGTATTTTGAGGTCAATGGAGAATAGTTTGATTCTTTGAAACCAGCGAATACCTCACAATTTTTCTTTCGTGCATTTAAAAGTGTTTAAAAGCTCACCTTTAGCCCGCACTTGTCAAACGTTTTACTAACAAGATCAATCGGCCATCCACAAGGCTCCTAAAATCGGTTAAGAGAATAGCAAGCTGCACCTTATGCACCGGACAAATAAACACTTATTTCCACTCTTTAAAAACCAGCATAATCTTAAAGTTTCTAAAAGTCTTCATAGACTTGTAGATTTGCTCTTGGGCCAGCATATCTTCTCATAACCTTGATCTCATAAGGAAGGCACTGCAAATTCATGTACCATGCTGTTGCATGATGTCTGGGCCAATGAAATTTCCTCCTCCTCTCTTAATCTTTTGCCCCAATAGCACAATGATCCTCTGGGTCTCCACTGCACTCCATCATACCACAAAGGGCTGTCCAAACATTTACACCGAACACCACCAAGAACTGGAAGTGTTCCTGGAGTAGCAGAGCCCCTCGATTAATCAACAGCGAATCCTCTGGGAAGATAGAGGACGGTGGAGAGCAGGCCGTAGAGTCAGTGGTCATATCCAATGTTCTAAATGAACACTTGCCCAGCAACAAATGAATGTAAATTTGTCACATGTACAAGTAGTACATGTAGTAGAAGACAAAACAATGATAACTGGATCCTCGCTGAGCATCAGAGGATCACATGAGAACAATTATTCGCATTACATACACTATTAAAACAAAATTTTCATATCAAATTTTCAAGCAGCAGTAAATACTTATTAGTACAACAATTAGATACATTACTAGAAACTAGAAATAAAGAAATTCCAGATATATGTACATTACGTGATACAAACTGTTATGAACGACTCAAGAGTCAGATGCAGGAGAAGGTTGGTTTTATTCGACCCACCACAAAAAGGCTCGTACAGGGAATCATGTACACAAAGACATAATCAGAACGTCAAGGCAGCAAAAGTCAATAAAGGCTTGAGCGTTCGGCCGGGAGGTTCAGGGGACTGCGCCGAGAGGTGTGTATATCAGCAGGGAAAAAAATAGTCAGAGACTTAACTCACAAAAACAAAACGAGTCCGCCCAGAAAGGGCCAAGGAAAAAGTCTACCTGCTGCAGACAGGTAAATACAAGGTAATTCTGCCCCGTGAGGGCCAAGGATATATCCATTAATCGCAAGACAAGACTGGACTGGACTTTACTGGACAACCCACAGGTGATTTAAACCAAATGGACTGACATCAGACAAGAGAAGACACAGGAAATATAAGGGAAAGTGAGCCGGAAGAAAACAAGGAACAGTTAGTTAGTAATCAGACTGTTATCCGATATAAAACGTTTATGTACTGGTATCAACTTTTTTAATCTATTTTCATTTAGGCTTTGGTGATTTTCATTATATAATAACTGTAAAAATAATTGTCTGTCGGAATGTGATTTGTCTTGATGATAAGTGTGATGACACCTTCATTATATTTGATCCATTAAAAAAAAATGTACACATGTCATAAACCTGTCTTCGTTTAAAGACTCTTAACTGAATGTATGCTTTATGAGAAGACAATATATCAAGGCAACTTTCTAAAACGTCAAAAATTTTACATTTAATTAAATAGCATATATCATATTAAACAGAAATACCCTTCCAGCTTATAGTATATTGAAATGGATTTATGAGGAATAAAAATATAAAGTAACAAATAAACTGTCATGTATCGTTCACTATGCTATTTAATACTGCCAGTATGAAATGTTTTTGGCTGATTTTATCCAGCTGTTATTGGCTGGTGTAACAAAGTTAGATCTGGATTGTAATCATATCTAAAATGGATCCTACAGTAATGAGAGAGATGGGAATTGGCACAACCAATGATCACATCAGATATATGTCCCTTTTCTAACTAAACTGCAGTGGCAAGGCAAACAAATAAACGCACAAATCCATAAAGTTATTCGGTGTAAAGAGCTGTATTCTATATACTGAATGACTGTTTTCTCGTATGTTTTCTGGTCCATTTTAATTAGATTGCCGTAACTGATTAATTAAGTTTAAAACTCTTTTGTGAAATCACCCAAAATTCGCTGAGTATAGAATTGCGAGAGCTTGTTTATAATAATTATAACACTCTCGGTGGCTTGCAATCAGATGGATTGCTAACAGTGACCCAGTACATGGCACGAGATCCGCCCACCTGCACTACTTGGCCCCTTCCTTTGTTTTCTTCCTAAGCCCATTTGTAAGCATGCTGAACCAATTAAACATTGCTATCCGCAAACGCCAGCAAAGTATGAGAGCCATTGTGGAGTGCGTCCATTATCTTTTGGGATTAGTATGAATACGAAGAATGCGAACGATCTGTGATTCACAACAGTGAGGCCTGTAATGCAAAACTG
This sequence comes from Triplophysa dalaica, assembly GCF_015846415.1. NCBI lineage: Eukaryota > Metazoa > Chordata > Actinopteri > Cypriniformes > Nemacheilidae > Triplophysa > Triplophysa dalaica. The sequence goes on along the minus strand of NC_079558.1, from coordinate 16,595,701 downwards.
AGCTTAATGCTTACATCTGATTGGAGGGCTGCTCTACATTTGTCTGGGTGAAGATCCATGATGTGCCTTTTTATTACTGGGAAGGTGACAAGATGAAGTGGCACAAACAGGAGGTAGGAGAGCTTTGCTACGCTTCATCAAACGCTCCAGATCAGCGGGGTGCGCGTATGTGGTTGAGGAGAAAGAGCGTCAATGGCGGGCTGCGCATTCGCTGGGACACGTAGCTCAGATCAAATTGATAGCTTGGAGTGACTGCAGATGAAACAATACATCACATTTAACCAGCAGCAACATGTTTACTCTCACTATTCCACTTCCTTTTCTGACTCAAAAGCCTGAAGGATAACGGTTAGCGTGAGCGCTTGAAGCTTTATCAGTTGCAGAAGCATTTTCTTTGACTGCTAAATGAAAGCAGGAGTAGTGGGGTGAGAATGACAAGGAGGCAAATAGGAGATTGACAATGTTCTGTTGAAGAAACTGGGAGGACGCACGCTTAGTTTCAGTTATGATCCAGCGTGCGAAAACGGCAAGCTCGCTGCCGCTCCCCCGTAGCGTGCGTGATATTGCCACAAACAGCCATGCGCATATCATGAATACATCTGCATTAATCTGCCGGCAGCTCGCTGGGCTTTTAAGCCATCGGCGAGAAGGCTGATGAAGGAATGAAGTCCCTGAGCTTATTTACAGAGTCGACCGTGCCACGTCCTCCATCCCGCCAACAGCTGGGTGTCGATCTGCCCTCCCAGGCGAGAGGAAAACCTGGACCCCACCGACGAAGCCAATTAACCGCTCATAATCCATTACACACTTCTCACTTTTCTATGGCCTGCTGTGACATAAGCACCTCGTTCTTTCTGTCTGCCAGACCTGGACTCAATGCAGGCTTGCAGTCTGTTCGCTCGGAGAACAGTAGAAAACATTCACATTCTTTATTGAGCTACGGTAGTATCAGTATTGTCATCTGAATGTGATTACAATGTATGCAATTATTCCATTGTTTGACAGACAGGTGTTAATGAAAAACGAATTGATGCTTGATTTACTTTGTTTAAGAGTTATTAACTCAGAAAATACAAAATTCTTGCATCTTTTCCACACAGTTGTGTAATTCTGAACCTGGATGATTCTGTGGAACCCAAAAATAAATTTTAAGTGGTTCTGTGTCCGTACAATGGAATTTCAGCAGTCCAATTCTGTTTGAAAACCAACATTTATTCAAAATGTCATCCTTTGTGTTCCGCAGAAGAAAGAAAGTCACACAGGTCTGGAATAACATGAAGGTTAGTAAAAGATGGAACATTTAAACAAATCCATTGAATCTCACTCAAATCCCATAACATCCTATTTTCAATGAAGCTTTCTTCTCAAAACCAATCAAACTTGCTGAAAAACCACATGATATGACACCCTCAAAAACACCCACACTACAACATAGTCTTAGACACTGGTGAGATCAGTTCAAATCAAACTAAAACCTCTTTTGGGATTCAAGAATAATTTCACAGCTTAGATACAGCAAAATGCAAGAATGAACTTTAGGAAAAAATTAACATTACACTACTGTAAAGTAAATGAAGATGATTTTACAAGACAAAAAAAGTTAAAAAAACAAAGAACAATATGAACTGGTTATGCAACACAATACAGTACACAACTGCACATATAACATTTACATTCACGCATTTAGCAGATGCTTTTATCCAAAGCGACTTACAGGGAAGATCAAGGAAATAATTCTAATAATAGGAGGCAACGTAAAAATATTGCAGTTTTGGTGTGGAATTTTGCCCAATTTTAACTTCTTTTAAAAAGTAGATGGTTCTAGGATGCACAATGACCTTTTGCTACTGAATGTTTTCTGATGGATAAATGTGTGTCATTTGAGTTTACTTCTTGACACTTCAGTTCATTGTACTGTGTGTTTGTGTTCTCTGAATGAGAACATGGTCAAACCATTGCAAAATGGGGCTGTTTTTGTGTGGGGTTTGTACAAGTTTGTGTATTGTTCTGAGAATGTGTATATAGTTGTCAGAAAATGGTGAATTGTTTCATGAATTGTGTGTTAGCAATCAAGAAAAACTTTAATTATTAACTTAATCTTAATTTACGTTCTGAAGATAAACGGATGTCCAAGGGTTGTTTAAATGACTTGATTTATTTCATGGTACCACAGCATGAGCACACAATACATCATTGCATTATCCCTGCATAACAAACAAACACTATACATTGATGGGTGTGCTCTTTTTCTCGCTCTCGCTGGTTGACGCGTGGGCATGCTTTTTCCGGTAGAATTGCCCAGTAAGAGACTAAGAAAAGTTGTGACGTAACAGAATTTCATGTTCGAAAAAAACTTCCCGAAAGCTATACGAACCTTGGTGGAGTGTATCGAGAAATGCTATGTCATACCCGCAACTCATTTTTTGACAAGTTGACCATGTCAAGCATGAGAAGCCAGCACGTTTAACATGGTAAAAAAGTCAGAATGCATGAAACACTTTTTCACCACTCCTTTAATGTACACGTTGAACTACATTTGTCCTGCAAAACTGATCTATGAAAACATAAAATGTATTTTAAATCTTGACATTGCTTGTAAATAAATGAGAAACTGAGAAAGAGAAGAAAGGGACATTTTTCCAAACCTGAGTAGCTTATTTCTGTTGTAACTGGCCATCATATAGGATTTCCACACCAAGCTAATTTGAAATATATTAAAGTGAGCTTACTGCAAGAAAACCCATTTTGCTTGCCATTGCCGGCTCCCTGACAAATGTGGCAATTTAATCAATTTAGCCGAGCTAAAAGTGCTGCGCTATCATTGTGCTAATTTTAATTATTGTCCTTTTGCCTTGCATACAGTTAATGATGAAAGAAAACTACACATTTACACAATTTAGAAGAAGCTGCAGCAATTTTTTAAAACCTTCTTAAGGCAAAGAATTTTAAGGCATAATATCTGGGCACCCGATGTAAAAGCAGTTTTACAATCCAAAACAATTAACATATAATTTCTTCTATTGCTTTGCAATGCACTGCATTAAGTCCAGAAAGCTGATGCTGATATTATAACCTGATCAACTGTTTGAGGATTCAAAGTAGTCACAATGAAAGTACATAAAATGTTTTTTTTTTGCCACAAAGCCTCTTAGTTTGGATGGGTTGTTGAAGGCTATTTAAATTGCTAGTGGGCGGGCTAGTTGTGATGCGTTGACATAACCAGAGGTGATGTGGCAGTGATCACTGTCGACTCTGTGATTTATGGTTCATCCATGCTGAACAAACAAGATGGACCTCCCTGCTCTTGACTTGCTCTCTCTTTCTCGCATTGCTTCTCACTGCTTCTGGGCACACTATTGAAGTCATAAGCTAAACGAAGGAACGATGTGTTATTTACGAAGCAGACACGAAAATGTCTGCCACACTGTTATATCACTGTGTTGTGAGTGAAAATCTATTCATTTAACAAATGCTCTTTTTCCTACTTTTGGGGACCTGAAACTTGAAGTATGTTCTTTTATAACAGTGTAAAGTAAATGTCTTATAACCCAAAATATGCTTGGTTATATCGGAGCTGATGGTCGAGTGGTTCCTCCCGGGTGACCCGAGTTCGAATCCCAGCTCGTGGTCCTTTCCTGACCCCACCCCCTTTCTCTTATCCACTTTGTTTCCTGTCCTCTCTACAAATCACTGTACTAATAATACGCATACAATTAAAAAAATAAATGCTTGGTTATTTTTAACCCAACATTAGGTGAAAACTGTTAAATTAACACAGAAAATGTTTATTTGTGACCCAATGACGGGTTAAAATAACCCAGCATTTTACCATCTGTTGAGACAACCCAGTACAGGTTAACTTGGTCCGTTTTGAAACCATCCCAACATTTTTTAGAGTGCATAATTTGAATCCATGACCCAACGGCATAAAATATTTTCGAGCATACCCAGTATGCGTGTTTTATGTATTTTTTATCTGTGTTAGTATTTATGTCATGTTCAGAGGTTCAGCTGAATTTTAGCCTTTTAGGTCAGTGGCAACATAAGATTCTGTTTGGTTTGGAACAAAGCTTGTGTGGTAACTTACGGGTTTGAACTTGAACTGAGGCCAGCTCTAAGTGATCTGAGGTCTTGAAACTCAAGTACAGTTTGAAGTACGGTGTCGCTTTTATGCTTCCTGAGTTTCTTGAAGTGGCAGTGATGAAGACCATCCAGCATTCTGCACCTGCTGGAAGAGTCTCGCAGTGTCATGGGGTTCACACTTTTTCACGATTCAGATAGAAGGACTTTTCTCTCTTTCTGCTGCGGTGTGTCTCTGGAGTTTTGGAGACAGATATAGTACTGTCAAGCTCTTTGAAATGTGCCCAGAACAGAACTTCATTTCGAGTTTCCTTGCTTTGATATTTCAATGCACTAAAGCATTTGTTTTGATTCATTCCTTTCTTGAGCCACGTGTAATTCGTGCTCATTCTCAAGTTCTGCATTAACAGTATGTCGTGTTTTCAATTTGTTATTTTAGACTGTGCCACCTGAAGGCCGACCTCAGCTAAACAACATTATTTATAATTCATATCTCATTGCGTTCATCACATTAAATGTATGGACACATATGCTTGCCTTCATGCTGTCGGTACTTTGATGTTTTTCATTTCCATCTCGGCAGATGACTGGACGTTTTTCTGAAGTAAGAAAATTGTCTCAAGCACCATTATTCCCTCCGCTGGTCTGAGGAAGTGCAGCAGGGAATCAGTGTAGTGGAGTCTGAGTTATTCATTAGTCAGTCATCATGAGTTCTACTCCCTCACTGAACAGCTCAGTAGTGTACATCCAGCTAATGGAGCTTCAGGTGAATGCAAATGCGAGTCTTAAGAACTGTATGTAGAAGGAGTCTGTCTATTTCATGCTTCTATGTGACAGACACTGGACTCAGGCATGTGTGAAGCGCACAGATGGTTTTATTAGACACCATCTTTTTGTTAACTTTTCAATTATCAATATCTATCTGTTCTTCATGCTGTAAATTTCATTATTCAAATAGTGTTTGTATTTTGAGCCTTACCAGTGGAGGCGAAAGATGCTTTATGAAGGCATTTGGGAATGAAAGTAGTTCACAATGTTCATGATAATTTGCTCACGCCCATCTCATCTGAGATGTTTATACATTTTTTTCTTTAGTGGAAAAGAATTGAAGGTTTTTGATGAAAACATTCCAAGGTATTCTCCATATAGTGGACTTCAATAGCCTCCAAACGGTTGAAGGTCAAAATGACCTTTTCAGTGCAGCTTCAAAGGACTTTAAACGATACCAAACGATGACTAAAGGTCTTGTATACCGAAACGATCGGCCATTTTCTTAACAAACAAAGTATATGCTTTATAAACACAAATGCATGCCTTGCTCTGTTCTGTGGTGCACGTTCATGACTTCACGTAATACGTAATTACGTTGAAAACTTGCACTTTCAACTTGTAAACACTGACTCGGTTCTTCCGCCTACGTCAAGTGTGACATTTTCAATGTAATTACGTGTTTTGTGAATTCATGAACCTTATTGAAGATAAAACCCTTAGTCATCGTCTGCTATCGTTTAAAGCCCTTTTAAGCTGGAATGTTACGGTCATTTTGACCTTCAACCGTTTAGAGTCCACTGAAATCCACTATAAGGAGAAAAATCCTGGAATGTTTCATCAAAAACCTTCAATTCTTTTCCACTAAAGAAACAAACCGGTAAACATTTTGGAGGACATGGGTGTGAGAAAATTATTATGAAAATTTATTTTGAAAGTGAACTACTCCTTCAAACATGGGATTGAAAGCCTAAACATCAACAAATCTTTAAGTTCTTTAAATTTCTTCAAGGTGGTGTGCAAAACGCAAGGCTCTGCAATAATTCAGAATCCATATCTTGTTGCAGAATAAATAAGCAGAAGATTGTATACATTTGATGTAGAGAGCAGACTCTTGCTCTCAATCTATTTAAATTGTGACAAAAATTGCTTGACATGAATGCGTAGGGTAATAAAATACATTTAGGGCTTTAGTGAAAATATTCAGGGCTTAACCGCTTAGTGAAAGCCCATCCCTAGTGGTACCAGTATTATCGTCTGAAAAAAAAGAATTTGTTGGTCTAAATGTTGGTGTTGATCTTATTACATTGCAGGAGCTGGCAGTACTAAAAAGTCTCAGAATGCACCAATTCACTTCATATTCCGCCCATTTTCCTTTCATGAAAGTTTGGTAACATTTAACAATAAGGTGCTATTTGTTGGAAATTAGTTAATGCATTAGCTTACATGAACTAATAATGAGGAATACTTCTGCACATTTATTAATATTAATTCATGTTAATTTCAGCACTTACTTATACATTATTAAAATCAAACATTGTCTCTGTTAACATTAGTAAATGCATCATGAACTAACATGAATTTCTCTATTGACATGAACTAACACTGATAAGGATTAATAAATGGTGAACAACTCCATTGTTCATTGTTAGCTAATGTCAGCTTATGCATTTACTAATGTTAACTAACAGCACCTTATTGTAAAGTGTTGCAGAGCGTTTTTTATAAAAATCATGAGACAAAGGCGTATGACATAATGTCTGTAAAATGTCGTCGACGACAATAAGTGCATTAGCGTTTTTAGGTCACTATGACTCACACCGGGAGTTTTATTCTGATAGAAATGCCTGAAATATAAAAGATGTTATAAAATTGTGATCATTTTAACCCTTGAATGGTGTACCGGGTCTGTTGGACCCGTTTTCATTTTTTATCAAAAGAAAAATGATGCAATTATTTTTTCAAATTCAAGCTCATTGGCCTCTGCTTATTTTCTGAAGAATTTATATAAGGACAAATTTTCAATGACCCCACGCTGTTCAGCCCACTAAACATTTGTATTACATACACGATGTTCGGGTCCACTGGACCCAAGGCATACAAAATTGTGGAAACTGTAGGTTCTGTGTACCCTCATTGTGTCCTCTTTATGACTGGGCCTCCTTTTAGTATGTTTGTGTGCATTTCTGTCTGTAAGTGTGAGTTTTCGGTTTCTGTCCCTGCTGTTCCCGCAAAAAAACTTGGACTTCAATTCTGTTTAGATTGCTTTTAAATGGGAAGAAGCAAACATCTTTAAGTACTTTAACATGAAGTGTTTGATTGTGTTGAATTAAAAACCCAAAACTGCAGCGGGTCCACTAGACCCACCAACACTGGCCGAGTAACAAAAATATGAACACCGCACAAGGGTTAAAGCTGCAGGGCTTGAAGCATCTTGGCACTGGATCAATTCAGATGGATTGAATTGAAAAGAGTAGGACGTTTATGACCCAAAACGCAACCTATACATCAGAAGTGAAAGACAAAAGGCTGTTAGGGGCTTATGCATTTATAATGTAATCATATAAGTACAGTACCATACTAAAAATGTTGGCTTAAACCCCAAAAATTCTGTACACACAGCCCAAAGCGAATGATTATTTGATAATATGACAATATCACGCACTCAATATAGAAATGGCATGGTTTATTGCATTTTAAATTCTTGTGCTCAGCCTTTTATTTTAAGTAAGTGAGATCGTACATGACCACGGCATCCATTCTGTTCGCCCATTTTCTGTCTCTCCTGTTTACCTGTATGTCTCCGAGTCAGCGCTGTGCCTGTCAAGACCATCTCATCACGGATCTTTCCAGTTATAGGAAAGAGGCCTTTAGCATTGACAGGCCAGCATCAAAGCCCTTGGTTACACTTGTGTGTCTCTTTGGTATTCATTAGCTCTCAAACATACACTCTTGCAGATGAAAACACTGAACCTCTCTGAGAAAATCCAGATCAGTTTTTTTAATTTCACTTTTTCAGTTTCTTTTCTGATCCCATTCCCTTTAGAGGTGAAACCCAACTGCCTTCGGGTGTAGGGTACATTCATCTTTGTTGAGATATAAATAACTGATAAAAGAAAAAGCAGATAAATTATGGATAGAGCGGTCTACATCCGCTTTTTATCACACCACAACAGAGATAAAACCGGCGTGCTACTTCCACCTGTTCTGCTGTTTGACGGCCAGCGCTGCCACAACAGGGACAGAATTGCTATTTCCTCTAAATAAATAGACTTCAAATAGATGAATAGGAGAGGCAGTGTTTCACTGAGGACTGCTGAAATGCACCGTGACATTTTAAAGAAAACAAATTACCATAAAGCCAAACGGAAACGAGAGCGTGTGAGGCCAAGTATATCCATCTGCCATTAATTTGGTGTTGTTTGACAGCCTTGTAGACGACAGTCTTCTTTACCCGTCACTCAGAATAAATAAGTAAAAGGAATATCCCTGTTTGAAATCGTCGAATGAGTTTCTATCTTTCGTTTTAGTCATGTATTCTTTATTTATTTAAGGGAAAAGTGCTCTGTGGAGGTGAAATGGAAATGCCGCTCGACCGTTGTTTACCATTCGTGTACCACCAAAACTCCTGTGACATTTTCACCGCGCTTTTCATAATGAAATCCCACGACCTTGTTTCAGAAGATTCTGTAAACCCTCACTTATCTTCATTATTTTCTTCCTGAGGTTCAGAGGCAATGGCACACTGGTGAACCTTTGATGATGGTTCCTATAAAAGCTGGCACAAAAGCATTATGGGGAACTGTACGGTGGTGGGATCAGACGGACACTGTGAGTGCGGCACGAGCCTCGCATGTGTTTTATAAAATGTAATAACACAGGGGTCTGAGTGTGAGATTTAGGAGATACCGATCCTCTCAAACTGCTTTAGTATGGCTTTTAGAAATTGAAACAACTTACTGTACACGTGAGGCCCGAATCAAACCCTATGCGAACATTTCTTGAGACACTCAATTGTATTTATTGTTACATTCTAAACTACGTCAGATTTAAATTCATGATGTGGCACAAATGTGCATTACATTCTAACTATAGTGGTAACTCTTTGGGTGCTGAGGTTATTTACTGCCCAAGTGATACAAGGACACATTTTTAGCATGGACAATTGTAACTCATTCTTGCAACACATTCGCTTAGGATTTGTGAGTCTGAGAGCTGTTCAAAATTTTAGTAGTGTCGAATGAATCATTCTTCCATGCGGCTGAAAAGCGTTGAATTAAAAACGGCAACAAAGTGAGTGTCAAGCACTGCTCATGCCATCTGTTGACCTTTACAACCTCCCACACACACAGCATTACATGACTTTCAAATGTTTGGGGAGCATTTTCTGTCAAAAGGTCTTATTTTATTCCGTGTAAATATCGAAACGGAGTCATGCATTAAATTGGTTACAGACGCTTTCTACAAAAACAGAGATGATGCTGCAGCAACCTGCTTCTCTTTACACATTCCTCGAAACACTTACATTTACAGTAACCGAGGGACAAGGTACAATGCGTGAGATAAAAATGACCCGCGCATACTTGGATTTTGAATTGATTTGAGGGAGGCGCAATGGAAAACTAACCAAACACACAGGATAAAAAACTATGAGTAATGGAAACAAAGTGAGCAATGTTGTTGCTGACCAGACAAAAGATCAAAAACATGTGGATTTCACATGGGCTCACATTTAAAATTTGTGTTTTTGGAACACTTTTGTTTGAAGGGACATATTGAGGAAATACATTTTAGCACGTTTTGACAATGGCTTTTTAAAGTTTTGTTTGATGTTTTGTTTGTTCATTGAGGAAATCTCTCGACTTGTAATATAGATAGAAATAAGACCATGGACATGTCATACACTGTCAATTGCAGTGGTTCCCGAAGTGGGTGTCGTGACAACTGGCTAGGGGTGCCGCCGAATTTTCCAGTAACAATTAAAAATAATATTTTACATACAAAGTGAAATACGCAATATACATACATATATAAAGTTTAAATATTTTTTTCCCGGCACTTGTTCCCAGGAGAGAATGGCACTGCTCAGCTCTCCCTACTCCCGCTGGACTGTGTTCATATTATTATTTTTGGGTCGGAACCGCGGGTCGCAGGAGAAGACGGCAAAATGCATCACATTGCTCACTTCACTTTTACATTTTTGTTTTTGAACTGTTAGTTTTGTTTCCAAAGCTTCAGTACATAATGGCACTTTCGTCTATGAAAAGTACTGCAAATGCTCTGAAGGCGCACAAAAGTGAGACATGCAGCTCTTGGAGCGCGTCAGAAAAGTAAGTGAAACCAACGAACAAGAACACTTTTGTACCAAATAATATGTCATTAATAGCGGTTCACTTCCACGATTCGGTACGATTGTGTTCATATCAGCAACGAAGCGTACCGTGACCCGAACCCAGACGCCCTTTTTAAGCGGACTCAGGTACAGTTCTCAGGTGTGCAACCGGGTTCAGAAGACAGCCTTCACATCACCCTAACGAACCCAACTCTGACGTTAATCGAACCCGGGTGTGCACCAAAAGTGCTATTATGAGACCGCCAGACTGCGCCGTCAGTGTTCTGTTGTCATTTTTAACCTCCTACTTGCGTGAGCTAGCGTTCTCATCCCTGGCATACATGAAAAACAAAAAAGGCAGCGCCTGTCAGTGGAGCTAGATCCACAATCTACCCCCTGTATAAAGAGGCTGTGCTCCCAAAAACAGGCACATGTATCCCATTAAAATACCCATAACACAGTTCCATGCACAGTTATTTTAGTTTCCTTTTTAGGTTGTAAAGTCAGGTTTGAATAGGCAAATAAGAACCTAGCGAAAAATGATATGCAAATATTTATTATTATTTAAAGAATTAAGTATCAATCTTTATTCTATTGTGTACACATGCAGAATATGGTTCAAATCAGTCTATAAGATTTATTTACACAACAGGGCAGTGATGGCATGCTCACCTGGAGACTGCATTTATTTATTTAATTATTTATTTATTAGATATTAATCATTAGAATGATCTTTCTTTGACACCATGCACTAGGCTGTGTTTTACCTTCTGTGATTTTCATATTTGCTCATGTAAAGCTGTTTTGGAACAATGCACATTGTGAATATAACGCTATATAAATAAACTTGAATTGAATTTATTTACACATGTCATCGAGTTGTAAATGACAGATGGTTAATTTCATTGATTTGTTTCACCTCATATAATGTCCGTTGTAATGCATTTCTAATACATTTATGCAGCTGTTTATACTTAATTTGTTGTTTACTCATCTGTTTTTAATTTTATATTTGTCTGTAGGCATGTACATTTAGTTAAATCATTGTTGAGGTGTCGTGAAACAAACAAAAAAAACACTACAAAGGGGTGACTTGCTTTCAAAAAGTTTGGTCTATTGCTCATTCACAGTTTTTAATGTGCCATATAGGAGAGGGTTTACCTGATATCACAAAAAGTACTATGGATTTTATTCTATAGCATGTCACTCTCTTCACTCTTCCACCCTCTTCCAGTTCCAAGTAAAAGCATTGCACACTGGAGGCACAGGAAGCTTAATGGGATATTGAGAAAATGTTTTGTCATGTTTTCACTTAAGCAATAAAAAAATCAAACCTTTTCATGTTTTTTAGAACCCTTTTTATTTCCTCCAAGCTGAATTTTATTTCCAGGGAGATTATTGCCTGGTTGCCACAGCAACGAGAGCATGGGTGCATTATTCGACCATTGAATGAAAGCATCATTATTACAATTTCATTTGAATTTGTGTGATGCAAAAACACCACTTGGGCAAATGAGAGTTGGACCGAGAATTTATACTTATTACAGAATTGTCAAACTTACAAAACAAATGTACGAATTCATATGAATTTGCCTCACTGTAAACTGTTATGAATTGCCATTATTTTGTTGGGAGGTTGCTGCTAGTTCAAGTACAATTTCTTGTTTTTTTTCTTTTAAACAGTAATATATTGTAAAGTGCATTTGAACAGCACCTTTTTAATACTAAAGTAATAAAGAACTATTCTTTAAAATATTTGCCATATTTAATTCTTAACAACCACCTACAGTGATGAGGCTCTGGAAAGTACTGAAAATATCAACTCGTATTCAAACAAGAGTCATGTATTCAAAAAATGTACTGTAGTTTTATACATGTTACGTCAGGGAGAACTTTGAATTCGATAACACCTAACATTACTAGCAGTCTTCCTGACATTATATAAAGCACACGGTTTACTACATTTTCTATGTGTGAGAGCGACAGCTGTAATTCAGATAATGAGCACAAATGCTTATGGTTTTTCTTGAAAGACCTCATCATATGCTTATCAGTCCACTGCAGAGGCGGTAGAGGATGTTTTTTTTTGTCGGTATATGTGTGTGTGAGAGGTAATGAAAAAGCCCCTGTGTGTGAAACTGTAGATACCCCCCAAACTTACAGGGTCAGCTAACTTTACACAACGTTGAATGATGTGTTTCACTCCCTGCGGCGTTCTGGCTGAGTCTGTAAAAACACAGAAGCGACTGAGGTTCAGAGATAGCGATGGCCGGCAAGGTCACAAGTGTGCACTTTGTTGTAATTCAGGGCAGAGGAGCTCCGCGCTTCGCCCGTCGACTCATAGCGGCAATCGTGCGCATTATTCCTGTGAACAGCGCAGCGTGCGCTGTGGATAATTGCCCCAACACAATATTGATACTGACATATTAAAAGCATCTTTCTTTGCTGTAAAGTGTCATTTAAGGTCTGTTTTGACCCAGCTGTCAGATAACAGTTCCCCTGCGGTGGCTTTGACAGTCGAGATATTATAAGACTGTTTTCAGCTTTTCTGTTGATGCTTGATTTACACGTGGGATCTCTGTAAATTACTGGCTGGTCAGCTGTGGATCTTCTTGTCTCAGCACTGCTTTGATTAATCCTCATTCATCATCCCAAACCGGCTGTGAGAATCATGCGACACAGTGCCAAATCGTTCTTTTCTCGGAGGAACTGATTTCACTAGAAATACGCAGGCAATGCGCGTTACAAATGTTCTGTTCTCCAAAAGCATCCTGGTGTGAAGGTTTATCATTTTGAAGATTTGTTTATGGCTTTTTGGCTTTATTGAATACCATCTACACTCCTACTGCGAACGAGAGCAGATTTATACAGAAATATTGATTCACTTATTACAAATAGGAAATATCACATGAGTTACGTTGTGCATTCAGACCGCCACCAACTGTGTCACTGTGTGTCTCTAGTCTCATGCTACGAGGTGGTTAATAGGCATTCTTAGCTTCGGTTGCTTAAGTAACATTTATAAACAAACCCTGCAGTAACTGAGGAGAGACGGGCGACGTGAGCTCCGCTGCTTTACTCCTATTGGTTATCGCTCCCAAAAGTCGCTCATTTGCATAAAGTTGAGCAAAACTTTGCTGCATCGATAGACCCACTTCCTGTCGCCAACGGTCACTGTCGCTTGTGACTCTGATTTTTTTTTTTTTTGGCATTTCAGGAAACGAAATATAATAAACTCCTGACAGTGGTTTGGTGTACACAACAGAAAGTTCAGAACGGTGAATTCTGCAATTGACCAATCAGAATCGAGTATTTCAGCGCGCCATTTAATTAGCCCATAGGCATATATGAAAACAGCATGAGATAAACACTTGGTTCATTATGAGGCGGTCCAGGTTTCACAGGGACTGGCAACTGGATGTCACATTTCCCACTAGCAGATTTTACCAGACGAGTCTGTTCTGCCTCCTGCTGTTTTCCTGGCCTTGTTGTTAAATTTGGATGAGTTGGGAATATTAAAGCCGGATAAATTGGGAACGGTAGCTCCTTTGAGACAGAATGTTGGCCTGGCCTAGAGCTGCCGTCTCAAAAGAAAGCAATAAGAAACGGGGGGCCAGCTGTAAGTGGTCATTGACATGCAGGCACACAGCTGTGTCAGAGGGCATTAGACAGATTTTCAGAAACAATTATCACATTATTGCTAATTATGTCAATCAACTCTACGCTCACGGACAGGAGAAGAGCGATTACGTCAGGAATAATGTAAGCTGTGAGTGTGCCAATAATTGTGCCAGTGCCCACATAAACATCCGCCCCCTACCCCTGTTTGTGCTTTTCAAAATCTAAACCACTGTCTCAGGCTATGTCCACACTAACACCGTGTCCTTCCCAAACGCAATACCGCGACACACGATAAAAGTGATCCATGTTAATCAGAGGTTTTGTTCTAACCAGTCGCGACAGGGCTACGCAACGACCGGTTCTATTTTAGACACGGTTTCTATTTATGCGGCGACGCGGCTGATAGCTCCCCCACACAACGATCTCATTCGATGTAAGTCCTGCACCTCATGAATAATAATAGGCAAACATGGATGATGAAAAAGCTCTATACATTTGATTACATGCGTTATATAGCATAATGTCGGGTGAGGCATCACTGAGGTCATGAGAACCGGGCGCATTTCTCTGTATGTGCACTCTTCAGCTGCAGACAGAGAAAAACTGTTCTGATTGGCTGTGTTTTGTGATTGATTGTCGCGTCCCACCCCTTTTTGCCGTTCGGGCATGGACAAACAAATTGCTTATCGCATCGCGTTTGGTTAGGATACGGTGAAATGCGGATACGTTTGAAAGCAGAGTTTTCGTTCAACAACTAATATTTTCATCCATGACTAAAATGTGAGATTCTTCTTCGAAATGTCACGGCGATGAAGAGGAAAGGCACATCATCTTTCAAATGGATGGACAAAGAGGTGGAGTTACTGTTAGGACTGTAAAGTTGATAAAGCAAGTGAAAATGTTCTTTAGTTCTGTTGTCAAACAATAACCGTTCATCTTCAGTATCATCGTAAGTAAACTGAGAGCATCCAAAACAACAGTCACATTACCAAGAATACACCATTGTTTTCACAAGCCTTGATTTTCAAAGTCCACACTACAACATATCAACATCTAAATTTGGCCAGAAGACCAAAACGAAGAGAAAAAGATGCATTTTCAAAAGAAAACATGTAAGTGAGGACACAGGGCCGCGGCAATCCAAAACACCTGCATCTCAATTATGCATCGTTCAGCTTTCTACCACAGCAACGACTCTGTCACTGACAATTCCCAAGAAAGATATCACAACATTCCCTAAGTTTTCACATATTGCTAGTGTAAAATAAGTTTTCAAATTTTACATTTTTTAGTTTTCTTCCCAAACACCTTCTCTAAGGGTGGTTTCACACTTGATTCGATTGTCTGGTCAGCACCCTTGCTCTATTTCTCCCCCTGCCCCCGATGGGTTGCTTTCATTTTATTTTATTTGGAGTTTGTTTGTTTCATCAAGCCAGCAGTTATTTACCCTGTCGACGACAAAGGATAAGGCGGCAAAGTGCGTAATATTGCTCTCATGACTTTTACATATTTATGTTTTTTAACCGTTAGGTTTGTTTCCAAAGCTTCATTACATAATGGCACTTTCGTTTGTCTTACGAATGGACTGCAAATGCTCCTAAGAATGCTGAAGGTGAAATAAATTAGATATACAGCTCTCTGCTTGGATCGTGTCACTCATGCTCATCAGAAAAGTGAGTGAAACACAAACACAAACAAAACATTTTTTCATGTCATTAACTCTTTCACCGCCATTGACGAGTTATTGCGTCATTAAAAAAACGCTTCCCCGCCAAAGGCGAGTTATTACGGCAATAAGTGTTTTTACTGCTGTACAGCAGGTGGCGCTATTACACACCACTGGGCAAAAGTACAGAATCCCAGAACCTAGAAAAAATACGTTTTAGCGGTTTTTAATGATTGTTCTGAGTGTAAACTATGCAGAATCTTTGTCAAAAATGTTAATTATCTCAGCTATTTAATCAAAATGATGCATTTTTGAAGAAACCTACCCACATCTACGGAGTGATAAGAAACGAACAAATGAAGATAGAAGAATATGGTTTCTTTTGTTTAAAAGCTGAGACTCTGTTCTTTCATTTGACATATTGTTTGTCCAAATATTCTTCACAGAAAATTTACTGTGAGCCATTTTAGTTGGGTGAAAATGTTTAAAAACGCTGCCGTAGGCTGGCAACTTTATTTTAAAGAGGCTGGCGGCGAATGAGTTAAAAAAGGTTAACGTCCGCGATTTGGTACGATTGTGTTCATATCAAGCAGACTTTCTACAGCACAAGCTGGAATATTTATCTTTATGTACACAATAATAAGCTTTAACATTGTCGTTTTTAGCCCTGCGATGGGTTGGCACTCCATCCAGGGTGTATCCTGCCTTGATGCCCGATGACTCCTGAGATAGGCGCAGGCTCCCCGTGACCCGAGGTAGTTCGGATAAGCGGTAGAAAATGGATGGATGGATTGTCGTTTTTAATATTTGGCAAGTTTGTGTGCTGCTGCGCATCCCTCTGTGTGTAATAAGCAGAATGTATTCGGGCTGTGCACCCGCCTAGAGGAGCATATTACTAATGCGCTCTTTAAATAACCAAAACATATTGCAGCATTGACTTTAGACCAGGTTTCAGTTGGTCAGTGGCGCAGTCTATTTCAGTTGCCTCAAAATAGCAACGCACCAACAATGCGCCTGAAGACATCTCATTCTCATACCAGCACGCCCATGGGCGCAAATGCATGTGCTATTTAAACAACATGGCACCGTATGTGAAAATGCTAAAGACTTAAGGTGTAGGCTAGACTTTGGGCTAGAAACTGCATGGTTTGATTGCATTAAAACTGAAATTAAAAACGGATTAATCCATTTTAATCCGTCGATTTCTTTCTTTAATCGATCTTTTAGAAATCACTCATCTTGCCCGTAATCATAAGTGGATGTAAAAATAAGTCTATATAATGTGTTATACACACTGTGTGCAAAAATCTACTAATGTAGGTTGACACTGCAGCCACTACACATGCAAAACTGTGCCCATGACTTTCCCTGAGCATTTTTAAGGCGTTGGGAATCATTTGCATTGTAGTTTGCTCCCTGGGCATTTCTCAGATAGTACATTTTTTATTTTACAATAGAAATAAATATGGTATGTGTATTACAAAAAAGTTAAGATACAGTACATGTCAAATTGAAATACAAGCATCGAGAAAAAAAGTGTCTCTACAAATGTTGCCGTGTGCTGTTCTAAAGTGCAATGCCAGTAAGTAATACTTATGATAGCCTTTACAGCTTTATGACAGCCTCTGCCTTACATCTCTGTTATGTGATATTAATCCATTTCGGCCTTAAATCTCTGTTATGTGATATTCATCCATTTTGAAACACTGCAGTTGCTATCTTCACTCACTTATTTCCGGTTTATGCTAATGAGAAAACCAAATAAAACAATGCTATTGTATATTAAATAGTGGTGGGCATAGATTATTTTTTTTAATCTAGATTAATCTAGATTAATTCCAAAATTAATCTAGATTAATCTAGATTAAAATGGCTCATTTGAATTCTGCCGAAGGCATTCAGAATATGTGTGCTACCCAAATAATGACTAAAAGTAAGTCTTTGAGAACGGGTTTCTCAAGCCAGGTGGCGCATTAGACCAGGGGCTCATCTCCTGTTTCCAAAATGCATCACAAACTGCTTGAGAAAGCTGTTCTACTATGATAATTGGTGATGAAAATTAAATTATGTTCAATAAGATGAACTTGTGTTTACTTCCGCATTAGCTAAGGGATGATTTGCGTTTAGGTGGTACTTGAGACTGGAAGAGCTCCTACAGAACATTTACATTTAGTCATTTAGCAGACGCTTTTATCCAAAGCGACTTACAAAGAGTTAGGGAGCAACAAGCGATTTGTCATACAGGAGCCATAATACATTAGATCTCAATACAAAGTTACTGGTTTCAACTAAAGCTAGACCACTACCTGTTGAGAGAAAGTTTTTTTTTTTAAACCAATTCCGCATTGCACAAGGTGCAAACAACCTTAGTCTTGTCGATGTTTCTATTGGGAAGCTTCTTAAAAATTAATATTCCCTGAAGCAAACCCGGCGGCTTCATAGCTGCATCCATGTTAGCACGTCACGTTTGATGCGGTAATTTCACAGTAACGTTATGTTGTGTTCAGACCAAACGCGAATGGCGTGTCAAGCGCGAGTGATTTATATGTTAATGCAAAGAGCCAATAGACCTACTTGCTGCGCGAATCGCGCGAATGAAGCCCTGGTTATGAGATGATGAGGCTGCGCGAATCGCGCGAATGAAGCCCTGGTTATGAGATGATGAGGCTGCGCGAATCACGCGAATGAAGCCCTGGTTATGAGATGATGAGGCGGCTTCTGCTTCTGCGAATCACGCGAATCACGCGAATCACGCGAGTTGAAAAATCTCGTTCTCGCCCCGTACAGTGCAGTTAAGCTGGTATACATCCGCGCTAAAATATCAAGGTGAAAGTCATCATAGCTTGCGTAGTATAGACCCAGCTCCCGAACCCAACTTTGAGAATATATTAACGGCGACATTTTTTTTATCGCGCGATAAGAGTCTCACTGCGTTAACGGCGTTAACGGCGTTAACGGCCCACCACTAATATTAAACAATCACAGCTCAATTTATTCTCTCATCACACTCATTGCTTTACACAAGGCCTTGTAGAAAGAAATCACCATGGTGTCAAAGGAAATAGAAAATGGTTGGCATCCTCTTATCTCCGGTGGATGAATAGATCTTTGTCGTAAGTCAGAGTTATTGGAAAAAGCCAAAGTGATATCTGCAGATATCCGGAAAACATCTGTATCCTTATTTTTGTGCGATGTAGAAGGCACAGTTGGTGGGCGAGTGGCGGATTGTGACTGATAGCTCAGCTTGTTCTCAGTATGGCATGAGAAGCGGCTGTTGGCATGCGTTCAGTCCTCCCAGGTGCCAAATAGAGGGTAATTGGTCCTGCCGGCTCTATTTTTAGGTGAGTGCAAAGAGATACATTAATCAGATCACTGTCATTTCCGAGAGAAGCTGTTTATATATCATACATTAAAAGTGAATTCATTAGAGCAATTTAGTCTTTTTGCACAAACAAGTTAAACAACCGCAACACTACATCGGTGTAACAATAGCAAATACATAATTTTACAATTTGTACATCACTGTAGTTTGAGACATTTGTTTTTGTAGTTTCTTTAAGGGTTTTGTGGTATATACTATAGTCCCAACCTCACAAAGTTTCAAGCCTGAACAAATTTCATGTTGAAACTGATTGACAGACTTTGGACTGGGGGTGAAGAGGGTTGTGCACCAGGCGAGAAGCACTGCAACGCTTTGAGCCATGTCTTCGAAAAAAAGTTTTCTATGAATCTACACACACCAGGAGTGCCATTCAGCATCTGATGGCGGGCAAGCTGTATTCAGCTTTGACACTTGAAGGCTCAAAATCATGCCGCAGCACAGAACAAAATTCACATCGTTCAAGATTAAATTGCATGATCTTTTTCCCATGTCACTGAACATGCTGACTTAAAGGGACAGTTCACCCAAAAAGGAAAATTCTGTCACCATTTCCTCATCCTCAGGTTGTTCCAAACCAGTATAAATGTCTTTGTTCTGCTGCACACAAAGAAAGATATTTGGAAAAATGTTAGTAACTAAACAGATCTCATCACCCATTTACTGCCATAGAACGTGAAATAAAATCTGTTTCGATACTGACATTTTTCTAAATATCTTCTTATGCGTCGGATCGAAGACAATTATAAAGGTTTGGAACAATCTGAGGACCAGTAGTTGATGGAAACAAAATCATTTTTGGGCGTTCTACCTCTTTAACACAGGTCTGCAAAGTACATTGATCTTGTTGCAAAAGAACAGAAAAACATATCATTAGGTTACTCAATTCTACCACATAACAGGTACAAAAAACAGATTTACCAAAGTGTTTTGGAGTGTTTCTATTTTTACATTTAAAAAGCACCTGTTCTTCAAATTAGGTTAAAACCGGTCCACTGGCATACGGAGTACACTTTGATATTGAAGCTGTTAGTTGTTCTAGCTGCGACGCATTGCATCTCGTCCTTTTTGCGACCGCCTTAAAGAGTTTTGCTAAGAATCACCAGTTTGTAATTATGCATGAAAAAATTGCTTTTGTCGTTCATCTCATGTGTCACATGTTTTATCAGGCAACATATGCCTTACCACGTTGTCCTAATACTGTTGCATATGACTACCCTATAGGTCAACTTCATTACAGCAAATCCTACATACAAACATGCTACTTAGCATTTTATTACAGAATACATTCTGCGGTGATAAAAGGGGTTAAATTTAGGGTCTGAAGAATCCAAATTGACAGGTCATGAAGTTGTCTTGGTGTCAGAAGTGGGCTCCATTTTGCAGAAGGAGAAGTGTATGTCACCCTCATTAGCGGTCACATGCATAATTTATGAGCACCCATTGTATGCCAAGGCTAGATTAGTCGCTGTCTGACATTTGGAGTCGACTTCAGACACCATCAATATTTATAAATGCTTGTAAATGACATCACACTCCATGTGCTATCACTTATAAGCAGTTTGTGTGGGCACTTCTCTCAATCAAGTGTTTCTATATTGACTGCTTTTAAAACGGCATTGACTTACAATCATTGTGATGCATGGGGGACGGATTTCTTCAGTGTGTCAAACATGCATAACGTTTTTATTATAAATTCTATTCTATCAAACACGCAAGTGCTTTGTGCCCTCAGACTCGATTGTCGTCTGCACATTTTATATGTAATCTTGAACATTTGTTCCATTTCGTTCCATTTCCTTAATTTTCCCAGTTCAGCACATTTTAAATAGTGTAGTTTGGGCTATAATAACCGTCAGACATTCTGTTCCTTTACATGAGTCGGACTGAACCGAGAGATTTCTTTTCATTTCGAGTAGTTCATGGTGAATTTATCTGATTGCGGTGTTAATAGTCTCCGGTGGATTCGCACAAGCGTTTCTCATCTCATATTTCTCAAAGAAGCAAGTGAAAGATGGACATGGTGGTCTAGTGGGTTAAACCACTGAACTGGTAAATCAAAGGTTGCTGGTTCGATCCCAGCAGCCACCAGCAGTGTGTCCTTGAGCAAGACACTTTACTCCATGTTGCTCCAGGGGGATTGTCCCTGTAATAAGTGCACTGTAAGTCGCTTTGGATAAAAGCGTCTGCCAAATGACTAAATGTAAATGTAAATTTAAAGCAAGTTTCACTTATGAGCAGAGAGGTCTGAGCACCAGATGTATGTGTTCAAGGGTTAAATACGGAAGAACGTAACACATTTGCCATTCATACGATGCATATTACGTGAATGAATAGGTCTTATTCAGTATTAATTGGCTTAATCATTATTCTGTTTTTACGCATGTAAACTCACGCATATGATGGTCACAGACTATTTACAACTTTTTATTTAGCATCAAATAGAAAAGTCAATGCGTAGATCACAATTCATAAATACGTGCCTTTAATGGACTGGCATTCAAACCCATAGAGTTTGGACAGATCTCAACAACATTCCCAAATCTGTGCAGTATTTGGGGGGATTTTTGGGCTCACTATCAGCTGCCATATGGCTCGACAATGACTTTGAAGATGGGCTTTGCTCAGCATGCGTCCTCCAGATCAGCCTCCCTAAGAAAGCAATGTTGAGCTTTGATTCACTAACAGCTGTGAGCATTGAGTTCACAAACAGGGAAGAAATGAAACTACAGGGCATCAGAGCATGTATTACATTATGACGAAATGGAAATGATTTAAGTATAGGTTTGTTTGCCTCTCAGCAACAACTGAATCTGTCACACTATAATTTCCCTGACATTTAAAATGTCAACATTTGTCATCCGATTTCTTTTATGTAGTAAAAATTGTGTATTATCTCATCACAGTTCACTGTAATTTCTTATAAATAAAGCATTACAGTAGAAGCTTGAACTTTTTCTGTATGCCTATGAAACATTGCACACAAATCCCTAGCCTAAAAGAACAATTTTTATTGTTCAAGGGTAGCCTAACTTGGGAATTTAAGAAGAACATTTTTACACCTTCCTGTAGACATATCCAAAGACATTAACCAAATAACCCTTAAACGATGAGAATACAAGACCAGTGATGTCACAATCATTGGCTCCCAGTGTCTCTGCGCATCTAAGCCTATGTCCACTATATCAATCCCATCATTCCCCTGAGCTTCAGACACTGTCGCTGGTTACGCATGACAATCCATAGGTCTATAATGGCCCATTAAGAGCAGCACTTGTTGGAGACCTTAGGGGGTTCAAGACCTATCCATTACTGATCGCCAGACATCACAGCGGCTCATTTATCACTGTATGTCACTGCATTTCTGTGAGTCTCGGTATATACCTGAAATGACTGGGTGAATCCAAAGTAAAGAAAAAGTCTCATTCGCTTTTCTTAGTCATAATATTTTTATGAAGTCAAATGGTCTTAATGAAATTAATAAAAAACGTGAAGAAAAAAATTAGGAAGAAATGTGATTGAAATGGAATAATAGCAAGTAAATTATATGGTTCACAATGAAGGTTATTATTCAACAATAGTCCATTGTTTGGACTGCGTCCTTGATAAAAAAAAACATGTTATAGTGGAAGATCAGATGTACCACAAGGCCATACACACTCAATCTGTGTTATTTCCTCTTTCTACAGTCCCCTTTTATCAGGTTCATTTTTTTAATCACCGAATAGAAGTTCTAATAGCAATAACTAAAGAAAATTAAACAGTCCATATCTGTGCTTATCATTTAATGAAATATGGTTCAGCAAACCTTGGCGTTACCCCGTGCAGATACCAATGACCTCCGCCTACAGTAATGACTGTGGGTGCGTAACCCTCAGTGCATACTTAATGAAAACCTCTCTCTGTAATTTATAAGAAAATACAGCACGTGTGTTATTTAAACATGTGGCTACCATAACCCATTCCTTTCGGATTCATCTATATTAATGGATGGGTAGATGATGTAAATCAAGGCTGAAACAACTACATTTGCATCTTCTAAGGTAATATCAGCAACATAAAACAAGTGAATCAATACAGTTGCTGTTACTATAGCTGTATGTTATATATGATCATGTTTTCACTAAGCATAGAACGTTCATTAAGTGCATTTCATTTCAATTACACATTTTAAAAATAGACAGCTGATACCTCTTGCTTTAAAGCAATGCATTACTTATTGGGAGATTTAATTTTTAGACCCCAGTGTTTGAGAGATATCAATACAATGCTGCTTTGTAAAACCAGACACTAGAACGTCAAACACATCTATTGATCAAGCCCACCGTCAGTCTGCGGCACTGACATTCCCTTTTTTACAGATACACCATTCCTTTCTCTGTCATCAATAACAGATTTTCAGTTCCCAGGGCATTTATAAGCCTTTCCCAGAAAAATATTTGGTAACGTTTTCCTTGAAGCATGTATGTATAATGCATTATAAAGAGTTATTAAAGGGTATAATGCATTATAATTCTTCATAATGTGTGTTGTAATGCAATATATTTAGTTGCAAAGAAGTATAACCAATTTAAAATGTGAAGTGCAACAATGAATTGCTAAGCGTTATAATGTATTAACTGTAATAACAATTATTCATAAGACATTACAATGCATTAAAATTACATGCTTCAAGGAAAGTGTTGCCAAATATTATATTTTAAGAAATGAAGACTATTCTACAGGAAGCCAATGATCTTCATATATGGCTATTAGTACGGAACACACAGAGGTTTTGCTCTTACTGGCTTGGCTTTCCGATAGGTTCAACTGCCGAATGCAATAAGTAAATCCACAAGACGCTTACCGCATGACACGCGTGTGATTAATCACTTTGCATTTCAATGGAAGCTTGTTGACTGTGCATAAATCAATGACATGCTTTGGAAAAGAATGTAGATTACAATTGTCGGCGCTGCACCAAAACACTTAAGCGCCTGCATGCTCGAGCTGTGTACGGCATGCCAACTGTCACACCGGAACAATGCATAAACCCATCGTAACATGCGCTCCACACAATTGAAAGATTGTGCAACTCTGTAGATGTTTAACACTGCTCCATCCATTTTTGCGCGTACATTTGATGATGTAATCTGTTTTCACGCTTGAATCCAAAAGTACATTATTTGGCAAGGGATGGGTAGTTGACAAATAAAATGCAATGAAGATACATTTCTCTCTTATGTTATTTTATATTATAAATAATACAAATATTGAATAATTATAATTAACAGTTATTTTTCTAAATGTTTGCTGTCACTCCATAGGACTCTTGGTAAGGTACGTTTGTCAACTACGCAGATAAAATCAATGCAAACCTTTCTCAGTATAAAATGTTATTATTACAGCACACTTCAAGTATTTTTTTGATATTACATTAGCTAGAGGACCTAAAATGGGATTTTATTATGCTTGACTGTGCATTTCTATGCCACTAATGGTGTTCAGTAGCAGTCTGCTTGTTTGATCCTTTACATTATTTTCACACATTAATCCTGGGGAATTACCAATAAATTACCAGAACAGTTTATCTGGTAAATACATAAATGTGCTTGTCAAACTAGCAACAGTGCTCTGTATACCTGTAAAATACTGTTTACACTTTAATACCAAAATACCAGTAAATGCTGTGCTGTATTGCCATCCCTCTAAAGTACTGATGTTTTTTCAGAACCGTAATTTTGTTGATGTTTCCATTTTTCATTCATGCGGTTGCTCTGGACCTATGGACGTTATAGTAGATTGCTTCAAACCATATAACTGAACAGATTCTTTTTTACTTGGGAAAAAAATGGCAAGTGCTTCACAATGTTATTTGCCCCAAAGCAGACTTCTACATCAGTCCGTATGACCTCGTACATGTTTATACCGGTCTTTGGTCACACTTAACATTAAACTGGTAATTTACTGGTAATGTTACAGCTTCTCAAACCATGCAATTGTCAATACTGTTTTAATGAAAGGTCATGTTCACAATCTTAACAATAAAGTGTGTAGAGCACTATTGGCTCAATCAGTGGTAAGAGCAGATGTTTGATATGGTCAGGAAACCTATTTGGAATCATATATTTTTGCATTTAGGCCATACGGCTGTACCAAGAAAATAGGAGTAGTCTGAATGGACATGCAGTGAGGTTACATGTACAGATATTCACATATTGGAGTGAGGCCTGCTGGGAGTTTCCAGGAAAGGCCGGTCCATCTAATATTTCTTCCATGGCGAAGTTCGTCAGAGACAGGAAGTGATGTATCCAATGCTCTCTTGGGGCCATCAGGATTATGAGGGACCCTGACGGAGATCTAAAATTAACTTATCCCATCCACAAATCAATTCAGTATCAGCATTCATTAGACAGAGGGGCTCGTGTCGCAGGAGATTGATGATCTTGACCGAGTGTGGATGAAAGCAGAAGTGTCTTACATGATGAAAATGGAAAGCATGTTTCACTCGAATTCAGGAGCATCTGCCGTGCGAGCAGAGGAGAAAAACCAAACCAACATCTTCTTCAATGCCTTCTGCTTGTGTGTGTTTCATTTGCTTCAGTGCTCTGTAATTGAACTTTATGGAGTGAATCATCAAGCTACATCACAACGGCAGGTGACTGAGTTCATCTTTAACATGTTTGCCAGTGAGCTTTTGAAACTAAGATTGCTAAGAATGATTTCTTGGCTATTTGCTAAACATTTCATTAAAGTCAAAGCATGATGAAGCGAGGGCTTATGTACGTATGTGCGTACACACATTTAAGACACAAAGTCACAGCTGTATACACTTCCTGCCATCTTGCTTAATCATCATTAGCAAACTTTTATGAAGGTCTCTTACAAAGAAAACGTCATGTGAAAAAGAGCTTCTCATTGGGTGGAGAAGTATTTAAACGGACATGATGCTAGCGGTCAGGTCTGCTTGTTGCCATGACAACAGGGACTCTTCAGCAGATATAGACGTTTTTCGTTTGAACATAATTCGAATAGAGCTATTATAACTTTCTAGTTAAAAGAGTGGGTTTAAAAAAAAAGTTCTTGTGAAAATTATCTTCCCTGTCTTAAAATAGCTTGAATGTAACTGTACACCTGAGCTTCATTAAGTATACGCAGATATATGCATATGCAAATTAGCTCCACCTCCACCCAATCGCACTCTGAAAGTGAAATTGAGACGTGACAGCGATCATTTCAGCCCGAATCTTTGCATATTTATGCTTAAAACTACATGGACATCATTAACTGAGGCAGTATCAAACCGCATTTTTAAACTGTTTTTGATATCCTGCAGTCTTATGAAGAAAATACTGAGGAAAAGTTTAAAATTATATAGTTGCACATGTTTTACCTTAAAGCAAAAAAAAAAAAATATATAAAAAACTTGATTTTCACCACAGGGGGTCTTAAAGATATACCATTGAACTTAGCACTAGAGTTCTTGCCAATTTTAATATTGCTTTCATGAAATGGATTTACCAATGGGATATGCCACTGGCAAGGCTGACATAATAAACCGAAAACACTTGTTGTGTTGGCAGGGCTGCTTACGGTGATTAAAAGGGCCCTCCAGTATGATTAAAAAGACTCTCCAGTTTGACAGATTGTTTAAACAATCACATCTAACCAACAGCAGAGACTCAAATCAGTATGCAAATCATCATCAACCTATAATTATTTCTTCCCATATTAGCATATTCTTGCATTTTCGTCTTAAATGTTCTCTCATTTCTGTGCAAAATGAGAACCCACCCCTTCAACAGAAAAACTAATCATGCACGGCCACATTGTCTCGGGAGGAGTAGAGAGGATTGCACTGTATTTATAAAATTACACATTACAAATCGAAAATTTGCTTGAACACTTTGTCTACGGCCCACCACAAAACTACCATTTACGAATAAAAGCAGGATTTTTAACCGTAAGCCTTTATTTGGGTCTGTTTGTGTGCTTCTCAGTCAGAAAACACATTCAGTGTCAACTACCCCAGACGCCCCATAGACCTTTTGGGGGGGGGCGAAATGAAGCGTGCTGCTATGCTAAATGTTTAATTTTTCATCCCAGGACTTTGCTTGTGAACTAAATCCATTTGATTTCACAGTCCAGAGGACAGAACGCACAGAACTGTAATGGGCTTGTTGTTAAAATCTTGTTTGGTTTGAAGCCTAAAAAGGTAAATTAGCAAAGAGAACTGAAAACAAACAAATACAAAAGAACACGGCAAAAGAACACCAGCTAGCAAGGTACTTTTTTGTTTTCAATTTGCATATTTTATCGGAGTAAATGAAATGGTTTGCCGTAGCTGAACTTTTGCGTTGCTACACCACACGGAAGTGGTGGATTTTTTTTCTTTTAAAGTTTCAGCAGATGGGCACAAGATGTTTGATAGGATAATGACTTCAGGGTAAAGCCACACTGAGGCCAGAGGACACATCTTCAGTTGAATTCAGCAGTCTTAAAACCTCACTTTTATTCTTTATTGTATTTACTTGTCATGCAAGGCCAATAACAGACAAAGGGATGAACGACTTTCCCTGCTTTCCGCCTGAGCTGCAGGGCTCAAGCAAACAAAGAAAATCAGATTGACTATTCCTGAGCTCCAATGTTTGATTTGTTCATTTGAAACTCAGCATGCAAAACTAAGACCTGCTATTTTCTATCCCAGATTGCTTTCTTGTAGACCTTAAATTAGAAAAAGAGATCCTTGCAAGTCTGGTAATTATAAACACTAGAGGAAGTGTTTACTTAATGTTTATCATGAAACCTGACGGGACATATTATCAACAGCCAAAAAACAAATCATATAATAATCACACAAATAAAATATTTGCTATGACTTTAACTTCACAACTGGCACACAACTCACAGTTTCTATGCAGTCACCTTTGGCCCACTGCATTGGATAGAAAGACACAGAAAACGTCCAATCGTAGTTTGTTTTTATGTGACATACGTAAATCTGTAATCATTACTCCCATAACAATAGGTTCAGAAACAGTGGAGTGTTTTTTGCGAAATCTGTTTATACGTCCTTTAGAATTTGCCTATGTCCAAATGGGGAACAGGATTCGATCGCGGATCGCCCGCAGCACAACTGTGCAAACTGCTGGCGCCCAATCCACTAGACCACCTGCACCGACAACTCTTCCCATTTAAATCTATTATATGAATAAAACAGTTTGTGGACCGTGGCCAGTCCATGTGTGTGGCATTATGTTCAATCAGCTGGTCATTATCGCAAAATAAACCCTAAAGGCTCTATTGCTAAAATATCTCGAAGCACAAAAGTGTACAAGCTTAAATGAACAAATAAAAATGAACAACCTTAATTACAGGCTTATGTGCATGAATAGAACTGTGTCCTTATTACACCTCACACTGACTACCAAATCTCAAATACAAAGACAGATTTTTCTACAGTAAACTGCCACGATAATATCATGACCATATCCTCATTGTTTCTCTTGCTCAAATTGCACCTCAAAGATTATACCTTTCCCTGCCTGCCTACATTTGTATTGTTTTTTCTCCTGTTTGTTCTCCTGTTTTCATCCAACCTTTTTCCTTTGTATATATGTATATGTATATATTACATTTCAAGCAGACACTGTGAGGCGTATTGTGGACGGATGAATGATAGTCAAACCATGGCGGCCTATTTTCATGATCCATATAGAAAGCAAGACAAAAGATGTTTGGAAATTAGCATAAACATATGTTGATATTTTGTACTAATACGCGAGGGCACGAGAAATGATTGATGTGTCAATTAATGTGATTACTGCATCCATGTGGATGATTCTGCATCTCTGTACATGCAGTGTAAGAATGTTACCTTAGGGTTTAGGTACACACAGCGCATGTAGAGCTTCCAGTGATTTGTGTCTTGCTCCAAGTAAAATAACCATAGTCCTGAAATCTTTAGAAAAATACAGCGCATCCTACACAGCAAAAACAGCAGTGTACATTTTACTCAAATTGAGTCAAATTCAACACTCAAAAAATGTACATATGACTCCCTCCGTTTTGGAGTTAAAGTAACATTTTTGAAAGTGTTAAATATGTACATTACTTTCAGAATAGATTTGTACACCGACAGAGTTTATTTGTACACCCAACAGAAGTATATGTATATCCTGCCACAGTGTTATATTTTCCCACTAGTGTTAAAATGTACACCCTTGTTAGATTAAATAGACACCAGCAAAGTGTTAATATGAATGACTACATATGAATTATTAATTTTAATTAATTAAAATGTATGAAATTTTCTGACTAATATATACACAATGATGAAACAAAGATATATAGAAATGTTTTTTTTATTCCTGATATATGAATTTTTTAAAGTTTGTTTTAAAGAACATGGATCATTTCAGAAATTCAAGACATGTATTCAACACATTGCAATGTTCCATTCAAAACATTTGAAAGCATAACTTCTCTGTTTTCTGACATCAGGAATAAGTGCAAGAATCAGTAAATAAACAGTATATATGTACGATTATTGCAATATAAATTTTAGAATGTGCCAGTTTGCAAACAAAGAAGCGAAACTTTTTAATCTAGTTTAAAAGTTAAGCTCGTAGGTCCTTAACCCTAGGGGTTTCACATACTATACCAAGATCTATCTTGTAGATAGTTGTCTGGATGAATGAATACATTGCACTTAAAGACACGCTAAAGACAAAGTATGCTTTAAAAAGTTCATCAAAGGCAGAAAGTGAATCCTCGTCTTGTCTGTTACCCTGGGCATCTGAAAGCGGGCTGTTCAGATGCAATGTCGAAGTAAGCGTTGTTGCTTCTGCAATGATCTTTGGCTTTAGACTATCCCATTGTTCAAGAAGTCTGGAGGCTGTTTCTGTTCCAAATTGGATGTCAAAATCTTGAAGTATCTGCAACAAATATGAATTCACATTACTGAACAATACAGATCCTAGACACCACAGTTTTTCACATGAGCTAAATTTTCTCCTCTCGTTTGGCCTCATCAACTGTATCTTACCAATCTCTTAGTGTCGAGAAATCTGGGAAAAACTGAAAGCACTATATTGGACTTCGCTGCATCATGAATAAGGAGCTGTCTGTGCTTGAATCTTGTCAAGAATCAGGTCCTTCTCTGCACAATGATTCATGAAATATATCGCTTCTTTGCATTGGTCACCCGCCAACTGCAGTTCCAAATGGTTGCAGGTTTCTCTATGAGCGGTTGGTCCTCCACTGCCCTCAATGTCTGAAGTTCCGCTTGACCTAGCATCCTTCTTACTGTGGTGTCCGGCGTGGTGTTCGCTTTGCCGAGAAACTGTTTTGAATCGCCAAGATATGTATCCTTGGTTGCTCTTAGGGTCATAAAAATGCTCCTTTATATAAAAACAAACAAAATTGAAGATCAAATAAACCTTTTTACTAGTCTTAACAATGAATACAAGTACTTACATATCCAGTTCTTGAGTATGGATCCTTAAGGGATGGGAACAGTGTTACAATTCCCAAAGCACAACGAGTCTTTGTTTCTTTAGAAGGGACATGGCTTTGAAAAGAACAATAACAATATTCAAACATGAATTGATCTACTAAGTATGATTTATGAAACTGTGCTTACCCTTCTTTGTCGGTAATGTGCGCAACAACAATGTTAAGTGTCGCCTTGTTGAGTCTGTGAGTTTTCCATGATCTCTATATTCAGCCAAAATCGCAGGTCCTCCTGCCTTTTCCTCTACAATGTCTCTAACATACTATAATGACAAACATTGTGTTCTGCAATGTGCTCATATTTTAACAAAGTCAATAACTGCTATACAATCCAGCTAGTACATTTTCACCTGTTTTGCATCAAAATCTCCACCAAGACAATGTCTCTTGGAGCTTGGTCCAGCACTGTCATCCGTCTCAGACAACACTGAAAGAGTGTCAGTTTGTGGGCTACAGGAAGAATCAAGGACTGCGCATTCTGGAAACAAAATTAATATAAACTTTAAACATATATACAAAAGTGATTTCCTTAAATCCATTTGCATGTTCGTATATCACAGACACCTGCCTGAATCTTTGTCAACAACTCTCCATAGGATATCATGTGATCTCTCCTCCAGCAAGTCAGTGAATACATCTTCATCTCCCTCCACACCAGTGTCGTCTTGTAATATAAGACCTTTGTCACTTATTGAAAATTTCTTCTTAACTATGGTTAACACAGCAACTGATAAAACGCACACATTTTCAATAACCAAGAGTATGACAATTTTATTTGATTTAAATTACATACCATGAGTCATTAAACTGGTGTAATCTCCTCCATCTACTTTTATTAGTTCCTTTTTACCTCCATACAGTGCACTGAACAGCATTGTTACTATTGAAAAAAAAACATGTAATAAAAATGTAACAATGCTTCAAATAGTTTGAAATAGTTTCACTTTCAAAGTTACACTGTTGATTGCCTCACAGCAGGATCAGTTTCCATAGAAGTACACCAATTATAAAGCGACGTGTGCTAAGGAGGCGGGACTAATTGCAGAGAACGAAACTTAACCAATTTGTGTACCATGAACCGCGCTATTTTTACGGTTGAAAAAGATTTTTAATTTCAATAAAGTGGATACTGTAGAAATACATTTTGAATAAATATTTTAAAAAATGAAACTTAAACTGAGGTATTCTGCATGAAAAACATATCTGTTATCATCTCGAGACGGCGCGTTTTTGACCAAATACATGAAAAGGAAGGCACGTTTCTAACCACACGCATAGTTTATTTTTATACCATTACAAAACTCACGTTGCGAATTAAACAATTAAACCCGTATCAACGTATCAATATTTCGCAAAGTTTGCAACCAATGGTGGCCTATGCATGAATCATGCATTCACAACATAAAACGTTAGTTTAACGAAAATAATAAAATGCATATTTATATCCAAGTTATGCAAGGTAATAATCCACGCGTGCAGATTCACTATGCTTTCCTGTTTGCATAACGTTGAAAGAGCTTATATTATGCGGATGCATCAATTTGCAAGCGCCGCTAGTCAGAGGGACTTAACTCAAGTCTTTTCAAACAAATATCGCAAAGAAGGAACAGCGTTGCTACTTTAATACATTTACAAAACAAGCAGTATGAGAATAAAAGTGTAGAATTAAAACAGTGCATGGGGTTGATAAAACATATACAACGTCATTTATTAACCTCTAAAGGTCTTTCGGAAATGTACGCAATGTGTAAAACCACTAATGTAATACTAATGCATTTGCAACATAAAGTTTATCAAAAAATAATAAAATACGGGTAACTTTTTATATTATGCAATGTTTGAAGCTAATGTTAATTCATTTGTCTTACCTTCTGCACGTGGTGCTCAGAATTCAGTCAGCTTCTTTACAAAAACCTTTAAAACAAACGTTTTTGTTTTAATAAACAGAATTACACACCATATATTCTATTTTGTTTATCACACAATTTATTAAAAGATTATCCGAACGTAGCTACCTTTGAACTGCGGACTCTTCTCCACGTGGTTTTCCAATTGAAGAGCCGTTGAGGATTGTGGGAAATGCACTGCTTACAGAGTTAAAAGTTTTACTTTGCAAATTAACTCCTTTTTTAGATGCAGTTTTACACTTGAAGATTCAAATGTACTCCGGGTTTAACACTGGGCAACACCAATAAATGTACACCATAAATTTAACTCCAGTGAATTTGCTGTGTATAAGTAAACATAATCTACATTGTAAAAAACACTGTAATATTCCGGCAGCTGGGGTGCCAGATAATATTTTTTGGTAAAGTAAATTATTTATCACCCAATTTGTAGTTTTTGCTGTCTACTGCATTTTTGTGATTGGACAGTATTTGCTTTTTTTCAAAATACGGAAAATTCTGTGCAAAAAACTGTTAAATTCCAGACATTTATAGTGTAATATTACGTAATTCCTTAAATGTAATTCTGACTGTTATATAAAAAGCATATTGCAGGAGCAACAATGGAATGTGGAACTTACATTCACTGTATAATGATACTGTTTTTTAAGGGGTTGGTGCAACGATGTTTCATGCATGCTGTCTTCTCATGCTTCACACGGTCAACTTGTCAAAAAACGAGTTGGGCGTATTATGTAGTATTTCTGTTGTCGATACACTCCCCAAGCGATCGTACAGGTTTTGTCAAGTTTTTTTTCAAAAATATAAAACTGTTTCGTAACATTTTTTCTTATTCCCTTATTGGACAACTCATTGGAAAAGCATGCGGCAGCATGGAGAGCAGGAGAGGGAGCAAGCACAGACATCACTTTCACTTGTGTGCAGGAGAGAGAGCATATGTTCGCGAAGTTCAGGTGTCTGTTTGTTCACTGCACTTGTTACTTGTTAACCTTGGATTTGGAGATCGTTTGAAACTGATATTTGGAGCCGTCCCAGTGCTGAAAGATGCTGGACATGAACCGCATGCGGTGTGTGACACTGATGTCTGTGTTCTGTTGACCAGTCTTAAGCAGCAAAGGAACATTTTTAGCAATAGCCAAAAACACATTGTATGGGTCAAAATGGTCAATCTTTTTTTTATGCCAAAACTATATTAAGTAAAGATCATGTTCCATGAATATATTTTTAAAATTTCCTACCGTAATATATTTATTTCTTTGAGTAATATACTATGCTAAGGACTTCATTTGGACAACTTTAAAGGCAATTTTCTCAGTACTTCGATTTTTTTGGTACCATCAGATTCCAGATTTTCACCATACACCATGTATCGATGGAAAACTTAATTATTCAGCTTTCAGATGATGTAAAAATCTTAATTTCGAAAAATTGAACCTTAAGAATAGTTTTGTCGTCCTGGGTCACATAGTGTATAGTCCCTCACCTACTGTGTTTACGATAGTAAATTGGCAAAATATGCTTTTACATGTAATGTAATTGACAGACGCTTTGTATAAGTGACGTACAGTGTATTCAAGGTATTCATTTTATTAGTATATCCACTATTCTTGTGCTGCTAATGTGAGGCTCTACCTATCAAGCTTCTGGAACATCAGATGAATGTGCACATTGAACCCACTCTACATATACTCTAATTTCAAGGTAAAATAACGATTGATGTTACTTAATATCCTCCTCTTAGCCAATGATTTTTGGTCTGTAGTCCTTTAAATGGTTGTCAAATTCTAGAAACATAATATGCATCACTATTTCTCCCATTATTTTTCTACAAGTGGCCTGTCTCATCCCCTTCACCCTTTGTCTGGCTGTGCACGAGGTGTATAACAGAGCTCAGTTAATTCAGAGACTACTTCTCAATGCCATGCGCATAGACATTTAATGACACAGACTCACAGTCTGGCTGCTAAAAGCCCTTCACTAGCCTCGCCTCTGCTGCCATTTAAGCTGTTCTTCAATCAGTGCTCCTCTACAGCTCAAACAATTCACTTCCTCTCAATATCTTAACATGTGCTGCTGTCATCACTGTGCTCTATATTCATTTCTGCGACCAGATTTGTTAGTGTGTCCAACAGCAGGGGAGCAGTTTTAAATAAAAGATAATGTTTTAAGAGAAACTAACGGAGTCTGCATCATAACATATAACAATACGGAGATGTTGATCACTTATAAAATCATTTTTCCCATCTCATGAACAAAAAAAATTGACAGTAAGTGCAAATCTATTCAAAGTTCAATATATTCTATTGTAATGGTCGTCGGCATTTAAAATGTGAAAGTGCAAAGGAAAGCTTACATTAAACAATATGTTCTTTTTTTATAGTATCATAATATATTATATAATTTTAGAATACGTAACAATTTGATCCATAGGTGAATACCATTATATTATTACTGTTTTAATTATTTTTATAGTTATCATTTTAGTGTGAAAAGACATTTAAAGTCACCATGAAATCAAACACAGTTTTACACAGTGTTGCAGTGATTATAATAAATGATTTATTCGTTCACACCATTTTTTAATTAATTTGCACTTGTTTTAATCAAAAACCTTAACCTCCTCTCCCCCTCTCCAAAAAAACTCTTATTCACCTGACGTCAGCAACAAAAAAGAGGTAGGACTATACTGACTGTCCAAACGCGAGGCATTTTTAGCCCTCCCCTCCAGGCCCGACTAATAACAAACCAATCAAAAAGAGAAAGGCAAACTCACATTTTTGTTTTATTTCAAAAGCCGTTTCACTCAGATACACGTCACAATAGGGAAAAGAAGTCAATCGCAACTTCCGTTTCATTATGACTTTAAAGTTTGTAATCTGTCTGTATTTATTATCAGCAAATAAGCACCAGTTTATCAACATCTATTCAGTGTGGAGCAAATGTTTGAGCGCATATCTAATCGTTTAAGTTTGATCACAAAGTGAGCACAGGAGTGTGACTCATGCAGTTGGTGTAATCTTCGCTTGGAGTCAAGCTCTGGGTCAGTTATGATGGATTTGTTGTTCTGAGATCCATGTTACAATTCAGAATGTCACCAAATGTTGGGACGACAAGAAACATGCAACAAGCTCATATTATCTGGATTGAGGTTGTTTCTTGTAATAAAGCTTGACATGGCATTTATAGTACATGTCTATTATGTGCCATGACTCAGCTTGCAATAAAAAGTCTAACACGCAATTCTTTGTCATCATAGCACTAGAAGACTTGATGTACTCGTGTATAGTCAACGCAATTGGTTATAAGTCAAAGATAACTGAGCTTTTGAGTACAGCAGATGCAGATGATTCATTTAGATGCATTTTTCAACCCTGATATGCCTCAAACACATGCAAGCCTTTGCTGTTCTTTTAAGAAAGCAAGCAAACAAGGCTTGTTAGTGACGGTTTGCTTTGTTAAGTGCGACTGATTTTTTAATTCTTAGCTCCTGGCTGTGTGTTTCCCTCAACACCCTTCAGTGACATTCATATTGTTGATAGAACTCCACAGGACTCATCAGCAAAGGACAATAAACTGAACGAATGAAAGCTAATTCGAGCTCACACGTAACAATTTAATCATTTTTTAGGTTATAATGACTATCAAAGGCAGCTTGATTCAAATGCCTTTTGTTCATTTTACCTTCCCTTCAATGTTCTTGACAAAGAAACTTAAAAGATGCATTTATTGGCTTGCACGAAAGCCCCCTGGATTACAGTATTTGTTTTCACTACAAATTAAATCCACAGAAGCCAGGAAAACAACAATAGCGAGGCTAAATTACAATGTTTCATGTTTCGCTTTTGTTGGAAATGAACGTGCAATGGCCAAAGGGGAGAGATTCACACCCAGAATCTATGAGAGCTTTGTAGTGAGCTCTACCTCATGCGTTCTGACGTGGTGGACGGGTTAGTTGGGGATGAACTGACTCATACTGCGCCAGAGGCGGCTTCGGTCAAGAGCTTTGAGGAAATGTCTTCACTTTGAGATTATTACCGGAGGGAATGACGAGGTTGGCTAAACGGAAGGTCGGCTTTGTTGTGAAGTTCATGCGTAGCGGTGATCCACAACACGGACAGTTGCTCCTCAGATATATTTCTGAGGGATATAACAAGACAAAATACAGATTAACACATTGATTTGTTGCACTACAGGGGTGCTATTAAAATGGATGCCGGGTGGACTGAGATACCTTAAAGCGACTAAAAAGTTGACCGGTTTGTGCTTCCTTTAGAGTTTATATGAGGAAGGGGTCGTCCAAGTTTCCCTAATGGACAGTCTGTGTTTAAATCCTTTGGATGGACGTTATCAGGCTCTGCGCGGGGGGCTATCTCAAATTCTTCCCCACAACTTTGGATACTTTGATCGCTATCTAAGCGTTTGGCACACCGTCCGCTTTTCTTATCTCTGGGCCAAGATGGAAGCTCTTTTATCGACTACACAGCGATGTCCATGTTTTCCATGACATTTGCTTCTCCTTCCTCCGTAATGTGTGTCACCCTTTAACTATTTTACAAGGATGTTTTAATACAATTCTTTGGTTTGCACCATTATGATGAGCATGAACATGCTTACATTTCTTTTTCTTTTTTTGGAGAGGTGATTGAATCAAAGGGGATCTAACAGGCTTGTTAAGCCATGTTGAAAGTGCAAGTGGATGCAGAAAAGTCCAGGCTCAAAGATTAAACATTCTCACTCTCACAGGCCATGGCTCAGAATGTTGAGTGTAAACCATAAATAAACACAGCAGTGTTAGGACATTTCCCAAGACAACGCCAGCTGCTCAGGTCTAAATCAATTCACAAAAGCATAGAAGAGAAACTGAGAGAGAAGCAAAACTTAAGACTATTAAACACAAATCAATGTGTTCTACAAATGTTGTCCTTAATTCATTTAATAAGCTTTCCTCTTTGATATTTTGTTGTATAAAGATTGAAAAAATCCAGGCACAGATGGAATGAGAGACTTTATTGAAGGACTTTGCTGCTAGAAACACATTAACGCTAGCATCAGTTTACAATCAACGACATTTTAGGGGCAATTTGTTATATAAATGAGGGTTTTGAGAATCCAAGGCAGAGTTAACAGGCAAATTTTGTGTCAGGCGAACATACAATATGAATATCAAGCAAACAAATTCTTGTTTACTTGAGTTCCTGTAGTTCAAGGTTGAGTATTGTATTTTCAATGTAGAGGTTTTAAAAATCCCAACAACACACATATTGAATGCACTGGTCATGAGCGTCTTCCAAATCAGTTTTTTTACAGCTGCCAAAAAGTTACCACTCTGTCAACTCTGTCACTCTTTCAGAAGCCAGTACCAAACACCGTACCAACATAGAATCATAATCGTTCCTGCATTTAAATTCAGTTGTCACCCTCAAAACTTTGTTGCGTGTACTTGGCATTTGTGAAAGTCAAAACGCAAAGCTAGAGAGCCTTTCACATAACATTTTTATCTTGCGCGTTGAACGTGGAAACACTGCAGATGTTGGAACGCTGCAGTCGAGCCTGACAAAGTTCCTGTCATTCCCCTTTTTTTCAAGGAGTAATGCTGGTATTTTTATATTAATGCTTTGTTCCGTAAACACAGATCGCTGAAATACAGATCTTGTGCATTATTTTCCAAAGACTTCTCAAAACAACACAGGTATTTAATTGATTTTCAGGTCCTTGCGAAGCAACAACAACCTGCATCTTTCATAGTCAATTAAATATTTATGTTTTGTTTTTTATTGTGAGATTATATCATAAAAAATGCTTTTTATGTTAGGTATGGCACAGAGGTAGACAAACTGAATTGAGCACTAGAGGGTGTTATAAAAGCAGCATAATAGCATGTTGAAATGATGACTGGATTCGAATGGAGGCTTCCATCTGAAAACTTCTGCAGAAAGAGCGACGCGAGAGAGAGAGGAGGACTCTGAAGCGAAAAACACTTCTTCAGAGTCTCTTAAAAGTGCTTATGTGGAAACACTCTATTTTGTTTTGAGAGCTTCTCTGCAGTTTTGTAATCTTTAACATGCTCCATTTCACTCTGTTTTGAAAGAGCCTATTTCGTTTTCGCCGTATCCTTTGGGAATGGGTATTACTTCATAGATTTAGTTATTTTTATGCAGGATTCTCAAATAGAATGCATTCGAAAGAAAACAATTCAGAAAGCAAATGTTTGGTCAACATGAAATGAAAATTGATCCCGTTTACTTCTCTAATGCACAATATTGGCTCTCATGTGCAAGATGGCCATGTTATTCCAAATGGAAAACAATCCAAATTTGTCTGGATTTTCCATTTGGTCATCTAGGCCTGTTCAATTATCGGGGAGGTCGGGAAGTATTCCTGCATGACTGACTGCACACTTTGGTTTGGAACAACCACTTTTCGCCTTCATTTCATTCTAAATGTTTTTCTCATTGAATATCCGGCTTAGACGGAAATAATCACCTTACAAAAGTGAAATGTTTTCTGAAGGTATTGCCACCTTTTCTTAAAAAGTCACTTGTAGAATGGAAAAATACCACTACACAATTCTGTGGAATGAAAATTCTGATTGTCATGTTATTGTCAGTCAAATGACGTTTACAGCCAAACTCATTGGCTGTGTGTCCATGAACAAGGCAGGCAGCATATGGTTAAAATAATTCTGGTGATGCCAGTTCCAGCAAAATCAGCTGCCACTGAGATGACAGCAAATGCTAATAGATTCCAACAAGAATAGTAGACCTCCGGGTTCCTGGAACTCAGGTCATCTCCCTGCCATTTTGCCCAATATTAACGCATGATCTGCCCTACTTACATCAACACCGAGGTCCCAACTGTTCCGCAAAAGGACATGATCAACATCATGAGCTCGATAATGGAAAGGAAGTAAAGCATGTCAGTGCATGAAGGGCAAGTTTCTGGTTCCATAAAGGATGAATCTGATACGGAAACCCATCGGCAAAGAGGGTAGAAAAGGGATCTCTTGCTCCCATCACATCTTTATTACTTCACTGTTATATGCGCCATTCATATTCCAAACATAATGAAATGACACCAACATATGACTCGAAGGCTGCATAATAGAGAATGGTAATTTCTTGGAGGAATTAGGACCGGCGTTCATATTAAGGCCTTTGAAGCTCACTTCTGTGCTTAACAAAGGTCTGCAGATTTAGGAGAAGTGCTATCAATCACAGAATAAAAGGAACAAGTTAATTAAAGAAGTAATGTGCCAATGGATGCGATCCTGTGTGTCACCTTCAACCACACTACTGCTCTCCGGATCAGTAAGAAGAGAAGAAATACAGTGAGAAATAGATCATAAAAGAGAGGTAGAGAGAGAGAGACAAGTGGTTAGTAAGGTAAGCCTCAAGCATTGGACACAGACACGGTTGGAAATGCGTGTCCCGTCGGTGCAGGACGGCGCCTTGACTTTATTGTACAGTACATTTCACATGTCATCTGAGCTCATTTAGTAATTACTCATTTGTTTCTGTTTCAAATTGCAAA
Source organism: Triplophysa dalaica (assembly GCF_015846415.1). Lineage (NCBI taxonomy): Eukaryota > Metazoa > Chordata > Actinopteri > Cypriniformes > Nemacheilidae > Triplophysa > Triplophysa dalaica. Next base: position 16,555,925 of record NC_079558.1, on the reverse strand, counting down.
TTAATAGATGGAGGCTTTTCTGTCGAGGTTCATATCCCACCAGTTAATTACATTACATTATGCTTCCTTAGCATTAACAAGGTTTAAGTCTTTGGAGTCTTCCCCCATGTCGTCAAACGAACCAGAGCGGTCCTCTCCAGGCAGGCCCTATTAATCCCCACCAATCAGCTCAAGGTCATGAGAGTCTTGACTCATTAGAGAAGGAGTGGGTCGTCGCTTATCTAAACCATCAAGCCTTTCATTAAAGATGAGAAAAATGTGGAGAAACATCTAGTAGATTAAAACGTCAAGTGTGTTGTGACACATGGTAGGCATAGATAAATTATTGTACTGCATCCTTTCATTTGCATTTTTTTTTTATTTGTTTCATTATTTGTAGTAATGTGAAAGATGTACTAATTATTGCGAAACATGCTTGAGTTTATAAAATGTAATATTTACTAAAGAGCACCGATAATAGATATCTCCACCGATACCTATAGCCAATTATTCAGAGTAATCGATATCGATTCTAAAGATATAATTATCTTTCTTAACTTTCTAAATGTTTATAATGTATATAATCTCTACAATATCAAAATGGTGATTTTCTATATACAGAGCACAAATTAGTTGCATTTTCCTGCCCTCTTTTGGCTGATATATAGGTGCATATCTAGTATGAACAATTCTTAAGGTAGTAGTTTTCAGAAACCAGCTGTCACACAACATGTTTGTAGAATTGTCCAATAAAAAGTAGAGAGTAGACTGGAATACAGTATAGTTTTTTTATCCAATCTATCCATCAATTGTCTTTGCCACTTATCCTATGTAGTGTCTCACGAGACCCTCTCTCACACTCTGCTGTGGTATATTTTCTTGTTTAATAACTGTTTTCTGGTCTATTCTAAGCATGTTTTGTGAGCACTTTATGGATTTTGAATATATGCTGGTTTGGCTTTTCACGGCACGTAGTTGTGTTGTAGGGCTTAGCTTTATGGGCAGTTTGGCTCGGTGCTAAGTGCTCCCACGGGCCAAGAAGCATGTTAGTTGGAAAGTATCAGTGAGAATTCATTAGTTGGGACACTTCCTCTGTTGCGGTTGAATTTATGTGCATGAATGCGCGTTTGTCCGTCCGTACTTGTCCTTAGAGTACAGAGGAATGCTTCTGGTGACTTTGACACTGCACATAATGCATTGCTGCAAGCTAACCCATCAATAAAGACACATGTCTTTGTACATTAGCAGAGCTCTTAGCTCTGTTAATCACCACCGGCTTACTAGAGTAAGAGCAGTGCATTCTTCATGGCTACGGATCATTAGCATTGCAGTTGAATCTGAACATCATGTACCTTACATCCAAACAATTCTCACCGCATGTAGCTCAAGCATAGTAATGTGCTACACTTTCAAATTAAGACATGACACTGTCTTTAACCTTTCTGCATTCAAATACAGTATGTTGTCCAACCTGCTAGTGAAAAGGAAAGTGATGACAATAATTGTAAAATGGCTGTTTCAGTTGGCACATGATATTATATAATTATGTTGACTTGGATAATGCACTGCTTTCAACAAGGTAAGGCCAAATGAATATGACAAACATTGATCTATGTTTTGACTGCTAAAATATTCCAAAACATTCATAATTACAGGATCAGGATCACAGGAGAATGTTTTCACTGGGCTTGCGTTGTATCAAAATTAGACACATTTCACATTCTATACTATTCTTAAAGAAAGGAGAACACTTGTTCTTCACGTTCTTCATCACTGTTGGGCACCAGGAGGTTTTAAAAACCAGCTGCAAAATTTTGAATCGTTTTAAAAGTTGTAATGGATCTTATAAATGTTTTATTCTCACCACAACTGTAATTCACTGAAAAATTGTGGGATTTATTATTTTTTTGTTTGTTTTAATGTGCTTTATTTATTTGCACACCGTTTTAAGTACGTTTACTTAAAAAATGCAAATTAACAAATTAACACAAATCAAAAATGGGCTATTATTTTAAAGAAAGAAAAATATATAATAAGATTTAATCATTTGTGTCATTTGATTGGAAGAAATAATCAAAATGAGAAATACAGAATTTTAATTATTAGCACCTGCATGACAGTCAATAACAACACTCTTGGTCGTTCAGGATGCCATAGAAGACATTTTTAGCCTAATGGTTCCAAAAGGCAAGAAAAAGGCGGTTCTTTAAAGAACCTTTGACTAAATGTTTTTTTTTGTAGAGTGTACAATGTACAATGGTTATTATATGGCATCGCTGTGAAGAACTCTTTAAGCACCTTCATTTTTTGAGAGTGAAGATGGATCCATAGTGTAGTGGTACAAATGTAAATAGAATGCATACAATTGCTATTTAAAGTGTAATTGTTGTGAATTATATCACTATCCTGAAATGCGAAGTAAAACTGAACTATTGTCTGTGTCTGAAATAGCCCCCTATACCCTAATATAGTGCACTATATGAGAGGCTATCCATTCTTAGTGGTGTCCGAGTTCCATTGAATATTATTGAGTGCGCTCATTCAATCCCATGATGCATCATAATAACGATTGTGAAAACGATGTACACTCATGGCTAGCTGTTAGCCATCTATCGTGACGTTTGCGCTGAATGAATTCCCCTCGGCTTGGCAGGAAATTTACATTTAAATTTGGCAGATGCTTTTATCCAAAGTGACTTACATTGCATTGTGTTAAACATATGGTCTTGGAATTGCTAGTGCCATGCTCTTACCAATGTGCCACAGGAATGCTAGAGGTGATGGCACAGAAGATGTCGTTTCCAGTGCACCGAGTATCCAAATTTACTCACTCATTTTCACCCACTCCTTAAAGTGGACTAACTAATGTAGGGAATTGAGGGTGAAGTGGGCGATTTCAGACTCAGCCCTAGCTTACGTGAAGAGCCAATCATAGAAAGAAAATTCCTTCAAATGCTTTGAAGATATTTTACGCTTTTGTGTTGTTTAGCATCAAGGCACAACATCAAACAAAATCACCAAAGAAACAACATAGACACAGGGACACCTCAGAAGATCATGACACCAAGACCACAGACACAAGCACTTGACAGACACCAAATTTAACAAAGATCCAGTCACAGAAAAAAGGGAAAAAACAGCATAGCCACAGGAATAAAGAGAACATGACAGACGCAAGCACAAGGCAGACACGGAAACAACACAGGTACATGATTGCATCATACACATAAACAGAGAGAAGTGACGCATAGCTGCATCTGAACAGCAGTATTGAAAGACACATTTTCTCTTAGCTGTTGGTAATTGAATTGAGTTTTGAGGAGGACCAAGGATATTTCTCCACCGTTGCTCATCGAATTGAAGAAAGGCCAGTCGCTGTACATATCGTGATCCGCAAAATGCCCCGTGATTTATTTTCTAATTACCGTTTTCCTAATGCGGGAGATTAACTGTCTGGCAGCTGTACCCTTCCTGTTGAGCACTTGTAAGTGTTGTCAGCGAAAAAAGAAACCTTGTGTGAGGGAAAAAACTTCAGATCAAACCTTGAAATGTTTTATAAGCATTGTTTTTTTTAGACATGTAGATTATTTATTAAAATGATAGGTAGGAGAGGCCAGCAGTAGTGGAGATAGCTCTGGTCTATGTTTTGTTGTTGTTATTCAGAGTTTTTTTATTTTTCCTTTCTTGCTTGTTTTATCTGTCTAGAAATCGAATTACACACCTTCGAGTTGTTGCAAATCTGTAAAATGTCTTTGTTCCGATGAACACAGAGAAAGATATTTGGAAGAATGCTTATAACCAAACAGATCTTGCCCTCAATTCACTCGTAGGATAAATTACTTCATATTTTTTTTGAAGACATTTGAAGAATGTAGGACAACAGTTCTGGGACACTTTTGACTACCATTATAATTCTTCCTACTATGGTAGTCAATTTTGGAAACACCTGTTTGGTTATAAGCATTCTTCCAAATACCTTCAAAGACATTTTTACAGATTGGGAACAACTTGAAGGTGAGTCCATGATGACAGAATTTTAATTTTTGGGTGAAGTATTCCTTTAACCAGATTTTGACAGTTGGTCTTTTGCTCTTGCTTTGCTGTCTGTGTTTATATTTCTCTTGAAGTTGAAGGACAGTTCAGTGTTGGGTGTAAATAGATAATGCTGTGCCACTGACCTTATAAAACCAATGATTTACAGTTTTCTGGGCTATTTCACACCACTTAAATTCTCACAGATCTGTTCTTTAACCTTTCTTTAATACAGATCACTGACCTGAAGTAATTCACTTTGTCATTTTAACAACATACATTAACTTGTACAAAATATTTATGTATGTTTGTAAATGATAGTATATATAGTCCTGATTAGAAAAGCTAATTTTGTTCCAAATTTTTCCAGAATGAATCATGTTGAGATGCCAAAAACCGTGGGGTTGTCATAAGCTCTATGTGAGTAGGACTGAAGCTCCCTGCAGAGGGTTGTGATTTCAGTCGTGACCAAATCAAACCTGTCAGTTATTCTCACATAGCAGCACAACATTACAGAGGAAATTACATATTATTTTATGGGTGTCAGGCATCTTCCAAGACATAAAATCATACGGGAATGAATGTCTATGATTCTGGATGCTAAACAGTGTTCTACATTTTTGACCTTGTTCCCATTTATAACCTGCTCAATTTCTGAAAGTAACTTTGAACCCAAATTTTGAGTTTTATGTACTAGCTCATAAAGTCTGAGCCTCGATGTAACGATTTTATTATTAACCTCAAACTGTCAATGAGATATAATCTAAATGTTGGCTAAGACTTCCAATACTTTACCCTTAGTGCATTAAACTCCAAATCGTTCTGGGTGAACGTGACTGAAACTGATGCAGCAGGTCAAATACTGTCCTTGCTCTTAACTCAGTCTAATGGATCGTGTATGGATGGAGAAACTAAGCTGAGCTTTTTATAAAATTGCTTTACACTTTGTTTCTAAATTCTTGAAATAGCTTGTGTTTGCGTGTCACTTCACATGTCTAATGGGTTACTCTCTATCTTCATTTTTGCATTATGTGATGGATCCAGTACACAATACAATAGTAATGCTCACCTTTGTGGTAACTACAGAAATCCCATTCCATAAAAGTTCACAAAATGATAGATATTAGAAAACTAGCACTGTTGGAATACTGTTGCACTATTTTCTTGTACACTGCGCTGTTTTATGACTTGATCAAGATAAAAACATACCGTGTTTAGCGCCTCTTATTGTGAAAATCATCCAATAATTGGTAATACCAAGTAGATTTTCAGAAGGCTGACTGCAAGAATGCTTCAGGACTTTATGTATTTAACATCCAGTAATTAGATTTATATTGATTGGTAGATAATCTACAATTTAACCTTAACTTCATAGTAACCACAATAATGTGCTCTGCTGATGAATGTAAATGAAACAAATCATGCGACCCCCATTTGTCCATTTGGCAAGCTCCACCTGACAGCAAGTTATGGGCTATATGTTAACCCTCCACTTGTAGTAAGATAAAACTGGCTGGCAGACGAGCACACAGAGAGACGTGGAGCTCGAGTGAACTCAGCGCCGTCCTGCAATGTGATTAAACCTGAGCAGGCCATAGGGAGCATGCCTGTAATCACATTATATCCACCTATCATAGCTCGACGGCTGTCTTTCAAATCTTCAATTACACTCGGCCTGAAATTGTTTTTCTTCTATCCTTCCACATCCTTTCTATTTCCCTGTCACTTCTTCACTGTTTCTTTCACATCATCCCTGCCACTCGCATACCCATGACACATCGCAGGAAAACATAATTATGTTTCGTTCTTTTCTTTTCCCAGCGCAGTTACGAATTGATCAGTATGCAGGTTATTATGAAAAGGCTTGTGTTATAACGCTTTGAGAAAGGCCATTTTGTGTGGGAGACGGAACTTTACAGGTGTGGAAAATGGCATGCATGGGATTTCATACTTGAATTTATTCGGCGCGCATTGTACTGCCCAATTCAAATCCAATTTTCCTAGTGAGTTTCTTCAGATTTTAAATGTGAGTCAGTCTTCTGAACATCTCTCAAGACCCTACCCTGTCAAATTATGTATGATACTTTAAAATATGATTTTTATATTTTAAGTTTATTACGGTACTGAATCTGGAGCTTGTTTACCCTTTCAATGATCCTGAGTCTGATAAGTTTCAAGGATGCTAAAATACAATCGCAGGAATTTCATCCTGATTGTTCACACTAGGCGACAAACTATCTGCTTTGTTTGGGGAATTTCAGTTTGGTGTTATCATATTAGAAAACCGTTTAGATTCAGGTATAGAATTTTTGAACCAAAGCCAAAACTGAAGCCATAAAGGCTAGGATAGCCAATCACGACAAGAAATTACACCAGACTAGTGTGCATCTGACACTTTTACATTGATTTTAACGGCCTGAGAGCCGTTGTGCCCCCATGTTAAAAGGATGCCGCACGCATTAATGTCCTCAGCATTAAAACCGTACGTCTGACAGAGTCTATTTTCGCCATCATAGCTTTCAATGAGCGATGGTGCTGGCCTTTCTGCATAAAATGTGCTTGTAAATGTAGTCCACCTATTCATCCTCCAGCAGCGCTTCGGCAATCATGCCGTTTTTCACCGGATTAAAATGCATTTGCGAAAACGTCGAGCTCAAGCACCTTTTCTCATGAAGACCTACCGTATATTTTCATTTCAATGCTTACGTTTCCTTTCACCTGTCTTCAAAGGTAGTTTTTCATCTTGCATCTGTCTGTAAAGCTGCAGTCTTCTTTTGGACGGAAGTATGGTACCCCCCATGTACAATATTCCACTTTGTGGAAATTGGTAAAAAAGCTAATGCAGATGTTATTATGTGTGCAGAAGCATGTTCTTTTCATAACCCCATGATTTTGTCTGGTCTACCGGGAAGGCCGCTCTCGCTCTGTCAGTGATAAAGAGTGAATCCACAGGGATGGATTGGTGGCTTGTAGAAATCTCCATGTCTCTTTAACAGGGACCTTGGCACGCGGGCTCAGTCTCTCCTTTCTAAGGTCAATGTGACCTCAATCCTTTGTGTACTCCAGTCACAGATGCCTGGGATTAACACTCTGTGTTCTGAGTCGAAGGGCACATCTCATTACTTGAACCTGCTATGGCAAGCATCACTTCTACTGTTGTTTATAAAATAGCCACGGATAGGGTCCAGAATATCCAAGACCCCCGAACGCACCGTATTATATAAACACCAACAACGTAAACATGTAGTTACTTTTCCATTGCAGAGTGATGTATCTGTTGTTCTTATATGTTTGTTAAGACACATGAAGGATACGTGACAGTGTACTAAACTGACAGGTAAACAAAAGTGACCTTTGGTAGTTTGAAGATACACATGAGGTGTGGTAAACATGTCTCAGAGACATTCTGAATGAATGTACACTGAAGCGGGTCACATAGTGGAAAATCTTCCAGAACTACACATCATTAACAAAGCGAGAACAATAGGCAGTCTGCAGCTGAACCGCGTTCACCACATCCAAAATAAGTGGGCAGAGTTTTTCTCAGACATATTTTTTTATAGAAATAGTCTCCAAGATTGTTTTGGACTACACATTTCCCGGTACAACAATACATGATTCTTTGATTGGTTCCTTAAGGATTTTCTTTTCTTCATGTCTTACAATGAGATGTTTGCACTGGTATTGTACAAACAAGGTGAAGGGTTCCTTTTTAAAAGATCTTTAAAATATTTATATTCATTAGTGTCATGATTCCACTATCATGCCATGTTTATTTCTTGTTGTTTGAGTGGAATCATGGCATAACCTATGGTTTTGTGTGAGATTGAGTGATCTTTCTCGTGTCTCGTCATTGTTCCCTACATCTCGTCCCTCGTCAGCCTCTCCTTAGTGCCAATCCCCAGCACCTGTTGCTCGTTATGATCCTGTGTCTGTCTTCCCTATAAAGAGTCCTCATGTTTCATTGTCCTGTGCGCGTTCATTGTAGATGTACCTGGGGCCCGTTTCAGAAAGCAGGGTAAGTGCAAACTCAGAGTAAGTCAACCCCAGAAAACGGAATACTCAGGGTTTTTGGTTTCAGAACGCGAGGTATGTCAAACCCGCGACCACGGAGTAAGTCAAGCCCATTTCAGAAATCGAGGTATTTTATACTCCGAGTGAGTAACCAGAGTAACCTACTCCGTGAACCTAACCTGGTCGGGAGCAGGTTTTATTCCGCAAACCTAGGGTTTGTTACAATCTCCTCCCCCTTTTCGAAGTGAAAGCGAGCGGTGTTGAAATTACATACGTCATTTGTTTATTGATTCGTGTTCCTAATCGCGCTCAATTTAGTCACACAGAACTTAAAATGGCATGTCCGTTTATTTAGGAACCCATAGAAGAGGAAGCTGCATTAATTCGCAGATAATTATATTTATGTCGGGAGAGAATTGTGAGGCCCCGTTTGGACGTTTTATCTTAACTTTTAAGGCCAGTTTAAGAAGTATATTTAACATTTCCCAATCAGGCATCTTACTAGCAAGACCATTTTATTTCTTTAAAGTTTCCTGAATAAATGATGTTATTGTATTTCTACGACGGCGTTTTAGTGGCACGTTAAAAATAAAATAAATTCAAAATTACGAGATTAAAGTCGAAATGTTACGAGATTAAAGTCGAAATGTTACGAGAATAAACTCGTCGTAATACGTATTTTATTTTCGTGAAGGTTGTAGTTTAAGAGTTGAAGTTATGTTTGAGCACGTCATCTGAATCAGTGAGTTAATTCGTAGTTCATGTCAGATTTTTTCTTCTGAATAAATTCAGTTTCCTACATAACGGCTGCAGTGTCCTTTAACTAATTATAACTCCGTGATGATGCGCCAAAATACAAAGAATTTCCTTATTGCTAAATCATAATCTAAAGTAGGATTTAACCAAATCCTCCACATCCATTGTTTCTAGAAATTCTGTTATTTTTCTCAAAATATTACGACTTTATTCTCGTAACATTTTGACTTTATTCTCGTAACATTTCGACTTTATTCTCGTAACATTTCGACCTTATATTTCGACTTTATTCTCGTAACATTTTGACTTTATATTTCGACTTTATTCTCGTAACATTTCGACTTTATTCTCGAAATGTTTTTTTTTTTTACGACGCCGTCGTATATTTCATATTCAGCTGCTGCCAAGATCTTTTTATTGCAAAAGGATAGCACCTACATGAGAGCGAGAGAGTTAAATATAATTCGCATTTTCACAGTTTCAACAAAATAAATATAAAAGTGATTGACATATAAACTGGCGCATTAACAAGTGAAGCACTTTTCTCCCATACCAACTCTCTTTCTTTTGCTGCTGCGGCTGTGTTGCTCTTTTTTTCTTAATATTCACCTTGCGCTTGTAACAGTACCTTCAATTCAATTGACTAGAAATGAACAGAGCGCTTTTTGTCACGTGCCGTTGCCATGGTGAATCGTGCTATCTTCACTCAATTGATAATGGCTTTTCATCGCCATGCTGAACGCGCGTAACCTAGAGTGAACTTACTCAGGGTTGATTGAACTAACTCAAATCAGCTGTTCTGAAACTGAAAACTCAGAGTAGCGATTCTCTGAGTAAATCAACTCAGAGTTCAGATTTTAACTCGGTGTTGGTTGAACTTCCTTATTGAAACGGGCCCCTGGTCGTCGTCTGAACGTTATTCTATGCTTGTCATCTTGTTCCTGTTTCCTCCCTTATAGTAAGTGTTAGTTTAGTGTTTGTTTCAAGTGTTTGTTTTATAGTCTAGTTAGTTAGTGTTCTTGTCCTTGTTAAAGTTTATATTGTTATCCTGTCTTGTTTTACCCCTTCGTGGGTCTTTGTTTTGTGTTTCTTTGTTAATAAATTCCCTTGTTTACCCCCACGTCTGAGTCCTGCCTGCAATTGGGTTCTCCTGCCTTATCTCCCTGCGAGATTCATGACACATTAGAATGTTGTACAGTGTATTTTAGGGGGGATGCACCACAGTTGAAGTTTTTAACTTCCTCTAGTGCATCACTAACCGCATGGTAAACATATCCCCAGTTTATGACTTACTTCAAAGTTTAGGACAAAGAAAAGCAAAGCGAGGGGAGTCCAAAATATATATATTTTTTAAATGGGTTGGTTTTAAAAAAGCAAGTGTTGGCAGCAGATTATAAAAACAGTCGATAGAGATGTACATTTGTGTCTATAAGGAAACACAGCATACAAACATGTTTATATATATACACACACAAATTTAATAAGTATTATTAACATTAACTCACCTCTCGGATGTCTCGAATGTCAGCAGTGGCGCTGGTAGACCGTTGAAATTTGAAATAACCGCTCACGCAGCTCAATTTGAACCCATCTGGCTTGGTTGTTACATAAATGACTTAATAAACGTCAGGAATAACCCAACAAAACGACCCACTTATTGGGTTACAAAAATAACCAAAGTTTTTAGAGTGTATATTGTTTACCTGAAACTGGACAGTTATGCCTATATCAGTAAATGCATTACACATCAGGAGGAGTTTCTTATCTCTACAGTCACCTGCTTTTATTCTGCATCGGAGTAATAGCAGAATTTGCCATCCCAATTACCAGCATTTATTTTCCATCTAGCTCCAATCTCTCCTGGGGAATGGAGTTTCTCGCGGCTAGCAGTCTTTTAAGTTAATGCATATACTATTTATATGTTTAAAATAATGGTTGCGGAAAAGACGATTAATTTTTCGTTAACAAATGGGCTTTAATGTTGATTGGGAATATCATTATATTGTCAACAATTCATCATAATAACTGTCACTGTATAAAAGAGAAGGCGGTACAACCAAGCTTTGTGTCTGGGCCAATGCAGACTTGTGTCTCTATGTCCTAAATTAAGAATTAAAACAGCTTTAGTATAACTAAGTTCATTTGCATTGTAAAATGTACAAAGAAGCAACGTTTTCCGTACTTTACTGTAAAGTCCACAAGTACAACAATAAGTAGCCTGTACTGTATATCAGGTTAATATTTGTTGTACTGAATTTAATGCGGGGCGACAGGACAAATGCTTGTGAACATTTTAATTGAAGTGAAGGTAACAGTGCAGTGTTGTTTATGCATTTATGTAACGGAAGCTTTTAAAGAGTGCTGGTCTCATTTCTTTGACTAGTTAAAAGTGACATTTCTAACACCTTATTACACGTCTGCTTACAAAGTATAGTCTCTTGTTATATAAACTCTGCCCTGCATTAAGCCATCCAAGGTGTTTTACAGTAGATCTGTGTCCTACTGTATTTAAACAGCAGGTTTGATTTATTCCCCCTGGCCGTGCGTTGTGAACAGTAATTACCCTCCTCCTGGGTCCCTGTCCTATCAGCCACGTGAATAAAAACACAAACACAGTCAGCCAGAGGCAGCAGTTGCATCTTCAAGCTCCTCATCGCATGTAATTACATGACAGTCGTGCCGGGGCGTCTTTGATGTTCTGAATCAATGCTCAATCAGACACTTGATGCAGTCGCACACTACCAGCAGCCTCCCAACAACTCAAAACAGAGACTCACCAAACAATACATAATGAGCGTTCGCCGAGCTGCGCTTTAGATTTTCCTCAAAGGCCTAAACAAACCACAGGTGAGCGGGAGGCGTCTACATTGTCGGTGGGAAGAAGAGAACAACACAATCACACACAAAGTGCTTGAAAGATTGCTTTTATACTATATTATCTCTGACTACCACAACCTGGTTGGCACTGGCCGAACGGTGTCTTCGCTGATCTCAAAACAATAGCTAGTCTATATCTTAACACTAGTACTATAAAGGAGAGTAAGCAGTTGGTAGGAGTGCTGGCTCAAGAATAGGCCATTATGAAAAGAATAAGTTCTCTCAAGGAGGTCTATAATGCCTGAAAAGAGATGTTCATGATTATTCTCAATCATCTCAAGCGCAGTTGCTTGGCTACGCATCGCTCTGCGGAGGTTACCCTTATGCAGAGAAAATATATGAAGCGTTTGGTTCCAAAATTAGATAATCTTATTTTTTTGTTGTGCATTCCAAGGCATTTAGCAGTTGGTTTGTTTTGATTTAAGCCATAATAACTCAACATATACAGCTAACTAACACAATTAAACACACACACGAAATCACATGATAACATAATACACTTATTATCTCATTAAAAGTCTAATTTTAGAACCAAGCGCTTGATATTTTCTATATATTAAATCCTTTCATATATTTTGATCATATGTTGTTAATATATTGAAGTATTACAATATATTTAATAATGCCCAAATAATGCTATTTAAAATTGCCACTTTGCATAAATTAAACAACATAAGGACTTGGTTTCAACATAAGCACATTATATTCTCATGCTTTTTTTGTTGCTCATCTGCACTGGACACGGAGCATTTTGGACCGACCCCCTAGGCCATAAATGCCATATCACTGATGGCACTGCAAGAACATTGTACAGTCCCAAGACCCTAACTAGTGTAAAAAGACAGAAATGAATAATTGGTACGTTAAATGGCTTATCATGTCCATATTCTTGTTAAAGCAGCATTATTTTCAATTGAATGTTGTCATGATTTGACATGGCAGAACCCAATTGTAGGCAGACAAGGCGATGGTAGTGGAATCATGACAAATGTACTTCACAAACACAACAGTTTTTTCGTCTACCATACTTTCGTTCTCCTGAATGTTTTTTGATGAGTCCCCTAACTGCACCGTCCTACTCTCATCTGCTTCCAGTGCGAGGTGCTTGGCATCCTAACAAGCCCAATAACAAAGCATGTTGATCCAGGAACAGCTTCCACGCCACCGCTCTTTAAAACCTTAATATAGATAACACAGTGAGACATAAAAAGAGATGTTTTAAACAATGTCTAGTCTGCTCTTGTTTTAGTACTGTTTTAAGGTGAATCATTGTCATTTTATCATAAGGGCTGTAATACTAAAATACACCATTGTAGTACAATATACATAGTCCATATGACTTGTGGGCTTGTGGGCTATGTCTTCTTGTAGTGACACGTCTAAGTATTCTGTTAGGTACGGACCTTCAAAGCATTTTGTAGGTATTACAGATTGTGCAATCACACCCTGTTTTACCATGTGCTGAGATTTGTGTCTTACAGGTACCACCCATCTCCTCATTCCATTCCATTCCATTTTCTACCGCTTATCCGAACTACCTCGGGTCAGGAGAGCCTGTGCCTATCTCAGGAGTCCATTTCCTCATAAACACACTAAATTCACAGTGTAAAAGGTTATGTATCACTTACCAATGACACAGTTGCCTGATCATATCACCAAAGCATAACACTAAAACGTAAGACAATTATTTGGCTAAGAACAAATTAAACTTCCTTCCCTTTTAATCAAATTAAAAGAAACAATTAAGTTTATAGTATTTTTTTGATTAACCACAGAGGGAGGACGAAGTCCAGCAAGAAAATTTCAAGAGGAGTTCCACCTCAAAATGTAGAGAATTTCCATCTTCTCTGTCCATAAAATGGCCTCCAAACGCTACATGCATGCACAATTAATACGTAAACATCTATTCTTTATAAATTCATAATATGGCTCCAACTAGAGTGTCCCTCCGTGAATCTCTGCCATTTCCACCACTGTTTTTATTATAAAGAAAATATGAATTCATTTTACTGTAGTTAAATGAATATATTTTTTAATCTACTTAAAATTGTTTTGTTAAAACAGCTTAATTATAATTGTTAATCAATCTTAAAGGTCCTGTGTTTAATGTTTTGTATGATCTTTTGACAGAAATGCAAATAATATCCACAACTGTGTAAAAAAAAACAAAGCATTAAAATAGTTCAAATTTGTTCAAATTAGCATTTTTTTCAGTGTCTTTACGCTTCATATTAATATTTCTGACCTATTCTAGCGGGCCATTTGTGCGAACAAGATTTAATAGGAAGAGACATGTAGACTTTAAAGATGTGTTTCCAGTGTACAGTTGTAGAGTGTACATTCTGACCCCCAGTGAATTAAAATGTCTTGTTTCATCAGCGTGTTGCGAGGAGAATAGATGGCTTGTTTTCTCATACAATCTGTTGATGTCACAATTGGCTGATTTCTCTTTGCATTTTGTAAACCTGATTTTAGAACGTCGGGCACTTGTTACTGGCTATAGGTCTACACCAAGTTACCAAGCTGAGTTTCTCGTTCACATTTGAAAACATGAAGTATTGTTATACTAGGATACATTAAATGTAATACAATAAAAATAATTTGTGTAATTATGGGTTCAAAAACATATGTGTGCAGATGTGTTGTGTGAAAAGTGGAGCCGCAGGGCTGCATAATCAAGACCGTGAGAAGTTTCTTCAGTCGACAGGATAATGCTGACTGTAGGAGACGCAAGTGCTTTGATCAGATGCTGTGTGGCTGCTGTAGTCACGGGCCTTTGGGGATCTTGACAAAAGATTATGAGTGCTATTTGTCTAATCCATTGCAACTAATTGGTTTTACGATTATTACCTTGGCTTTTCTGTGGATAAAACATTATAAGCTGAGCAATATTGAGTTGCTGAAAGAAAGTTTGGTAAACAAATTCAGATGAAATACTAATTTGCACTTATTGCTTAGTTTGAAAAGTTAGAGCATGGCAGCTTCAGCCCTTAGTATTTTCAACATGAGGGTGACCAAAAGTGAAAGACTTTTCATTTGGGGCAAATAAATATTCTTATAAACCAGAAGGGACCCAATGATAAGGTAGAGGAATAAACATTTAACTTTGCAAAGTCTGTTGTAGAGTACCTCCATCAGTTATTTTTAACAACACAATTCGGGTGTTATTAGCAAAACGACTTTGCTCGGTCTTTAATGTGCACATAACCTTTTTTATTGTAGATGGCTACTAGAAGATGCACTATTGACATTTGTATGCAGCTCTGAAGTCAAGAAAAGTTAGCCTTTTCTACTTTAAAGGTCGAGTTCAGATCCGGACAATGTCCATGGTCCAATAGATGGCACAAATGATGCTGAAAAAGCCGAAGGGTGAAACAGATGCCTATGTTCCAGATCCCCTGGATGCAGAACTAACAGCTCAATATGTTTGGTGGCACTCAATGATCAGAGCTGCTCCAATTCGAGAGACGTCTCTGGGCTTTTCTCTAAAAGCTCCCATGCAACAAATGAAAAAAATGCCAATTCTACCATTGGCCATACTGCTTCTCTACAATGAACTTAAATGTTTGTTGGATGAGATAAGTGGAACCATCTGTGCTAAGAAGATGCATGGAGCTCTCATGAATGTCCATTTACTGCCTAAAAATGGGAAACGAGATTGTTCTATTGATGGAGTCCAAAGGCTATTGCTTTAGACAGAACGGGTGTCTGGGGCTAGATCAGTCGACAAGATCTATTGATCCTCCAGCCTTTTACTAAAGCCCTGAATTGGTAATTGGCCCCTGAGCTCTTAATATGGCATTGTGTTTTCTCTTGTCACTGAAGGAATGTTAGTTTTGCAATTAGCCATGGAGAAATCCATAAAAGGCCTAAATATTTTATGCAGATCAGACATGGCGATGGCAAACTTTGAATTGGAAATAATGGCGCCCACTAAAAAATCTGTGCTGATCGCAGTTTACACGCTCTCCATTTTGAAGTTGGCTCTGGATGCTGGGTTTGGAGGATGCAGCATGCGACCATGATCTGGCATGCTACACCGGTCAAGTTAGGCTACTAAAATGTCAGTGTATTTAGGAGTTCAACAGAAGAATACCCCAACAATGTGTTTTGGAAAAACATTGGTATTGAAATTAAACTGTAGAGCTTTATAAATCGCTGTCAGGGCTGTTGAATGGCAATGGCTAGTTTGTTTTTATGTTCATGTTTTTTTATCCTCTGGCTATGCACAAAATCTACAAATTGCCATCAAATTTCCATGCATAAATCTCTCATATCATTAATCATCTATCTTGGGACCTAGATTTTCCACATTTTTGCTGATATCATGTAGGCCCTACAACATGTCATATTTGTGAGCTGATGTAGGCGCGAGTGCCTCCAAGGGATTCGCCTCAGAGCGGGCGACAGCAGAATCATGTTGCGCACACAGTGCCACAGGCATCTCAGCCGGAAAATAATTCATGTGGAAATTCACCCTTTCATATGCTAGCACACGACCCCCTTATGCCTGCCAATGCTGAAATATAGATGAGAGGGGTTGAGATAATGAAGCCCTGGGATACAGTCTCCACGGACTTAGTGTTGTCTGAATGTTTGCTGGGCTCATGTCATGAACACCCTCTAGGAATACAGGTGTGAGAGTGCACATCACAGGGCCAGAGTTGCAGTTTACATGCAGTGTTTTAAATATGCTAAACGGCAACAGATGTCTGAACATATTGATCACAAATATTGGCTAAGACATCTGTTGATCAGTGGTGTAGCTATAAGGGTGGCACGGGGTGGCAAATGCCACCATAATAATTAGCACTTGGCACACCAGTAGTGGCAACATTTAGGGGAAAAATATTACAGAAACAAAGTGAACTTAACATTGTTTCCAAGATTCCATTGAACGATTATCAAATAGGATACATTAATGGTGCTTTGGCTGAGAAGCATTAAAGCAGTGGCCCTTATTTTTATTAAGTTTGGGTCACTGCCCTGCTTTGAGATTTACAATCTGCATAGAAGGGGAAACGCTCAAGTAGCCTATTTCAAAGCAGGTAGTATTAGGAGGGTACATGAATATAATGGCGTTATCAGATATACTCTATATTCTACAGAGAGTAAACTGTAGACAAGCTTAATTTATTTAGCACTTTTAAACTGTACTGAGAACACTTACCAGATCACATTTACCCAACAACAAGCAGTCTCATGAGGTCCTTCATCATGATCAACGAAGCGGCAACCTTCCGGTCTCTCTCGTGAAACCAACAAGGAATTGATTTAAATGCAATTCATTGACTGGCCGCCTACATTTGATTCAAAATAATGATTTCTAAACATTTTTTTATGTTTTTGAACAACCAATGCAGATGCCAATATCAAGACAAGAGTTGCTTTGGAGTCCAAATGACGATGCGTTGCAATCGCAGTCCTCTCTGGTGGAATGCAACAGTTCTGTGTGAGAATTGGTGGAGTGGTATTTAAGTTGTTTATCGCTGAAAATATCCAGATCATTATCCTGACCAAGCACGCATGTCTCCTACAAGCACACTTTGGCAAACAAGTTCAAGTTCAAGTTGAGCATAATTGTCATTCCGCCGCATGTGTGGACATACAGTTTAACGAAATGTTTCCTGCCATAAAACCTGTCGTAAAGCTACGTCGCGGTGCCGGCGGTAACTTTTGAATTTGTGACGAGTTCAAATGACAAATTCGGTCACCATGTGAATTGTGTCTGCTTAGGACCCAATTTAGTTGGTAGTTGTAATGCCTGATCACAAAGTTGTTAACTCGATATGTTGTTGTATGGCCAACCGAAGCTGCGTTAGCTTTTAGCAAGCTAAAAAAGCAGGGTAAAATAAAAGCATTAAAATGACATGCTAAAATGAAGATTTACTAAAAACATGTGTGCATTTAAGCTTGACATAACATACACGGCAGTATTTCTGGGTCGACATCTGCTTAACAAACAAAAAACATCACTTTTGTTATTTTAAAATAACCATGGTTTTATTATAGTAAATAACTAAAACAGTAAAAACGAGCTTTGTTTGATTTGTTATCCCATAGCCTCAATTATGTACCATTATATGAAGCATTTAGTGAAAAAGATAATAATGGTCATTTTAACAAAGTAGGCTTACTACCGACATAAATCGTAATGCAGTTTAGTAAGAATTGCAATCAGGCGCTAAAATGAGTACCCGTCAAATTATAGCTATGGCTTTGTTCCTCGCAGTCAAACAGATTCTGAAGATATTAGATCTGATGAATAAAATTGACTCCTTTTGTAATTATTTGGCGTTTGTGGCGTTTTGGTTCTACTGTCAGTCACAAAATGTTGGAAAATGTCCCATGGCAAACATAGCAAATATTATAGCAAGTATTGGTTAAACGATTGCACAAATGTTATTAATTTTAAGAGCAGAAATAACACATGACCAGAATATTTTTTTTAGTTAGTAAACGTTAATAAATGGGATTGAAAACATAATGCCATTGATGTGACAAAAAAAATACAATAAAATAAAGGTTAATGCTGCGATTACGATATTCATAAGGATTGATTTGTAAATCTGAGAAGTTGTTCATATGCAAACAATGAACATTATATGTGCGTTTAGAAGCCTTAAATATGTCAGTATTTTGCGTTTTAGTGTTTGTGTAAACGCAAGTAAATATACGTTTTATAGTACCAC
The DNA here is from genome assembly GCF_015846415.1 of Triplophysa dalaica. NCBI lineage: Eukaryota > Metazoa > Chordata > Actinopteri > Cypriniformes > Nemacheilidae > Triplophysa > Triplophysa dalaica. The sequence continues at coordinate 16,537,575 of NC_079558.1, read as the reverse complement.
ATTTTATGCAAAATACATACGAATTCTCATGAGATCACGTTGGCTGTATTGTGAACATGGCTTACTGATGGTTAACCTTGTAGTTTTGCCAATTAAAATAAAATTACAAAATATGGCGGTAGTTATAGGATAAATTTAGAAATTCGGGTTTCTTTATATTTTCTGTCTCAACACCATCACTAAGTCTAAAGCTGAAGGCACTCACTTAGCTTTTAAATTGATGGCTGAATGAAGAGGCATTTAGCGGTCACGGATTTCACTCCTTACACTGTAAATTAGCAGACAACTGACAGACAGCTTAGTCATAACAGTTAGGACATTGTTTATCATTTACATACAGTAAGAGCCATCCTCATCAAAACACGCTGTCAGTTCTTAAAACATAGCAAAGGTTTGATAAATACTAAAAGAATACAAGTTGTTTGTATGGAGTGTTTTATTTATAAAAACATGCCTACTAAATTGTAAAGTAGTAGTTATACAGTGTATAACTGTTTTATAAAAGAAATACTACTGTATGTGAAACTGGACACATTATGAATGGTTTTAAAAAGCAGTAAGATAAATCTCTGCCGCTTGATTTCATTTTGTTGCATCATTATTATTTAGCAAATAAGAACAGCTTTTTTACATTCAAAAAACTAATTTTGTAAAGATGTCATAACACTGGCTAGTATGATTAAATAAAAATCACAAAAAAATCATGGCTGAAATGACTTCTGTTTCATTCGTCACACAAGAAATGGAAGGTCAAATTGAGCACATTATTGTGTCCTACAGGGAAAATGCAATACCAGAATGTGACTAGCTCAGTGAAGAAAATCATTCGAGAAGGTGGATGAAGTCATAGAAGGTAGTTATAAAAACATCTAATATTCATTCAACAGTTGGATGGTTGTATTCCCATGATGCTTTTTCAGAATTAGCAGAGACCTCTTCTCGCTTTTGGTTTCCCTTAACAGAGGAACATTGGTTTTGACAGACAGAATGATCAAAAGCTATATCATGTCAAGGCGGCAGGCCAGGCGCAATTTGTTTAATGGAGATGATGGCTTGCAGGTAGAGCACCAGATAAGAGGGTTTTTTTATTAGATAGCGGTAAGGGGGAAACTTTCATACCGAGGATTATCTGCTTCGCTTTTTTAATCATAATCTTTTATATCCCACTTTCACTTCTCTTGACTTCCCAGATAATTTAATTAATTAACTTTCAGTATTCAAAAACAGTCATTTCACACCCCGGAGGATAATATTCACCTAAAATTAGAGTAACAGCTCTTGCTAACATTTGAAATTTATCATATCAAGTGAGAGGTTTCCAGAAAATGGGCACTCATGTCACACACCTGTATTAGAAACGAAAGGCTCCAGCGTTCTGACCAGTGTCATTTTTATTTCTTCAACGCTGTCTCTATCTGCTGCTGATGCCCTCAGGGATGGAGAGATTTTGGAGGAGGGGATGAGAGGTAATGATGTGATGACCCTCTACCGATCGCGTCTCTTTCTTTAAAGCCCGTGAAAAATCTCTGCGCGGTGGAGCAGACAGCTAATGGGCTTCACACCTGCATCTGTCTGTCTTTCAGAGAGGAAAATAAACAAAAGCTCAGTTCACCGGGCTCGTAATAAAGAAGCAGTTGCTGTCATTTACTCCGATGCTGAACAGAGACATGAAAGACCACTCAACAATGGCTTCAAGGTGCTCTATTCAATGCAAAGTGCATGATGTAGATCTCAGTGTTTTGCTTTTTGTTACATTCAACTAAACAAAGGGGATTCATTTAACTAATTTAATTTAATTTATCCATTATCTCTTTTTTTAATCCAACATTGACTATTTAATTGCTTTCCGGTGTCATTTTTGTAATTAAGTAACTGTGGATTTGTATTGGCTAATCTTTGGAGTGCTATCGTTCACACACCCACACACACACACACTGTGAATTGGGGCCAAATCACGGCAGATACCTTTTATGATTTAAGGTTATGAAAATATGTTTTGTCATTTTCTTTATATCTACTGGCCTTTGTTTACAGGGTGTTTCAGTGTTTTCTATCCTGATTCTGAATCTGCAGGAGTCGTTTACTACATAAATATAAGTAAATAAATAAACAATATCGATGCATAAACTTTTTCGTTTTCCCATAGAAATTTCTTGGTTGGAAACCATTGGGGTGGATGTACATTCATCAAAGATTTCCAAATGGCTGTATTGGACGACTGGACTGGATATTCTCTTCTAGAATCTTCCAGAATGGCAATGACTCCCTATACAGTTTTTACTAGAGCATTGATAGATATTAATAAAACCTTCAGTTAAATTGTTGAAATGTGTGCTGATGTTTAAACAATAGACGAAAGGCCACGCCATACTACATTCGAAATGGAAAAACGACTGTCTGTGACATCAAAATCTGGTCCGAAATACAACTCGTTTCTTTCGTTCAACAGACCTCTCCGGGAAAAATCACGTTGGCCGGTAAACACCTTCGAGCCACCATTGGTATATGGCATTTGCATAATAGTTAGGTTGAATAAAAAGGTTGATGTATTATCTTCAAAAACGCGTGTAAAAACGTGCCAAAATTTGTTTAAACCACCTGATAAAAAGGATGTTGTAAATAATCCCTTGTATATGTTATTGTTGCTAGTTTCAGAAAAAAACATTTCAGCAATGTCGTTACTGTATAAGGCAAATATTTATATTAAACAAAGTCGTTGTAGAAAGCTAGTATACCGCAGCTGTAGTGTTCAACTAAACTGCCATTCATCTATTGAATGCAAATCCAAAGCCTTTTGTTGACAACAAAACGTTCTTCTGTGTTTGTGAATACCTTTCAGCCAGTACACACTGTGTCCCCTGATGTTGACATTTCTAATGCCCGCCCGGTATCCCATCCACCTCCCAGATCTACAGCTGAGCTCCTATAATCATAGTCACGAGATTAACTGTGGTACTGTCACATTCACTTAAACTTGTTGTGCACACATAACCAATCCTCTTTTCCTGAATAATGTTTTTGGACTGCTTGCTATTGTGAGCCGGGAGGTTTAGGGGTAGAAGCCATCCTGACATTCAAGGGCATCTTTTCCAAAACCATTAGTGCTCCAGCTACAAGTGTACGCTGATGCTAATATGACAATGTAGTTAACGAATATTAAGCACATAATGGGCCAATTGAGGCCTGGCAGAGCTTGGCAGAGAGGTGTCATTTGTTTTGCCTGTTTGGGTGTCAGAAAGATTGATTTGGACAGAGTTGTTGTACAGATTAAACTGTATACCAATGCACTCAGTGGGGGAGGTTTGGTGCACTTCATGTTAATTCAGCAGAATATTCAGAGTACAAAGAACCATGATCTACTTTGTGTGTATTGTGTTTCATAATTATATGAATGGGGTTAAGAATTCAACCGGATGATGCAAACTAGAAACAATTATTTTGATGAAATAGTAAGTTCCACATTTGTCACTAGGTGTGATAGTTTCCACTAATCACTGAACATAATGTATTAGATGGAAATATTTACATAAAAGTATGTCAAACATAGTAAAAAAGATTGAATTACTATAAGGTATCTCAAAGGGAAATGTTGAATATTACCATTTCATATTTTTAAAAGATGCAATGGTTCGTTTGGTGCGGTTCATTTGTTATGGTTTGGGACATCAAACCTTGATCTGACTTGCGTTTCCACTGCCACGCTGTAAAACTGAAAAAAAATGACATTCTTAGTCAGCATTTTTGTCTTGTTTTTAGTGAAAATATCAAAAACTTCTTAAATCAATATACAAATTCTTAACGTAACAATTATGTTAGCACAAAGCAACACACTTAAAAATCCATAGCCATGTGGAGGGACCGGAATAGCATATAAACTCTCATAGAAAGCATTAAAATGACTATTAACTAACCAACACCCTAACAACCATTGTGGCCTAGCCTCAACTGGTATGGTTCGGTACTCAATAATTTGTGCTTCTATTGTCAGAAGTTGTGAATGGTCCCAAAACACCAATTTCTTGGGACCCTTTCATTAGGGTACCTACTACAATGGTACGGTATCAAAAGGGTGGGGTTGGACTTACAGCTGAACATTGATTGGTTGACAGAGAATAGTCACTAGTGCGTGCTATAGGCAACTTTTCTTTTACGCCGATTGCAACTTTCCCGCATACACCAGGATCGTTGAGGAAGGGTACTGTTGCCCTGCAACAAATGACATTCTTACTAAGTGTCTTTGTCTTGTTTTGTAGTACAAACATTCTTAAATCAAAATACAATTACTTGACAAGAAAAGTGACGTCAAATATTTAGTCTTGTTTAATGAAAAATAATGTAAGAATTAATTGTTTATGGTAAAAACAAGCACAAAAACATGTCCATGGGGTGAGAAAAATAAATATGAATTTAGTTTGACCTGTTTCTCAAGTACCTAATTCAAGGTTATTTTTCTCACATTTTTTTGCTTGTTTTTACAATAAATGTACTTTATTCTTATATAATTTTTCACATAACAAGACCAAATATAAAAAGTAACTGTATTTTGATTTAAGAATGTTTAGATATTTGTACTACAAATCAAGACACTTAGTAAGAATGTCATTTTTTGCAGTGCAACAGTACCCTTCCTCAACGATCCTGGTGTATGCAACCGATGTAAAAGAAAAGTTGCCTATAGCACGCGCAAGTGACTTTTCTCTGTCAACCAATCAATGTTCAGCTGTAAGTCCACCCCCACCCTTTTGATACCGCACCATTGTAGTAGGTACCCTAATGAAAGTGTCCCAAGAAATTGGTGTTTTGGGACCATTCACAACTTCTGACAATAGAAATACAAATTATTGAGTACCGAACCATACCAGTTGAGGCTATACCACAATGGTTGTTACGGTGTTGGTTAGTTATTTGTCATTAGTCATGTTTATGCTTTCTATGAGAGTTTATATGCTATTCCGGTCCCTCGACATGGCTATGGATTTTTTAAGTGTGTTGCTATGTGGTTACAACAGGCTTCTGGTTGTTTTTGTGGTGCTTCTCAGCGGTTGCCAGGGTGTCAAACAACCCCACATTTCTATGATATTCTGATTGCAGATGCATCCTTTGGTTTAGGCCTTTTTATCACAATTTTACCTCAGATTTTTACCTCAACTTATTTAAGACTCTACTTTGATACATAACAACCTACTTGCCCTAGGTTCCACACACAAGTTTTATATTGAGATGTATGGGTTTAAGAGCGATAGTAACGCTTGCTTACAAATCATAATAGAATGTTAAACCTGTAATTTCGATTATTCACCTGCGGTTCTAATGACTATTCATGCGTATACTCTAGACAGACCCAAACATAGGTGCATTGAGATAAAGCACCCATTCATTTAATCATTTTATACAGCCCGGTGATCCAATTAAAATGATTAAGCGTGCCTAATCCTCATTGGTATACCGCTGCAACACTCACATCTAGTCAGGTAGCGATGCGCTAATGTAGTCCACCCACATGGGCGTAAATATCATATCCCCAACAAGCCGAAGACAGCCCGACTGCTGATATTAAAATGGTTTATTTTAAAGTCGCCCCGTTAGGTAAACCACAGCTCTTGTCTCTCCCCGCGTGCCCCTGAGCCGCACGGATATCTGACTCATTCACTTTATCCCAGCAGTGGGGGAAAATGTCAGCGCTCAAATGGTAGCTAATTAGATGACGCTGTCTAGTGGCGCTGGCCACCTCAACAGTCGTCTGAGGGGATGAAGTGAAACAGAGAAACGGGAAAGACTCAGGCGGTGTAGATGATAACAGGCTTGAAACATTCATAGGGCACTGACCCGAGTTCCAGGAGTATAACACTGGCTGAATGGAAGAAAGTCTGGCTTTTTATAGTTCGCATTGTATAGATTGTTGCATTGTCTGTATACTGGAATAGGTTTTGTGGAAGAGAAAAAGTGCACAAAAAATTGTACGTTTTTGGATTACAATTGGATAAGCATATCAGAACTAAGAAAGATTTTACTATGAAAGACTCCTCTCTTTAGAGTCATACTTCACCCGAAAGTTCTGTCATCATTTACTCACCATCGAGTTGTTTCAAATCTGTACAAATGTCTTTGTTCTGATGAAAGATATTTGGAAGAATGCTTATAACCAAACAGATTTTGCCCCCCATTGACTCCCATAGTAGGAAAACATTCAATGGTAGTCAAAAGTGCCCAGAACGGTTTGCTGTCCTACATTCTTCAAAATGTCTTCTTTTGTGTTCGACAGAATAATAAAAAGATAAAGCAATTTTTCCTACTATGGGAGTCAATGGGGGGTAAAATCTGTCTGGTTATAAGCATTCTTCTAAATATCTTTCTCTGTGTTCATCAGAACAAAGACATGTATACAGATTTACAGGAATACTCGAAAATGATGACAGATTTTTCATTTGTGGGTGAAGTATCCCTTTAAAATCAGCCTATTCAGTAAGAAATAATCAAAAACATCCTGATCTATTATAGAAACAGCAAGTCAACATCTCTTCACTAATGTCAACGGTCTCTTCATGGATTTTCTGAAGCAAACAGTAAATATATCACATCATTTCCTCTACGCAGTGGAATATTTTATTAAAAGCATTAAAATGAATGCCAAATGGGTTGTTGAAAATAAAGAGAGTAAAACAGTTCGATGCACATTTTCGCAGAAGTCATATTCATCATTTTCAAGAACACTAATCCTGAGTGAGTCGGTGAGCGGTCAGTAATGACGAATTGATTTCAATCTGCCGATATTCTTTAAGGCTAAATTGCATCTGGCTGCTAACACACATTCATTTGGATTTCTTGAAAAGGCCACTTTTATGTAATCCTTTAAAATAAATTATATCACTCAGATTAAAAGAATTAGCATCATTAGGTAATGCTCCAGTGTTTTTAACACTGCCATTGGTTAAAGGGATTGTCCACCCAAAAATGTAAATTCTGTCACCATTTACACACCCTCAAGTTTTGTATACATTTATTTGTTCTGTTGTATACAAAGAAATGTATTTGGAAGTATGTTAGCAATCTGGTACATTATACCATAGTATAAATATTGTATGTTTCTTTTCTGTTGAACACATTTCTTTTTAGAACTGTTCTGGAGCACCATTTTCATTTGTCCTATGGTAGTCAAAGATGTCCCAGAACTGAAACATTTTTCCAATATGTTCCTTTGTGTTCAACAGAACAATGTAATTTATACAGAGTTGGAATAATTTGAGATTGAGTAAAAGGTGATCGAATTGTCTTTTTTGGGTGAACTACCATAGAGAAGAAACTGAATAGTAACTTGGCCAAAAAGCATATAGGCTAACTTGTTGTCATAACCAAGAAGCTACGAGACACAAAATCTCTGAGAGAATGACCATCTGAAGCATGACACTGTGGCATAAATGACTGTACATTTTAATTCAAACCCATTTCATTGATAACCACACCAAGAACAAACTTAAAAATATTAAAAGTGAACCATTAATGACATTTTTAACACATGTACTCTACTGTAATAAGAACTTGGCCAATAAGTCAAGAGCTTTTTTAATGCCTGTTATTAAATTCAGTTCACATTTAATGCTTCTTAGGACATATATACTTACGTTAAGTGCCCATTACACTAATAATAGGAAGCGGTCATTTTGCAGACGCTTTTATCTGAAGTGTCTAAAAGTTGACTTATTACATGTTGAGCGCCCTCCTCTAAAGGAACCAGAGGTTAAGAGCGTTGATTATAAAGACAATGCTGATGGCTCATGGTTCACCCCTTTTGGGGCTTGAAGAAGGACGGCTTATTATTAGATACTAGGATTGTACAAATTTTTATGATTCTGCTTCCTTCATAATTCCATTATCACAAAGGGATAGCTCACCCAAAATTGAACATTCTTTATTATGCACTTACCCTCATTGTATTCCGAACATTAATAACATACTTTCTGCACAACACAAAAGAAGGTATTCTGAAGAATGTTGGAAACTAAACAACACTGGTCTCAAGTGACCTCCATTTTATGGACAAACCACCACCCAGACATTTCTGTATGTGCCACACAGAAGATTCATGCACAGGTTATGAACGACATCAGGGTGGATACATGATGACAGATTATTTTTGTGGCGGAGTGGACTATCAATTTAAATGATTTGAAGAAAAGACATAATTTTAGTCATATTCTGTTGTTTTTTTATTGTTCCAGCCAGGCAAACAGAGTAAAAGAAGTAATCCAATAAACGTAATCCAAGATAGTAGGCACAATGGTCATAACAGGCAGGCAAACAATAGAAACGTTTGGTAAGGCAGTGAGAAGGTAACTGACAATACTTCGCAACATGCGACTGGCATGGTCTGATTAAATATGGCTGACACAGGAAGTGAGGGCGTGGCATGAAAGTCCAGCATAGTCGGCTCCCTCTGGTGGGAGGCTGGTTGACTAGCAGCCCTAGTAGTTACAACACCATCTTTTTTTTTAAAGTTTTTTCTGTTTATGATGTTGCAAATAATTCTTTGTTGTAGTACCTCAGTACATGAAACAACACGCTGAGAGTTTTTAACCAAATTTACTGTGCTTGGCTTCAGTTTAATAATAATAATAATCACAGTATCACCCCTGATATATTTCTCAAACATTTCTTCCCCGCACTATTTGCAAAGACAAAAGATTGGATTTCTTGCAGTGTTTACTCATCACAACTGAATTAGTTTTTCATCTCTTTCATTTTCTCTTGAACACTATTTAATATCCCCATATTACATTATAAAATAAAGTGTAATTGTTGGGGGAGTTTTTTGTTTTTTATCACACGCGCACTTAGTGTTTTATCTAGGATGTCATTTATTTTTGGATATGTTATCGGAACTGTGGAGGAACTAAAAGCTGCACATGCAGCTTTGCAACAAGTAATTCTGCATGGCTGAAAGGCACAGCAATAAACTCTGTCTTAATATTCAAGCTCACAGATGTTTCGGATATTTCATGCTCCCTAGAGTTTCAAAGCCGACCTGAAAAACACATTTCAACCTTTGATTTTGTGCTGTCACGCTACTTTGCTTTTTCAGATATTAAAGAAAAAACACAAGCTTTCATACCCTCTGGCTAACGAATAAAGAGGTTTCTTCAACCGGTCGGATAACAATGAACTGTAACAAGTTTCACATGATTTTCCACATTTTCCGGCACAAACTGTCATCATCTTGCCGTATTGATGGGTGGTCAATAATAATGTTCCTGGGTGTTTGTTGGCTTCAGGAACTGCAGGTTGTAGAAAGCGGCTCACAAACACAAGCAGTTTTCTCCAGCTGGTCAAATAACAATAACTGTGGAAATTTAGAAGTCTCTTATTGCAAGCAGTGCTTAACACCTGCGGCGTTGTGAACACACTCAATGGGTATCGAAAATTGAGTCCACACGCACACATTGCGATTATAAAAAGTAAACTGGGAGTAAAACCATCATGGAATAAAAGCATTTAGTACCGTACAAACCATTTGACGAATCCAGTGACTTGAGTTAAAGGATAGAGTTAAAGGGATAGTTCTCCCAAAAATGGATATTCCTGTCATCATTTACTCACCCTCCTGTCATTTCTAACCTTCTTTCTTCCGCAGAACACAAAAGAAGATATGTTGAAGGATGTTGATAACCGAACAGCAGTGGCACCCATTGACTTCCATTGTATGGACACAAAACCAATGCAAGTGAATGGCTGCCATCGCTGTTCGTCAACAACATCTTTTTCAAATATCTTCTTTTGTGTTCTGCGGAAGAAAGAAAGTCATACAGGTTTGAAATGACAAGAGGGTGAGTAAATGATTACATAATTTTTATTTTTGGGTGAACTATCACTTTAAGTATTGAAATATACGTATATATGTTGATTTTGATGATTTAAAAGAGGAATAATGTTTGTGCATGTATATTATTGCAGTTTCTGCCGAATGTTGCACAGGGCCGGGTGTACTGTTCAAAATCCGCTATTCGTGTGTATGCATATTTTTAGGATGAAATCCACACAGTTTTATTCATAAGGCCCTCTTGTAACTAATCTGAATTAGATAATTTGGCATTAATCTTCAGTTCTCTACCAACAGCTTGCCTCTGGTTCAAGTGCTTATACAGTTGTTGTGGTGAAGAGTGTACTAAAGAGATTTCTCCAGTTCAAGTTTTATCCCCCTGTGATATCTGAGTACACTGCTCAGGTCAGACTTTTTCTGTTTGAGGCTCTTGTGCCTGTGAATTATGTGTTTTAGTCACCGTGTTCTCAGTGGCACGGCAGGCTGTCAAGAACGCTGTCCTCCTATTTAAATTGCAACAGACACTTGAATGATTCGAAGTGACAGTGCCCATCTTATCCATTTGGAAAAATATACAGATCAAAAGTGCTCAGCTTTTTGCTTGTGTTGGTTTAATGTTGCCAGGTGTATGATGCGACATGTCCAAGTATTCATTTTAAAGAGCTTCTTATTTAAGTTGTTAGAAATGTCTGATAAAAGAAACAGGTGGATTATAGCAGTAAGGATAAAGAACAAAACCTCTTTAAAATAAAGACCCTACATTAAATTCAGTCTTTTCATCAAATATAATACTTTACAGGGGTACACAAACTTTCAAGCACCACTACACAAATCCATAAGAATATTTAAAGCTATAGACATTTAAACATATTTTTTAACTTTCTGTTGTTTTATAAAACATTCATATGTAAAAAAGATTAATAAAAACAATTAAACAAGTAAATTATAAACATAAAGCTGTTGACTAAAGGCTGAAATACACTACAAGACTTTTGCTCAGATTTTGCCAGTCTGGAAAGTCTGAAAGTCTGCGCCAGTCTGCAGATTTGATAAGTTAGTGTGTTTCTATCTGAAACTTTCAAAAGGTCTGCAAGTGTAAGATATCTAGTTAAAAAAAACCTGTTCAGATTTTAAAAGTCTTGTAGTGTATTCCAGCCATAAATCAGTTTGGATCGGGATTTCGGTGCATTTATGGGCTGAGAAAATGATTCATGCCGATGTAATACAAATGAATCAAGTAAACTACTTTCGCAAATTTAGACTGATCTTATTTTAAATTTTGAATTAGCTCATTTGTTAACTAAATGGAGCAAGCAGCAAAAATACATTTTTAATCAACCGCTGCATTTAAAACTGTACGTTATGTTAAAACAGTAAGTATGCACCTTCAAGGTATTCAGCTTGTATTTATTCTGCTACAAACAGTCTAATAAACTTAGGTATGACATGTATGACTGTACGATGATGACACTTATTGAATGTTTGTCGTAGGATCATGCAACATTATTTTGGTTGGCAAAACGCCCAGAGAGTTACTGATATAAAGCAGGTAGTATTCAGCAGGTCATGTGATGTCATGTTGGCACCAAGCAAAATGATTTGTGTAAAATCCAACAACTTTCATCAGGCTAATGCTATTAATATCAGTATGGCATGAGCCTTCATCTATACGTGTATTCATTTAAAATAATAATTTCTGGCATAACTAAACTAAAATAGAAATATATCATTGTTTTTATGACCTAACAGGTCAATTCATGTGCTCAATGTATTTGATTTTTAAACGTAAGACCGCAATACATCCTGCATCTCTGCCTGTCTGTGCTTCTGTATCTGCTGCGACTTTTCCTATCACCACCCAGTCTGTCATCAGCATTCAGCGGACATTAGACCTCTGGCGGATCACTGGATTGATAATGAAAGACAGAAAATGGAGATTGCATTCACGTCAAGGACACAAAAATAACGGATGGAAGACACGCCGCCTGCTCCTACAGACCTCCTGCCAATAGAAACACAGGCTCAAGTTTATTCCTTTTATATTCAATCCTGATGCAACAGCACGTCTCAAGACCTCATTTAGACCCCTGTGCTCTATTTTACCCGAGAGGCGCAAAACCAGTAGAACTGAAACGAGTTAACATGCAGTTCTCCACAGAGAGTCAATCTGTAAATACTTCAGCATCAAGGCCTTGTTTTCTTTGTTTTTTTATCAAAACATTTAAATGTGTTGACAGGCAAAACTTGTATTGATATTTAAACTAGTAAACCAAGTTTAATCTTGGAATTTACATGGAATATTTGTCTATTAACTAAATAAGAATGCATTTTTTGATCAAATGACTGATGTTTTTTATATGAAAATGTTCTTTTCAGTAATTCATTTTATGTTGCTTTGTCTAAAGAAAAATTCCCACCAACTGCACCAAACTTCCATTCACGTGGAACAAACTGCTTTTGTGTATGGTCATGCGCCTTTCAAGATAGTAACCAAAATAAGAAATTAATTTAATAAAAAACGAAAGAAATACAGGTGACATTGATGAGAAATAGAACACGCATATGTGTTTGCTCGCCGCTCGCTGGGTTTTTGCTACCTAACCATGGGTTGACAACAAGTAGTATTTTGGGTTAAAACAACCAGCACAGGTTATTTCAACCCAGTCTCACGGGAATTTCGTGAGATTTTCATGAACCCCTAATCTATTAATTCGTGTTCATCAACATGAATATCCCCCTTTTTGCGTTTCTGTCAGCACGCAATTTTTGCTTGTCACCCAGCACGACTTTCCATCAAAAGTACTTTAATACTCAATATTGTTTTTTTACAGTATAAATATATATCAACGCAAACTGATGGGAATTCCAACCGATTTTCCAAGGTGGCGGATTCGTGTGAATTTCTATTTCCTATGATCTTATTTGTATGTTTTTTTATGATATGGCTTTTCCCCTGTGACGTTACAATGTAAAAATGTTCCGTAATTTTTACGGAAAAATACCGGCAGCTGTGGTTGCCAGTAAAATTCTGTAAAAAATACAGGAAAAGAGCGTAAACAGTCTTGCAGTTTAAAACTTCAGGGCACAAACTTCAAGCTGTGAATGAACTTAATACATTTTAGTATTTTATTTCAACAGCATTTCTTTATATACAATGAAAACCTGGTCCAAATGCATAAAAGTGAAAATATAACATTAACTTAATTTATTTCTTTGTAATGCTTTATTAAAACATCAAAGTCACTGTTAAACAAAGCTGACCTTGAGTTAAACACAGACTCCACTCTTAAGCACAGTGGTGACCCACAAAACATTTAATATCAGAAAAGAAAAGAGAAAATACAAATTCCGTAGTTTTTACAGAAAAATACCGGCAGCTGTGGTTGCCAGTAAACTACCGTAAAATTACGGGAACATCCTGTTTTTATTCATCCAATCAATTCACAGTGGAAAACATGAGCCACACCCACTATTCATTTTGTGAATACGTCAGAATACTGAAGACGATCATCACTTCTGCTTCACAGGGACTGCAGCATAACAGCCATGACTTGATGCTTTATTGTTGTATTCAAAGTCACCGTTTTTGTGATCAGGATTTGCTTTAGTTGCGCTCTTTCAGCCGTCATAAATAAGTTTCCAGTTATCTTTGTGCTGCTATGACATTGTTTTATATGAAACATAGTTTTGTAGCAAATGACATCAAACGAAAATGTGTTTAGATATTTTCAAAAGCTTCAGTTTTTTTTGTTAAAAATGTCTCAATGGATTTACATTTAAAATTCACATTTCCTGCAATTGTCAATATAAAAAGTATTTGAACCGTTAAAAAGCTTTCATTTGGTATTTGACTCATAAATCAAGAATCAGAGTATGAATCTCAACAGTGGTGACTAACAAATGAAAAGCTTACAGCCGCAATGCCTGCTGGGAGTCATTGATGAGTTTTGTGCTTTGATGATACCCAGAATGCATTGCGTTTATCTTAAGTGTTTTTTTTCTGTTGTCACCATTGTTGAGACAAACTTTTATATTCTTGATGTCTGCTAGAACATTTATCATGTATCAGATTTGCTGTTGAAGATATTCAGTATATTATTTTATCTCATAAAATATCATAAATATGGACAACAAATAACATTAAAGCACTACTTAAACTCTCAAACATGTACTTCTTCTCCAATCTAAAGAAGTTAATGCGTTAGCTTATTCTGAACTTTTTACCCTGCTGTTTCGGTGTCGGTTTCCCCATACAGATATCAAAACTTTAGACCACAACTAAAGCAAACACTCATCACCATAATGGTGACTCAACAGAACCATCGACATGTAAACTTGTGTTCATTTTCAATTAGAACTTTTGTAGACGTGCAACAGAAATAAAGTGACAGTGGTGTCTGTAAGTGAAGGTGATAAAAGTGTTTGTGGAGTTGAATAAAAACTCCTTGTGAAAACTTTGGAATTTCACTGTTCATTTCCCAGAGAATTTGACAGTGTTATCCGTATTTTCTCTGTGAAAACTACAGAATTTCGGCATTTACGGCATTTTTTACAGGGTTTTTCCGTAAAAACAATGGAATTTTTGCTGTTAATTTTACAGACAATTTCACAGTGTTTTTCTGTATTTTTTACAGACACTTTCTGATAACAGGTTTTTTGTGTGAAAACAACAGGATTTTACTGTTAATTTCACAGGCATTTTTTACAGTGTATAGGTTTAGGGGCTGGCTTAAAGTAGCCATTTGTATTGCTTTGCCTTGAGGAACTAGCATGTTTAGCTAAATTAGCGTTTGCGGCAGTTATTTTAGGGTTTGGGGAAGCCAACTCCTAAAGTATTTGCCACTTCTTATGAAATCAGGTTAGACATGTAAAAAGCACATGCAGTCTGTGTATTGAAAAGTTTAGTGCTGGTGACACGAAAAAAAGTTGTGCTTAGTGACGGAAGAGGAAATTTGTGTTGATGAACACGAATGAACAGATTAAAGTTTGTGACAATTTCACGAATTGCCGTGAGACTGGTTTGGTTATTTACAATCCAACTGTTGGTTTTGTCTGTTTTTTACCCATCCATTTGTTGTTTCTAGCACTCGCACAACTTTTGTTCTCTAGTTGACAAAGTATTAGAAGAGGTTAATGAAGGTCTGCTGGGTGTTGTATTATAGTCTTCACAAGGTTGCATTTGTGTTTTTAGGGTGCAATGTGTGGTTGCTAGGGCATTATTGTTATGCACTTGTAGACCTAGTCTACATCTCCCAGTTCAAAACCCGATGATTCTGCACTCATACTGAGTGAATGTTTAAGCAAAGTATCAAATAAAAGCTTGAGAATGTATATAAATAAAGGACGGTCCAATTCTGCTGAACTGTGCGCACACATATTCAATGTGGGTGTGCTGATTGTTTATTATAGTAATATATAATAATATATGTGTAGGTAACAGCATGTTTATTCTCAACAAAGCCATTAGCATTACTCTTATTTAATCACTAATCTTAAGTATGAGCAATAGTAATAGTGATTCTTAGCTTTAAGAAGGTCAAAATGTCATTTTGCTAAGTGGTTATCAGATAATAGCACACAACAATGTCATATGGTTTAATAAATAGCTTTTTATCAATTATAGAAACGGATATTCTTGATTTGAATTTTACCTTCGCTGTTCATGCTACAGTGAGTTTTGCAAAAAGACCTTCCTTCAACATGACCTCTTCAAACAAATGGCAAAACAACATTGTTTAAGATTCAAGGTACTGAAGAATTAAAATTAACATACTGTGCACGCTGCCAATACAACCGCTTATTTTGAACAGCTCTTTGAGCGTAAAAAGCCAGATGAATTTTAAATGCCTGTGCGTTTACAACCTCTAATCAATAGCACAGAACCATATAATGAGAATAACTGCCCATACATATTCATTCAGACTGCTCATTATTATAACAATCCTTCTCTGCACTGGCGTGTAAGTCAAGATACATAAAGAACACTGAGGACAAGTTACAACACATCTACTTTAGTTCCCTTTTTCGAGAATGATGGAAGACAATATTAAGGTAAAAATCTATTTGGGTGGCCTAAGGAGCTGCCGAAAAAGAAGCTGGAGTCAGTCTCGTTGTTACCCGCGGATTAACTATAAAAATAACAATGTTATATTAATCTGTTGATATTTTCAGGGTATTTTAAAACTTAAAACTTGACCGCTTATATAAGCTCTCCTATTTTAACCTTTTTATTGTTTGCGAAACAAGTTATTTGAATTATTATAATAAGATATAATAAGAAAACTATGATGAGCTTTTGCATTAGCCGATCTGAAAAATGATCCAAACATCCGTAAAATTATCAGAACCATGAGTTTTTTGATCTACTGATGAGTATATTATCACCGATTTTTCACATCTGTACAATACTGTATAGATTATCACTTATTCAAAACGGTGATCTTTTTGTTAAAACTAAGCTTGTTTGGACACAGTTGGTGAATAATACTGAATAGATGTGTTCTTGAGATATATTCATTTTTGGCCTACAATACTCATCATGTTTGATGAAAGTTGTTCAAGAGAAGTACAAGCAAGAGTTCTGTTAGATGCTGAGAGCCAAAAGCTATTAATAAAAAGTCTCCATGGGTAGATCTTTATGTGTAATGCCTTACAAGCTACACAGGCTTTGGCACTTCTCTATTTCATTGCTTCTCTGTACTTTTCAGTGGTTACATTTAGAAAATATCTTCACTTCTAAAAGTGTGAATTCTGTGTGGATTATCACAGTGTCAATAATGTAGCTAATTGCTTCTCAGTGTCTTGTTTTATAGGAATAACCGGGTATCATTATTTCTTCATTTCTTTGCCATCACTTGTCTATATATGTTCCAGCAGACCACCTTCCCGAATCAGATGTGAAAAATCAATGGAATCCTTCTTATGCGACAGAAGCGAGTTTTATCATAATAGACAAGAGGTGACATTTTTCTGCCTTTGTGTGATTTAATAATGAGTGTGACGGTTTTACTCTGCTGATCTTTGAGATGAGCCACCCTGCTGTTTTCACAGGCCGACACCAGATCCAATATCTAGGCCAACGTTAATGACCCCATTACTCTGGTCTGATGGCTTCCATGGGTTTGATGTAGCAATGGTGACAGCGTTGTTTACCCAACCAAATGGGCACATTGACTCTAGGTGTAATCACACTCTTTGGAGACCGCGGCCGATAGTAGGCAGAACCGAAAAAGCAGAGACATGTTTTTATAGTTTCATTTGTGATGATTCACCGAATCGTTAGAGATGTGGTCACTGCGGTCAATTGTATCACATGGCCTACGCTTACACTCAGCACCTACACATCACTACAGGTGGTCAATTTTTAAGATCATTTTGTGCTCTTGTCATTTTTAGAGTTGCCAATATGAGACTTCTTTTTATAGATACTTTACAAAGTCAAAAAAAAGGCACAGAAATTACAGTTTGGGAATGTTATTGCGAGTAAATGTTGACTGAAATTGATTTCGGGGTGTCATTTGTTTTTAATATGAGGAACATTAAGAAACATAAAACGTAGAACCTACATAGCCAGGATATTAAATAAGGGACAAGCAAAGATATAGACCGTCTCATCGGACGCGCCCACCTGAAGTTCAGTTAACTTTTGGTCTGTGTTTGTTTATTGGTCTGGCTAGTGTCTTACAATATAACTATTTGAATTGTATTAATTGTAAGTTAAAATTAGTTTGTATAATTATTTATTGTTTAATCATTGTATTAAATTAACGATTTGTTGAATTTTGTTGGATGTTCATTTTATTAAATAAACATTTGTTGAATGGGTCCTGTAGTTTTGTTGCATTTAAAGAAACCTTGTGGGACATTGACAACTAGCGGTTGAGCTTGGTATTGCCGTCTATATTCAAAATATTGGAGAAAAAAATGAAAATTGACTGATTAAAATCACCTGTCTGAGCTTTAACTTGGCAAATGACCGCGGAATAAGCGGGATAATCCACAGCTAGTTGTGTTTTAAATTAGGTTTAGTTTGAGGACGTGTAATGTTCGAGTATGTATTTGTCTAGTTTAACCTTTTAAAGCTTTCTTTGAAAAGACCCATCAGCACAGCATGATTTAAAAGGAGGGGAGGTTTTACAGAATAATCAATTTGTATCTACTCTGGTTTCTAAAATAAAATCACATTTGCCCCTCTTACAGTTTATGAATGGGGGCACTGATTCTTTAACAATTATTATTACAAATTAAATTTCACAACACTCCCTTCACATTACCTTGCCTTCCTACCTGCATATACATAAAACATGTATCTGAAAGCCATTAGGTCTGTTGTGATTTAATTTATTTCCCAAAGCTATCAAATTCAATTTTTTTAGTGCCCTAGGGGAGACCCGGACACTTACATGAATATTGATTTGACCAGGTTGTTTCGCGCATGTAAAGCAGTTCCACAAAAATGCATTACACCGTCAAACCGTTTGCCGATGGTCTCATACAAGACTTAGTCTATAACTTTCCATCAATGCCCGAGCATCAGACACAGTGTTTACACTAGAAGCGACTTGATGCTTAGATTTGAAGCGTCAGAGGTGCAAGTCATCTCAGGATTTTCCCAGATCATCGACCGGCCTTCGTTATTTTGCCAAGAGAGAGATGTATAATCGTTGAACCTGGGAAAACGCTCCTCTGCAATTCATAGCAATGACTTTTCTTAGAAATATAGTGTTATTTTAGTTATATAATGGCAGTTCTAGATTTGTTTCAAATTAAAGGCAGTAAATGAAGTTGCATCTATCATGGTGTATACATGGTGCAAGCCTCATTAACGTTATGGGAAACCAGTGTGGAGGTGTAAACCAAGAGATCTAGCAAACGTATGCGTTCAAGCAAAAATAAATGAGGTGTACTCCTCGGCATCAACCTCTAATGAAATAACATCTCATGAGAAACGCCCTCATATGTGTGTTTGAGCTGCTCGTGCTTAGCCAAAAGAGTAGCCACAAGCGTAAAATATATTTATAACCAGAGTGTGCATGCAAACATCCTGCTGGACTTACAGACTGGGGACTTGTGTATTTTGGTTCTGGAGAAGAGCACTATCTCTGTGTTGAGTTTGTTTTAAGATACTCCGTGACCTCTCTTATCAGGCTTGCCATGCTGACGGTGGCCTTTTTACAGTGTGCCCTAGTGTCCTCTATCAACACTAATGCGGCTTCTTCAAAGAGCCAAGGCATGTATCTGCCACAACAAATAGAAGGAAGACCATTCCTGGGGTCAGACTTTCTGTAGTAATGTGTTCAGGGATTGCATAGTGGCTTACCACACAACAACATAGCATACTTGCACACAAACCCGCAAAAACAGCATTATGGAATCAATGCAAAAACAAACAAGCGGAAAAATATATCTCTGAATCAGCTACGTACACTTAAAATCTGGGTTTTATGTCGTATAGAGCTTTAGAGTGATCCTTTTTCAGATTCATACTGTGTTGCACGTCACAGACTCGTGTCCTATTTTCTTTTCAGTACGAAAGAATACAGAGTGATCATTTCCATGAAAGACCAACGCGTAGTGGTTTCTGGCTCGTGAAGCATATCTTTCATGAACTGTATTTAAGTCTTCATCACTTCTTTGACAATTGCACTACACGGACCAAAATTAGGGAACACATAGACAACAAAGAACGCACTGCAAAGGAAGGATGATTTTGAACTTTCTTTTGTAGCCTCACGGCACCGCCGATGTAATTAATAGCCTTAATTACACTCCCATATCGACGGGAAGGTTAGGGGCCAACTAACTCATTACATCCAGCGCTTTGTGATCTTCCAGTTCACAATGCGAGCTTCACATGGCTGTCTTTGCCTGATTCATCCAGATAATCTGGGCTTTTGTGCGGTAAAACTCATCATCTCACAACCGCGAGGCCATGTGCGGCTTTGATTTAAATTCGCAGGTGTTGCTGCCACCTCTTTAACTGCCCACGCCAACTGGAAAAACTCGCAGGGTCGATGTCATATTCTCCCATAGAGCGGCAGGATGTTTCATCTCAACTTCATATTTGCATGAGAAGCTCGCTTTTCAAACGACTATTCGCTCTCATGGTAATCAGTGTTGCTAACGCTCCGTGGCAACTGTTTTGTGAAGGGGATTTGAATGCCACGGGTGAAGAAAATATGGAAGCAGATTCAAAAAGGTGTCTTTTGATTTGCTGTGTCCATGAACAAGCATTTAAAATACCTCAGGCAGTCCAGTTGTATTATTGAATCGAGGAAGAAATATTGAAGGAGTTCACCTTCAAAATGAAACTTCTGTCATCATTTACACGCCCTCTTGTCATTTCAAACCTGTATGAGTTTTCTTTCTCTCTTTCTTCAAAAATGTTGTTAACAGAACAACACAGCCTCCCAATGTAACCAATGCAAGTGAAGGGGGGGCTGTTAACCACATTCTTCCAAATATCTTCTTTTGTGAATATATTTGAAAGTCAAATACAGGTTTAAAATGACATGACGGCAATAAATGATGACAGAGTTTTCATTTTTAAGGCGAACCACTCCTTTAAGAGGATTTACAACATGCTAATGTGTGTGAATGGTGATGTTTGAAACTAGATAGTCCAGATGTTACTTCAGCAATTTCCTGTCAAATAATACCAGTAACAGACCTATATATATCTAAATGCATTAGGCATATTATGTGTAAAAACATTTTTCAAAAAATTTACATTTTCTGGAAAACTGGAAAAACAGAAATATACCGTAAAATATTTGTTCCCTGTAAAATTATAGGATACAAGGATGTATATGACATTTTTCCCCTGTTTTTTGTAATTTTATAATTTTTGAGGGATTTTTAAATTACATAAAAATCTGCATGGTATCGAAAAAACAGTAAAATGTTGTTTTTTATTTACATTTTACGTGTAAAAACTAAAAGAGAAAATCTGTAAATTTTACAGTCAGGCTGTAGGTGAGCAAATCAGCAAGTTTTGAGACTTAATCATGGACTGGATAGTAACTACAAAGTTTCAAGATATTTTTTTCGATAAACTGTATTATTTAGGGCAAACGTCACTATGAATGTCCAAAAAAAATCTGCCTAAACACCAGAAGAATATGAGGGATAAATCTCACCAGTCAAACTGAAATCATTCCCAAAAGTGATTCCTTTCTTCAGGCAAACATCCTAAATCCAGAGAGTGAACTTTCTTCTCTCTGATGCGTTATGAGTTTTATTTCTTAATGCCTTCAATCTTTCAAACTAGACTGCACCAAGCTCACCAAGTTTTCCCCTGAAGCCAAAAGCGCTTCCACGGGTCCCTTTAGGTAACGGCTCTTATAAATCCTTCCCTGATGTAAAGGCCCACTGCTTTAAAAATAAAACAGAGGAGAAAATACAACCATTTGTGAGAAAGCTTTAGAGCAGCTCATTCATCACTAATGTGAAGGTAAAAAGAAACACATTATCTTTTCACTCCTTACAATACATATTTTCTCCTGCGCTTAATAAAGATGATATGACAGAAGCATAAAACACAAGTTTTAAAGAAACTATAACTCCACACTCTCTTGCCACATCATTCTGGAAAGCATATGTCTTTCTCTTTGGAGCGTTTAGCTGTTCAAATTGTTCTTCATTTCTCAAATGACTGCTGCTGTATTGAAAGAGCATTTCCCCAGTCCACTAAACAGATGTCTTTAATGAGTTTAGTGAAGAGCTTAAAGAAACCCATTTAAAAAACGTTTTTAGAGAGACAACTTCAGAAAGACATATTTATTCAAACCATATGTTGAATAAATGAATCCATTGAAAATGCGTGCTATGGCGATCATTTGTTTGGTTATGAGTAAGCTTCGTAAGTTTACCTGTATATCGTCATATTTGTTTGATAAAATTGCAGATTACTAACTCATCTTTATATGGGTGGAAGTCAAAAAATATCAAACCAACATTTCCAGCTAAATATACAGCTCAGCTTATACATTTTTATTTTAAGCTTAACATTGGGAATTGAAGTATGTTTAAAGTATTAACCCGCCCAAGACACCTCAAAATCAAGTGCTCTTTGAACAGTGTGATCTTAATAATTTTAGATACTCCACTGTAATTGCAGACATTGTATTATCTCTCTTTCTTATCATACATCATAACTATTGAATCAAAGCTTTGTTCATTTTCGAAGGTAATTTTCAGTGGCATTGCAGTCTTACTCTTAATAAGCTTCTTTATTGTTTAGTGTTGTTACATCAATAGTGTTTACAAGTTGATTATCTGCCATGATTTCTTCTCCAGCCAGTGTCTCAAAATGACATTTCAATATCTCTCCTCTAAGACCTGAGATTCTCCGAGATGCATCCATCTTATTGATCGCGTTGTATAACATTTTTCATTAATTCTCCCCCAAGCTTTGAGTTTTACACAAAGAAAACTTTGTCTTCTTGATGTTTCACAAGTAATGACTGAAAAATAATGTGCGTTTTAAAGTTAAACTGAAATTGAACCTGGTTTCTTTTGTTAATACAGATCCTTGGTGTTATTATTAATATATTTTTAATAAGAAAACATGTGTTTGTCTTATAATCGTTCATCAATAAGTTGCTCTGCCTCTGGAACAACTTTCATTTTCATATCACTTCACAAGTTGTCAGCCTTATTTCCAACCCCTAGCCTTAAAGGATCAGTGTGAAGTTTTGTGCAGGATCTATTGACACAAATGTAATATAATATACATAACTATGTGTTCAGAGGTGTATAAAGAAATTTTGTTTTGTTTTTCTTACATTAGAATGAGCTATTTCTATTTCTGGGTCCCCTTATGTGGAATATTGTGTCAAAAGTAGCCCAAAACATACAAACCGTTTTACAGAACACGTTTCGTAAATATGTTATCTCTTTCGGGAAAGAAATGAAAAGGTGATGACAATCCTCTCTCTGCCTCCATCCCGCTTCAAAAGGGAGGGATGGAGTAAATGCGGGTGATTGCAATTCACAACCTCACCACTAGATGCCGCTTACAATTTTACACACAGCACCTTTAAACTAATAGGCTCCATACTGTTATGGAACCCCCACTATATAAGATCCAATTAATTCCTTATAGATAAAATGTAGTCAAGCTTCTCTCCTATTGACACACTCTTATTCGAGAAATTAAAGCTAAAGTCTTTAACATTTGCCTCTATATCGGTATCTCTGTTTAACCTTGATCACAAGAATGTGAAAACGTAGCTCCAGCACAGTTTAAAAGTTGCGCAGTAATGCATTTAAAGGGCAGTCTAGACAAGCGATTTAACTGTAATTGGAGTTTCACCCAGGCCTTAGCTTCATGAACTCCACAGCTTTTGGGACAAAGGATGTAAGACTAAAGTTAAAGACATAATGAGACTTACCTCTTTGTAGACGCACTTAAGTTAGAGGCTTGTTATTTTGCTGTCGTAAGCTTTATTCGATTAATATACTAACAGGATTAGGTATGAACTCATTAAAACATGATGATTAAATCAGAGCGATATGAATGACTAGGTTTTGTTCATTACGAAGTTCCAAGGAGAAACTTACGGAGCTTGATTTCTTGGCATTAATCCCACAGCTAAATAAGATGTACGTATATCAGAGGCCGAATAAAATGAAATTCAGTCATCTGTTTAGCCGGTAGGGTCAGTCTCCAGGTTTCATGACACTGAACTTATTAACACAAATGCAAGGATTTTAATTAAGATGAAGTCAAATTAAAACTCAATTCGCTGTGATAATACAAAGGCAGACAACGAGTATCCAATTGTGTCAGCGATTAAGCGTTGAAACGACAGCGTCTTTCATTGAGAGAAAATTCCCCCCTGCTTTGACTGATGTACTGTTTTAGATTTGAATCTAAAATGTAATTGCTGCAAGCTGCATTAAGAGGTTTAAAGATTATTGTAAATTGGAAAAGAAAGGGGCTGTTGGTAATCTGTTCAAAGACAAACTCTATTGTACTTCCTTGTTATTTCATACATTTGAAGAAAGTCAACTAGCGTAATGTTGACTTTGGACACACAGTATGTCTATCACAATACAAGGTTTCAGGTTTACATTTATGCATTTGGCAGATGCTTTTATCCAAAGCGACTTACATTGCATTGGACTATACATTTGTTTCTGACTATGTGCTATCTCCTGGGATCAAACCCATAACCTGATCCAACCACTGAGTCACAGGAAAGTTTTTCACTTCCTGGTTTGCTTTTCTGTCTAATAACCCTCCCAAAGGTCTTCAAGACCTTCAAAAATAAGTATTTGACCTATCACAGTCCATAGACGTACCTCCCTTTTTTTATGCAAAGTGTTTTTTATATATTGGCTGATAAAATCAGGGATTATTTTATTTTTACACAACCTGTATATTCCATTCCATTCCATTTTCTACCGCTTATCCGAACTACCTCGGGTCACGGGGAGCCTGCGCCTATCTCAGGAGTCATCGGGCATCAAGGCAGGATACAACCTGTATATTATGCTTTCTTTTTTATTGAGAAGTGTCTCAGTTTTTATGTCCATACAATGATCGGCATTTGCTTACCAACATTCAAAATAGTGTCCTATAGATTTAAAATGACGTAAGGAAAAGTCAAGAAATGTCTTATTTGGGTGAACTGGGTTCTGGGTTCTAGGTTGGTTACTGGCACAGGTCAATGAAGCCCTCCGTATTATGAGGCTATGATCTCCAGTAGTGGCTATGGGGTTTCTTGCTTGAATTCACATTCAATTCAAACTTGTTTTGTGCAGTCAGTGGGGGATTCTCTATTTAAAATTATCTTGCCTGGCATAAAACTTCATCTGTGTTTGGGACTCAGCAGCTGCCAAGGGCTTAACCAAAGTGTTTCTAAAGCTCTGGCATTTACGGCAAAGTTTGTCCTCCCATAGAATAGACCTCTTCATAATACTTAAAACGTCAACAATTAATAAGCTCTTCAAAAGTGCAACACATTGCCAAGCCACGTGCACTCTTTAATTGTAAACAGAAGAAGCCAAGGTCCAGTTCCTGCAATGATATTCCATTTGTCAACACGGCAATATTGAATATGTGGACTCATTTTCACGTTTTATTTGATTTGTTTTATGTTCATGGATAATTATTGGTATCGCACTTATTCTCTGCTCTAACATCTTCTCTAAAAAAAATAAATCTGCATGGCTCTTTGGTGATAAAACTCATGCAGACATAATTTCATGGTGTAGGTGTGAGTTTGTAATCCTGCGAACCCGACAATGCACTTCTCACGTGCTAAGTCACATGACAATTCGCATGTATTTGTTAATTATAATGTGTTTATTTTAAAATGCCAATATCGAATGTTTTCATGTGTTTTCTTGTCTTCTTTCCATTCTTATCATCTCCCTCTCTGTAAAGCAGCGATCCTGATCTATCAGTCAAGTTAGCTAGAATTTATGTGAACTTGTTTGTGTATGTTGTGTGTGCCCACGTGACTCATCTCAGCCGAAACAGCCGAAACGTATTAAACTCTGTATCATCTGGTCATCATACAGAGACCTATGATATCGTTCAAGCGCAGCTGTAAAGGGTTTACATTCATTGCCGTAGATCCAACGATAACCACAAAAATTGTGCTTCTGTAAAATAAAGTTAGCCAAAAGGATGCACCTTTTGCCGTCAGTGAACTGTTTCTCTCCATAACCATGTGAGGTTATGTGAGTGATGTTGTGCTGTTTATGCTGACATTTACGGTAGTTTCATTTCATCAGACACTATGATCCCCGAACATAAAGAGCAAAACTCTGCGGTGCTTTTAAGTGGTCAGAACGGATTTACAATACGTATTTTGATTTTAACACCTGTTACAAATTTAGAGATGTGGACGAAAATAAAATTACCGCACGACCTTGGTGTTTGTCAAAAAACAGTAGATAATTCGGCTGGGGTGGTGAGAGAAAAACACAGACATATTGGATTCCGACGGCAATAAAATCACCATTTACCCCTGTAAATGGAGTAAATATCTTACGTCCCTGTGAGAAACAATTACCGTCCGAATAGGGCTTTAGGCACTGCCTCACTTGCCTCCTCCGAGAAAACGCCCTGATAGAAATTATCCACCCCATTAACAGCAGATCTGTTTGATTAACGTCCATTGTTTCAGCTCTAAAAACTCTTCGAAACAGGCTGAAGCACCCGCGCTAATCAGTTCTATCTCTTTTGCTTTATCTTCCAGCATGTGAACTGATGACACAGGGGATCCTGGCTCTGGTCACATCTACAGGTTGCGCCTCAGCCAGCGCTCTACAGTCCCTGACAGATGCCATGCACATACCACATCTTTACGTCCAGAGGAACGCTGAAGGATCGCCTCGTACTGCCTGCCATCTCAATCCAAGTCCCGACGGAGAACGTTACACGCTCGCGGCACGGCCCCCCGTCCGTCTCAGCGATGTCATGCTGACGTTGGTTGGTGAGCTGCGCTGGCAGAAGTTCATCGTCTTCTATGATAGTGAATATGGTGAGTGATTCAACAAACGGTTACCATTGGATAGCATTATTCTGATGGTTTACAGATATACTTATCGGTTTTGATTTGTAGGTGGTTTATGCATATTGATCTTCTCATGCTGTTGAGCTTAAATTAAAGGACCTGCGGTGGTATACTGAACACATATGTTATTCATACGGTTTATGATGGCGTACAAAGAAGTTCTTATATTTTATCGAAAGAGACCTCAGTATTTATTTAGAACTTCCCAGTCGATCTCATGAAACACTTTTTTTTAGGACCATCATTTTTTGTCACTGTGACATTTTGTATTACTGCTAGAAGGAAAACTGTGTCCGTAGCACAACATGTTCAGCGTTAATGAGCTCAATGTGTTCTCTTAAAGATACTGTGGTACTGCGTTTGTAGTTTGACCTGTGAGAGCTGAACACAGGTGCATCACATGAAGAAAAGTACTCGGATGACTCACATTGATTTTACTTCATTTCCATGAGAAAGACAGACAATGGGTGGGAGCAGAAGATGTAAGCGAGATGTACTATGGACATCCGCTCATTCATTCAGAGCAGCTGAATAGAGTAAAATCACTCACTTTGAGAATGTTGAAAACATATTCAGTAAGCTATTCATTGTGAGATTCGTTTGAGATCATACCAGTCGCAGAGTAGATGATAATGGCAAGGAATTGTTTTTATTTCCAAGTGGGTTACCCAAATGAAATGAGTATGGTACACACTAAACTGAACAAAATGAAGAGACCCACACAGAGAAATGGCTTCTATTAACACGCTCTAAATCTAGTCAGTTTTTGCATTATTTTCATTACATAAGAGACAATCTTAAAACATCTTTGTCTTAAAGAGGTTGTTCATTCCCAAATAAAACGATTTATATTTACTCATCCACGCCATTAAACTGTTTGACTTTATTTCATTTTTGAAACAATTGAAGATGCAGAACCACGGACAGTCACTTTAAAATTATTTTTACATGATTTATTTTAGTAAACAATCGCCTTAATACTCAAGTATATTGATGCTGCATTTAATAATAGGGTTCATTCTGTACTTTTGAAATTATTACAGCCACAAAATAATATTGAAGATGTGTCTTTAATTAGCCTTTCTGGATGTATCGTGTCCATAACAGTCCATTGTCTGTTGAATTTCATCAGAAAAAACAATGGGAGAGAGTGAGAGAATGCAAAGACAAATGAAAATTGGTTTATTTCATATATTCATTTGAATTAAACTTTATTAAAAATATTAGTATTGTTTATTTTAACCAAAACTTGTTGCATTACTTTTTACATACTTCTAACAGTATTCAAGATCCGCTAATATTGCAACTTTTTTCTTATTTTGACCAACCGGCCGAGTTTCAGATTTCAGGAAAAAAAACAATGTTTTTATTTGGGAGAAATGTCGTCACTAGATGACGGAATGAAACAAATGTGATCATTTTACAAATTTGATGTACGTAAAATAATTTTGGGGAGTGGTGCCTTAATTATTTTCTGTGGCCATCTATCCCATAAATATATTTTAGATCAACCCCAGAGGTCATATAATGTATTAGCTGATGTACGACTATCTTATCCATTAAAAAGTCACTTTATGCTGTGTTCATACCAAACGCGAAGCATCGCATTCCTCGCTCTCTATTACTCGCGAGTGACGTGAAAAATATAGTGCGACGTGTTTCTTCACACGTACAACCAACACAGTCTCAAGGGAATTTGTGAAATTGTCACGAACTGTGATCTATTAATTCGTGTTCATGGACATGAATTTCCCCCTTTTTTCATGTCACCCAACATGACTTTGAATCAAAAATATTTTAAAGGGGTCATACACGTGTTTTTCTGTGTCATTGTTGTGTCATAAGTTGCCCATGCATGTATTAGACTCATAAAATTACATATTATATAGTTATAAATATATAAATGGACAGACACAAGCAGTCTGTGTATTGAAAGTCGTGCTGGTGACAAGAAAAAAAGTTGTGCTGAGTGGAAATTCATGTCCATGAACACGAATGCATAGATTTCAAATTACGTGCCTATGCCATGACCTACCTTGAGCCTGGGAAGGAGTCAATGAGCTCTTAGCGCAAATTTCACGTTTGATCTGAAATTTTTTACTTGCGCAGAAGATGCGGTTCATGAACGTTGGCGGCAATCGCGCTGCTCGATTGGCATCGCCTGGCTTGAGTTTGCGTGTATTTGAGTCCGCATTGACTTTAGTATCTTCACCTCGCATATCACTTAATTTGCGTTTGGTGTGAACACAGCATTACTTATCAAGGCTATATATTAACTTAAATATTGACAATACAGTTTTTTGCAGAATATGCACATACAGGCAAAATTCACTTTTATCTGAATTTTATAGAATGACCAAAAGTTAGCCGTTTACACTATTATCCTGGCTCAACTTTGCTCATATTCAGAGAAAACAAAGAGGAAAACAGAAGAAGCTATAATATTCATACTATCCATACTCACTTAATCCGGTGGCAGAATGGTTATTAGTCATATTAGCAGATTTACAAGGGGTGAGAGTTCGTTAAAATAAGTAGTTTCTTTGCAAAAAAGCATGGCAACACAGAACAGAATACACTATACTGTATGTATATTTAGCTATAAACTGTATGCCAAGGCCCTTCAAATACGAACATGCACTATTTGGATATGAATTAGACCAAAACATGTTACCAGTTAATGAGAGTCACATTTGTACGCCACTGCACTGGTATAGATGCATGTAGTCCTTATTAAACACTGAGCTAGCACATACCGATATTGAACTCAATTTGGTGTTAAAGCCTGATGTTTCTGTAGGGGCCTTTAATCCTTACAGAAGACACAGACTATTCCACTGATAAATCTATAACAACATCCAAATGATAACACTTAAAAAAATGCAGTTGAAGAGGCCTAGACTTAATAATATGTATTCTCCTAGACAGAAATATTGAAATCAGAGACGTTTCTTCTCATGAAAAAGATCTTGATATCTATATCTATATAAGAGGTTTGACGAGAAGTTTAAGAAGAGGTTTATCTTTATGTACCCTATATGTGTTTTATGCTTATACACATTACCTTTATAGCTTTGTACTCTTACTGTAAATCAATAAGCTCATTTGTGTCTATTGCTTTTATCTTTCCCAAAGATCTTTTGTTGAATCTCAGTTAATACTTTGCAATAAAATATTCCCTTAGGTGCCCTCTTTCCGAGCCGGTAGACAAAGTCAGTCAATATGTTTGCACATGAGATGTAAAGAGATCACCAGCGGAGGTCTGATTAACCCTCCAAATCGCTGTCTGTTAAACAAGTTCTGGTTTTGCCACCTCTCAGCTAACAAAAATGACAAAATAGTGCTTTGTTTGAGGCACAAAACAGTGTGGTGCTTTAGTTTGGAGTGCTTTATACTTCGCTCAACACAATACCACACCGCGGCGCGGGACTAATGTGAGCGCCTTCACAGAAATCACTTAACATCACAGATCTGAAGTATTGACGTGTTGTGATGTTACTGATGACACGCAGCATGGCATGTTCCCAAGCTCCAGGATTAACTCTCACCAAAAAAGAAATGCATGTTAAATATAAAGACAACATCTATCCGCTACAAAGAAAACATCTGTTGTGACTGAAGTGTTTTCTTCTCGTCACTTTATCTAGGATGCCCATATTATTTTCTGCAGTAGTACATGTGAATATTAAGGCCGATGTTTATGGGATTCTTATGGAATGCTAATGAAACATTAGTTTCTACTATGTCAGTTTAACATGCAAAGCACAAGTAATCATTTTTACACTTAACTTGACCCCAAATTTGGTTTAACCAATGGCATGAGTTCATTACACCAAGATACAGGAACGTTTGGGACAACTGTTTAAAAACAATCATTATTTTTATTCCATTCTTTTTAATATGCTGCTATCCAAAATGACTTGTGCAACGATGCAAAATGAACACATTTCACCAAAATATGAAAATATAAGAGGCTTGAATTCAGTGTGAGATCTTATTTTTAATAAAGGCACAGACATTGATATACAGACCTGTGCATATCTGCTATGGTTTATTGTCTGTGCGCTCACAAGCAAAATGCAAGCACATCCATGTCCTCCAAATATCATTGTCTCCGATGAGCAAAGGCATTTAAAATGAGGAGAAGAAATGGGACATCTATTCAAATTAAGACTTTTGTTGGACCTTATTGGAAGCAGATGGGGCTGGGTTTTGGCAATCCAAGGCCGAGCCTAGACCGGACTCCCACTGACAGCTGAACGATGATGATTAAAGAGAGACCTTGGATTGTCATGTAGTCTCGTCTGTCCTTGTGTCTCCTTTTTGCTCTTCGCTCAGTGTCACGCACAAATACGCACTCTCTATTTCTCTAACATCAAACACACCCAAGAACAAAAACACACACAGCCAGGCTTGTGAAATGTGTCCCGCTCCCTTCCTGAGACGCTGATATCTGCTCCGTAGAGGGTTTCTCTTCCTCGCCACAGCCCAGCAGGGCAGAGGATGTATCAAAGCTCCATCCATTTGACAACTACGACCACTTGAAATGCAATGTTTTCTGTATTTGCTTCATCACCTACAAATGAATAAAAAATGAAATAAAAATACTAACAGCATGCAGGTCTAACAGTAGTCGCTCGGCCGTCCACTGCGCTATAACTTTCACAGTTTGCTGTTGATGTATTATTCCAAAGCGTTTTCTCACACATGACTTCATACCTATTTCTTCACAGTAGGGCCTGTTTTCAGTGACTGTCATTCACAAGTTGACTTATCAGAATTTTGCTTCACGGACACCTCCTGTATTACTTCCCTCAAACTTCAGCTCTTTTGTGAAGCCAAAATTGAGACACCCCATGGTTTCTTACACAGCAGCTTTTATTCAGCAACTTTCTTGCATCACACCATTTATCCCAGCGGAAAAAGAAAGTGCCAGACTGGCGTCTCGCTACTGGTTGAGGTCTAAATCACACAGTACTTTATGTACGTTAAGTACATACTAATGTTTAAACTATGAACGCTCAGTTTGAAGCATTTTTCATTCTGAAATGCAAATAGCACAATTTATAGCAGAGCATGAATGAGTTGCTTTTAAGGGGTACGACCACAGTGATGTATTAATACATGTACTACAGGAATGCATGCTTTGATACATTTTCCCAAGAGCAGACAGGTTACACTGCATGCTTTAAATATGATCAATGTCAAGCCGGTAGACGACCGCCAACTCTGATAGTTCACCAGTACTCTTTGTGCAAGCAGAAGACCACACAGCATTGTGTAATACCCTGCAATGTTTAAGATGCTGCAGTTATGATGGAATTTTTTTAAATGTCAACTGATAAAAGATCTGTTCTGGGTTGATGGCCAGTGTTAACATACTCAGTTGTAGACAATAAATTTAATTTAAACGTTTCAATTCATCTTTCCATCTCACAGCCAGCTCATAAATAAATGGTTTTGTTGTTAGAGTGGTACGTACAATTATATTTGCAAAAGTCAATGTTTGCTTGCTTGAACATTACAAATATTTTAATGTACATGTCACAATAATTCTTCCATGAAACACAAAAGATGTTTAGGCGAATGCTTTCACATTATTGGAAATTAGCATCTTGCTGGTTCCCTTGACCAAAATCCTATTCATTATTCCCATAGACTTTTGGAAGTTTGTCATGATGTCTACACGTTTTGTCTATCGAGATAATCTTTACAGATTAACACAATTTTTGCAATTTCTTCGGCCTAAATACAATCGGTAGAAGTCAAAAGCTAACATGAGGTTATTAACTACACGTCAGTCACTCAATATCAACGTAACCACAACCAAACCTCCGGCAGCGTTATCAAACTTTATTCAAAACTTGTCCCCTGGTAAGTAATTATGCTGTGAATGAATGCCCAACCATGTTTTTAGAGATCTGTGCCCATGTTGCATTATTTGTGAGATTTATACTGTATGTGGGATGACATCCAATGTCCCCGCCAAAGAATGTTGTTGCTTTTAGCAACTTTTTTAGCAACTGCTGTTTTAAAGACACAATAAAGGTTTAAAAAAATCACAAGTGGGTCATAACAAAAAATAACATAAAATGTGGAAATATTTAGAGGTTTTGTTAACCACAGATCTTATTCCGTGCAACCAAAACCCTTTAAAAAACCCATAGACTGGGTCGATGGAACCTGAAGTGTCAAAATGCTAACTCGCTTCAGGGGGTTGCATACAAAAACATATGTCATCTCTAACCCCGAACCTAACATCACTGGTGAGTAAGCAAATCGTACTAAGACATACAAATAAGATTGTATGAGTTCATACGAATTAGCCAACTTACAAAATAGTTACAAATTCCCATGAGTTTGTGTTGAGCTGTGAATATTGTGTAGCAAAATGGATCATTCCGGGTCTAATTTATGGTAATGGCTAAGGTTATTTTCCAAACAGTTTAACTGTGTTTTTGTGTCTAAGTGAATCATAAATTGGCAATTGGCACCATAGCACATTTTGATCTTTCAATGTAAGGTAAATGTGTTTCTTTGTGTTTTTAAATCATAGGGAGTGATGTTGCTGATCGGTTTGACCGCTTTTGTTGTGTTTTCAATGCATGGGAGGTTTGTTTTGGCCTTGTTTGGATCTGCATAATGCAGTTCATGATTCAATTTGTCTCAACATTTTAGCACCGTAAGTGGGGTGAGGTTTTAGCATTTCAGCAGGCTGATGGTAATTTCCACTAGAAGGGCTTTCTTTGAAAGCAATTCTGCTCTAATTGCACGTAAATGAAGGCATTGCTCACCACGCAAATGAATGAATTGCTCATTGACACCCCTCACTCTTCATCATTTTTAATTCTTAATCAGGAGTTATTTTCAGAATCCACTTACATACCGTTTGACACCTCATGCATATGTGTATAAGGGCAAATTAACATACAGAAAATCAGTAATGACTGAATTATGCAGATCGACACAGCTCAGTTCAGCGACCAGACAAGCTTTTTACAGTATTTATCTATACAGTATAAGTCTTCATGCTTCACAATTCATAGCGATGTTAATAACTCCTAGGGACATCTTTTCTATATCTCTGTTATCTGACACACTGAGTTTATTTCATGGAGACATACAACATGTGCATAGTTGTTAACCACTGATAAAGAATATACAGTAGTTGCTTTAGAAGTCAGGTATGAACCCCCGCTGAACACTTTTGATTAACTTAGATTAATCATCAACAGTTTTACCATAAATCAGGTGGAATGTCTCAAATTGTTCTCCCTTCTCACCATTTCTGGATCATTCAAACCAACATATAAATCAATGCCTTTCATTCTTATCTATACTCTAAATGTATCTGACTAGAATCTACATTCAAAAAAATTATTGTTGGTTTGCTGTTTGATTAACTTGATCAATATAGTTGATCTAACACATATTTGTATGTGTTTCTTGTTCACAATTTAAATGTCTAATACTGACATAAATTGGCGACACTTTGACATGACTGATTCCATTTGTGTTGGGACAACCTGAATCATTTTCATTGACTAACTGAAACTACACAATGCACTGAGTTCCCACCATGCATTGCCCTTGTGACTGGATTTAGATAGTACGTTTCCAAATTAAATGTTATTTTATGTGTGTTTTCGTGCAGGATGAAAGATAAAGCGTCTTGTAAGTGTTTAATGTTCTGTAATGTAAAAATTCTAAAGATTTTCTGTTGTCGGTGATTTTTGAGGGGTTGCGGTTTTACTTAGGTTGGGGATGAGCTCATTTGTGCCATTTTAGCAATTAGAACCCTGCAAATGGTCATGCAGTAAACTATCTGGTGCTTGCTACATCACATCTTGCTTACATCACTGAAGCATTCGAATTTAATTGGCTCAACACAAATGAAATACATCCAACTGAAATAAAATAAAATAAGTTGATTAACTTGAATTGGTTGAATTGTGCGGACATGTTAATCTTCAATTCGAATAAATCAATTCAATTGTGTGGAAGTGGGTGTCATAATATATTAAGTTAAACCAACAACAATGTTTTTGGACTGTAGTATCGAGTGACTAGACAATTCTCATGTGTAACTCATGATCTCAAGAGGTGCACCATCCAAGCATTTAAATGTTTTCTTTTGTCTGAAGTTTCTTTAAGATTGTCTATATTAAGACAATCCGTAAACATAACAGTAAATGTGTCTGATCCAACGGAAGAACACCCGAGAAGAGATCTTATAATTCAGGAGGTGATTTGTTATCTCTAATTAGACGTTCAATGAACCCGCGAGTGACATTGTGTGGACACCTGCAGCTTCTGTTTATAGTACCTTAGTGTTTGCCTTCACCCTTTGATGCTGTTTTCCTTATTTTAAACCTAATTGGCCAGGGGAAAATGTGTGCAAAGACATGAGTGAGACAAAGGGTTGTGTTTTAATGACCTTGGATCATTAAACGCTGGCCTGTTCGACCAGTGACTGAGTGCTGTTTGTAGAGAATGTGAAATGTGTGTGGCAGATGCTTTGAGCATGTTTAACATCTGACTGTGACGTCAGATTGCAGTGCACCAACAGATTAGTGATGGGCTCAAGTATGCAAATACTTGAAAGTGACAGATTGTCTGAAAACCTCATACTTCCAGAGATGCAGATGGAACTTACTAAACTTATCTCCGTCCCACTCCAACTACATCCATCAGTAGTGGAGCAGATAGTAGCAGTCAACATAAGCAAATATGCATCTCTGTACTAGACTCTAGAACATGAGTTAAACATAAGGAAAATACATTTATTTCATCATAAAGGAAGCCTTCTCAGACGTCTCAATGTTCTTTCTGTCTGCCAAGAACCTGGCAAAAGTCTTTCCTTAGAAATCTTTTGCGCTCGCCTTCATCTTCTCTGTGAGTTTTGACACCCGAGACGCAATTTTATTCATCCAGGGTAAAAATTACACAAGCTGGATGTTGCCTTGTGTTCTCTGAGAGCAGTGTGATGTCTATGACATTTGAACTCTGATCTAGTCCTGCTCTTGTCTAGAAAGCATAAACCATGAAAATGATTAATGAAGAGCATTTTTTTAAGAAGGCAATGATATCTTCCATGCACATCTAGGACGGATTGCTTTTGCACTGTTGGTTTATTTAAAACATTTTTATATAATTCTATAATGTAGTAGCATAGCCACGAGGGGGCCTGGGGGGACCTTGTCATGTAAAAGGTAACAAAATGGTTTGACTGGTAGCCACTGCGGTTCTTAATCCTGGTCCTCACGACTCCCTTCTGCATATTTTGTATGCGTCTCTTACCGCTTCAGAGGTTTGTTCGATTTGCCCGTAAAAGCCCTGCGAAGTGGACATACAGGGCATTGAAGTGCACTAAACGTACCTACTAACATTACGTTAATCTCATGATTGCGCTTAAATAACTGGAGTAATCCGGAGTAAGTTTCGTCCGTGTATGAAGACGCTGAAAATTCGCGTTCTAAAGTTAACTTCAGAAACAAACTTCAGCCGATTTTCATGTGTGCAGGGGGTTGAGAGCAGTGAACACTGTGTAGGGATAAAATAAATCAGACCACAGTTCATTCATGGAGCGACCAGATTAAGGTTATGTTTATGTTTCCTGAAACGGTGAAATCAGCTGTATAATACAGGCGTATCATTTTAGTACCTATAAATATCTACAGTACATGTATAGAAACGTATACATATTGGCCCCCTCATTTACAGACAGGTTCCTTCAAAATTAAAATTCTGGCTAAGCCACTGATCTAATGTAAGTACACAGATTTTCCAGTACATTGAAGGCTGGAATCTTTCAATTGCAGGTACATTACACCTGTGATACATTTTATTCCTCATGTATAATAGAGAAATGTTAAACATATTTTCTATTCAATTTGTTTACAGTACTTGTGAATGATGGCATTGCATTTTTGCATGAACCATTACAATCCGGTCATCAATATTACAAAAATTACAAACCGGCACTGCTTTTTTTCCTTCCCACACCATTTCTTCATTGACTCTCTATCTCTGTCACTATGTCACGTATCAAGCACTTACATAGATCATTCTAATTCTTCCAACCTGAGCAACATTGATTAATGGCATTGGCCTCTATTCTCCTTTTTTGAAAGTCAGGTGTCTTCCGGGAATGCACTTCTCAGGAAAAGGAGTGTTTTGGCTTTCTGTCTAGCACAGCTAGATTAGTCTAAGACTGGTAATGAGAGCGACGAAAGGTTCTGTCTTCTCTCATATGGCTCTTTAATGGGGGAAAGCCATTAGGTTTGTAGTAGGTGCATGATTGTTTTTGGCTCACTCAGAGGGAGCAAACCGGTCCCCTGGCCTTTTTAAATGCCGGTTGTGGGTAGTTATCACAATTTCACAGCATAAGAAGTATTTGGCGGGGGGCACGGTGGCTTAGTGGTTAGCACATTCGCCTCACACCTCCAGGGTTGGGGGTTCGATTCCTCCGGTTTCCTCCCCTGGTCCAAAGACATGCATGGTAGGTTGATTGGCATCTCTGGAAAAATTGTCCGTAGGGTGTGAGTGCGTGAGTGAATGAGTGAGTGTGTGTGCCCTGCGATGGGTTGGCACTCCATCCAGGGGGTATCCTGCCTTGATGCCCGATGACTCCTGAGATAGGCGCAGGCTCCCCGTGACCCGAGTTAGTTCGGATAAGCGGTAGAAAATGGATGGATGGATGGATGAAGTATTTGGTGCTTTAGTGCAATGCTGCAAAATGGTGTCTGTATGGTACACTTGGAAGTTCTTGCAGAACAGTTTCGGGAATTTTATGGCAGACTATTTAAGGAACTATTTGGTATCTGATGTTGAGGAAACTCCTGGCTTTGTGTAGCATCTGCTGCTCTCCATATTCTTCTGAGATATCAAAAATACATTTTTAACAGAAACCTCAATCATTTTCTCAGGTATGCTTTGGTGTATTGTTATTATTTGTTACACTGGATCACAAAACCAGTTTTAAGTAGCACAGGAACAATTTTAGTAAAAGACAAAAATACATTGTAGGTTTCCAAATTACTTTTCTTTTATGCCAAAAATCATCAGGATATAACGTAAAGATCATGTTCCATGAAAATATTTTTGTAAATGTTTTACCCTAAATATGTATAGAAACTTTATTTTGGGGAGTGTACGGCTACTGCATTTGATTAACAACTTCAAATGCAACTATCTCAATATATAATTTTACACCCTCAGATTCTAGAGTTTTAAACAGTTGTATCCACGTCATGTATGTCAATATCCTCACAACCCATACATCAATAGAAATAATCTATTATCATATCCTAACAACCCATACATCAATACATCAGTTTTCAGGTGGTGTTAAAATCTAAATGAAAAATGTACCCATAAGTCTCGTTTTATTGTCCAGGGTCACATTTTAATACAGTTTTACAGAAATATGTTACTGAAGGCCATGTGATTTGCCTTGTAAGTCTAGGTTTCCGAGAAAAAGACAGAAATGTGCATGAAAAACTGGCATTGAATTTTTTTACCCCTATTGAAATTTATTCAGGAGCACCAAACCCTGAAAAAAGTCATTTTGGGGATTAATACTTTAAAATTTTAAAATTAATCAATTTGTAATGTAGTCCATAAATAATTAGCTAGTTAATTTCTTATAAGATTAAAAACTGAAACTAACTCTAATTAAAAACAATGTAAAATAAGCTACATATAAGATATTTTTTGTATTGGCATTGCATTTTTTACATGTATGCTGCTGGAATTGATTATTTTAAGAATCATCTTTTCAAAATGGACCTTAGTGATGTTAATCGGCCATATGCAGAAACTCCAACGCAATGTCATGGCAAAAACTATTTTCTGATGTGGCTAATTTAGCCTATTTTGTGTAAATTCTTATAATCTCATTCATACATTTTTGTATGATTTGCTTTTGCGCCAGTGACGTTGGAATAAGCAGAGGGGTAACAGATGGGGATTCAAAATTGCTTTTCTTCTAGTAATCATACATTTTTGTATGATTCACGGTGTATGAATAAACCACCTCTTAAAATACTCAACACAATCCCATTTCGCTGACTGGTTTAAAGTCTGCCAAAAAGATCAAAATCAATTGGAGAAACTCAGTAAACTCTCAAATTTGGAACAGTATGATACTGTAGTAACAGTTTGGCTACAAACATCCTTCCAAATATCTTTCTTTGTGTTCAGCAGAACAACAAACTTTATATAAGCTGGGAACACCCGAGGGAGAGTCAATGATGACAGAATTGTTATTTTGGGGTGAACTATCCCATTAATTTTATAGATCCATACTCTTGATGTATGTTGTGTGAGGTACTTCATTTGGCCCGAGGATGAACATTTTAAACCGTTCAAGCTTAGATTAAACATAACTGAGACCTGTATTAATTCAATGGCTATGAAATTGTAATGGCACACCTGGTCACCTTTACCCTGCAGCAATTCACCAACAACGTGGGCAACAAACCTGGTCCAAATAATTAATGATCACACACAAAAAAACATCCAAGTACATATCTTAAAACATTCTTCACTATTTCCTGATTAACAAACACTGCTTACCTCATACCTGGAGACTCACCTGTCTTTTGGGGTCTCATCATTTTTATCCTGTCCTTGCACCTACATTCACTGCTGCAATGTGAAAATGAGAAATCCACATATTGATAAAGCAACTCTATTTCAGGACATGTTAGAGTTTCAGTTCCATCTTGTGCCCTGATCTCACAGTCCACCATATTCTGTTCAATAAAGTAGCTCAAGGGAGGTGGCACAAAAAGTTTACCAAAGTTCAGTGCCTTCCGCTTTTCTTTCCATCTGTGACTCAACATTGTGTTGATGATTTTACTAGAACTTTGCCCTTTTACCTGCCAATTACCTTGTGTCGTCACTACGTCATCTTCTCTCCATTGGTGAGCATAGGTTACAGTCATGACCGAGACATATAACATTATCATTATGTCCGCATCACTAGTCATGATACGAAACATAAAAAAATATATAGAATCCTTTGTAGCTCATCACATATGGTCGTCACACCAAGTGTTGGTGTCAAATCTAAATAAAATGCAAAGAGTTATATGCTCCACACTTCGCACAGCGCACAGTATGAATTATATAATAAGAATCATCTTTTCATATTCTGACTATGGACCTTACTAATGTTCCTCAGGCATTTGCCGTATCTCACACAATCGCATATTCTGAGTTTCGAGAATCACTTTAGCCAATTAATGCTTAAATTCTGCTGTCACTGACTGCTTTGAAGTCTCAATATAATATTATGAACATACTAATAATAGCAAACGAGTATGAATGACACCGGAAAACACTGAACTGAGTTTGTGATCCTTTTAAGCTGATGTGAAAATGATAAATACTGATTATTTCACAGCTGTGACTCAGAAACAGGTAACAGGGTAAATTCTCACGGCGTATGCCAACGAAAAGTTGTAAAAGTTCAATTGTTGCGAGTACAGCATATATCTGATACCAGGTTAACAGCATATCTCTGACATAAAGACAGCTGATATGAGTAAGTACATCTTACTAAAGAGCAGTGCCTTTTCATCTTTATCTAGAAATGTCTACTCATTTTTGGATGATCTTTTGATGCTCTTAATGTTGTAATCCCTCTCTCACATTCTGGAAGCGACTTCTGTTCGACAGCACCCACACTTACAAATGCTCGATATCCCGCCTTCAACACATCAGTAATAAAAATCTCATTAAATGCAAATCTGACATTTGCTTTGTCACCACTTCAACCTGCAGCCGACACCGAGCTTGCGAAATATTTCAGCTGCTGTGTATATAGCAATGTGAATGACCTCTAGTTTCTGTATCAACGACATGCTGTGAATATTAAGGCACCTGTTTAAAGTATCCATCACGGACCCTGATCTAGAATCCGCCACCCCAGTTCAAGGTATGATCATCTTCATTATACATGAGTAGGGAGAAAAAACACTCGGGTCAGCAGAAAAGCCAGACTTTTAGCCCAATCCCAACTGTACATGTAAGAAAAATGTTCTCTTTTGTTTGCTTTCTTCAAGTTTAGCCAAAGGAGATCAAATGAATGCCAAGTGAAAAAGCTTACCCAGGCATCCCCTTGGCATTAAGTAAAGGGTAAGCTATAAGTTTTCGGTTAGTTTGAAAAGGACACTACATTTGTGTGTACATTTCATTTGTGCCCGAGATGTGAAATGAAATGAGAAAAGGGAAATAGAGAGTCAACTGAGCAGAAAGGTTACATTATTCAAAGAGGGACCACGAAATAGCTCATATGCTTCACTACAAAAGCGAAGCAAATGTCCATCATTTCAGCATCTTTTGATGTTACACATAAATAAGGCATCTGTAGAAGTGTCCTAGCATCGCACCTGAGAGACTAACTTATTTATATGGCGCATATTGCAGCCGCAGATCGTCCCTGATGGTCAAACACCAGGTGAATACGAGTCGAAAGCTCCTTCGCTTCTGTTTGTGAGATGTGTGGTGAATATATCCTCATGTGTCTCTTTGGAGCATAAAATCACTGAAATGATTCCTGGAAACTGGAACTTTTATGTTTACGTTCTATTGGCCTCTTCTTCACAGGACATGAATTCATAACTCAGAGTTAACCAAACTTGAACATTGGAATGCACCAAGATGTATTATTATTTCTTTTTCTCATGAGGTTGTGTTTCCGGTCTGAATCGCAACCAACAGTTCACTCAGCATGGCCATTACCATGCAAGGGGACCCACTGTGTATGTTGATGGAAATAGTTCATTCTAAGGTGATAAAAAACATAACGCCTCATTACGTAATGTCTTGATACACCTCTGAAGACAAAGTTATTTTACATAACATGTTAGTGTATGATCCTCACCACCTCTGAAAGTGTACATGCACACTTTTTTTCAATAAAAAGGTCAATTTATACCGCACAGATCTATTCTCTTGAAGCTTTAAATGCTTGCCCAGAGGTTTTAATTTTATTGTTACAGATTTTGCATGTTACTCCTGTAATGCTTTCAAAAGTTTTCTGTTGTACCAAGCTGAATATAAAATGATAACATATCCACAGTATATATCAATAATAAAAGAACACCATGGATTTTCCAACCTCACTGCCATGTTTCATAAAGCATTTAATAACTGCATATTGAAGACTATATTTTTTAATAAGTGTGTTTATGCAGACATCACTACATAAACGTGTTATGAGTAGTTGGCAGTTGCTAGGTTGGTCTGGGTATTTGCTTACAGGTCCAAGTCAACATAGCCCACCTCAAGTTTCAATAATCTTGCATTTTAAATAAATGGCTTAAACCCCCTTGAGTTACAGTAAAGCCCTATTCGCACAGTATTAGTATAACCTGGGGACCTCTGGTCATATGTAATAGTTGCAGAGGTTGTCTGTGATCTTAGTTCCGTGCGAATCGGCCATGTCTGTAATCTGCAAAGGAAAAATTCCCCCACAAATGACATACCATATTTTGACTAACAAGAGGTACTGTGATAATATTAGTCCCGTGCGAATCAGCATCTTTGTGATTTGGCGGTCTCATATATAATTTTCATAGTTTCATCCAACGTTTGCGAATAATGGAGGCTGTGTTGAAGTGTTTTGATATTATTTTCATCACTGTCTTTTGGGATCGGGAGTCTCGCTTTTTGTTATTTCTCATGGAAGCTCTCGTAACATCTGAGACCCGCGATCGTGGTGAACGTCTGTCCGGTTTGCGATCGCAGGCCTCAAATGCTGACAGGTACGGTCATATATCATTAAACAGCGTACAACTATAGGCTATACAAACTATGTGCAAAGCCTTGCCATCATATCCGGGAAACAAGGTCTTAAATTTGAGTAAAATCTCTGTTATCCTGTGCGAATGCTCCACATGAAATACAAATGTTGGGAGGTAATTTATAAATCACACGTTGTCCCCAGATAATAATAATCCCTTGTAATGCCTTAAATCTACAGTTTTTTGACATGTTATCATTCACAAGACTAATCAAAAGTAAAAGCAGAGCTCTACAAACTCCATTTTTTACGTAATCGTTAAAGACTTATGATTTTTAGACTGATATATTTCTTACATGCGTGTATTGCCTAGTCAATAATGCATGCAGTCAGGTTGAACACAGAGCATTTGACTGAAGTGTAAAACACAAGGTCTGAAACACATCACACCTTATTCTGTCCAAGAAGTGTCCGATTATAAAGAAAAACATCAGGCTGATATATAAAATGTGAAATTTTCATAGAATATTTAGGAGAGGGAGGATATGAGGCGATTTACACTTCATGTGAATTGATCAGATCTCTGTCCGATTGGATAAGCACATTCAATTTACATAAAGCCACATAAATGTGTCTCAGAATGGATATAAATCGGATTTAGTACGCTTACACCCTATGCACTTCAATGATGCTAATGATGGCTGCAAAATTGCTGTTGAGCATTTTTTGAGGGGGTCTCTTTAATGCTCAGTTTTGTGGAGTTAGTGGATTGAAGGGAAAATGCATGAAATGACCAAGTGCGCTGTAAATGTAACATATAAAATCAGATAAATACTGTTGTTAAAGGTTTAGGGGGACTTCACAGACTTATTTTGTTTTCATGATCCTGTTTTTTGAAGCTAATAAAAGCCCCAAATAGATAGAAACTGATACAATAATGCATGGGGGCGGTTTCAGACTAGCGCTTTTAGTGCACACCGAGTACGATACACATCAAAGTTCGGTTCGTTTGGGTGATGTGAACGTTGTCTTCAGAACCTGGGTGCGCACCCGCGAACTGTGCCCGAGTCCGCTTAAAAAGGGAGGTCTGATGTGAACTCCAGTACGCTTCACTGCTGATATGAACGCAAACATACCAAATCGCTATTTATGACGTATTCCTTGGTAAAAATGTGTCCTTGTGTGTGTTTCACTCACTTTTCTGACTGGCGTGGCCGATGATCTCCAAGCAGAGATCTCATTTCTGTTCGCCTCCAGCGTTCTTCAGAGCATTTGCAGTACATTCACAGCCGAAAGAGCCGCTATGTGGCGTTGGAAACCAAATTAATGGTTCAAAACATAAATGTATCAAAATAAATAGCATCACACGATGAGATCTTAGAAGCTTATGAATAGAATGGCAAGAGTATATTTTAACTATACTTATGCTAAAATATAGCTACATATATACATTTTCAAAAACATGTTCATGCTAGGGTCAGTGGATGGCCTTTTTGACGCTGAGACTACATAAAAGAGCTTGACTAGCCTTCCTATTTTTCGACGCTCTGCCTATGCAGCATATTAGTACTCAAACACACGCTTCATTACATTTGTCATTATATCTTCTGATAGCTTATCATTCCTTCAGTCTCATCTCATCAATCAGAGGGAACAGGCAGCGCTCTGAAACGTCACGCTTCTAGATGTCTAGGGCAAGCTAGTTGTCTCAACTTCATCAAATCTATGCCTATCACTAAAAAAAGCAGTGCTCAGCCTGTCTTTGTACATGGGATGTCCCTTGGCTTTTGTGCTGATGTCTTCCTAGGAGGCTGTGTGTCTCTGTAAATGATAATCCACTTTATAAATTGCTTTTGACCGCATACTCATGGCTTTGCTTCCCAGAGACCGTCTATGACAGTTTACTGTTACTCCTGCTAAACAGACTGAGCGTTTTCCATATCAAAGTGGAAGGATGACATTGAACGTACATATTTTTGGTGTCTCAATACTACAGATATTGGCTGTAAAGTTATTCAGTGGCTAAAACACAAATATATAGATAGATCAGGGCAGTGGTTCTCAAATGGGGGTACGCGTGTCTCCAGGGGTACTGTAGGGGATACGTGAGAGAAACTGACATTTAGGATTACATAATGAAAATCAATAAATTATGATGAAAGTATTTTTATATGAAATTAGGACTACACAAAGATGGATAAAAATTAAATTGATACATTTAGATATAATAACTGTTTGACTTTC
Organism: Triplophysa dalaica; assembly: GCF_015846415.1. Classification (NCBI taxonomy): domain Eukaryota; kingdom Metazoa; phylum Chordata; class Actinopteri; order Cypriniformes; family Nemacheilidae; genus Triplophysa; species Triplophysa dalaica. Next base: position 16,493,234 of record NC_079558.1, on the reverse strand, counting down.
ATTTCACTGAATTTTAAGGAAAATGTTGTTGTCTGCTCAAGGGGTACTGAGAACCACTGGATTAGGGCATTGAGAATTAAAGATCAATGTCAAAGTAATGCAGTTTGTCTTTTTACACTTGGGTGATTTTTTGGCCTCTGTATCATTTAATGTTTTAAGGTCAAGACTTTTGAAAGCGTGGATCTTTTTTTTATCTCTTTCGATCTTTTTGGCAAGAAGACTCTTAAGAATTGTCCAAAACAAGGTAGCAAGTAACGTCCTTTTGGAACATGTGTTAAAATGTTGAGGTCAACTCACTAGGTTACACAGGGCTTTCATGTGCAAATGCTTTTAGTTTAGTTTCTTTTAAAAAAACGTCTGTGCTATATTACAGCATCTACATATACTCTAAAAAACTCTCCAAACTCTAAGAAAAGATGCCAGCCAAGTATGATTGAACACCAGTTAGTCCCCCCGAGACGTTTACATCCATCACTACCTCTGTATTATTCTCTACACCTTTAACTAATGCCACATGCGTATTGAGGTGGAACTAATGGCTAGTTTCGTGGCTGTGAACAGCCCCAGACCGGCTCGGCTCCTCCTTCCAAAAGTGAAATATGGAAAAAGGCCTCGTTTTCTCGTCTATACGAAAGTAGTGAACGGCCTGGCAGGCTGCCTCAGTCTGAGAATGGATGTGTCCTTCAAACCCATCATCCCTGTGGTAGAGCCCTCCTGCAGACATGCATTACCAGCGAGAGGAGCGAGGGACATAAATCACTCTTTTTGAAAGGCCGTAACTAGGAGACGGACAGATCCTTGCGATTAGCACAATCCAAGCTCACACCTCCCTCCCTCTCTCTCTTTTTTCATGACACTGCCGTCCCTCTCAAAGTGTACATTTTAGGAGCATATTAATGGGGCTGCGCAAGATGGGCTGGTGTCAGTCCGACATTGCCAGTGGTCTGTGTTTAATGCGTTCAGCTCAATGCACAAAGCATTGATTTTCTTATCTGTGAAATTTGTTCTTGAGGCGGAACATGTAAACACGGGGGAGCTGACGGTGCCAAGATGTCATATCAAACACTCTTTATCTTTTCAATCTTTCTTTGAATTCATCACATGTACAGAGCACAACAAAACTGTCTCCTGCCCTTTCTAGTTCTCACTTTATCTCACATTTCAACAGTCAAACATTTGGTTTCTTGTGAGGCACGGCTGATGCAACGTTGTTGTTGCTATTTGCTAATGTTGATGTATGAGGGACCCGAGTGATTTAAGTCAAAGACATGCAAACCATCTAATTTTTCCTTGTAAGAAACCTTTTATATAAAACATTGAAAGAAAAATATTTAATGAAAATACAAATTCAAAACAGTTAGTCCAACAGCTGATTCTCCTGTTGCTGAGCACTAATGTATACCAAATGGTATAAATTGCCTGGGACTTATAGTGAAAGCTCTGCATGTGGAGTTGACAGTTTCTAGCATCAAACATGTGTGAGTGCAGAAGACTGCACTTAATCTGGCACGTGACTGCATTCAGCACACGAGTGCATTTTCATGACCGCGACTGATAGATCAATTCATCATGCAGTCCATCGGAGGAGATCTTAAATCATTGCTGCTGATGAGCAGTTTTTCAACTGCATTCAAGTTGCTGTTAAGATGCATCATGCTGCACATTTAAGATCAAATTTAAAGTATATTGCTATGGAGTACCTCAGAGATGCATTAGCATTTTAAGACTTCCGGTTTCATCGCCCCAACGTCTATGGGTTTTTTGGAATGGGCTTTTGGTAAATATATTTTGAAATATGGTCTGTAGCTAACAAAACCTCTAAATATTTTCACGTTTTAATCTAGGACAGAAATTACACCAGTTATAACCCACTTGTGATTTTTTTTAAACCTTTATGGTGTTTTTAAAAGCGACGTATAAATCTCACAAATAATGCAACTGGCACAAATGGGTAAAATATAATATAAAGTTTGGGAAAGTTTCTTGGAACATAGTGTAGTCTGTTTTTTAGCATTATGGTAGCTTTTGACTTCTGCCGATTGTATTTAGGTTTAACAAATAAAAAATATTGTGCTAAAATGTAAAGATTATCTAAATAGACAAAACGTGTACAAATCGTGAACGTTTGTTAATTACAAAAGTCTATGGGAAAAATGCATGCATGCTTTCGGTCGAGGGAACCAGCTAACTTCTGGGTTAGCCTACACAAATACGCCATCTCTGAGTCAGACCATATAAACAGCCACTCATAATTAACTGACAATTCTTAGAATAAATTTTAGCATGTTAATGTTCATGACATGTCAGTGTATATACTGTATGTATATTTTGTTCTGTAAATGCAGAGATAAAAAAAAGTTTGCTTTCACTGGCTAAAAATGTTCAAAATGTTCAATTCACCCTAATGTGAAAGCTGATTGACTAGCAGATTGCAAAATTAGCCTGTGCTATACATTTTTATTATCCAACCCTACATTTTTTACTCTTTAAGGGCCTGATTTATGGGAAGAGCATATTAAAATGAATAAAAACAGAATGTCCTGAACCCTGCGCTGCTCTTAGTAGATTGGCAAGGGTACTATGGGAATAATAATCTTTTTAACTATCACACTATATTATGTCATTTAAATTAATAAAAGAAATGCCATTTCATGTTGACTACAACTGTAAATAAAGCTATTTAAAGAACAAAACCATGGAAGCGATATTAAAGGTTGTTCCAATGGCGGTGAAGTCCTCTGTGGAACTATGTTCATTGTTCAGCTGGTAGCTGGTCTTAAAAATGTCTTGTAATCCCAGTATGCCCATTATACATTTAACTCTGCATGAAAAAACTACAGGGCCGCCTGTTGGTACTGCCCCAGGATGTCGTTTTGTCTTCTTGAAAAATATCTTCACTGCCGAGGATGTCCTCAAGGAAGAGTTGTCTGTAGCATTGTGTTCTGTCTGCCCTACCTCTGGTACATGCCAGTGTCTCCCCTTGCGAAACAAATACCTAGGGAAATTCACTTGGAAATACTATAATACAATATTAAATAATACATTTTCATATACTGGAACCAAGTGCTTATATTTTTTTCAGTATGTGCTATAAAAAGTGGCAATTCCATATGCATTAACATGCGCGTCATGTCAAAATATGTGTTCAGGGTGTCACGTGAAACTATATGTATTGTGCATAATGTCAAATAGGCTGGGTTTATGATTAAAGAGACACTCGAGTTAAGTGTTAAGCGAACGAATGTCTCTTTATCATAAACCTTTTCACGTACTTTGACAGGATCCAATCTGCACATAGATTCATGTGACGTGCCGAACACGCATTTTGACATGACGCGGCACACACATGATGGGATACATACATGTTTTTTTGAGCTTCACATCACTGCTTCCGCTGCAGAAGACGCACCGATCACCACTGCCATTATTCAACATATTGTAATATTGCAATATATTAACATTGTTTTATCCTGTTTCTAATATATCTTACGTGATTTAATTCATATATAGCTAAATATATTTCCTTTGCATAAGGGTCACACAAAGTGTTTACATCATGACAGCTGATTGTAAACATGGCTATCAGTAGTACTGAGTGTCTTGATATAAATGCTATTGACAAGTACTCCAACTCACAGTCAAACGGTGTTCTTCTGGTGTATGTTAATAGCACAGTGTTAAGTGCTTCTTGAATGTGGATCTAAAACCTTCATCATTAAACGTTCGCATGCATGCTTAACTTTCACAATCACTGTAGGAAAAAAAGCAGCAAGGGCTGTCATTTGTGAACTCCATTTTCCCTGGTTGTATTCACAGCGGTATTAGGTTCTGTGAAGTGATGTAAGCCAGACGGCAGTGAAGCATTTAAAAAACAAACAACAAACAACTGAAGGACACCATGATCGGAGCTGTGTTTTTGTTGTCTGTCAAGGATTTCGTAATAATGGAGACTTTGCAATTGAAAGAGCAAAAAGGAGGACTAAGAATCCAAATCTTTTACGACAAAGTGCTGGATATCACAGGGGTGGAGAACAGAACACAATGCACCGACAGAGATGACAGTTAAATTACGCTAAGATAAGCTTTCTGTATGTTTACTCGTTTTTGTTGCACACGCTTGTTTTCAAAGGTTAAGGCTTATTATTTTCTTACGATTTGCATGTGAATTTTGTTTGAAGCAGAGGTAACATGCTATTCCATGCATTCTGACTTCTTTACAATGTTAAACGTGGTGGCTCTCATGCTTAACACGGTCAACTTGTCAAAAAACGTGTTGAACGTAAGTTTTTTTGTGCTCGATTCACTCCACCAGGGTTTCTATTTTCTTTTTTTATTTATTGTTTGACTTCAATTAAACATCAATCTTTCACACGTCTGCTCTTGTTTATGCTTTTAAAAACGGCAAGTTCACACTGCATATGTCCAATGCTTACTGCTGGTTTGTATCTTACTTGATTGCATATGTATTATATAAAAGCATTTTTATCTGGTTTGTTTGGAGAATGATGGCAGCATTTGTTTGTGTTGTGTAAAAATTCACTCCTTTTTAGATCCTCTTTAACCTGCCAGGTCCTGCATTCAATATTGGGGGCTCAACTGTTTTTGTAAATCTTGTAAATTTGTGTTGATTATCTCACTGCAGACTGTGAGGTTGGCTGGCCTTGGCTTGAACTCTTAAAAAGATTAACCTGTCCTTCTAAATCTGTCCAAGAAATCTGTTTAAATGTACTGAACAAAATAAGCATATGCATCAATACATCCAAGTAACGTTGAACAACCTGCCCTTTGCTCACCCCAGATGATTTTCCAAATGGCTTGTTGTTGATATTTTGTGCACTACTGACAATGATGTGTTGCAGTCAGTTGGGCATGACATATTGTGCCAGTACACAGATGAACACTTTCCACTTAATATTTAAAAATGTGGAATATAGTGTCCTACAGTCATTGAATAAGATGAGTCCTGGGGGTTAGCACGTGCTCTTCAACACATCTTCAACATGTGGGCGACTTGAGGTTGATTGTGGCTTAAGACATTTCCTGCATATTACTACATGTTGTCTCTTCACTGCATCTTTCCAATAAAAGACACAACAGAGGCAGAAAAAAATATAACTGTGATTCATATCATCATTCCTCAAAATCATTCCTCAAAATCCTACCTCATTTCTCATTTGTGACCCTGCCTGTGTGAAGTCATTTTTGGCAATCAAGTTATCAAGAAATTCCAATGTAAGTACAACCTTATTGTAGTAGAGTAGGCGGGGCGAGACCGTGGTTCGAGTCCGGTGAGTAATTGTGAATTAGCGCCAGCTGTGCGCACACCGGGCTCGAACCACGGTCTCGCCCCGCCTACTCTACTACACTTATATTTAAAGCTGTAACACACTTAAACCATAATTATACTGTCCATGTGAAATATCATATTAAAGCTGAGATTCTCTTCCGTTCTGTGATATATGACATATTTGTGGCATAATTCTTAAAGAGTTGTACATTAGGTCTATTTTTTATTATACGCATGTACAAAAAAACTCAAACACATGGAAACAGTTGGTTGATATACCACAAGAGAAAAATAAATAATCAAAAAAATATAAAATTCCCCGCCAGACTCGTCCAAGAATAAGTCTCAATCATCATCATTTTCTTATTCCTCCACAAAGTTATTTCATAGTTTGCGGCAATTCCGCCAAGATTTATCGTTCCAAAAATGTGCTATATTTTGCTTTTCTCGCTTTATCTCTCCACGCCCTATCAAAGTCTGTTTGCCGAAGTCATGTCACTCGGAGGCCAAGTTTGAAAGATTTCCGTGAAGCTATTTCAGTCATAGCCAGACCACAGGCCTATCTACTTGAATTAATCACTAGGTATTAGAAATTATGAAAGGTAGTAATTACTAAAATGGATGTCACAAATCACATTTAAATAACATATTTCCGTCCAATAATTAAACCTGACATCAAATGTGGCATCCATTTTGTTTCCTAAGCTTAAGTTGCACTAGAAATCACCTTTTTTAAGGTCACTTAAGCTTCTTCAGCTCCCTTTGCGCACACAAATCACGATAGTCCTGACTCACATTTTTTTTTAATGGCAGTGCCAGATCTTGTTGATATCTATTTTCTTTGGCCGTGTCACATTCAGATACAGAATTCCTCTTAATTGCTTGATTCCATTGGTAAAAAACTAAGGATACAATAATCCTTAGGTGTTTCTGCGCATAAGGCAAGCTTGGATACAATTACTAAAATCAAAGTTTAGGTTCCGGTATTTTGGGGTATAAGTAATAAAATTTAGTTTCAATAAGATTGATTAATTTCACCTTTTATCATGTTATAAATACAATTTGTAATACTGGCTATAACTATTTTGGCTTCTTAAATCTCCTAATTTCAACTTTGCGACGGAAAAATCACAGGCTATTTTTGCTAATGTTGTTCTTAAATGAATGTAAAGACTATACTGTAGGACATGTTAAAATATTTTAATAATACATTTTTGACTCACAAGCTCATACATGGAAAATCAAAGCATAGTATTTTCACATTGTTGAGATCTCTTCTTATCTCTAATATCTATGACTTAAGAAAGCAAAATCGCTCTTTAGCAATTAGTCTAATGTTCTTTTTGCCCTGCTTTTTAGATGTCTGACATGGAAAGGGTGTGTGAAATGCATTAGATGTGTAATAAATCACAACGAACTTTGTAGTTTGTTGTTGTGTTTGTGTTATCTGCTTTTTAATTAGGAGGTATTTACGCTTGGCCACTGCAAATAGCTTTGCAAACATGAAAAAAGCCAGTGCAAATGTCCCCTTAGTCTCCTGAGAGAAATAGATGGATCAGGAGGTGGTTTAACGTATCCAAGAATAATGAAGCATTTATATAGCACTTGTCTATGTACAACTGTACACTCAAGTGCTTTACAATCACATCAGAGCTCTTTCCTCACCCGCCAACCATACAAATCGGCCAAGTGTAAATGCATCAGGCTGTGTGATTCAATATTACTCCTTCCAAACAGAACTATATCAGCATATATAGATTCAGAAGCCCTGCAATCAACACGTAAGTCTTTTATGCGCCACACACATCACAGCTAGCCAAATTTTGGCGCCCAACATTATCACCATCACAGCCGTGAACTATGTAGTAGATCAGCGTTATGGCCATTTTACGTAGACACATTTATTTGGCTGAGTGTAAATTGGATGGTGATTCAAACGATCAAATGCACAAAGTGACTATGTTGGAAAATCAGCAAAACTGTCATTTGGATGCGGCTGCCGAAACCTGCTCATGTTGTAACCTTGCGTCTTTAAGGATAAATTTAGCCAATTTGCTGAAGATGCATCTGACCTAACATGTGAGGCTTTTAAAACTATTTTTTATCACTTTGCTCCCAATTTGGTTTCCACTCTAAAATGATGTGTTTTGGCAAAGCAGGAGCCCCATTCCTGCTAAGTGGTTTCCATCAGAAGAAATGTCATCTCCCACCATTAATTTCATCTTTTATGATGCTGACCCTGTTGATTTTTCATAGGATTTAGAGTGCAAAAGATTTCCGATGAGTGAAGAGACGATTCTCCACATAATCCAATTCTGAAAAGTCAAAGAAAAGTTCCTTAACAGGAGAGTAAAGAAGGGGTTTAAGACAAAAATCACTATTGCCGTTAGTCTGGAGTGGCCTTATTGATAGTGGAATTAATGAAATATTGGAAAAGCGATGGTGCATCATGTGATATTGAGCAGACCGAGGAGGTTTACTGTATAATACCTGAAGAAATATTCTATTAGCACCTCCACTCACCCAAATGGCAAATTGCCCGGAAGTAAGCAACCCGGTGGCATCTTAGCTCAGGCACAAGTTTTTTGGACCAATCACTTAAGTGAATAACTCTTTGAAGCTACAGGAAAATGCCTGATCAAAACTATCTATAATATTGAAAAATATTTGTAATGTACATGTATATGTTGCAAAACCTTTGCTAATTTCTGAGATCTTATTCCATTGTCTTGCAGTACAGTGTTGTCCCACAAAAAGAGTCGCCTGAGAAAAGAGTAACACGTGTGTAAAGTTTCTTGTTGGGGGCCAAGCTGCACGTCTGTGTTTGCAAAAGCTTAATGAATGGTAGGGGACTTCATTTAAATCCTGACACATTGCCTTGTGGGACGAAAGACTGAGGTGCTTCACAGCTTCATCTACTTTCTCAATGAATGCCCACCGAGTCTGACTGCTGAAGCTCCTTAATGAACCACTGCTAATGGCTGCCGCTGGTGACTTCAGCTTCCCAATCAAACGCTGTGCACCAACTGAAAAATTCGTTTTAGAGGTGTAGCGGTAATCAGATATTGGTGTAATGGCGTTATTGATGTATTTGTGTGCCAATTGCTTATTAGTAGGGCGAATTTCTTTATTAGGACATCGATGTTACTTTACGGCTCATACCCAGGGCCAGGAACCACCTGCTTATACGGAAGGAGAACATCTAAATAACAATTAAATATATATTTATGATATATATTATTAAAATAATAGTCTGGAAGAACAAAATATTAATGAATTTCATTTGTATTATTGCACAGAAATCTCCACAAATGTAGTTTGATGTAAATTACTACTATAACTGATTAGAATGAGCAGTGTGTTGAAACTTAATTAATGCAAATTACATAAACACACAAAAAGTTCAAACAATCTTTGAAAAAAGGGGTAAAATCTACGGCAGTGATTTGTTTTTTCTAAAGAAGCATTCATCAATCCAATTAATATTTGTCAGATCAAAAAAAGGTCTTTCTCGTTTCGAATGTAATATCAAACGGACTGGGTGAGCTGTGTGAGACTTACGCTGCATCCCAAGTCGAAGGCTTTCAAGACGATAGGTTGCTAAGGCCATGCCATTTCGAAGGCTGCTTCATATGCCATTTCAAAACGAGTCTTTCCCCTGGTATCAAAAAAAGATAGAATGAACGGATCCTTCACACCCTTGGTTTTTTCCCAAATTCTTTGTGCGTAAATTAAATAGCTAAACTAAATAAATTGAATAAAAGCATGTAATCTGTTTACTAATACTGTTAATTTGTTATACTGTTGGGTGGTTTAGTGTTCCTGTCATGAACAAAATACATATTTCTGGCACCATATTGATTTTACAAAGTCAGAAGTGTCAGAAGTCTGGTTCATGGAATTCAGCGGCTGCGTCCTCAAAAGACCAAAATCCTGAATGGCATGGAAGTGGGCATCCCTGCCCATAGCATATTACAAAGCAACCACCCTCGTGGCCACCAACAACACCTCAATATCATGATTGTGAATTGTGTGAGCATGGGTGCCGTAAAGGGGTGGAAGGTTAGGACGATTCTAAGGGCCCAGGCTGATTTAGGGCCCCGAAGAGCAGACCCCTTTTTATTTTCCTATGTGTAGGGGGCCCAGAAATTTTGGTTTCCATAGGGAAACCCATGTGTGTGAGGATAGACACTTCCAGATTGTTTCACATGTAGTTATAAAATAAATCCTCAAAGTTAGATTCCATCCTGTTTTCCAGTTGGCTCTTTAAGACACTTTTATCCAAAAGGCGTAACATGAAGGATCATTTCTTGGTGCTTTTACATCATGCCTAAGGATCAGACAAAGCCAGATATGATCTGTCAAAAATGAGCGGCCCAGGATCTGCTTTCAAAGCACGGATTATCTCAAGCGTCTAGGATCCCGCTAGCACTGGGGAAAGGGCAGCTGAGACCTGTGCATGGAAAGGCTCTTTTCCTCAGAGTGAGTCAACACCGCACTGCATCTTAAGCAGGAAATATCTGTAGGGCCACGCTGTAATGAAACAAGGTGCCAACGGAACGTCATTGTTCGGCTTTAAAGGGCACCGCTGAAGCCCCAGACATCAGGGAGAACAGAAATAGATTTCAGTGCTGTCTCCCCAAACTGACGTCGCTAAAGTGCACAGGCGGACCCAAAAGCCCCAGCGCAAAGACACCTGCGGGAGATTTAGCTGGGGATGGGTTGCCCTCTAAAGGGTTTTTTCCGGAGAGACAGCTGAGGGGTCAGTAAAGTTTTGGCAGGCGATAAAGAACTCAGTCTCACCCGGATGCAGTGCGACACTAGGAATATACAGAGCATTGACATATACTGTAAATCCTCATAATCCCATTATGTGGGCCCGTTGCTCTCGGCCTGGCCGTGTTTGATGTGTCAGTCAGACATCCTGAAGGTATGCGGAGCCAGACCTTCACAGTTGAGAATGTACACAAACTGCACTTAAGAGAATTGCACAAGTCTTGTCTTTCTAAGCCCTGCCCTTTTATACCTAATATATGTTGTATCGCTGACTGTATTTTAATTAAATATTTCTTAAAAAAGATATGAAGACAAATGCTATGAACTCTTTGATGTAAGTTTTATAAGCAAATGTGGCATCATTTATTGAAAATAAAACAATTTAATACGCCATGTTCAATTTATGTTATTCCATAGTTTTTATGATTTTAAGATTATCATAAATTGTAAAAGATTGTCAATTAAGATCGTGTAAATGATTATAAACTTTTGAATTGATAGTGAAACTGATCTGAAAATGATCAGAGTGTAATATTCTGTTTCAGAAATTTACACATTTTTATTTTTTTATTTTTAAGATTTCAAAGTGAAACATTATTTACTGTACGCACTACATCATTTGTGTCTAAAATGTTTAATTTATTTTTTTCATGATGTTTTTTTTCTTCATAAAAAGAAAGCCAGTTATGTTGGTAAGTTTCTGTACTTTACAAATAAAAACAATTTGGGTATCTTGCCGTCTGCATCTATCCACCTAGTTACCTAATTCCCCATTGCTCTTCACATCCACCTGAGGGGGGATCTGTTCACTTTTCCATAAGAATTCCCTTTGCATAACAGGAAAGTCATTTACCTAATTAGATATAATTCTTGAAACTAATTAGGATCATCTGTTTCCTCATTAAGGCTCCAAATGGGTATCTTTTAATCTGAGAGGATTAAGTCGTGGGTGAAGTATTTTTGCCCATTCACAGTGGTGTGACAGATGTTGCATCGGCTAGCAAACCCCCGAGCCAGCCTCAGTGACATCACAGACAGACAGATGACATCACAGCGAGACTACACGTGTCCTCCAGAACGCTCTCTCTCAGCCAGATGGTCCAGACAGCTTGCTCGACACAGGACTACATGTCTCTACAATTTAAACTCAAGGCTTGAATACATTCATGAATATTTCCTCTGCTGACATTCACCAAACTGAATTTCAACACTAAATACAATATAATTGTATAATGCATTTACTCAGCAAACCATTTTGAAAGGAAGATTGAGGAAAACCGTCATTCTTCATTTGAAGAAATGTTAAACTTGTCATCTGGAATGAGAATAATAATCGTGGTCTCAGTTATCACTGTAAACAGAGGCATTTTTTGAATTTGAATACAAAAAAGGGTATTGTGTAAACATTGTTTTTATAACGAAAACAACCCATTTGTTGAGTAATAAAAAAATTGTCCCTCTCACATTACCTGCATTCACTTTAATTCACTGGCATTTTCTAAAAAGGTCTCCACCTCTTCATTTACTTTATAAATAAGCATAATTACCACAACACAATAATTACTCCTTGCCATGTAAATCCTGGATAATACAAACCAGTAATAAATTGAAACAAGGTCTTCTTTTTAGAATGAGGTGTTTGTGATTTGTCAAGATGTTGCCTATTTATAAAACATGGGGGTTGTTGGAAGAAACGGCCCCCGGCGCTCAAATCCATTTTGAGAATGGATGCATATCTCTAGATTGATCCAGTACTCAGCTCGCTACCGTTTTGCTGTGCTAGTAAAGTTTATTGAGCTCACAGCTTGCCCACAATTCCCTGCACACTAGACCCTCTGGCAAAGAAGGACACATGTTTTTTTAAGTTTCAGAGGGTTTCAACAATCATAAAATGTTGTTTGTTTTTTATTCTGAACCTTTATGCATTTAGCGAATGCTCCAATGAGACTTTAAGGTATGACATTGGCAAGGTATGACTTTTTTGTAACAGAGAGGTATAAATATTTTGAACTTCAAACTAAAGAAAAAAAAAAAATTATTCATTTTGTCTGGTGGTTGAAATGTTTAGCGTAGCGTTTAATAGGCCTATTATATGGTATATAATATATAATGGTATATAAATAATATGAACAAAAATGATAATCATTACAGTTTTCTTTTTGCCCCCATTTTTCGTGAGCTGAACTCAAAGATCTAACACCTTTTGCATGTACACAAGCCTATTCCTGTCAAATATTGTTCACAAATCTGTCTAAATGTGTGTTAGTGAGCACTTAGTGAATCCATCCACCTCACAGGTGTGGCATATCAAGATGCTGATCAGACATCATGATTATTGCACAGGAGTGCCTTAGGCTAGCCACAATAAAAGGCCACTCTAAAATGTGCAGTTTTAACACACACCACAATACCACAGATGTCGCAAGTTTTGAGGCAGCGTGCAAATGGCATGCAGTGTGCAGGAACGTCCACCAGAGCTGTTGCCTGTGGATTGAATGTTCATTTCTCTACCATAAATCATCTCCAAAATCGTTTCACAGAATTTGGCAGTAGATCCAACTGGCTTCACAATTGCAGACAACGTGTAACCACACTAGCCCTCTACATCCAGCATCTTCACCTCCAAAATCATCTGAGACCAGCCACCTGGACAGCTGCTGCAACAATCGATTTGCATAACCAAAGAATTTCTGCACAAACAGTCAGAACCCTTCTCAGTGAAGCTCATCTGCATACTCATTGTCCTCATCCGGGTGTCCTGTAACCGACTTAAGTGGGCAAATGCTCACAAACGATGGCGTCTGGCACTTTGGAGAGGCGTTCTCTTCGCGGATGAATCCCGGTTTTCACTGTACGGGGCAGATGGCAGACAGAGTGTATGGCGTCATGATCTTGATAATGCACAGCCCCATGTTGCAAAGATCTGTACACAATTCCTAGAAGCTTCTTGCATGGCCAGCATACTCACCGGACGTGTCACCCATTGAGCATGTTTGGGTTGCTCTGGATCGGCGTATACGACAGCATGTTCCAGTTCCTGCCAATATCCAACAACTTCGAACAGCCATTAAAAATGGAGTGCACCAACATTTCACAGGCCACAATCAACAAGCTGATCACCTCTATGCAAAGAAGATGCGTCACATTGCGTGAGGCAAATGATGGTCACACGAGATACTGACTGGTTTTCAGCCCCCCCCGGACCCTCCGAATACAGTAAAACTCATTATATGCACATTTCAGAGTGGCCTTTTATTGTGGCTAGCCTAAGGCACACCTGTGCAATAATCATGATGTCTAATCAGCATCTTGGTATTTGTCAAAATAGTTTCATCCTTGTGCAGGGATACGTATGAAAAGGTTATTCTAAAGATAACAACGACACATACAATAATAAAACGAATGGTGGACAGAAAGCAATTTTGTTTAAAACTGCAATATTAAGATTAGTTCATTTTGAGATCCTCTGAGATCTTATTTTGTGTTTTGCAGAAGAGAGAAAGTGATACAGATTTTAATTGACATATGGGTAGATGTTCACATATTTTTTTATTATTGGTTGAAATACCACTCTAATAGAGATTTTAAATCAAAACACGTATGCTTAAAAGGATGGACTGTTTATTCTGTCGACTAAATGTATGTTACACACTCTAAGGTAAACAACTGTTGGACAATTTACTGCAGACTTTGCACAATATTTTATCAAGGTCATATCGTACAATCCAGCAAGCAACAATAGTAAAGGAAAGTAAAAATGACACAGTCTACAGCCTGAGTAATAGTATATTAGCTTTTATCCTTTGTTTTAAAGTCCCAGTGAAAAAAAAAATTCAATCAGTATTTTTTAATGAAATTTTGCATTGTTTTATCGTAAATAGTTCATCAATGTGGGTCACTCTCTTCTTAAAAATCCCTCATAATCTTAAATTAAAATCTGAAAATGCACTTCCGCTGTGTATTGTGACTATCCAGTTTAGATTAGGTATGTTAGGCAGCTATTGCGGAGCAACGTTTGACTCCTCCCCTGTAACTGTCAAAATGAGTAAAAAGCGTTTTTTACAATTTACCAGATTGTCTGACCACCTTACTCACTTTCTTCCAAGCAAGATCCTTTTTATTCCCGTTTCAATAAAAGTAAGATGTATCGTACAGCTCCAGGTATCCGCATAAAGCAACGATGATTTTGTCCTCCATTGTTGTTTTCGGGTTGTAATCACGTCACTACCAGAGCACGCTCCTGATTGGTTAACGCGGCACAAATTTTCTCATTAAAAATTCCGGAAATCCGTCATAATACGGAAGTAAAAACGATCGCATCTTCCGGTTCACGGGACTTTAAAATAAGTAGGCAGGTATTGTGTCCTACATGATTGGTTTGAGGCAGAGAAGTGTCTCCACATGCAACACATGCACTTTAGTTGACTTTCTCTCCTTTGTGTGTCTTCTAATGTCAGTACCTTATGTCAGGCACTCCACCGCAAAAAACAGAAGCTCTTGCTGACAATCTCACAGCTTTTCCTTAAAATGCTGTGACCATCCAGTTGGTGTGTGTGTGTGTGTGTGTAAGATTACCCGTAATGACTCACACTGCCTCTGGAACTACAGTGAATGTTGTCAACACAAGCAATTGCAGGGGGGTGATTGCAAAATGGAAGAGAAGAAATTCTTCTTGTTCGGCAAAGGAATTAAGAGGGAGTGGACGACATCATCTAGCTCATCTCCCCTGAGAACATTCCGCTGGAGACTGAACATGTTTTCTGGGGTGTCTTCTGCACCTCGGCTCTTTGATGATCTCTCAGCGCGCTCATTATGAGATTCCCATAAGTGCATTTGTTCAATTTCACTGGGATTACAACAGCTGGTACTAAAGCTACGAGCTAGTGCCGCCTGCACATTCTCACCTGTCAACCCATCAGATTCTACTATAGACAGAAGTGCAGACTGAGCAGAGACAATCGTTCCATATGCATTCTTGATTCCATATGGCATTTTCAATTTATTTTGCTGAACACTTTAGATAAATAAACACAAGCTCTTATTTAGTTGTTTACTAATCTTTTGAAGTGATTTTAATTTCCTCTAAACTGAAAAGGAAGAAGTTTACCAAAAACGTGAATAAAGCTGGTAATTTTCCCTGTCTCTGCCATATGGAAAAAAAAGATTAAAATTGTTTAGTATTAAACATGCTTTGATTTGTTTCATTTAACTGGAAAGTTAGTTTGGGTACAAATTGGTTAAGATTAGATTTGATAGATCTTGTTATTGCCTTTGATAGAATGAGAACCACTTTTATTGGTTATCATGTGTGACCCTGGACGACACATTTTTTCGAAATAGAGATTTTTACATTATCTGAGAGCTGAAGAAATAATCTTTCTATTGATATATAGTTGGTTAGGATAGGACAATATCTGGCGGAACAACAACTGTTTAAAATGCTGGAATCTGAGCGTGCGCCTTTGAAGTTGTTATTCATATCCGTAATTTTTACCCGTACCCTGTATTTTTGGCGATTCCAACAAAATGTTTTGTTGTCAAGGGTCACATTTATTAAATAAACCACAATGACTGTAACGTTCAGTTTAACGTTACCACTCTATGTAAGTCTTACTGTTTTTTCATTTCTGCAGCTGGTCCCAGACTACCACTCATTTATTTCAATAAAAGCTTTTTTTTCTGCCTGTCAATTAGTCGCCACTGAGAGGGCGTGATGGCCAATTTGCTTCTCAGGGTGAGACACATTAGCTGGGCACATGGCATTGAAATAGTTCCTGCAACCAGCAAAGCTATTTCTCGAATTACTCACTCATTATAGAGCATCTGAGGTCTCACCCATTAAAGTGAACTTCTCTGAGAGGAGCGATGTATATTTCACTTGAATTTCTGAATAGTTCTTCATCCCATATTTCCGAATAGAATTATGTGGCAGATGGAAAATCGAGAGCACTGATAAAGCCAAACAGATTGCAGTTTTCATGAATATTTTAGGGCTATCATCTATACACAATTTGCTTCAACATGTCTGATGCATTCCTGAACAGCCGGTAACCTGGGAGCTAGTTAACCCTGACTAAACTTCACAGCCCATATCTCAACCACTGTCTGGTCATGGCATGTCTGACCACTGCATTGCTCACCTGGCAAGAATCTCCTTGAGAACTATTCAATCACTTAGAACTTCAGCATGACTTAAATTGAGGACAGGATTTTGTCATTTCAAGGTTTTGACTTTGGCCTTCATGACGACAGCTAGTAGTTTTCTCTCATTCGGTGTGATCAGTGAGCGAGTTTTGTCCACGGATGAGTAAAGGTTTTATGATAAGGTAGTCATGTATCAATACAATAACACAAATTTACGACACGTGTTTTCTGTGTTGCAGATATCCGTGGTCTTCAAAGCTTTCTGGACCAGACATCCCGGCAGGGTTTAGATGTATCCCTTCAGCGTGTGGACAGGAACATCAGCGGTGTGTTTTCCAGTTTGTTCACCTCCATGCGCACAGAGGAGCTCAACCGTTACAGAGACACGCTCAGAAGGGCGATCCTGCTGCTCAGCCCGCGTGGAGCCCAAGTCTTCATCAACCAGGTGTGTACTGGCTCATCTTTTTTCTACACATTAATGACTGATAACTTTAAGGGACACGTCAGCATATGGCCATAAAAAAACCTGTCAATCATGTTGCGCCCCTTTATGACACCTCTACAAATGACCTGACAATCTCTCCCAGCTTCACTGTCAAAGCAACTGAAGTTTTTTCTTCTACTGATCTGAGGTCAGGCATGTCGGTTAACATCCCACGTTGATCCTAAAGAGCGTTGTGTGACCTATTCCCCTCTGCTGTATCGGAATCAGAGCCGCCTACGCTCGCAGGATGCCTGTTGCTGCGGAGGCGGGAGCGTGGTGTTGTCATGCATACGGATGTACCAGCAGATGATGGTCAGCTGTCAGCAATATCTGCGGCTAATGGGAATCCAACAGACGTCTAATACAAGCGATTACATTAGTGGTTGATGCTCTGTCCTTTTGACAGTGAAGATGACGAAAATGCGATTAAGTGAAAATTCAGACAGTCAGCTATTTTTAGATAGATAGATCTAAAGCTGGCTAAATGGTTTGAAGTAGCACCATTGAAAATTCCACCACAGGTGTAACAGGCAGTCTTTGCTGGCACTACTTTTAGCTTCCAGTGTGTTTTCATCTGTGTTCTCCATACGAGTCAGCTGTCATGTTGTCCCGTCAGCCGTGACAGGTTGCCGCTTCCCAGCACCCGGCACACAGATGCCACTTGAGGTCATTCCTAAAGAGATGTTTTGGCCCTTCTGCTAATAACTTACTACTGTAGTTTAGCTTATGACGGCAGCTTCATCTCAAGTCAAATAACTCAACAGCTCAAAGATCACCGAGATCACCGACCCACTGAGAAAGCTTATTATAACAGTTCACTTCAGGATTTCAGTAAGATATACTGGTCATAGTTCTTTCAAAATGGATGCTTTTTTCGTTGTTTTCAAGGCCAATAAAAGACAGTAAGCCTGGTAGTGTCGATTCGAAACAATGATAGTGGGAATATAATGCTGAAAATGTGTTGTTTGGTAAAGGTCACTCAACACAGCATGTAATGAGTGATAAAGGATTTCATCTTGCATTGTGTTTTAGAGAAAAATGTGGGTGAAATTAAATGCACTACCCCTAAGAGCAACACGATGTAGTTCTTAACATATCACATATTGAGTAATAGCTGGATGAAGTACTCCATGTGTATTACTCTTTTTTTTTGCTGAATTATTTGTGACATTAAAATTATGCTCCTCTGCCTGTTAAGCTTTTTGCCACGCAATGCATTTTGAGATTGCCAAAACCCCAAGGGATACATGTAACAACAAGTGGTCCAAAAGAAGTAATATCGTCAAAACAAAAATCTGCACCAGCTGTATACATTTTGGTTTACATCTACATATTTCTGACAGGGGTATACATTTGAATTTTTGTTTATGGAACAGCGTTTGCATCTGTGGTGTGCCTACAACGCCTAAAAATACAGTTTTTGTTGGTAACTCACTGGAGTTGGAAACGAGATTTCGCATTCCTAGCAACCAATCGCTGTCCCTAATTTTAGGCTTAGAAACACGATTGGTTTGATGAGAACTTTACTCCATGAAACAACCTGTAAATTGTGTTCTGTTGTTCTGCCTTGTGTTGCTTCCATCCAGAGTTTTTTGCACACTTGTTTTGTGGTGCTCTGTCATTTCCTGTAGTATTATTTCTTAAAGGATAAAACAGGTTGATGAAATGGCTCAAATGACTGGTGGTGCACACAGGAGGTATAATTTGTGGCACAGAGTTTTTGAAGAGCCTGTGCTGTCCTTAAGAGAGTTGTTAACCAGGTAGAGGAGCGTCGAGCCATGGACGGATGCTCCTCATGGTTGCCTGGACACAATACTGAAGAAACCTTGACATTGTTGACATCTCTTTCTTTTTATTTCAGTCTGTCAGTTTAACATTGTCCCAAAACTCCTTCATACCTTCTTTTAACTTTTGGGTCTTATATTGACATGGCAATTCCACAATATGTTCCAGCAAGCACAGTAAATACATTTATACGAGACAGTGGACAGAGCTGGGGCAAATTTTGAGTCTAAAAGCATTTTATTCGGTACTTATATTTTTAATAAAAACAATGAATAGATTACTTAGCTTAGAAACATGTTACTGTCAATCATGCATGAGGATTGAGTTCTCACTATTTTATGTAAACATGATATTTTACGTCAATATTTTACGTTAGTACACATTTTAGTAAATTAAATAAAAAACCTAGTCTATGCTGAGAACATGTGGTTACATCATTTTGTTGGGTAAGTACACTGTAAGTGTTCATGATAATTTACTCACCCCCATGTCAACCAAGATGTTTATGTGTTTGTTTCTTTACTCGAAAAGAATTGAAGGTTTTTTATGAAAACATTCCAGGATTTTTCTCCATATAGTGGACTTCAATGGACTCCAAATGGTCGAAGATCAAAATGACAGTTTCAGCGCAGCTTCAGAGGACTTTAAACGGTACCAGACGATGAATTAAGGTCTTATCTATCGAAACAATCGGTCATTTTCTAAAAAAAACCGGTTATGCTCGCCTTGTTCTGTTCTGCGATGTATGTTCATGACTTCACGCAATACGTCATTACGTTGGAAAGATCATGCTTGACATTGGCGGAAGTACCAAGTCAGTGTTTACAAATGTGGAGAAAGAGGGCCGTTCAAAAGTATTTGTGTGCGTATCCTTGATGTTGTAATATTAACAAAGCGTGACCTTTTCAACGTGATGACGAATTATGTGAAGTCATGAACACACATCGCAGAACAGAGCAAGGCGGGCATTTGTGTTTATTAAGCATATACATTTTTATTTTTTTAGAAAATGACAGATTGTTTCGCTTGATTGTTTCATCGCCTGCCGTCGTTTAAAGCCCTTTGAAGCTGCACTGAAACTGTCACTTTGACGGTTCCAATAACGTCCACTATACGGTGAAAATCCTGGAATGTTTTCATCAAAAACATTAATTTCTTTTCGACTAAAGAAACAAACATCTTGGATGACATGGGGGTGATTAAATTGTCATGAAAATGTATTTTGAAAGTGAACTACTCCTTCAACCCCAGCCCGCACTTCAGCAAATACACAAATCTAGTTTGATTTATAATCTACATTCCAGTACATCTTACATAAATACTGGTCATTTGTAATCTTCAAGATACTCTTTGAGTTTGATGACACTGAAGAGCATTACAAAAGAACAAACTAAAATCACAAATGGTAAGTGTGTTGTGTGCTGTAAACAATGTGTAAGATTCAAAGTGGAAATTGGATAGTATCTTGTACTGTTTCTTTCTCTGAAATCTGTTCCCAGATTTCCCACAATAGGACATTGTAGTAGAGTAGGCGGGGCGAGACCGTGGTTCGAGTCCGGTGAGTAATTGTGAATGAGCGCCAGCTGTGCGCACACCGGCCTCGAATCACGTAGGAGATGGGAGCATATAAAAGGAACGAGCGACCCGAACTTATGTTATGTTTGTATTTATATTATGTTTTGTTCGCCGGCGGTCGTCCGTGAGGGGCTGCCGGCTGTTATATTACTTTATTAAATGTTTAAATGTTTGCCGGTTTCCGCCTCCTTCCTTCCTTTTATGGAGAATTGTTACAGACATATATGCACAAATTTAGCCTCTTGTCTAGTCTTCTGCTATACAAGCATCAGATTTTTTGTGCCCTGTATTAACATGAATTCCTCTCGCTATCACATTTTTCCACATCAGAACCTTGTAGATTAAATAAACAGACAGATGTTGAGATACCTTTGAAGTTCGGGAAAATACACCTGCTGTCTTTTTTAAACTCACTCATCAGTTTTGGATGTCGCATCAGCATTTTAAAAGGATATTTCATCTCGTTGTCTCCAAAGGCTTTCCTTTTTTAGCAGATGAAACTTTTTGGTTGTTTTCATAGTTTGAGGCATCTAATAACCTTTTATTGAAATATTAATAGTTTCTGCTGTCTGAACTCAAATCGAGATCTGAACGTTTAGAAAGTTGCTGAATTTATGTTTTTTTCACGAGCTGAGGAAGATGTTAGGACACATGGTAATGATGCAGCTGTGTATGAACGCGTCTTTCTCGCTGACTGCCCTTCACAAACATGATGTTTCTTTTTAACATCAAGGTTGAAGTAGCAGGAAAATTCATAGATTTCTGAACTGCAATGTTCAGAGGACTGTAAGACTTATAAGAGCTGAACAAATACTGTACAATACTGTATGTCCAAATCATAACATGACTTCTCAGTGTTAGGACACATCAAATACCACAGATTCTGTTTATCAGTTTTGGCACGTATTCCACACACATCACAGGCCTTATCAACAAAACATGGTATCGGAGAATTTCTTATTCTTAAGACCACTTACAGTTCTTCACTTAATACTGTCTTCGGTCTGAGATACGTTTTAATAAGCACTAGCACTCCACAAGACTCGACATCGTTGGAATTTTAGTAATAGAAATATAAGTACCATGGGCTCTTACTGCTAGTTATATGCAATTTTACCACACATATAAACCAAACCAAACTCAGAAGACTTCCAGAGTTGGATGAATTTTGTGTGAAATGATCATTACTTAGTA
Organism: Triplophysa dalaica; assembly: GCF_015846415.1. Classification (NCBI taxonomy): domain Eukaryota; kingdom Metazoa; phylum Chordata; class Actinopteri; order Cypriniformes; family Nemacheilidae; genus Triplophysa; species Triplophysa dalaica. The sequence continues at coordinate 16,471,989 of NC_079558.1, read as the reverse complement.
GCTACAGTGTGAGATTGCTGATGGTGTATATAACGTATATTAAGCTCTGAAATAACTTTGTATTATACTGGCCTATATGCTGTATATTTTAATTTTATGTCCATTCATTTTTGGAATAACTTTCTTATTGTTATTTACAATATATGCATGCATGACCTCCTACATTTGCCAAGATGTGCAGTACACCACCAGAAAACATTTATTGCATTAAAAACATTGCAAAGAACTGTAAAAGTACTTTTGGAGAATGTACTTGACATCAGTTAACACATGTTTGCCCACACATTTACATTTAAGAATTTGGCAGACGCTTTCATCCAAAGCGACTTACTTTGCATTATCCTATACATTTATACATAGGTCTGTGCAATCCCCTGGGATCGAACCCACAACCTTACGTTGGTAACTTAGTGCTCTTACCACTGATCTTCAGGAAAGCTATTCAATTGAATTATTTGAAATTCTTGAACTTATGATTGTAAAATTATATTTTTAGGACAATAAACAACATTCAGAAGACCAGTTAAATATTGAGGTTATATGACAAGTTTTAAGTTTATCATAAGGTTTACTGTTTCACATACTATTTTAAACTATAGCATGCAGTATACAGTACATTCTATGAACTGTAAGTAGTACACATGAAAAAAATTGCTTTTGCTATTTCATACATTATTTAAATAAGTAGGGGGGACTTTTGTCCTCTGCCACCCAGTGACTGTGTTTGGCTATAACCCTTTAAGTTTTCTCCACAAGCACACCTTCGTGTGTAGGCTGCCTGAACTGTTGAAGGTGCACTATCAATCCTCATTTCTGTGGGATTTATTCTATTTTTCTGCTGTTCTTCGCACATGCTGCTTATAGAAGGAGGGGCCGTCCCACCGCTGCTGTCTCTCCAGGAGAGCGATTGAGTTGCATCAGTTATCAAGCATGATGGATGATACTCAGTGGGTAGGATGGTACTCTGGAGGGGTGTGATGCGGGAGAGAAAGACACTGTTCAGGTGCAGTTAGTTCCTATGTTTGACTTAACATCTGCTCTTGATTGCTTGAATGTGTCATGATTTTCACAAATAAGGGTAACGATGAATCTTATAGGACGAGTTATGTCAGAAATGCAAATGAGAACCATCCATCCATTCTCTGAATATAATTTTTCTCTATTTGGTGACAGGGGGCTTGGGGTATGGCCAGTCAATCTCAGGACATAAATATGAGCCGGATATTTATTTAATCCCTAGCCATGCCAAATTTGCTATCAAAATGCCAAAGTGTGGTGGTTGCATACGACATGGTCCACTCAAAAGATCACATTTGACAATGATATTCTGGTCTCTATAAAATACATTTTCTTCACCTATTTGAGTACAGGCCAAGTCTAAAAGTTGTGAGAGGGGTTTGTACAATTCGCTAACCTGAACTGTGAGCAATACAACTGATGCTTGCTTTAGTACTACCTAAGAAAACCAGCATCCGCAGGATTATTCCTCTCGACTTGTGACTCGATGCTCATTTGCCTCACTCAGTTGTTTTTAACTTTGCCGTGATCTACTTGAGTTAACTTGACATTTGTTAAGTGGTCAAACAATAGTGTTAAGCACACTTTCGGAAACCTTGCTGTGTTTACAAGATCAGAGAAGGTTGTGTTCTTTGTCATTTTATCTATTTAATGGCAGCGGCTATTTGTAGCAATATATGCCGTTTACACTAATTGCAAATAGTAGTAAATTCTGTTAATTCTGAGTGAAAATAGCTACATTTCTTAGCAATATGCTATTTACACGAACCGAAAATAGCTACATTTTCTTTGGATTAAGAAGAAATATTTGTTATAAGCTATTTACTTATAAATAGTGGCAGATAACGTTACTATTTGCACATCATTATCATTGTGCATTAAACATTATGCACCAATAACAGAGTGTAAATCATTATTTTTATAAAAATATAAAAAATGATAGCAACTTATTGAGATATTAAAGCCAAAGTATTTAGTTTTATCAAATTTATAAAAGAGAGATACAGCTGTACGATTATTTCTGGGAAAAGACGAGCTGCTGGAGGCAGGCAGGGCGGACGGAACTACTAACCCTAAATCGTTGCAATAATCCTTTCGTGTTTTTGACATTATGCCATTAGGCGCCGATTGCCAACAAAACACAGACTTGACTTACCGCGTGCAGTTCATGTCCTGAATTTTTTAGCACTGGAACCGCTCCATTGTATCAGTTTCAAACGATCTCCAAATCCAGCATTATATCCAGCGTTTATATAACATCCATCACTGAAATGCAGTGAACAAACAAACACACTCTCACTATCGCAAGCTTAACAAGCTGCAGCTACAGGCCCACAGCACAGCCAATCTTGAAGCAGCGCAGCCAATATTGATAAGACAGTCTTCCTATTGCTTGTCTGTTGGAGCGCGGGCGGGCTATTTCTTTCGCCTTGCCAGGGGAATGTTTTTACAGGAGAATTTCCCAATAAAAGGAACAGGACTTAAAAAACTTTCAGAAACAAGATGTTGTTCTTGGGGAGTGTCATTTTAACAAGTTGACCATGTTAAGCTTGAGAAGCCAGCATGTTTAACAGTGTAAAGAAGTCAGAGTGCATGAAATAACATGTTACCCGATCTTTAATAGTGGTCCTTGTTAAGGTTTCAATTGAGCTACAACTCAACCGACAGTCTGTGCAGTTTACCTTTTTTTTTTTTTACAATCATAAAGGTGTCAATGGAACACAGTAAAATTGAGCAATGAAGTGGTTTTCGAATGGAAAACTGCTCGAATGAATGAATGTTAAAAAACAGCTTTTAAAGTCTGGTGTGAATGAAATAAATCTGAAAGGTTATCAAGTCTGCTTTAAAAGAATAATTCAACAAGAACACCACTAACCTGATAAAATACAGTTACTACACTTTATCCAAAGTGACTTAAAGTATTTTTATAACAAATACGATCTCCCTGGAGCAATCTTGGGTTGTGGTCTTGTGGTTTGAAGCTCTTGTTACTGTACTTCTGCCCATATGTTCAAACACAATACCACACTCCTACTGTTATACCTACTGTACTGATATACAGTAGAAATAGTTCTCTGCACTTGATACCAAATTCCCGTGTCCATAAAAGTTCAATTTTATTTATTAAGCAAATTAATTGTCTCTAGATTGGTCTTGACATCATGATGCAATTCATCGCCTCCCAGACATCATTTGGTTGTTAAACTCCACAATTAACACCCTCTGTGGATCTGTATCGTTCACCACATGTGCTCTTCCCGTCTGATCAGAGATGCCCTGCTGCAGTAGCAAGGACTTATTTGATGAGAAACAAATCCTGGTGATTAACACCGGCATGAGAGGGATAAAACTGTTGGAGGTGTCCTGTCTTAAAAGTCCTCTAATCCAGGATTCTGGTTTTACAAGATGGACTGCGTTGTCATTCATACTGAGAGACGTCCCCTCGTTCTGGGTTTGAATGCTAATGAGGCTAGTACTAGCGCTACCTCAGAGAGTTTTAAAGCCTTGGTGCTGTAAAATTAGCATATGCACACTGACGTGAATGCTAAACATGTTAGAGATTTGCAGAATTATTTAACACTGCTAGTTTTAAAAAAAAGACGTGGTTAGGGTAGCCTAAGCAGGTCTGAGACAGACCTTGATTAAATGAGCAAACTGATCGTGAGCTCACGTTAGCTTTTGTTGTTGGGTTCTCCTAGCGCATTTGTATTCCAGGCACCTTGGGATAAATGTAAGATGGATGTTTGAGTGACAAATGGGATTGTTTGTCTTTTTAAGAGAACATGCCATTTATTTTGCATTTGGATATGCCACTGATCAAAGACATTTTTGCACTATTTGCTATCAGTCGCCTGCTTGACATGTCTAATCTTACTACTTGAAAAGTTGGACATACACTGTCTTAAAATAAGCATAAATGCATACTTATTCATCCCACATATGTTTAGTAGGTGTAGACCTTTGTCAAGTTATTTCATACCAGACTTAATAAACTTTTTTTTTAATTATCTACAAAATCATTCTCTGTAGTCATTTTTACAAGAATGATATGAAAAACCTAACTTCAGTCTTCTTTATTTTGAGTGGAATATTTTATCATTTTAAAGCCTAAGTTTGTTTAATTATCTCATGAATAGCATTTCACCCTCCAAATATCCGTAGATTCTTAAGTTTGATCACAAGTATAAATGACAGAAACAGCTGTACGATTATTTCCGAAGACATGACACGTGCGGGGGGTTGTGGTATGGGAGGGTGGGTGGAATTTAATCACGTGCGCACCCATTGCAATCAAAACACAGACATATAACTTAGTTTCACTTACCGCATGCAGTTCATGCCTAGCATCTTTTAGCACTGGGACTGCTCTATCTATCAGTTTCAACTGATCTCTAAATCCAGCGTTATATCCTCCGTATATATAACAAGCATCACTGAATTGACATGAACAATCAAATACACCACCACTTCTCTCACTATCGCAAGTGTAACAAGCTGCAGCTGCAGGCCCACTGCTCAGCCAATCTTTATGGTATGCAGGTCTTCCTATCTCTTAGGTTGACGCGTGGGTCGGCTATTTCTTCAAGATTTTTTTTACGAAACGGATATAAATTTGGCTCGGGCATCTTTTCCGGATGCCCCCTGGACGCCTTCCCGGGAAGGTGTTCCGGGCATATCCCACCGGGAGAAGACCCCGGGGAAGACCTAGGACATGCTGGAGGGACTATGTCTCCCGGCTGGCCTGGGAACGCCTCGGTGTCTCCCCGGAAGAGCTGGAGGAAGTGTCTAGGGAGAGGGAAGTCTGGGCATCCCTGCTTAGACTGCTGGCCCCGGATAAGCGGAAGAAAATGGATGGATAGATGGATGGATATAAATGTTCTTAAAAACTTTAAATAACCTATACGAACGAATACCTATACAAAACCTCGTTTTTTGACAAGTTGACCTTGTCAAGCATGAGAAGGCAGCACGTTAACATTGTTAATAAGTCAGAAGGCATGAAACACAGTTGCACTGACACTTTACAAGTGAAATAAGTTTTGAGACATTCTTTGGGACTCAGTCAAGATGCTATTTAATGTAAATATGGTAAAGGCAAATGACTAAGTTACATTCAAGCAAAATGATTTCATTATTTTCAGTTATCATTAGCATAAACTGTAAACATACAATAAATTGCAACCTCATAATGCACACACACATCTGGGAAAGAAAATTGATTCTTATTTCATTCCACTTAAAAACTGTATATTCAAACAGGTTCAGAACAATTGATTCATCTATTGTTTGGGACATTTTGAAACTATTTAAAACGTATTTGTTCCATTCATCACAGAGCTGCATTCTCAGCCCAAAATATGAGAAATGAGTTTTCAACAAACTTTTAAATGTTCAATAAAAAGCAATACGGCAGAACACCAGAGCAGCTGGCTCGTAGGTAAAGAAGATTCTGTCAGTAAAAGCCAAAATTCAAACTTTGAGTGCTGACAAAGGCAAACTCACGGGGCTTTTTGGAATCTTAAATCGGTGAGCACAGGTTTATCGTTAATGCACGAGGGGATTAAGGAAATAACTCTGTCTGCTTGTTTGTGGGCCGTGGGATCGAGCTATAAAATCCTCAATGCCCGGAAGCTGACGGCATAATTAACCTCATCTAAACACTCAAGGCTTTTTGGAGCAAGTTATTATTGCTTTTTAATAAAATATATGGGTAGATTTCATGGGGGGAATGCTTTAATAAGGACCATCAAATTTGAGTGCCATCTCATCATAGGTGGATAAACATCTCAGGGTGGAGTCAATAGAGTACACTGTTTTGAAAGACTTTACTCCCCAAATTTGCTTCTATTGTAAACCTATTTGTTCGTTTTATTGACTTGGTTCCACAGAAGCACAGCATAAAGAAACTCTATTTTCTCGAAGTCATCCTCCTTTATTTAAGATAGGGCCACCGGTGCTGTGACCGCTGCGTTGGCTGCCGTCCGCCCACCGACACCAAACATCCATCACTGACAGCCCCTCCTTCTCCCCAGGAGCAAATGAGCAGGGCTGGGGATAATTAACCGTGTCCAATATTGTTTTTCCAGCTGAATTTTAAGTACAGAGAAAAGTCTTTCCCTGTTCTGATTAAAAAATACCCTACACCATTAGTGTCTTTTGGGATGCTAATGGATTCCATTCAGACATTGATCACATGCACTGTGATGTCATTATTCAAAGAGTAGAGCCAGCGGAGTGAATCCAAAGAACTCGGTAAAGTAAGCAGTGCTAGTCAGAACAGTTTTTGCGTAGCATTATCGCACTGTTTTCTAGCTTCTTTTTAATGTTGTGTATATACGCATCTAAGTAAACCTACTGAAAACAACTTCATCTTGCTAAATGTCATCTCCTTAAGAGCAACCATTTATAACCATAAAGCAATTTATGATGCTAATTGAAAATTGCTGAAACAGAAAGGTGTCGTTGCCTCGACAGGAAGTTTGTGGATGAAGGAGACATTTAGAAAAGAGAAGAAAGTCATGGCTCACTGAGGTTGGTAAGAGGATTTCGGTTACTCCGTCACTACTAATACAAAGGGAAACTGCTCTTGTCATGAGCCATACAGACTCAAGACGCTGTTGCCAATGAATTAAAGTGAGCTCTTAAATGCTCTTTTAGTAAATATACACTCATGCCTTCGACCGCAAGATCTTCTGCGGTGGTGGAGCCGTTACGCTGTTCTGAGACCAGTGCTGCAGTTTCGTCTTCAATAACTTCGATTAGAAGCAGATTGGAAATAAAGTGGAACCTGAACTTGAGGTGGGTGTTGGGGGTTTCTGCGGTTGGGTGTTTGCTGAGTAGACAAACCTACTGCCATGTTAGAAAGAGCAGTGTCAGGCAAGGTGCCGATGATTTACTGTGCTGTCACCTCCACGCAGGGTATTTGCCGATTGAGGTGGCTCCGCTCTGGACCAGCAGCCCGTATGGCTCCCTCAGGTGGAGCTTCTAAGAGTCTGAGAAATAGGCAGAAGAAGATTTAAGATGCACTGCGTGAGACGGGAGATGCTTCTGGATGCTGAAATAATGGAAGTTAAAGGTGAAATGAAATTTGAAGGGTTTTTCCTAACTAAGAACCCAAATGAGTTATAAATGCATGACAGCATTTTAAAATATGTCAATGCAAAGCAGCCATAACAATTAAAAGCAGTGTCTGTTGTTTATTCATTAGAATACCTTTTATAGTCTAACCTTTTGTATAATGAAATGTTCTATGAACACAAAATCTTTGACATAACACTTGTCTTCATACTTTGAGGTGCGTGGTCGCATTTGTGATGTTGATGTGGTCTTAAAGCACTATAAGTTAGAGAGAGTACTGAGGCCAGAGGTCACAGTGGCTGTAACAGGGAATGTGTCTGGGTGGTGTGGTGTTTATCTAGTTAGCTGTCCACTCTTATCGGTCTGCGTTGGCCTCAGGGTCGTTCCCTGCCTATGTCTTCCCGTGACCTCATTATACATCTCCTCTCTTCCATTTTCCACCATATATTCCCAGAAAATTGTGGCTGCCAACAGATCATCTATCTCTGTCCGCCGCCTCATCTTCCTTCCCTCCCTGTCTTGCGAATTTCTCTCTCGCTCCCTATTTCAGACACACACACACACCCTTACATTTTTAGGTGCGTGCCACTCCTTGACTCATTCAGATTCAAAACCATAATCTGGCACTTACATCTGAACAGAATGACCTGCGCATGTCAAAATATTTATACACAAATATGACCTAATTTTAATGCATTCTGCATACGTCTCTATTGAAGGTTATCTTTTGAGACCAGTCTGTTGCATCACTGGCAGTCTAAAGGGATTCGGCATCAATAATTGACTTTGGTACACATCAAACTGCTGTTTCATAAATCTTTATACCAATGGACTGTGAAATGCTTCATTATGATTGGCTGACAAATGTTCTACGGATGTGCATTATTTTTCACTAAAACGCACACCTATGAAGTAGTTTCATTTCTGTCGACCGAATTACAGTTTAATATCAATACTTCAAGTTTAACTGAATGCTGTCCAACACTGAATAAACATCTGAAAACAACCAAAATAACAGGTCATTGAGAAGAAATAACTATGAATATTTATGGTCAACATCACATTTTCGACAACAATGCGTATACCACGACACAATCAGCGCGTTACAGATAACACTTAGAGAAAACGAAAATAAAGAAAAACAGCAGCTTTGTTTGTTTAATTATTGGCTTAAAGTCAAAATCACGTCTGTGGAAAAAATCATGTTTTTGCTCCAAATGCAAATTCTAAATGAAGCAAACGTATATCCGCGGTGCTGTCTGTCTTAATCTTACTTGCTCTCTGATAACTGCATACAGGCTCAAGCAACAGCTTGAGATGAGAGGTGTTAGAAATAGCGTCCTATTAGAAATTCGAGCATTCCAAGACCAATACCTTAAACAACCGAACGATGTGGTCACTGTGGTGTAAGCAGAATAATTGACAGTGGGCTATTGAATTATGAGAAAATAATGCACACCCTGAGGTTAAAATGCATCACCCCCATGGGATGTGCATTATGTTCTAAGAATTCAACGGCCCGTCGCAGTTAATTACTAAAATAAATATTTCATAGGACCTTATAAAAATCAACACAAGCAATGTTTCCTTGTGACTTATAAGTTCCGAATCACTGGTTCTAACAATGGGGGCAAACCATTGTGAAAATATTGATTTGACAGACGTATTGTTCAGCAGGGAAGGATTGTCCTCCATTTGCAGCACTGGTATTTAAAGAAAAAAGGTTGCTGTGGACAGTCTCTTAAAGAGATGGATTATCATAACATCCCCTAATATGAAGCGTTAGGTCACGTCACAGTAAAGTTGCACAAATAAATTGCCCTTTAAAAATAATCACTTAGAATACATTTACCAAAGTGAAAGCCTATTCTTTTAGTTCCCTTCAGAATGCTGGGTTATGTTCTTAAGGCTGGATTTTATATTAGCATCTTTGATATTTTCTCAAAGGATACAAAGCATTATGTGTTCCTAGCTCATATTTGCCTTCATTTGTATTCCTGATGTCCCACAGCTCCTTGACAGCAGAATTTTTATTTGTTTTTTAACAAAATACCAAATTAGTACTCGGTTCATAAAGCAAGGAGCATTATTATGGGTTGTTTTTGAACGCTGATCAATTAAGTAGTGTATTACAGGGCAATTCAATAAACTCCACGACTACACATATACACATAGAAAAATATGTATTTCCAGCGAAACATCCCTTTAAATGTTAAAGCTATGTTCTGCTTACAGTGATTAAAAAAAGCTGCATTTACTTTTGTATTTACGGCATTAGATTGGTCAGAGCATTAGATTATAAGACCTTTGATAATGAGTAATGCTCCAGCTGGGAAATTATTTAGAGATTTAATCAGTTCTGGTATGGATGGTAACGCAACTTTGGAAACACTATTTGCCTGTTAAACTTGTTTGTGTGTGTTGTAGTAGAATGTTATGATATTGAATGTTCATACTGTAGGTATAAATGAAAAAAAAAATTTGCCCTGTTGAATCTAAACCTTCAGTATGCATATCTTATTGGGTTCAATTGATGAAACAGTTATTTATAAAAAAAAATCATTTTGCTAGCAAGGAAATATACAAACATAATCTCTAACTTTAATTGAATATCCATGCTCTATTACTGCCCCCAGAAAAGATCATAATAGGGCCCAACAGTGACCCCTGTGGTACTCAGAGTCATGTGCTACACCAGAAACCTTCCAACCCAAGCCAAACTATAGAAAGTCAAACAGGCATGCTTGGAATCTTGCACCACACACCAGCTCAAGGTCACTTTATATGGAGACTGTGTTCTCTGTAGTTCAGCTATATTCTATTCCTGCTTGTCACTTCATCAGGATTTGTATATTCCAAGAAATAAACATGTCAGTCGTAATGGAAAGTGATGCCCTATACCGGCTGAACTGAACTGATTTCGTGTACAGCATGCAGTTTTGGGGGGTTGTTTTTGTTTATTTATGTTTCCTAGAACCAAGCATCAAGGAAGAAGAAATGACAAGGGGACCGCAGAAAAAGGTGATATGGTACATATAAAAAAGATGGAAAAAACTTTTCCGTATGCACACACACAGCACAGTTCAGATCTACACAGCAAAAATATGCAGATATTCACACACAAAGCCTGTATTACTCTATGAGTGGGCATATGTAACATACATATTTTAGCATGCGATTGTGCTTTCTCCACATGCACTCTCTATAAATGGAATACATGCATTCGGTGCAACATGTCAAGAAACACATTGCTGTATGTCTGACAAAAAGACCTAATTCAAATTTAAAATAAACATTGACAGGCTGTTATATGCCAGTGCGTCTTCACATATGAGCCAGTATTGTGGCATAATCTTTGTTATTTAATCACAAGCTCTGGTCCCACATCATTGTTAAAAGGGCTTTAACCCGCTGGCCTGGCTGTGTTTTGGCTCTGATGTGTTATTGTAAACTGTAAATACTACAGGATGTAGGTTTCCAGCAATGGTTTTTAAAAGCAGTTGAGTATCAGACAGCATCTCTCTTAGTCTGACATTGACAGTCCAGCAGTGCTTGTTCAGGGACAGTGGATGTCATTAACATAATGATAATTGGTCACATTAAAAGAAAGTGATCTTACTAGCAGAACACAATTTTGATGTCTCTTGTTTGTCGCCACCTTTTGGTTATAAATAAGAAGAGAATGAACAGTAATGACAAAATTATCAAGTTTATTTGTTAGCTCACTGAAAATATTATTTTCATTAAGAGGTGCTTTTTTTTAACTCGTACATCGCTTTTGATGATTCATTTTAAGACTATTACAGTTAAACTCCAAATATTTTTATGGTGTTATTATATATTTATGCTGAGTGTAAGTTATCCCTGCCTATCTGTTTTTTTACACATGCACAAAGATTAAAATGTCCCACATCTTCCTTATTATAAACTTTGTTATTTAATCAACTTTCATAGTTCAAATGTTTTATGTAAAATTTGCTTTACAGTAAGATAGGTAGAAAGTGTAGTATGCCTATATATGAAACATAGGACTTTATTTTAGTAGTTGCACTCTTAAAATTATAGGTTCTTCAAAAGGTTCTTTGATGCCATAGAAGAACCTTTTTAGTCTAAATGGTTCTATAAAGAACCCTTTAACATCCGAAGAACCTTTCTGTTTCACAAAAGGTTCTTTGTGACGAAAAAATGTTCTTCAAATTATGAAAAGGTAAGAAAGAGATGGTTCTTTAAAGAACCTTTGACTGAATGGTTCTTTGTGGAACCAAAATTAGTTCTTCTATGCCATCGCTGAGAAGAACCTTTTAAGCACCTTTATTTTTTAAGAGTTTTGATTGCTAAGAGTTTTGAGCATTGATTATAAAAAAAGTATAATATCAGACTCAAGACTGCCAGAGAGAAACAAAGAGAGTACAGTCTTAAAATAAGCCAAAAACATGCTCATGTGACATGTGAAAAAAACGAAGACTAGCTCAGGAGCAAGAAGCTTTAATGCCCTCTGTCGCAAATAAGACCAAGAAAATGTCATAAAGACAAGAGAAGGCCAAAGAGGAAGCATGTTGTAACTTTTTATGTCTCACCTACAGTATCACTGCAAGAACTTTAGACACTGCAGGTGATACTCAAACATTTCTTCTTAATGAAAGAGTTGTAACCAAAAATTAAGGGATTGAAATGAACTTAATAAGAGATGTGGTTATAACAAAATGTATAAAAAGGCAGAAGTCTGGCCCACAGGTGAGAAGGTAAGATAACATAACTTACTGTATATTTTACTGGTTAACATGTATATTAGAGACAGTCCAAATATTAGTTCCTTCATATATTCCTTTAAGAGGTTTATATGACCTTTAAGTCTCCCATAAATCACAACCTCATAATTGTCTAGTTGCCTCTTTTTTGCTAGCATAACAGTGTATTGGAAAACCAACGATGGACATATGGTGTGAACCCTCTGCGACACAGAGGGCAAAATGGCACGCTTGTCAGTGGTGCGTGTTGCCCATTGCGTTGACATCCACTTCATCTGTGTTACTGCTGAAAAATTGATGTTCTGTAGGCTGCGCAGCTGCCATGTCAGCAAGCTTTGGATGCTGGAAGAGTTGGACAGGAAGAGAGTCAAAGCGGTGAGCACCATACGTGGGCAGGCGTACAGCAGCAGGTTGGGTTTATAGAAGATGGCATCTGTTCCAGCAGAGATGAAAACGTAATGAGCCTGTCATGTTGACCTGAGGTCTTCTGAGCTGTTACTGTTCTTGTGCAACAGTCTGCAGTGTTGTATTTGTAACCAGGCTCAGTAGAACAAGACGATCAGTAAACACTAAGGTAATGGAACAGGTTAACGTTCAGATTGTGGTATGGCTTCTTAAAAAAACAACCTCCATTGGCACCACTCATCCATTTAGTTCTTCCCCCTCCTCGAGAAGAATGACACTGATCCGTTGCGCCTCTCCTCTTATTTAACATGAATCTCTCTGGCCCTGTGCGATTCTCACCGGCCTCCCGTAGAAAAGTGTGGCTGCACAAGGACTTTTACAGAACATCTCCATGATAAATCACCATTTATCTCTCCACACTGACCTGCCCTGTATGCACTGGCGTCTGGGGCCACCTTCACACAGAGAGAGGTGCTTTGCATCCCAGCTGTCATGAAGATGAGTTGTTAGACTGTCATAAATACTGCCGGTCATGGAAAGCTTACTGTTCTTAACGCTGACACGGGGAGAGCTCATGTGCTGTATATAGTCTACTCTCTCCTGTCGTGCACTTCAGGCTTGTGTTTTTCGAGAAGCATACAGGAAGCGATGGAGGACGGGTTATTTTTGCTCTCGCTCCTTTTTACTAAATATATCAGAATACATTGTTCCTGGTTTAACGGATCATTTTTCTACGCCTTCCAAATTTTCCATAATATACACGGGTTTCGCAATGGAATTTACATGGACATAAAATGTTCCAGAACCATGTTGTTAATGCATGTTTTTGTTGTGAGAACAATAATCGGCATTATTATATTCCAAACAAAAGTAGCATTTTATTATCACTTACTAAAGCAAAAATCTGTACATTTCTTCCAAAAGCCTTGGTTATGACCCTTCCAGTTGTTATTATTATAATAAGCTTGGGCTTATTAATGCTGCTTATTTGTATTCTTATCGTATCAATAGATTCAGGCAGAAAAGCAATCCACAATTATATAGCTGCTATAAAGCTTATGGTGCACATTAAGCATCTGTATGGAGATGTTTGGGACACGTCATGTGATAATGAAGGAACGATAACCGCCCTTTGAGTTTGAATAATGTGACAATGACTGCAATGAATCAAACTGAAGATTTTTTTATGTATTTGTACGTGCATTTCCTTCCCCATACTTCCATCACACAGCAAACGCTACAATGACCTTTATCTCCCAGTGTACATTACGCTTGTCTTTTTGTCGAAAAACAAGCGTACAAAACTGTTCAACATTCTCCAGTGTGCTAAAACTGTTATATTATGCAAAACAAGGCTCATTACACCGAATACTAGAATAGATAAGTTGTATAAACATGCATCTGATGTGACTGAAAATCAATGGCGGATACTAAACACTAGCCGTTTACACAACCTTCACACTGCATGGATTTTACATTACACCTCCAACCGCATGGACACGAGTAACACACACGCATCTTTGTTTCACACATACACTTGCATTTGTTCTGTCTGAGTTCACCTCACTGGATTCGTCTTTTCAGTATTTCACACATTAGCAATGACATCCTCCCAGCGTTCACCTTGTGACTGTTTTCTCTCTCTAGTAAATCACTGCTCAGGGGTGATGTTAAAATCCCACCGCTTTCTTTCTATTTTGATGTTGTTTGCTGTTTGTTACTGGCCACTGCAGAAGTCTTTATTATATGAGACACCATGGATGTGGAATACTAATGATACCAATCCATCAGTATTCGTGGTGCCTGATACTGAGACCATGAACACACACTGCAAAACTTCCTTGTTTCTCTCTCTATAAGGCTAGTCTTGGTGAAATGCCAATATTGTTTACCATATAATCAATTCTAAGTTAACACAGTCTGTATTACAAGTCACAACATTGAAAAACATTGTGAACTATAAGAAAAGATGGATGACCATATTTCAACCACACCGAACTGCGGTTTTTGCCGTTTATTATTTAACAACAACTGCATTATATATGATTCAGGTTTGTGTGATCATATTTGCTGTAAGACAGTGTTGGGTATTCTGCCCTGGTTTGTTCATAGGTATCGTGTGTTGCCCGGGGCATCAAAACATCAGACTCTGGAACCAGTACCTGTTTTTGCTTTCCACCTCAATTGGCTCATGCTGTTCTGGAGTGGTCCAGTGCTGCATTCTCTATGCTGATCAATAGGAGAGGTGTAGGAAATGTGAGAGGAGGGAAACAAAGTGTTTTTTTCTGCATTCCCGGCCTCTCAGTTTCGCTTGTACAAACACATCAGCGGTCAATGAAGATAGGAGAACAATGAAGACGTGTCCCTTTAGACACGAAACACGGTGGATGGATTTATTTACTGGATTGCTCATGACGTCATTACACTGAAGCTACCGCGCCGCCATGTTGGGAAATCACATATCACATATTCATGATAAAACAGTAACTTACCAGTCCCCGTTTTTATATCTAAAGTCTCACGGTACATTCGTACCGATTTGAAACGCAAATGTCTTAAGCATGGGGTCAATTATTTAAAGTCAAGTATTTCAAGAATTTTCCATCTTTTTAGATATAAAGTGACTTACGTTCCATTTCATGACAGTAGCATAAATATCAGATCTAATGAGAAACCACAACTTATAACAAATGTGCTTATTCTGAAATGTAAATACAGAGAAAAACAGGCTGTCTATGATCTTTAAATCATGAAGCTTTATTTCTAAACACTTACACATGTGCCATTCCAATGTGTGCAACACCCTAAAAACCTATTGCGTGATTAATAAGATGAAAAACAGGTTATTTTAGATCGTCATTTTTTGACTCTAAGTCAATGGCGTGCTCTGTCAGTTGGGCATACCAAGATGGCGGCGCAATCGCTTCCGGTGGCTTCACCTCCTCCCATTGGTTTAGCATTCTAGCAATCCAGTCTTTTATATAGAACACTGGTTTTAACCCGAATTTACTGAGAATGGTGCTTTTTTAGAACGGTTACTACAGTACACAGGCGAAGCATCTGGGTATGGGGGTATGCAGGTGCATATGGGCCCGGGATTGTAGTTTTATTCATGGCCATACAATACTGTAGAAAATGCCTCGATGGCTGATCTCAGATCTCTGGTCTACCTCAGCTGTCTAACAGCGCTCTTCAATGTCATAAGGTGGCCAATGAAATGAAAGAATGTGAAGATTACTGTCCAATGAAATAAAGTGGGATTTGCTATTGACAGAAGCCAAGGTTGAGGTCTGTTTCAACTGTGAAATAGCGTGATGTACATAGCTAAATGTTTAAAGAGTAAGTACTAAAATGTCCTTAAAGTTACATTTCATACGGTGTAATGTTGCTGTGTGTGAATGTAAGCAGTCTGCCGAGTTGTAAAACCGAAAGTGAACGAATAACAAAGTAACTGGCTTTGGAAAAAATCGAGTCGACTCTGAATCAAACAAATGACTCGTCTGTCGTTCTAATTTCATTTCCGTGTCAATTTTGTGTTACTCTGTGTAATGCCCACCTTCATTCTATTTGCAACGTTGTACATGATAGACCAATCGCAGCAAACTACAGCATCTGACCAATCAGATCAGAGCAGGCTGAAAGAGAGGAGGGGATTAGACAATTGAATCCGTCAATTTTTTCCCCCTTGTTTTTATGTAAACATGTTGTTGGACACTCCATAAAGCAAAGTAGGACCTTAAAAATTATAAAATATTTACTCTTTGATGTTTGACAACTGTTTTACGATAGAAATGAAATGGCCATTCAAATGTCGTGTTTAAAACACATGCAAAACTCGTTTTCCCTCTTTCTGGCCCTTGGGAGTTTATAGTACTTAATAAAATCCTCTCTATACCACCATCTCAGTTTAAAACATAAAATTGCAGGTCACTTTATGTACTACATCATATTGTTACATCATATTGTGAGATCGCATCCAACACTTCAAATTATAAATCACTGTTTGTAAGCACAGTGTAAATTGAAAATTGGTGTTTCGTAAGGAGACCGTTTCAAATGCTACTTTTATGTACTGTATGTACCAAAAAATGTTACGTACTGCAACTTTAATAAGCAAAGCTGCAGAAAGCTCACATGTGGCAAGGGACCTTGTCTGATCAAGTAAGGGTACTAAAGCATTTGTGTGATACTAGTCATACTATCATTCCTCTTTAGTAGAAGTTATACTATCATTTAACGTACTGTGGTTTACTTATTGTACTTAAACTGGTTCGGGGACAAAATTAGCGGTCTTTAGAAACATCTACAGGATCATCCTCAGTTTGTTGCATTGTAGACTTAAAGGCCCAGATGACTAAATATATTATGGATGCGTATAACAGAATATGTTATTCCTTCCTAAATTCGTATTAGTAATAGTAAGGTGATTATTTATTATATCTTAAACTGCAGTTTGAACGCAGCTGTAACTAAAAGTATAACATTTCAGTGCGTGCAAGTAGTCCTTTGGCATTTCTGCTACATGAATAATTCCTTCAAATGATTTGACTTGTTGAGGAGTGAGGATTTCTTATGAAGAAATATAATGATTTATTCACAAAAAAAGAAGTTGAAGAAGAGTCAGGGCCATAAAACACCTTAACAACAATGCAATGGCAACCTCATAGTGGCTTTTTGCACTAGCATACATATGGCAAGTATTCTTTAGAAACAAGGTAAAAATCGTGTTTACACCCCACGTTTGTCCTTCTAGCTTTGTGATATTTTTATATTTTAAAGTTATTACAGAGTGGCCGTGAAAGTCTTAGCTGTGGCTGATTTAAAATACAAGAAGTTTAAGCGCTAGACAAAATGGAATAAGGTCACAGATATCTTGAGCAGTTGGCAGTGGTTTTACTTTTCTAACACTTGCCAAGATTATAGCATTAGAGAGGAAAGATAATATAAAGAGCAGTGCAGGTCATCTGTTCAGCATTAAAAGATGAGCAACAAAGATTAGCGATAACATTCGCTTTTGAGATAATGAAACATTAGCGATTTGTTTAAGACTACCCTCAAAGCATGATACCATCGGTCATATTCTGTCTAGCTGTTTGCCCTTCCACCTGCTCTAATTGTCTCGGATATCACACTGTCCACATTTCATTTAAAGAAGAAGTGTGGGATTTCTACACTATAGCAGCACCACACAGATTTACAATATGGAAATAACATTGGCTCAGTCAGCATTGAGGCAGGATTAACAGATTTTTTTTGAAGCCTGATTCGTAATTTTTGCAACTTCGTTTGGTTATGCTAGTGGCATACAAATAGCACACTTCATTTTAAAGATCTAGACGGTAGACTTGTGGCCTTTCCTTTATAAGGAGGATTTTTTTCCATTTGTTTTCAAAACTCGGGTTCTCTGCCAATCTGATGCCAATTTCAAACCTATTTGTTGTGTCTATCCACAATAGTGTTTGTCACAGTTTGTGTTAATGGTTGACACTGTTTTCCGCACCACTGCACTGGGCGCTTATTCTCCAGTCACTCTTTTTGTGATATTTTGTGCTGCATGTTCAAAAAAACATAAAAATTCCCTTCATATTTCATCGTGGCATGTGCCAAAAAGACCTGAATAAGACAGGGCATACTGTTAAAAATGTATTTTATCAAACTGTGTAAAACAGTCATTTCTTGACTGTGCAGCTGAGGTGAGAGAAGACCTTTAAACCTGAGATATTTGACCTTTAGCGGTGATGACCCTCAACTGCAAATTGACCCCTTATTGAATAAATATTATTAGTAGAGTTTGCATAAGGTAAAGATCACTATAGTATTGCTCATACTCTGTATTTGTTGTTTGAACAGTCATTTCATAGTTTACAACTTTAATAGTTTTAAACTGTAAACTGTCATGTAACATTTTTCGTATCTGCTGTGCCAAGAACAGAAATGTTTGGAACAGGCTCTAGTTTATCCTGCATTATTACTGTACTACTATCATGTATTGTTGGTATTCATTTTTTTTTAAGATAATTGTAGCAAGATTCAAAGTAGGGAAGGAAGGAGGCAAGGAACCGGCAAACATTTAAACAATTAACCCAACATAATCAAAAGTTACGTTATACAACGTCAATACAAACATAAACATGTTCGGGCCCGGTCCTCTCTCTTCGACGGTCCGGTCGCTCGTTCTCTTATATGGTCCTGATCTCCTACGTGATTCGAGACCGGTGCGCGCACAGCTGGCACTCTTTAACAATTACTCACCTGTCTCGAACCACAGTCTCGCCCACCTACTCCACTACAATAATGTTTTGCATTGGCAAAAAGCTTTTATAGAGACAAATTATAGTCATAATATGTCTTATAATTTGCCTCAAAAAAAGAATATAGCTTCATTAGGCAGGTTTTCCCCACTAGTCATTTACGTATTCGAACAGCTGTAAATAAATAGTGGTTGTTATGATATTATAGAGAATGAGTATGTCTGGATAAAAAATCGATGTTTTCTTCACCTCTGACCTTTACAGAAACCATTTTGCTTTTGAGAACGAGCGTCTAATGCATTTCTAATACGTTGTACTATCTTAATGCATTTGATGATACTGCATTTCCCTGAATTAGTAACAGTAAATGAAGCACTTATTTGTTTGTTTTCTTTCATAATTAAACCATAGAGAAAGTCTCATTTATCTGCTATATGATCTTTAATTTTGGAGCTGTATGAACAAGGAGTCACTGGATATCTTTTTAGAGAAACCAGATTCAGATTAGGTCAGAAAAGTCTCAATATGAATATATTCAAGAAATTGTTTTTATAAATACACAATTAAATAATATAAAAATATGTATATATAAGAATTGTATTGTTAAATGTGCATTGCAGGTTGTCACACATTTATAAGGCCCTTCATAATTTTTTGTAGATATTTTTAGACTTAGACTTTAGACCTGGCAGCTTTCAATCTAACCAACCAGTACAACTTTCTTCAGCTCTTTGACTCAATGGATTTCAAATGGGTTTTATCAGGAGAGAGCTGGTAAACTGAGTTTGTGTCGGTATTTACCATAAACTTTTGTAAAATAGAGTATTTTTATTATTACTTTAAAGCAAAATATTTTTTATGTTATTATTGTTAGCTTTGTTCATTGTTACATTCTAACATAATATATATATATATAGCGGAGCATCATATTTTTTTTCTACTTACTTTGTAAGTGCTTTTTTCACTGAGATCTCGCTGACATTATCTTTCACTGAGATCGTACAGTGTAATAAAACAAAATAATTTTAATTTAACTTCAACACTTTTTTAAAGACATTTATACATGTATGCTCCATAATCTGGTCGTTAACATTGAGCACTAGGAAAGATTGTTCTTTCGGATACGACTCAACAGTTATGCAGGGATAATGCGATGAAGTATTGTTTGCTCGTGATTTAGTTTGTCCCCCCTGATCACCCCTGCACACCCCCAAGAAGTCGTATTTCAAGATCAATATGAGAGAAACTGTGCGTTCAACCGGACCGTTAAAGGTTAATTCTAAAAGCCTCTTTTGTAGTTTTTTTCCTATTGTATTTTATTCTGTTAAAGCAGAACCCTTTGATGAGTATTTATCACAGATCAAGGTGACTGAGATGATAACACAGGGCTGTCTGGTATTTAGACACATGACGGTGTAATCAGTCCCTTACTCTGGTCCAGACGGTGGCGGGAGGCGGACGTACACGTGAGGGGAAAGCTCATTGATGAAAACAAGAGCAGGACAGATGGGCTGGTAAATATTCAGCACTCAGATCAGGTCCACAGCGCTCTCTCTCGTTGGCTCGTGTAGTGTGAGTCTTGATAAACGCGCTCCCTCCTGAGCACGAAGAGCGGAACCCCCGCCAAGCAGCCAGCTGAGCCTCAGATTTGAGGCCTCGTCATTGTGCTAAACTTGAAGGCTTATGGCTTTCCTCTCTTCGAGCCCTGCTCAGTCAGCCAATAGATCGCCTGCGTCTCCAGCGAGACACTCTGGCACTTCATTTCCAAGTCCTCCAAATCCATCTACCTTTTCCCTCCCCCGTTTATTTCTTAACCAGTTTCTGCACCTCTCTGGTACACCAATATGATTAACCAATCAACTCAAAGAGGCCCAATTTCCTGTCACGTACGTTTGCGCTGATAGACATGGAGGCTGAACCGGTGCATATCTAATACAAAAGTCTCCATCTGTCTGTCAAGAGCCGTGCGAGACGGTGCGACGGGCTCCACCATCCACGAAATGACACGTACTGTACACACGCACATACATCTGAAGAATGGCAGAGCTAAAATCGGAGACGTGACGTAACATCAGCACTCTTCCATGAGTTTTTAATGCTGTTGTGATTCAAAGCCCTAGTGCACCTGTCAATGTCAGCGAAGCAAACAGGAATGATGGGATGTTGGATGTGCCTCCACATGAGAGTGTTGGGGGAGCTACTTTCAAAAGTGTAGCTTTTCATTGATTCATAGTTCATGTTGGTTGGAAATCTCTTTACTTTCTGATAGGAATCAAGAAGTATACCTGGTCAAATAATACTTTTATATTTATATATCATCTGTGAAAGGCGTAGGACCAAAAAACGTTCACCCAATCAAACATTCTGCCGAATGTATTTTGCATACCACTGTGAACCCTGTTCATGCAGACATCATACGTCACAAGCACGCTCACGTCCGCTGTGTCAATGTAGGGAGAATGGTGGACAATCAAACTTTCCTGCCGAACCGACAACAAGTAAATCTATAAAATAAAAGACAGATTTTAGAAAAGTAGTGACGAAAAATTGTCTGGATCATGAAAGAGGAAAAACATTGGTTCAGCTTTTACAAGATGGAGAGAGCTCCGGCAGCCAAAGGGTCTGAAACACGAGACCATGGTCGCTCTTTTTCTTTCGGACAGTTTTGTACATGCTTCAAAAAGAATTCAATGGATTTATTTGGTAATTTGTTACAGGAATTTAAGAAAAACATTCAAGTGTTCGCAGGAGGCGTGGCTTTGGACGGTGAATCGCACAGAGGGTGGGATTATCATTTCAGTGCTAAAAAAAATTAAGTTCTACCATGCTAAAGTTAGCACCTTTCCAAATCAACCACCCCACCTTTAAGTGTTAACTCATTTTCAGGTTGGGTCACATGTATTATAAGGACACACACACACATGCACACACACACACACACATGTATGTTTATTTTCTCCGTAGTGACAGTCAGTAGGCGTAATGAGTTGTATACTTTATAAACTGTATATTTGATCCCTTAACCCAACCCTTAAACCTAAAGATCGTAGATAACGTTTTGTATTTTTTGAGTTCTGTACAATTTATAAGCTCTTGTGCCCGTGGGGACCTCAATTTTGGTGCCCATGTGGTGGTGTGTATTCAGGTTTAGGTCCCCACTTACTTATAAAAACCAAGTCCACGCACACACAGAAAACAAACAAACAATGGCCATTTACACATCAGTCTGACCCAAAGTCTTTTCTTCAAAATCCTGTCTTGTTAAAAGATTCAGGGATCAGAGATGATGTTTATTACGTAAACAACTGTTAAGATGTCTGAGTTTAATTACAGAATCAGGAATAAGACTGAAATAGGAAGAACAAAACAGAACTGTGAAAGCATTCCCTGAGCATGACTTTTAATCAATTCTGCATATGGAACGCGAGAGAGACCAGATGGCAGGTGTAGCGGTAACCATTAAATCTAGAGTTAAGTTTCAAAAGAGAAAGAAAACAGCAGGTGGTTTACTACCGTCTTTCTCTGTGCTTCACGTGATATTCACATCCAGAATGACATGTTACGGCAGCTTCAATGACTATATAGTTTTCCACCAAATTAAGTACCTGAGGTTTGAAGAAACCTTTCCAGTTGTTTCAGGTGAATCGTCTATGAAAAATGTAATTAGCAGGTTATGGCCCTGCACTTTATATGCCTGGCGTAAAATTCGCAGAGAACCCCAGTCACAGAAAAAAAAATGCACGATACTCGCAACAACATTTTCTTTGTTGCGAAAAGATGCAAATGAGATGAAGGTGTTAAAAGTCTAGTCGGAAAAATGCTTAAATTCATAATTCAAGGATTTTGGCATTTGGGTGAAAGCGAAACATGAAAGCGAATCGAACAAAGACCAAAGCAAGACGTGTTTGATGCCAGAAAGCAGCAACAAACATTGGTCATGCAAGTTCAAGTAACCGAGCAGCCAGATTAAATGTTGACTCGCGAGTACAAAAATAATTTTGTGGACGAAAATCTAGATTTTAAAGATGCAATGGGCTTGATCATAACTCTGAAAGACACACATGTCAACAAAAGACAGTGTTTATGAGGAACTGCCTTTAGAAGTATAAAGGTCCAGCGAAAATGAATATTAGTTTAACAAGCTGTCTTTCAAAGGCTTTTTCATAAGGCCCACGTGAATGGTCCTGTACATAAAAGAGAAACAGTCTGAAAAAGTAATAGCATGCGTGTCTCATTTTGATGCCCTCTTACTTTGCACTTTTTCTCTATGCGTCACCGCTGTCTACAAATTGACCTGACTTGTTCATTATCTCAATAATTATGAAAACAACCTTCATGTGACGGCAATAACTCCAAGCGAGAGGTTGTTCAGTCTGCAGCGATGATGTCATCACGCTGCCTCACTTGCAGCTGCAGAAGAAAGCTTTTAACTGCACACTAAAAATAGACATGCATCTCTTCTAATGAAGCCGTGCTGTCAGCCACTTTGCAGGACGGCAGGTGGTTGTGTATTATTTTGCATGATTACATACAGTATATACGGTTTGCTGCAGTTTTTTTGGCAAGCGAAAGGTCATGCTAATGTCTATTCAAACTTTAAAACAATCTATGGTGTATGATGTATTGTATTAATTTCAACATCCGTTTTAATGTTTACTTATGGGCATACCCTGGGTAGCTTATATTCAGTAAATTCATAATTTTTTCTTTGTTTTAGTGTCATAGCAAAATAAATAAAATTGTGAATTTGGGTTTGTGGTTTGAATATAACGAGAAAAAAAATTGGCAAGAAAACCTCCCATTAACCATCAGATTAAGGCAAGTTTGTGATTGAACTTCACCTCATGTAAACACAAACATGTTAACACTTTGTAACGGCATCTATTTCATTCAGACTAAAGTACACATGTGACATGCACGGATGACTTCTCATGCACCTGCCGTGATCAAGTTTCTTTGTAAGGGTGACCAACCGTCCCATAAAAATGCATCATAGCCAAATGTTTTGAAAGCCTCTCTTTAAGCCAACGGCTGAGAAGATCTGACAGCGATCAAACTGTAGCTCGGCTGACTCCCTTCAATGTCATTCACCAACTTGCCGGTAAAGCGAAATCTAATTTAAATGTCAAACAAAAAAGTATACAACTGTTTCACATTTGTTTTGTTGGGTGGTGGTCACGTTATTCTTCATTCATCCTGGTAAAGAATACCTATAGATGTCTATATACAATGTGGCGAGGCGCAGGATCAGCGTCGCCTGGGAAACGGCCCGGCATATTAGCTGCGGGTTCCCAACACTCTGGGTTCTTGTTCCAAAACTCCTAACGCGGTGTCTTCTCGAGGGAGAGACTAGATGAAGGAAGCACGGAGGACGAGAACGGACCAGTGGATGGCAGCTTACGAGCATCCCGGTCATCGTCATTATATAATGAGTATTGTTTATGTTATAATAAATTCCCCACTGGGGTTGCTCGAATCAGCGCTGTGTGAGTGTCGTGTGTCTTACCCCCCCGTCACAACAGGATCTTATTAATTATCATCTTATTTTTAATAATTAATAATCTTATTATTATCTTATTAATATAATTATAGATTGATATGTTGTAATAAAAATATGGCTAGTCGCTAGTCGAAAAAAATCTCCAAAATAGCATACTCTTGTATATAAGCTTGTAAATTTTAAGTCTTGGGAAAGGTTGTTCATCTTGGTGTTTATAATTACACGATGTAAACCCACAAGAAATACCAGCAAATCCCTAATGCATTGCTGTGATGTAAGTAGTAGTCAGTGCTGGACCCTGTTCCTGAAGCATTTTGGTTGTAAGCGAATGAGAAAATGAAACCGAAAAAGCAGTTTCATCCGAAGGCCTGTGAGTATCCCCACTCTCCAGCATTGTTAAGAGGGCTTTCCCTTCCCTATTCAACAGGGGTAATTGCATCATTTTTCACACAGGGCCCCCGCATAAGACATAAGCTGGTCACATTAATCATACTAATGGAGAAGTAAGTGATCTGAAATATAAGCTTTAATCATGTTTGCCTGCACCCCTGTAATTCAACCCATTTTGTATTTTATCTCACACATGGACATGAAGAAGGCTATCATTAGAATATTATTTTTGACTTTGTCGTACCTATAATTAAAGTGTTAAATCTTTTGAAGAAATGTACGAGTCATGTTTCGTGTCAAAAAAAGTGTATTATTTTCAATAGGTTGTGTGTGTAAGCAGCTTTCTACGACCTATAGTTACGGTTTAAAGTCGCAGTGAAAGTCAAAATGACAATTCTCATTTTTTTCATGAAATATTGCAGCGTTTATAGTAAATGGCTTATCAATGTGGGTTATTTTCTTTTTAAAATTCATGTACCCTCATAATCTTCAGTTAAAATCTGAAAATGCACTTCAGCCCTGAAATGACTATCCATGACATAAATTAGACGGCTTGGGCGGGGCATCCATTAACTCCTCCCCTTCAACTGACTGTCTACGGCCAGTTTTATTTCAAAATGCAACAGCTGTTTTCACACAGCCAATCAAGTCGTGTTGAAACACGCAAGCCACACCCACTAATTTTATCCTTTGAAATTCCTTTTCACTGTGAAATGTGTCAGAATATGGAAATCAAAACGATGAGCTACTAATTGCGACCTCTGGTGGCTCCATTTACATCGCACCAAAATACAGTTGTCAGTCCTGTATTTAAGTCCTTAATACGGTTGCATTCACACACACCGATTACAATTACAGTTACAATCACATTCTGAAACAGAACTCACTCCTGTAAATTTTTATTGTCTAATCCAATTTTTATTGATGTCGATAGACCGAGCTGCAGAATAACTTTACCTGTTGAAAATAAACTGAATATTCTGATCAGATGTGTTTTGAAGAATTGCAGCTGTTTGTGCTAGTTTAAGCTAGTCATGTGCTGGTACTCAGATGGTCTAGATGACAACTAAGACTGATTAGTCCAAACTAATTGCTAGACTGTGAGAATAGTTGTTAAGACACAGTCCTACCTTAGCGGCTATGTTTATGCAACTGGCCCCTGGTCCTAATAAACTAGGTCCTGCTCAGGACCAACTTAAACCAGCTCAAGACCCGCTAGACAGGCTCAAACACATAACTAACTAGCATAAGCTGTTGTTTTCAACAGGGTAGGGATGCTATGCACTGCCAATCTTCCGACTATAAACAGCTGTGATGCAGTGCGATATTAAAAGCCTTCATAGATGCCACAGTACAACGCCAGCTCTCGCCTAAAAATACTGCATGCAGACCAGTGTTTCGTTTGGTTTTCACATTGTGGACGGAAGCAAATGTATAGAGTATTGAACGGCAAGAATATAAATCCTTTAAAGTGATACTGAATATAGATACTCAATATAATAATTTTGTAGATTAGAAAATCATTTAAATTTACAATCCCTTTTATGAAATCTTCCCTGCACACTTGGAAATTACACACGTCTACTGTTTTTTGTACAATGCAGTCCATTTATATACTATATATATTTACATTAATCTCTTTGGTTTAAGGTTACATTGATTAAGGAACTTTGCTGTTTGTTAACTGTAAACAAACAAATTTGCTGCTAGGCTATATTTAACCCATTTAGATTTTTATAAAAGAATACTTTATACAACATAATAATTATTAGCACTCGATGGTAGGCTATGCTATGCCAAAACAGGCCTTTTGAATCAGGAAAACCCCAGGTGCCCAGTGTGAAACCCACCTTTGAAGCCCCCGTTTCCATCAAAAAGGGTGGTCGTAAAACACGTTATTTACAGGTAATCTTTACCTGACCTAATGAGATTTTAATGCTATGATATAGTAAAATCTCTTAGTTAATGTAAATATTGCACATCCGCATAAAAAAAAGAATACAAGTTTAGAATAAACATGAACTATGAACTGAACTATTCCTTTAAAAAAAGCGAACATAAGAATAGGTTTAATTTATTTACAACGCACAACACATTTTTTTTCTTTTTTTTCTGGTGTCAAATATGACCCACACATTTCTTGACAGTTCACACGTTCAGTTTTTTTTCCTTTGTGCATTTCATCGAAACGACAAGCAATGCGTGTTTGAATTAAGAATGTAACTGTCAAACATGATGAAGATAACAGCGATGACTGGTGTGGGTTTGATATCCAGCAGTCTGTCTCCTGAGGGTCCAGGCCGCTGAATGATGATGTGTTTATTTCATCTAATATAGATATGGGCCAGTGAACATAGCGAATCCCGGCAGAGAACCTTAACGCTGTCCAGAAGCCCGTTCTGTTTTCCTCTGTCATGCAATTCAGGATTAACTCACCCTACACTCTCGTCTAACGGCCCTGACCCAAACCTGCTCGGAGATGTTCTGTAATCCATCATTAATGCCACATCACAGTTGCATTTAGCATTCTCTCCTCAGTGGTATAGCCTTTCGTTCATGAAACAGGCTAACTTGGTTGAATTGTGGCTTTTTGGAGGGAAATGTGCTATTACTTTCTGAGACTTCAGACTTCACCTGGTTGAAAAATACCATAGATTGCTTATCCACCAGAGCAGGTGCCGGAGCCCCATTTGAAACTGGGCTTGCATGTTGCTATGCCAACATGTTGCGCACTCACATATCGGCCACATTTATCAAATGAATGAAAGTGATTTGGAGAGTTTAAATAAGAATTTGGTAAGTTACATGAAAACATCTACAATACCATAATATAATGCAATGAAATGTTATGTAACATAATCTAAATAAGTAGAGCAAAGGTGATGGGTTTGATGCCCAAGAGAACCCACATAACAAGTATATATTTTCAATGCACTATTAGTCAATTTGAATTAATGTGTCAACAAATGCATAACTATAATAAGAACATGAAGGAATGTTTACAAAATCATAGTCAAAATATATGTGCCAAATAGAAAGACCAAAAACTATATTAATATAGCAATATTGCTGTTCGTTTGCAGCTTTCCTGTAGCTCAGTGGTAAGAGCATTGCGTTAACACCAAGGTTGTGGGTTTGATCCCAGGGGATTGCATATACCTGAGTTTAATTGTATAGGATAATGCAATGTAAGTTCCTTTGGATAAAAGCGTTTGCCAAATGCCTAAATGTTTGTGTGCGTGGAGCTTTGAAGAAAGGATCCAGCATTATATCTATGGATTAAAATATCATAGATTTTGGTGGTTTTCATTTGACCTGAGGCAGTCAGGAGCTTCCTGGAACAACCTAGAAACTACCGAGAACAGACAGCATTGGAGTTATAAGGTAATAAAAATTATTCATGCGCAAGCATCACTCAAATGTTCCTCTGAAAATGTTAAAGGGGTCATATGACACGGCTAACACGAATATTATCTGTTTTTTTCTATGTAATGCAATGTGAATACACGATTTAAGGTTCCACATACCGTGCACGTTTCTATCTCCTCTTTGTCCTGCTCTCTGAAACTCGTAGGTTTTTTACAAAGCTCATCACACTGAAAAGCGAGCTGTGCTATGATTGGCCAGTTAACCAGTGTGTAGTGATTGGTCAAATACTGCAAGCGTGTGACAGAAATATAACCCCTCTTACCATATCTAGAACACCAAGTTCCGAAGCAGTTGTACTGACAGGTACGCCCACCTTACTTGCGTATACATTTGGTCGGTCTTAGTCAAACCAGGAACTGATGTAGATTTGTGGGGGTGTGGTAACACGAGGTGTTTCAGGCAGGTCTGGGATAGCATTCGCTTTTGAAAGAATGTATCTTTTGTTCCAACTTTTTGCAATTTAACGTGTTTAGTACGTGCATGGTCAACTTTTAACACACCAATGACACAGAAAAACACATATGCGCCTTCTTACCCCTTTAAAATCTTTTTTTCTTTATAGAACCCATTCAAAAATACCTTGCCTGTGCTGTTTGTTTGCTGCCTGACTTTGTCTACGGGCACAGATTCAATGGCCTGTCCTTTCCGATAATTCATAACGTCTGCATCACTAATATTCCTCTCCAGCGGTTTAATGGAGGTCTCCTACGTGGCGGGAGCCATCACAAGTCCTTCATCATTGAGTCATACACAGTGATGAATCTGTGTCCCACAGTCGGTTTTTTAGAGGCCAGCACAGATTCAAATAAACCAATTCATACACAAATATGCTCCAACCCCTCCGAAGAGAATCCGTATATCACTGTGAATTATACCGTCACCAAGACTGATCCTGTGCATACCTGGATGAACACTTTTCTATCTACATACTGTAATAGAGGTCAGTTTAATTTCGCATTTTGCATACTCTCTCTCTCTCTCTCTCTCTCTCTTTCTCTCTTCCTCTCTACCTTTCTGAGTTTTTCCCTCTGCCAAACTATGAACATTTCTTGGAAACCATTTTAACCAGTTAATCAGTTTTTCACTTTTGCACTTTAAAACGTCACATTCCGTGAGGTCCATCTGTTTTGTTGTTTAGAAAATGCCGGGATTCGGTAACTTTCCTATCAAAACTTTAAAGGTTTCCAAAGGAACCATGTCTCATCGCTGCCCTCTTGAACATCATCTGCAGTGGTACGTGCATCAGGAGTTGGAAGAGGAAAATAATGGAATGCGACAACGCAATAAATCTCTGATAGGTGGAGTGGAAATAAGCTTGCTTTGGGCGCTGCTCTCGAAAGGCAGGCTACAGGTATCATTCTTAATTCAGTAGTATACGTTCATTCGTATATGGAATGGCAGTCCTTAAGATAACTGCCTGTTATTGCAGAGGGAGGAAAGTTGATTACTACAAGACGATAAAGTGAGAATGATTACTCAAGGGAACTCTGCTCATTTAACCCCCGCAGAAGCGATGCGAGAGTTGGAAGAACTTTTTCTATTGAAGAAGCTGTAACAAAGTCATTTTCTGGTACCAATTGTCTCTAACTTCCTCCCCATGACTTACTACTTGCATATATCAGGAGAAAACACAGTGGAAATTTGCAATAAATAAAAAAAATTAAATACCAAATGTGTCATTTATTAGAATACAAAACAATAATTGTACTACTAGACAAGACTGGAACTACAAACATTAACATAGATGGTTTCAAAGCAAAACATAAACAAGTGTTAGCGGTCATTCACACGTTTTTATGGACGGACAAAGTAAGATCGGTTACTTACCTATACTTGCATATCCAATATTTTGAATTTAGACTGCGATACCAAGCTCAACCGCTAAACGTCAATGTCCCATACGGTTTCTTCACATGCGACAAAACTACAGGACCCATGCAACAAATTGTTTATTTCATACAATTATTATACAGTAAAATAGTCATATAAATTACAATTAACATACATTCGATCAAATATAAATATTTATATTATTAGACACATTAGATATACAAACAAAGACCAGATGTTAACTACAGTCCAGATTCGCACGTCTGATGAAAGGGTCTATAAATTGATACGGTAGATATGCAACAATACAGTTAGCCCCATACATACCTCAAGTTTTTTAAACCAAGTTTTTGGTTCTGATGCCTTTGAGTGTTTTTCTTATTCCATGGTTTGGTGACAGGAGCAGTAAGGGCCCTGTCCACATAAACAAGGGTATTTTTAAAACCGCAGCTTTTTCTATGCGGTCTAGCCATTTGTCCACAATCTAACGCAGTTACACTCATTCACACCAAACGATTTTGAAAATGATTTTTGAAAACCAAACGATTTTGAAAATGATTTTTGAAAACCAAACGATTTTGAAAAAAACACCTGCCAGTCTCAAGATTTGTAGAACACAGGTTTCAATGTTGTCGACTCGAGTAGAAGGTGAAACCAGAGATTTGGCATCTGACGTTGCTGCGCACCACTTTCTCCTTTGTTTGATGTCAGGTTCTAGGCTTCTGATTGGCCAACATGGCCTTATGGTTATGGTTGTATCACCATCTGAAAAGTGCGAGACAACAGTCTGTAATGCAGATAGAGCACCTTCATAAGATGGCTTAGCTCTAACTTCAGTGGATAGTGAATGGATTTTTACACACAAGAAGATTTTCCATCTCAGTACGTAGGCTCATGGACACAGGCAAACAAAGCCAATCCGCAAGGAATACAACTTCTTTATTTAAACGCAAAACCACAAATAAATGGAGCCACAAATGTGTATTGAACCATGAATATCCTCCCAAACAGTTTAATATATCAGGGGGTTTCAACCTTTTTGACTCCAAGGCCCCCCATTGTATTCAAAGATATTCAAAGGCCCACCTTACTCTCAACATTTCTACCCAATTAAAATATTTTAAAGCTTGACATTAATTGGGAAATAAACTTTTATTCAGGTTTTGGCTTGGTGGTATCCCAATATCTGTGGTGGTTTGTCTAAGGAGGAACATGTTCAGTAGTACTCTTTTAATGAATTGATCAAATGTAATTTAATCATAACTTTTTTATCACTGTCACTGCAATTCATTAAAATTCAATGTTTTAGTATGTTATACGTTGTCAGTTGTGATAGTTTTTGGGGTGGAGGCTTGCTTTTATCTATTAGTTGTACGCTTATCTGTGATTCATACAAAATTGTCACCTCGTGAAATAGTACAATTTTCAAGTGTGATCACCTGAGACTGAGCTTTGGGTGCCTTGCATTTGATTATTTTTTTACTATAATGATTGGAAAATTTAGAAAGACTTTTCAGAGGTTGGCTGTGGGAATGAGATTCAGAGCTCTCTCTGTATGGTACATACTATGGGTCTGATTTCCTCTTTTGGTCACAAACAGCAGGCTGATCACACAAATCATTCCACCACCGTACATTGATGCTTCTTTCCACTGTCACACTGAAATCAAACCTAGGTTTCTGAGTGAGTGAAAGGCAAAATGTCAATACCCTGGTGTGGAAATACTGTATGTTGAAACGATACCCTGGTGTGATAGGATGAAACAATATGTTTACTGTATGTTGTGTCGGGATCCTGCAGGGATGAATGTACAGTATTCAATCATTGGCTGACACAAAATCTGACCACTTTTTCCCTTTTACCATTTCTATTGTTTTCGTAATACAAAAAATGGTCCCCACAAGCTGTGCTTAGATGTAGTTATATATTATATACATTTGATTTCTGAGTATCTCAGTGTTGATATACAGCTTAATGTAAATCAGAGGGACGATTGAAGCTTGAGCGGGTATGTTTGTGTGTTTTATATTGTTTGTTGCTGTGAAAGTTGCATTTTCTTACAGTGGAATTCATAACCTCAGGTCGTACAGATTTCATGTCCAGTAATATGTGCTGTAAATATCCTCCAGCTAGCTGAAAAATTACCCTCAGAAGCAGAATTCAAGGTCAAGTGGTCTGAGAAGGTTATTTTAGCTCAAGAGCCTTTGTGGGTGAGTGAAGACGGAAGACCCTTCGGTCAAACGTTTGGAGAACACTTACAGGGGTGTAAAAAAATGTAACCGTTCATTTATTTAGCAGAATTGCATAGATTTTTTCTCAGCTCAAAATCACACAAATAAAATAAATTGAATTTCAATTCTGCTATGGAAAGTTCAGGGTGTCACATCTGGATTCGATTTATAAGTAAATCATTTAATAATAGTATTTTTTCCATCGTTTACAGATAAGCAGAAGCTTTCCGCACTCAGGTCAAGCAACTGTTCAATACAGATACATATCTATTGAGTGAATATAAATCTGTCAACTCGATTGCATGATGCATTATACATATTCATTAAACTTGTTTAGATAGAATAGCTTTGTTTTATTTGGTCTTTCAAAAAGTGCTAAATTGAAGTGATTTATGTAACAAAATAGACAGAATATGTGATTTTTGCTTTATAATTTGAGGTAAATATAACACGCCACCATACTTTATTCTTTTACAACAACTACAAAAAATCATTCTCATACCTTAGTAAAATAATTTACTGTAAACTAAAAGATCAAAACTTTGTCATCGACATTCTGAAGCAGACAATGATAGATTCAAATTTTGAAATGTCTACAATAACTGCACAATATTATGACCGGTCTATTGTCAGATTGGGACTCACAGTGGATCAGAGGGCTTGTTTAACATTAAATTAATATTCAAACAATACATCTTTTTTTTCATCAGACTAAAACATGAAAGTCGTCTTCCACAAACTACTGTCAAATGCATTTTAATACTTGTTTGACATTTGAGCAGAAGGTCAGCCTCATTATATCCTTGTGTAATGAACAGAAATGAAAGGACGTAGAGTTAGCGAAAAAGACACGCGTGCTGGACAAAATATAATTTTCCCCTTTAAAAAAGGTCTTAGGTTAAGTGTTGGTAATGTAAGTATGTATAATAAGAAGTTTACTCAGTTATTTATAGTTTTTTTAAGTGTGGTAAATTCATGCCGCAGATTTAGTTAATAAAAAAGCAAGCAATTATAAGTTTATTTTATACGGTGTATGTGGCCCTCATGGTGCCTTAAGAACAAATTAAATATGCAATAATAAAAATGACGGTAACACTTTAGTATAGGGACCAATTCTCACTATAAACTAGAACTAGTTGCATATTAGATGCCCATTTTTAGGATATTTGCTGTTTATTAGTACTTAAAAGCACATATTCTACTTCCCTAATCCTACCTAATACCTCAACCTAACAACTACCTAACTAACTATTAATAAGCAACAAATTAGTAGTTTACTGAGGTCATAGTCATAGTTAATGGTTTACTAATACCGAAAATTGGACCTTAAAATAAAGTGTGACCAAAATGACCTATACTGTCTACAAATGTTTAGTCAACTGTAAAT
The DNA here is from genome assembly GCF_015846415.1 of Triplophysa dalaica. Lineage (NCBI taxonomy): Eukaryota > Metazoa > Chordata > Actinopteri > Cypriniformes > Nemacheilidae > Triplophysa > Triplophysa dalaica. The sequence goes on along the minus strand of NC_079558.1, from coordinate 16,438,723 downwards.
GGGGTTTGAAGATACTAATTATCGTACAATTTACCCTTCACAGGCAGTTTGATTGACCGGCGATCTGACCAATCATAACGCCGACATTATTTCCCCCCGTTACTGACCGCTCTTTTTTCTGACAAACAAACCAGTCCGACAAACCTGCTGTAGTAGAGCTTTGGTGATTAATATGAAAAAATTGCTTTTAATTATTGTAATAGTAAACAGAGAGATATATACCAAGTTTTAATGGACATTACTAAAACGATAAACGATAGGTTATAATTTATAAAAATCATTCTAAATGAATGAGAATCAGAGTTCAAATCACAACTATACCAATACAGATACAAGACATCATATTGTTGGAATCATTAATGTACGAATTACAGACGGAAACGTTCGGGAAGTCCATGGCGGATATCAATATACTACTTGTTGTGGTATTTCTTACATATTACAAGTAAGAGCAAGCTGGTAAGATATGCGTTGCGTTCGTGTGATGTGATGAGGTCACCTTCAGAGAGCAAAATTTGCAGTGACATTATAAAGGAAAGACGTTTTCAGCAATGAAGTCGTAGAGCAACAGCTTTACTGTGTTTGTTGAGTTTAACACAAATAAAGATTAAGACACTGATGGACTCTTCTTCTTTTCTGTCCTCTTTTCTGTTACTTTCGTTTTCACAAAGAAGGATCATGGCCAACAAAAAATCTGCCGTGCACAAATGTACACTGGGAGCACATGGCTGATACACATTGAAGAAAGCTTGTTGGACATCGCAACAGTAGCAAAGGGGGGCGGAGTTTTGCGAAGGGTCAATCAGTAATGAGGTCATTTCTAATGTCAGATTAATGTGCTTACAATTCAAGGCCTAACTGTATATCATCAGTGGATACATTTTAGGAGCTTGTGTGTTTTTATTGATTTCACTAACTTGATCCATATTGGCTTTTAGCCCTCAAGAGCAAACCGCTTATACCTTCTCTAAGGTGCAGTTAAAGAGCAGGAGAAGTGAGAGGAGATGCTGAAGTATTGCACATGGAGAATATACAGTACAGATGAATACAGTATACTGCTGCTTCATAGACAACTGCCTCAATGATTCATCAATGTACCATTACAATCTTTTGCCCTATAACATTATGTATATAACTTTTCCCATATTTATATATCAATCAATCACTGAATGAACCGTGCCGTCTGAGGCTAGAACTATATTCAAATGTTGCAATTCATGTCACAAGGAACGTACATCATAAAACACTTAATGCAGTTAAGTACTTGAATCAATTTGGCTTTGATAATTTTGTATAACCGAATTAATGCATATTATTCAGGTCACACAATTCAGACATATACAGTTTAAAAATGCTAAGGATGATACTTGATAATGTACCAAGTTCAGATCCACCCAGAAAAGTGTTTCATTATTTTGAGTTTAACGCAACGAGTGCCCTTGCTCAAAGGTTGTCACATTTAGTTTTATTTAGTTTTTCACACAAGTACACAGTAGACAGGTGCCAGTGTTCGGTAATACAGTGCATCACAACAGGGAAAATCCATGTTAGTTGTAATGTGGGCATGTCAAGTTACTGTGAAGAAGAACCTCTCCTTTCATCTGTAAAAATGACAACCCCAGTCAACAGTAAACCCTTGTAAAGGTCAAACGCTCCATTGCCAACTGTTATATTGAAATCACAAAACCAAATTCGGCGAAATGCACCCTTGTTTCTAATGAACATCCACTGAAGTTTCAAATTTGACCATTTAAGCATGGTTATGGGTTCCCTAACCTCCAAAATCTGCTGGTACTGTATCTATGTTGTATCAAAACTGCATAATGCTTTTTGTCAAGCTAACAACAACATTGTCTTCATGAACTATTTATCAATTCTTGCTACATTACAATTTTATAACTGAACTCTTCAAAGATGATATTTGACAGGCTTGCTATTCCAAAGTGGCTTGAAAATATAATGTATTCTGTGCTGTCACATGTTCTAAATACACAAAGAAAGTGTGTGATAAAATTCAAGACAGCTGTCTATGTTTTACAGATTAAAGCAACACAACAGCCTGCATTCGAGGCAGCTCAAGGCTTTACAAAGAGACAAACACATCATTTACATGCATTTAATTATGCTTCAGCACAGTCTTACATGTTTTATGGGTTGTCTTTGCAAGACGACATTCTGTAGTATAGGTATTCCTCAGACATTCTGGTCAGAATTACTTCAACTTTCAATGTTGAAGGAACAGTACATAATTTGTTCATAATCTGAATAAATGTGTCTGTGCTGCTGAACACAGAGATAGATATTTGGAAGAATGCTGGTCAACAAACAGTTCTCGGCCACCATTGACTCCCATAGTAGTCAGACGCATGTTGATGAAGTTTTCAGCTGGTTCAAATCGCATTGACTCAATGAGTTGGATGCAAGAATCACATTTGTCTGTGACAATTTATGTGGATATCTTTTTTGATAAAGAAATTGTAGTTAAATTATTTCCTCAATATAGAAGATTACTACTTATATGTGTTTTCCGTAAATGTGCAGAACGAAAGCAACCACAGCATCTGTATGACAAAAGTGAGTTCCTGAGTCTTCCACATTTCACTTATCCCTCAGAAATCCTTAAACATCGATGAACAGACAGAAGACCCTCTTGCTATCTCTATTTTTAATTTAAATGCCATGGCATGCCGAGTGGCCTTTGGTAATATATTGGAATTTCCCATTATGGAGTTCTGACATGCAGCATGGAATAATGATGAGACCCTAAGGGATTGAGGTCAAATGCAATAAAACACCTTCGAGATCTAGTTAGTCCTAAAGCAGAACATATTATTTTCGTACAAGGACACCGGGTAAGTTTTATTGCTAAAACTGTGTGATATTTAGATCTGCATTCAATGGTTTATGTAAATTTTACAGAAACAGAGAATGTTGAGGAATATTTAAGTACCACATGATACCTCTGGTATCACGTAAAAAAGATAAGATAAGTTTCGAGGACTCCATTCCTCCTAATACCAATGTCCCCAAATGTCACTGTCACAAACAACATTTTTGAAATAGTCTAATAACGCAGGCCCATGATTCTTTCATATTTAATTACTTTCGAATCAAATGGATTTAACTATTTTTATGTTCAAGTGTGGACTAAAGTAACTTTTGGAAATCAATCGAAAACATCAATGGTCCAAGCACTGCTGACCTGGGTGCTTGTTTAACCAACGTCTAATCCAATGTAGTTTCAAGCCATCTCTTCAATGTCAGATAGCCTATTCAACACTTGCCAACCACAATTTAGATTGATTTATCTTCTATTCATCTCTTTTTAGGCTGTGGAGACGAACCTGGCCTCCAAAGACAGTCACTGGCTGTTTGTGAACGAGGTAAGGCCAGATTTATTTATCTTTTCTCCCACCATCCTTCAGTTACACCCTGTCTGCTTGAACGTGGTATTTTGTTTGTGTTTATATGCAGTAATAGATAAAGAAAATATATCATACATATAAAAGATCAGTTGAAAGATTTTTCAATCCCAGGACACACACATGCCAATAATAATGATAACACACATCAGTTGACTACTACAAGTACTCTACGGTTTCAATATTAAATGTATAATTTTTACTCTGTCCTATTTCATGTATTAATGCAAAACTTACAATTATGTGAACTCCAAAATTTCAAGTCAAATTAAATTTCATATAAGTGAAATCTCAGTACAGAGGATGCAGCTGTGACTTAATGTTGAACCATATTAAAAACTCTTAAACAAAAGATATAGCTTGAAACGTTTTTAAAATTTCTCATATAAAAGTTCATACTTATTTATTTTAAGGTGTACTGTCACTTACAGAGATAAGAAGTTGGAGTTATAGTCATTATATAGATATTAAAGCAATCTCACAAATAACAGAATGTGGGTGGCATCGCATCTGGTCATAATGTAACCAAATAAACTTGCCTGTCATACGATAGCAGGGATTGGAAATAGTGGCAGACCAAACCACCAACCAGAGATTAGCTCATATAAAATAATCTCACTTTACTCAAACGCCCCATGAAGCCAATTAAAACCACAGTGGCCCAAACAGTGCAAAAATTCAGGGCTGACCATCCTCATGCGGTGAAAAGGAGACAACATTCAACATATCTCAGTTGTGCCAACATATCAATTATACCCACTACACAAACATCCTTTAATCCTCATTGATGCAAGGGCAGATGGTGGGTACATGATAGTATGCGAATGAATTTTCCTCGGGTAACTCAATCTGCAAAACTCATTCTTCACAAAAGCATTTGAAAACCAAGTCGTTTCGATTAAGTTATTTGTGAAAGATGATCCTTGACACGTCACATGCTGCTGTTAATATAAACATCTCCTCCTGTCAGCTAAAAAAAACATAGCTTGACTACATGGATGTCATGCATTTGAATGAGATTGTTCGCTACTGACTCTCACGCACAAGCTAAACATTAATCTGATTTTCAAAACCTCATTTCACCTGAGACTTTGGCGACACAAAAAAGTTGACCATAGTTGTCAAAAATACGTGCCAGTCTGCTGATTTTAAGCTCTTGTTGACATATTTTACAGATAGTCATGTACTGTAGTGTATTATGGGCACAGACTTAGAATATGATTCTATTTAGACGGGGGATATCAAAACATGTTTGATATTTATGTATGACACATTTAAACTAAAGAGTCCATATTGACCATGTCTAGCCATCAAATTATGCATCCAAATGTGCTTGACTCATTTTTCTCTTTTGGTACTGAGCACACATAGAAACTACCGCAACTATTGAGGTACCCCCCTGCACATCCAGTTCATCCAGTTCCAGTTCAGAAAAATTTGAAAGTCTGGTAGTGTGTCATCAATTCCTTCTCGTAACATATTGACATGCGGGCAGTGCCCATTGGTATCGCTTTTTAAAATGCAGGGTACTACTTTGGTGCAGATGGTTTCTCATGGAAAGCAACAGATTAACCCACACGTTAAAAAGCGGTGCCCAGGGGCGCTGCCCGAACATCAATCACTGACGAGTTGGGAGTATGAATATGTGTTGGTGTAATCCTTAGTCAATTTGCCATTAAACCATTTTTTTGTGTGTTCCAGAAATGGTTTGTCTTGCAAGACAAATTTATCTACAAGCATAATCTTCTTAATGGATGAGCAAAATTATACAAAAAATTATAAATCAGTATAATCTTTACTTTTCCATGTAGAATATGTCTTATCCTTTCAGACTGCATGTGGCATACTACATACAGTACTGTGTGAAGATTATTACAACATAAATGTCAACCCTTGAGGGAAATTTTAACTTAAGCAAATGATTTTCGAACCAAACAAATCAATCTACAAGATAAAATGTTATAACAGGGTTCATAAAACCAACCTGCATCTGTGGCTGGTAAAAGTGCTGTATTTTTAAATTAGTCTTTAAGATTATATTTTATATGCATTCCTTAAACAGTATTTAAGGTCTGGTTGAACGCGCAGTTTCTGCCAATCTCATATTAATCTTGAGTACCTACAGAGTAGTACTGCATACTTCAGATCTTCGAAAAGATCTAGGTTGTAAATATTTATAAAAATAAAAGATTTAGTTTGATAATATTTATAAAAGATAGATACAGCAGTAGGATTTTTTTTGTAAACAGACGACCTTCTGGGGATGTGCGGGGGGAACATAATCAAGAGTACACAATATATTATCACATTGTCCCTGCATAACTGTTGATTCACTATAAGTTTAACATTATGCACATACGCGCCGATTGCCAACAACATTACATTTACATTTAGCAGACGCTTTTATCCAAAGCGACTTACAGTGCACTTATTACAGGGACAATCCCCCTGGAGCAACGTGGAGTAAAGTGTCTTGCTAAAGGACACACTGGTGGTGGATGCTGGGATCGAACCAGCAACCTTTGATTTACCAGTTCAGTGGTTTAACCCACTAGACCACCATCTCACCTACATACAGACATATGACTTAGTTTCACTTACCACGTGCGGTTCATGTTCGGCATCTTTTTGCGCTGGGACCACTCTATCTATCAGTTTCAAACGATCTGCAAATCTAGCGTTATATCCACAGTTTATATATCATCCATCACTGAAATGTAGTGAACAAACAAACACAACTTCTCTCACTATTGCAAGAGTAAGGAGCTGCAGCTGAAGGCCCCCAGCACAGCCAATCTTGATGGTAAGCAGGTCTTCCTATAGCTCACCGGTTGACCTGTGGGCAAGCTACTGGGCTTTATTTCCGGGGGAATGCATAAAATAGCGTTAAACCACCCCTTTAAATATATACTGCATTTTTGAAGTTGCTTTCTGTAGCACTTGGTTTTGTTTGGCCGCGACATTCTAACATCAGTTTTTCCCCAAAAATGACCCCTTACAAAGTTGTTCCACCATCTCCACCAGGAGAAGAAACACTCACAGCAAATGTTGAATTAAAGCAATTGTTGTGTCATTTGCAATTACTTGTTTTGAATTCCATGTGCTTCTCTTGTGACTTCATATGGCTGCTTAATTTTTTGTTCTGGTCTTCAGCCTTGAGCTGCTTTACTTCAAAGCGATGAGAAAAACAAGGCTTTTAAGAATAAATAAGGTAAAAAAAGACTATTTTAGAAGCATTAGAATGTTTCATTGTGACATTTCTTTAATGACATAATGACCATGCAGGACTAGGCAACTGGCGGCCCACGGGCCATAGTTCGCGTCCCAATAAGTGTCTTGCACCCTTAAAAGTCCATTTGAATTAAATAACATGAAAAGGCACAAATACCAGATGAAATATTTGTGTGCATGTTTTAAAGAGTAAGTAACATTAGATCAGGAAAATGACATTTCATGCAGTGTGTTATGTTGCCGTGTTTGAAAGTAAGCAGTCTTAAGGTGAATGAATAACAAAGTAATTGGGTTGTAAAAAAGGGAGTCAATTCAATCACGCAAACACATGACCTTGGCCGAGTCTGTAACCGCCGAGTATCTACGTCACTAGAAATAGTCCCCGGCTAAGTTTTTCAGGGTTTGACAAGGGAGAACCCAATCGCAGGCAGACACGGGGATGAAGGGGTTAAACAGATATTTATTGAGACACAAGATTATAGAAAAAGTAAAACAAAACCCACGAGAGGGAAAACAAGACAGGATAAAACTATTAACTAAGACAAGGACACGGACTGACTAAACTGAGAAAATAAACATTTAGGACAACACTAGACTATACTCACAAAACATGTAGCACAAAGCAAACTAGGACACGGCTTGAGACGGCATAGACAAGAGATCAAACACAGACAAGGTACAGCTTACACGTACAATGAACGAGCACAGGACAACAAACACGGGGATGTTTTAAAGGGGACAAACACAGGATAGTTAACGAGGGGCAGGTGTGGGGAATGAAACACTAATGGGAAGGCTAACGAGACAAAAGGGCGGGAAACACCGACGAGGCACGAGAAAGCCCATGACAGCCAATAAATAAGCAAAGTCATGTCTTTCTCACACAAAACCCAAGGCTATGCCATGACATGCTTGATAGCGGAATCATGACAAAGTTTTGCTGGGACTGCCGCTAAAACTTCACGTTCCTTCCCCAAACACTGTGGCTCGTTCATGTTGCTTGTGCATCATGTCTAGAACCTATGTTCTACGTTGTGAAACTAAGTCTTACTTAAACAATTCCTTTTTCAAACGACACCAAAGGAGTATAACCCCAGGGTTAGATCACTTTGTTTATCTAGCTTTGAACTGTGTAACAACTTCAAGGAATGGGAAGAAGGAAGCGTGAACCGGCGAACATTTAACCAACTTTTTAAGAAAATAAACTAACCACAAAAACGAAAGTAAAATGCCTGCAGCTTCCTCACGGTCGTCTACCGGCTACATGATAAACCATAATGTAAAGTCCAGGCCTTGTCCTCTCTCGCTGTACATCCCTGTCGCTTGTCCTTTGATGCTTCGGATCTTCTATCGTTCCCTCACGGCTCTCATCCCGTAACATAAATATCACTTAAAAACAGACATAAAAAATAACAGTTAAAATGAGGATATGGCAAAAAACTGGCCCGCATCCTATTTATACTTTTGGAATCTGGCCCTCGAAGAAAAGTATTTGAAGTCCCCTGACATAAAGTAACGTGTGATATTGCTTTTGTATAGCAGTAAAATCTTTGACCCAATATTCGGTCAGTTAGTTGGAATTTTTTACTGCCAACAACAATAGTTCCGAAAAGTTCAGAAGTGATAGACCAGAGACAGCAAATTCTCCTCCCGGCTTGGAGCATCACTTTCACTTCAGTTCCAATAAACAAATATTTATTTTCTTCTGCCCACTCGCTCAGAAACTTTGCTCCGAGCCATCCTGGGCCGAGAGAAGTCATAGAGGCGCTGACTTTCAAAAAAACTTTTCTTTCTTCAAAATCTCCTCTCCGTGCTCTACACACCTCTTGAAGACTCTACTCTGGAATGCCACAAAGAGAGCTTAATATAAAAGCATATTGTTACGGGATTCTAAATGTCAGTCTTTTAAATGCCTTTTACCAATGAAATTCTGACTGTTGTATTAAATATTTTAAGGGATAAGTACTAAACCAAATTGGTGAGTAGTTTTAAAGGACACATTCCCCACCGAGCAGTATGGCATTTCCTAAATATTAGACACTTTTGTGTAATTCTAACAACCTTTTAGTCTGTCATTTCTTACTCTCTGTACGCTAGCATTCTGCAGCACTTCACTTCGCTTCCCGGATGCTTTAAACATCAGCCCTTGAAATTACAAGGAGCATCACAAGCCCATCAGTGCACAGAAAACACTAGTTGGCTTTTAGTATGAACATAGATCCTTTGAACCTGGAGTCACATGGGGAACATTTGAGGATGTGCATTCAAATGGGAAAGGGATGTCTAATTCATTTTTTTTTCGCTGAAAGAACAGTGTGGCAAGGGGGCGTGGTTTAGTGACGTCTGTACCGGGAGGAGAGACACTGGAAAAACGGTAAGCAGGTAGGTCGATTGCAGATTAAGATCATCTGCGTCTCATTACAGTGATTGGTGAGGAGAGGCTTGTGGCGGAGGAGAGGCCGCACTCTGGTTGAAACGGCCGGGTCCCCGGTAAAACTGCCGTCCGTTTCCCACTGTCTCTCTGGCCCTTGGAGCGGGCCTGGGGCCGAAGGACGCTGGAGACAAGAATCTTTATTTTGATTCCGTACGTAACACACGGCGCCAATGCGCTCTTGTATACACATTAAATAATAAACTTCTTCGACTTTTCTGGATCACGGTCGGTAAGATTCCCCTTTGGACAGCCGGATATTTCCGGATCACGGTCCGTAAAATTCCACTCTGTATATGATCCACTTGCTTGCTTGTCACTTCTCCGGGTCCGTCTCTCTCTCAACTCTCCTCTGAACTGTGAGCCTTTAAGCTGTCTCCTCAACAATCACTGTAATGAGACGCAGGTGATCTTAATCTGCAATCGACCTACTTGCTTACCGTTTTTCCGTGTCTCTCCTCCCCGGTACAGACGTCGCTAAACCACGCCCCCCTTGCCACAAACAGTTATGGTGCAAGATACACGTTTTGCATGTCAGTCTTTCTCTACCTGAATTGGTTTTCAGCGTGTGCGGCCAGAGCATAAATAATGACTGTACGGCATCTTTGCTGATGAATATTCCAGTAACAGAGCTGTTTGGCCTAATTTATTTACAAAGTATCTGCCAGCTCAACTTTGCAAGTTATAAATCTGAAACGCGGACCAGCCATAAACAATAGCATTGTTGCTCATGGGAAATTAAATGCACAGACGATTACGGTATATTTCACAATCCACAATTGTAAGTTATTACCATTGTAATTAATTTATGTTATAGCATGTTATTTCTATTATACATGCCTAAATTGTATACTGAACACTGCCTAATATTATATTCGCAATATATTGACAAGACATTGAGTTCACTGTAGGTCACACATTTCTGAAGAAAGTCAATAAAACTCGAAAACTGTAGCCTTACAGTTGACTTATAATTTTTCCATACAAATGTACTTCATAAAATACATGGTTTTGTTTAATTTAACCTACAATTGAATATTATTATATTATAATTACCATGACTAGATTTATTGTTAGGATTGTGAATATGTAGGCTTACCACACTATTGTTATCAACTACATTTTGCTGAATAAAATCTCTCCCTCAACTTCTACATTCAGAAAATATAAGAGAAAGAAAAAAAAAGAAAACTGAAAACTGTACAAACCCATAAATCACTGCAGTCTCCATAAAGAACAGAGTCTGACAAACACACACATCTCTAGGGAACAAATATCTTATAAAAGTCTTCCTCAAATATGTTTCAAAAACCAAAGCTACAATTGACTTTTCATATTTTGTCTGTTTATGTGTAGGAGATCAGCGATACTGAGATTATGGAGCTGGCCCACAGTTCCTTGGGAAGGATGACCGCGGTCAGGCAGATTTTCCCGCTGTGGAGAGACAGCAGTATGAGCTGTATGAGGAACAATCACCGCATCTCCTCGTTGCTCTGTGACCCTCAGGAGGGCTACCTGCAGTCGCTGGAGGTCAGTAACCATAGAAACTGCTTCTTCAGGTTCCTGAATACAGTAGATGCTAGTCTAGAACCTTAACACTGCGTTCAGAGGGATTGAAAGACACATCAAACAAAACTGTTGAAACCTCAAGGAAGGTTTTAAGCTTTCCATTTATCAAAAATTGTGTGTAATTACTCATTTATTTGATAATCAAGTCACTGTTGCTCACTAGTAGAGCATGGTATTAGGCAGCCATATGGTTTAGATCCCCAGGAATCACACAAATTGTTACATTTTATAATGCACTCCAAGTTACTTTGAATAGAAACACCCACCAGAAGAATGAATATTAAAGGTATTTTTATGTAAGTATAGAAAAAAATATTTTTGTTTTGTTGAAGCTTTTAAACTGTCATCTTAGTAGGATCAAAACATGGTCAAACCCAATAGTTTTACAGATTTTGCTCCTTTATTAGACTGATTTGACATCCACGTTTCCACCTAAACCTGCCTGAACACAAATTTTCATGGTAGCGAACAGATGGCAGAGCTTTGTGCCACACCCCCTCTGGGGGCTCCTTTGGTTCCTCAATAATTTATGAAAACGAGGGTTATATGTTCTTTGATGTTTAATCACCTTGATAAGCAAACCGCTAGTTCATAGCAGTGACAAAACTGTCAGGTTTTGGTCTGCAAATCTGCCGAGTCAACCTTATGTGTGCCTTTCTCTGTCACTCAAGAAACCTGAGTCCAACGGAGTTGTCCGCCCAGATCTTGCGAATACCGCCAATATTTCTCAGTTGACGGTCAGTTTCAGCAAATTGTGACAAATGTCTTCCTGTATGATCTTGTCAGCTCCAGCAGTGTGCCAGTGAGGTTGTCATTCGTACAGTAGGGACATGTGCTATGTTTTATACATGAAGTTGAATGGTGAATGACACCTTGCAGCTTTTCACCGAGCAGATGTCATTCAACGGCCTTGAAAGTTTGATTTGCATTAGAAGGGTCATGGACAAGACTTGCTGATGCACTGTCATCGGATAATCTCCTTGGAGTTTCCTCATCAAAGTTACTGGCTTGTAGGCAAGAGCTTTTGTAGAGAGTGAATAATTGCGTAAACAATAAAACATCGTTTTTTTTTGTCATTATATTGTTATGAGAGTATGGAATTATTCTGTCGAAAGAAACCAGAACTTGTGTTTCTACAAAAGTTTACTTTCAATTTAAATGAGTTTATTACAGAAACCCACATTAAAAGGGCTGAAATTTAAATCTACTTACAAAAAGGAAAAGATACACTTGGAAAATGAAAGACCTAAAATACTAAAATAAAGTTTCTCTACCATTTTACAGAAAAAAAATAACCTTGACACTTACAAAGACACACAATTTTGCTTTGTGAAGTATGATTATCTTTTCAATTGTCAAATGGGTGACAAAAGAATTTTCAGAATCAATATTCAAAGCAGCATGTGGTCTTTTAACAATAGAAATATGATTATGTTGTCCTCGGGCCTGTCTTCACCAAACACGTGTCACAGGGTTTAACAGCTCTACATTTTGTTTGCCTCCGTAAATACATATGTGTGTGGAACTTTTCTGTGTCTTGTCAGGTGAAAAAATGTGTTGAAATCAGTGTGTGTGTGGCCTCATGTGGACCGCATTTATAGGAGTGTACTGGGCTCCGATGTGCCATCAGCCTTTTGCGGGACCCCTGTGGCTACCAAGACAAGGATACATCATGTCGACTAGTTTTGCTCTAGGCAACTCGAAAACAAGAACAAAATCTTTCTGTCAATAAATGTCATAGCACGTGTTTTAAGGTCGTATTATTCATTTTATTTTAAAAGTTGTAAATATCCAGCCTGATATCTTATATTTCTTATCATAAAGGCATTTATTTAGCCAAGGTTTGGAAAATTACAAAATTAGCTTTGCAGGTGTTGGATTGTCTTCCAGCAACCAAATTTGACTATAAACAATGTCTTGTGCTACCAGCAATTGTCATCAATGATTTCCATGTGTACAATACAGACCTGACTTTGCAGATGTTTGATAAAGATGTTTTATTGTCACATAATGTGGGAATCTTACCATGCACTGTAAGCTATCCTTAGAAATAGTTCAGTCTTTTTTACAAGCTACAAGACAACTTGGCTGAAAAAAATAATACTTTTTAATTAATTGGAAGTTTGCAAGAATTTTCGATATTAAGTGTATGATGTTTGTAAGAAAACCTATCCTAATATCTTCTTAAACTTGTATATTTGGTAATATATGTTACCAATATATTACAAGCTGCTTACAAGCCAAACTTATCACAAACCAAAGCCAAACCGGCTACAAAAAAAGATCAACTATGTCCTCATAAGTCAAAAATGTTAAATTTTACATTTACATTTATGAGTTGATTACATCCAAAGCGTTTTTTTTTAAGGATTGGACCTAACATGTATACGTAATGTAAATTCCCACTATCTTTCTAATGTTATGTAACTGGCTGTTTTTATTTCAGGTGTCCAATCTGTACCTTTATGACAGTGTACTGATGCTGGCCAATGCCTTCTACAGAAAGCTAGAGGACAGAAAATGGCACAGCATGGCCAGCCTCAACTGCATCAGGAAGTCAACCAAGCCCTGGAATGGAGGATGGTCCATGCTCGAGACAATCCAAAAGGTGTGACCTCAAGGTTTCTTGTTTCTATGTTTATTTTGCTTTATCTCCTGGTTCAATATCACTTTTTGAGATGCAAATCACTTCCATCTCAATTGCTACTGCCTTCCAGTCTCACTACCGCAATCACATTGCTCTTAAACGTAAACAGCGGTCAAGCTGAGATCCCTGTTGGTTGTCCTCACTCAGAGCTCTCCAAGGGTCTGCTAAAAGCGGCAGGCTGGCTGACATAGTGGCCGCATCAGTTGATGTCCCATCACGATGCATCTCCAAGCTCTCGGGGGCAGCGGGCGGTCTAGTGTGTTCTTCAATTTCATGCTCTTTTAACGTTATATGAGCCAAAGAGAAGTACAGAGTCCTCTAATCGGCCCCGGGAGGGACAGGTCTCAGATAGATTTGTCTTTGAAACTTCAGCTTGCACGCTACAGTCAAAGCTTTGGCTTTTATAGATGTTTGTGAATGCCATAGTGCGAAAAGGTTAACTCAAATACCTCCCATATATACTGTAGGGGATCATTTTTAAGTAATTTAAATATGTTTTGTTCCATTGTGCAGAACAACAAACGTTTAAAGGGTTTTAACTGCCTTGGATCTGTTAAAAAATGGGACACCAAATTCATAGAAAGCTACAGCTATCAAAGTTCCAAGTATAGCCACTACAACATATTACTCTTTGTCCTCGATGTAACTCAGTTGTTTTTATTGTACTGCTTCATTGTTTATCGATTGAAAGAAAGGTTGTTTCTCACAGGGCCACATCACCGGTCTCACCGGAATTATGGATTTCATGGACAATGGATCAAATTCCCATGTTCAGTTTGAAATTTTGGGAACCAGCTTCAGCGAGACGTTTGGAAGAGACATAAAGCGGGTGAGTCAAATCGCTCTGGATTTCATTACTAGGACCAGGCGTAAACGCTGTCTTTTGGCATTATTTTTATATTACTTTTTCATTACCACTCACCTTAGGTAAAATGAAAACTGAAATCGAGTTCCCTGCAATTCCTTTTTGATGACTCAGAGGGCAAGCAATCTGGTTGGTTGAAAGGCCCACTGCTGAGAACAACTTGACTTGATGTAAACTGCTTTGAATGTGTATCCAGCCTGCCATTTTGACTGCTCACCTCAGTGTCAGACATCCGAGAGGCATGAGTAAACAGCGGCGGGGGGTCACTCCTCTGCGGGCCTGACCGGCCAGACCAAATGCGTTGTAATTCAGCCTGTACAACATGCAGATGTTGCGCTGTGTCAACAGCAAAAAAAAAAACGCCGGCTCAGTTTGTCAAACTGTTATGTTTACCTTTACGTGGTTTGTTTAGAGAATTATTTTCAGAGATTGATTTTTGGGGGGTTTTAAAACCACAGACAGCCTTCCATTTTGTGGGCTTTGTTTTTGAAGCGGTAAACTTCTTTCATCACTTAAGGAAAGGAGTAATATAAATTACAGGAGAGGAAATTATCTGCTAGTGATGAAGATTTAATCACCCCGCATCCCAACCTGAATTATGAACCCACTGTATCACATTATGGCCATTAGGATCCCCAGCGCCATGGCCATTTACTCCCTGCCTGCGCACACACGAGCCTTGGCTCCCCCTCATACAATACACATTTATTAGCCGTAATGAAAGGCAAGGACAGCTAATGGTACGTCAAGTGTACTCAGTGCTGTTGTTGTTCATTATTAGAGCACCAGCTTCAGTCTCCTAACCAGTGCCACCCAAGAAGAGATTCATTTAGCCAACTTCATTTCCACCCTGCTATGGAGACAAATAGCGAACTTTGCTGCTGTTCATTTGACATATGTCATGGTCTGAAGGTACGAAGCAAATACATTTTCAGACTAAATGAGAAACCCTGGAGGTGAATGCAGTCGGGAAAGTTGCGTCTGACTTTAGAGTGGTGACGGCTCAAAAAGCAGTTTCAGTCTTTGCTTTTGTCTCATCTTAAACCCGTTGCACACGTAAGCAGTGCGTAGGCGAAGCGGGAGCAACAATGCAATTTTGCATTTCTATACTTTTTACTGCACATTTTAAAGTGGCCTTATATTGTGGCTAGCCTAAGGCACACCTGTGCAATTATCAGCATCTTGATATGCCACACCTGTGAGATGGGTGGATTATCTCGGCAAAGGAGAAGGGCAAACTAACACAGATTTAGACAACTTTGTGAACAATATTTGAAAGAATTAGGCCTTTTGTGTATATAGAAAAGTCTCAAAGTTAAGCTCATGAAAAATGGGGACATAGACAAAAGTGTTGCGTTTATAATTTTGTTTGGTGTACGATTTGGTATATCTGCCAGTTTCATGCTCTTTTAGATCCAAGTAGTACAAGTTTTACATAAAAAGCCATCGTGCTTTGAACGATACGAAGTCACTAAAGGGTTAAGTCACGATAGTGACTGACCTGTGATGCGATCGCTTTTTTCTCACACATATGCAATATAAGCATCCCTGATAGCACACATACTGTACATCTATTTGATGTCTGCATTTACATCTTCAAGACATCTGCAATACATAGTTTGCTCATTGCAATACGTCTCGGAGATGTCTGCTGTCAGACGTCATATAAACATCTAGAAGATGTCAGTAAGATGTTTATGAATTAGAATGGATGTACAGAACTCTTTCTAAGATGTTAAGCAGATGTTTTTAAGCAGCAGATGTTTTTCAGATCGTAGGCAGACTTATTACAGACGTTCAGACGTCTCCGAGATGTATTGCAGATGAGCAAGCTATGTACAGCAGATGTCTTGCAGATGTAAATGCAGACGTCAAATAGACGTAAACCAGATTGATTGTGCTGGGATATAACATGACGTTTATGTAGATTTATCTGTTTTGATTTCAGAAGGTCATGATGACAGTGGGGTTCAGACAATACACTGAGAGCACAATGCGATCGTTTTCCACTCATTCATATGCAATATAAGCATTTAAATTAATATGTTTCTTGTATTATAAATCCTTAAAATTTGCTTTTGTGGTTTTGGCCAAAAAACTCCTAACAAAAGTGTTTTTGAAAGCTGTGGCGCCGATGCGCTGCTTACGTTTGCGGTATGAATGCTCTCATCTGTTAACATGTGTGCTGAAAAAATATGCGCTGCTTACGCATGCAGTGTTAAAGGGGCATCAGACTTTCTGTTTCTATAAATGGCTTTTCTCCGACACTTTATTGTTTTCTCCAAACAAATTTATTCAAATCTTTCATAAATTGTCATTTTGTCACTTCATGGCAGCTAGTGATCATTTTGGTCTTCCTTTCTTTCTAGTAAATAGAAGCTGTTTTGCTTGGAGGGTGATAGCTGCCTGTGGCTGCTCAATGTGGCCGTCGAGTGAACTTTCTTGCTTTATGGGCACAAGCTTCCTTAGTGCTTTTTTTGGAGAGCATTGCAGATTTGTCATTTATGAGGTTCCATTTCAGTTAGTATGCATGAGATGTCAACTCCATGTAGACAGCAGGGGGCTTCCTGGGTTTGGAATAAAGTGGTTTCTCCTGCATTTTCTCTGTCCACACCATTACATGCAACAACATCCATTTACTCCCTTATTATAATCACAACAAAAGTAGGGTTTTTGTGTTCCTCATAACAGAATTCAGTATATCGGCAACCTTACAGTATATCTGGAGATTAAATTAGCCAATTAGCTTAATGTTTCTGTTTTCTATAAAATGGCAGAGTAATTGAGATATCATTTCCAAATGTATTGACCTGTCGCAGGCTTTTTACTATTAATATACTCATTTTCATAAAAAAGGCCAGATTGAATAGAAATTGGACAAAAGCATATGAAGGTACAATAAGGAGACATTACCCATCTGTTAATGATAATGTTGGGGTCTTAAATCATAGTCAGACACCGATGGTTATTATGAAGCTGATAATACATTGATACAAAAATATCTGTTTCTATGAAAGCAAATTTACTAAAAGGATATTAAGAAAAACTTTAATAAGACACATTAAAATGTATGCTTCTTGTCATATCACACTGACAGACTACACTACGCTCGCCCAATATTAATGTCATCACCACCAAGCCTCCGAGAATTTTTTCAAACTTTATTTATGGGATAGTTCACCCAAAAATGAAAAGTCTGTCATTTACTCACCCTCAGGTTGATCCAAACCAGTATAAATGTCTTTATTCTGCAGAACCATGGCAAGCTATTTGGAAGAATGTCAGTAACAAAACAGATCTCATCCCCCATTTACTGCCATAGTAGGGAAAATAAATACCATGGGAGTCGATAGGGTAAATTATGACCGAATTTTAAATTATGGGTAAACTATCCCTTTAAAAACATTTTAACTGGTAAGCATTACTCTGTGAATGTTTTTAGAGTCTTGTGTCCATGTTGCCTGACGACGTCTTATATCCCCCCCATAGAATCTAGCTCACTTAAGAAACTTGTTAGCAACCACCTTTAAAAAACACTATTAAGGTTTAAAAAATCTCAAGCGATTATAACTGGTGTGTTTTATGTCATATATTACAACGTGAAATTTTGTCAAAAGCAGATTTTATTCCAGGCGATTTACTAAAACCCCGTCAAACCATAGACTTTGGAGTGATGGAACCGGAAGTTCTAAAATGCTAACTCTCTTCTGGGGTTAACACACAAAGATACATCATCTCTGAGGTACTCTATTCACGTCCCCAGCAGGTTTTTCTCTTCTATCTGCCCACAGAGATTCTACAGCCTCTATTTAAGGCATGCCATGGCTCATGACAGTGTAGCAAAGCTTAGATAAGCATTGAGCTCTGGCTCAGTACCAGACATGTATCAGGCTTGGCTTTTCTACCAAACAAACGCGCAGCTTAGTTCCTTTCATGCCATGAAATTAGCGAATTATTAAAGCCCTGGTATTGTGAGTACAGCAGACAGACTACCAGATGGTGCTGATGCTGAGTAAAACATCACTCCACTTAGCTTAAAGAGTGAAGGACCACATGGAACATTAGTGACTTTTCACTTGTTTTATAAACATGACAGATTTTCTCAGTGGGTTGCTTTGTAAATGTTAGGTTAGTGAAAACAGGCTTGACGCTTAACCTATTTCAAGCATTATGAATAGTTATAAAAATATCTCAAAACAGTGTGACCCTTCTTCTTTTGTGGAACACTAAATGAGCAGGATTCTCTAGCCGATCGTTTCCGCCGAATAATAAAGTGGATGGGAATCAGGGACTGTAGATATCAGAGCAAAAAAGCACCATAAAAGCATCTGATATACTGTATATGACAGATTCACCATATTCCATGTCTTCTGATGCTTGGTATATTGCTTTATAGTAAAAGTTATTTCATAGTCAGAGTTAATGAATCCTCCTGGGATGTCATGATTGTTTGCTTACAGCTGTTGCTTTTTTTAAGCATGTGATTGCTGACAGTTTCACAATGTTTTATAAAACATAACATCATTCTTTTGTACAGCCATTGCGCATTTCCTTTTTTGCTTAGAATGCCAACCATGCAACACAATGCGCTTACACAGCAAATCAAAATGACAAGAAAAATGGCCTGTTTTGTGTCTAAATTTAGCCTAAATGTAAGTCTAGTCATAGCCTGTCTGAGTCACTCTTCCTTATAAACAGTTTTAAAATGCCCAGCAAAGTCTGTGAGATGTCCACCCGAGCCTGTTTCATTATTTAAAAACTTTTATCTTGAAGTTAGCAGGGACTCAACAAACAGAAAAATGTTCTCCTAGTTTGGGGTCAAGACAGACAAGATATCAAACAGGAGATGAAGGATATGCTTTTGTTTGTTGCGTGAATCTCTTGAGCCCCTGGATCAAATGGTCATCCATCAAGTCCTCAGTTTCATTTGTCATCTGAGAGAAATGTTTGGCAGGATGTGGAAAAATCTGACAGTGTTTGATAAATCGGCGGTCTCTGCATCCACGTCCACACGCTACAAAATCATCCGTCTAAGTAGGGCCGTGACAGACAGGCGGACTGGTGCTTGACACCATAGCTCTCTGCGTGAAACACTCATGGATTTTCTGTGTGAGGTTATATGTTGGGCCAAAAGCGTTCAGTGATGTATGATCAACCCATTTTCTCTAACACAAAAGGCTCTATGTTGGTTAGGAAAGTCTTCGACTAGAAAGAAAGGAGATTAGCTGCAGGGAGACTTTTGCCATTCAGATTTTTTCAAGGAGAAAAAGGCTGCTTTAATCCTTAAAGACTTTCCAAACTGATATCAGTATTCTTTCCGAAGTAAGATTTCCGAATTGAACTGTCTATCCACTTTCATTGTATAATTGTACTGTTATCAACAAATTATTTATGTATATTCTTAGATGTCGGGTGATGTCAAGTGAACTCATGAAGAGCAAATATATATTTAACAACTAGCGACTTCACTATAATAAATGTGCAACATAATGCCGTAGGAGAGCAGTTTTTATAGAAGAAAGCAGACATAAATTGTTATTTTAAGGTTCTTTGAAGAACCAAATAAATGGTTCTTCTATCTATAGCATTGCTTTGAAAAACCTTCAAGAGTATAGCAGCGACTGAGCGTAATGATTTAATGCCTTTCAGTGGGAGGTTGGTGATTTCTGGCAACACAAGGGACAGTGACCAATGGCAAACGTATGTGGTCGTGTCTAGTGACATGAAAAGTTTAACTTCAATTTTATATGTCAATGCTCATGTACATGCGTGGTTTTAAAAATGATGTGTGGAAAAAATAGAACAGACACAAAGAGACAACTGCTTGTCATTTACCGGCAAATGGGTGCTACTTGTTCATATTTGAAATAAGTCATTTTGCACTAGTGTGGTTTATATAAATAACTGATTTTTCACTAGTGTGGTTTAAATAAATCAGATTAAATAATGCGGATTTCCACTGTCATCAAACAACTCTCACTTTTGAAAACAAAGCAGAGCTGCAGTTATCAGTTTCTTATTTGGATTTGTTTAAATCTTCATAAAGAACTCATGAAGAGATTTTAATTTGTCTTTATTTTTGCATTTCACACAATTTGACTACCGCTAATTTAGTATTGTTGTTGGGTGTACAGAATGAATCCCTTTCGGCTCAAGGCATCATTCAAAACAAAAAATTACACCTATAAAAAATGGCATGTGGGGGCTTGAGGAAACGGTGCTCAGTGTCAGATGCATTTTAATTTGATCCAGTGCCACCACCTGGAACCAGACCACAGTGGTACTCTTCCTAATGGAAAATAATGAAGACAATATACAGTACTGTCCTGCTGTATGCATGTATGCAAATGGTTCTTTTCTTCATTCATATACACTCACCTAAAGGATTATTAGGAACACCTGTTCAATTTCTCATTAATGCAATTATGGTGGTGGTGTAATGGTGTGGGGGATGTTTTCTTGGCACACTTTAGGCCCCTTAGTGCCAATTGGGCATCGTTTAAATGCCACGTTCTACCTGAGCATTGTTTCTGACCATGTCCATCCCTTTATGACCACTATGTACCCATCCTCTGATTGCTACTTCCAGCAGTATAATGCACCATGTCACAAAGCTCGAATCATTTCAAATTGGTTTCTTGAACATGACAATGAGTTCACTGTACTAAAATGGACCCCACAGTCTCCAGATCTCAACCCAATAGAGCATCTTTGGGATGTGGTGGAACGGGAGCTTTGTGCATCCCACAAGTCTCCATCAACTGCAAGATGCTATCCTATCAATATGGGCCAACATTTCTAAAGAATATTTTCAGCACCTTGTTGAATCAATGCCACGTAGAATTAAGGCAGTTCTGAAGTCCAAAGGGGGTCAAACACAGTATTAGTATGGTTAGTATTAGTATTCCTAATAATCCTTTAGGTGAATGTACATTTTGCAGCCACTTTTCATCCAATTCATTTGAGTAAAATGAGATGTTCTTACTAACACCACAAACACCTGAAATTAAGACGCTTTAGACCCCACGTTAATCACATTAAAAGTTATTACTTGCTAAATTTTTTGATTAAATCTTATTATCACCGTTGTTTCTGAGAAAATGAATTATTAATGAGATTAACCTTGCAAATCAGCTCAGTAAATGTAGTGATATTGAAACTGACAATGGAGCATTGACAGAGTCAGCGTGGACTGTATAGAGTTTTGTAAATTCAGTTTTTCATATGAAGTCTGAATAATATTAACACAAGGACAGCATACTAAACCAGTTTTCTATCATTTATATACATTTGCAAAAGGTCAAATAATACATTCATATTTTGAGATGTACATTTTTTAAGTATTATACTACATGTGAATTTTGGAGCCAGCTGCTCGAAGTAAGAGTCATGTTAAAGTCAACACGGAATAACACGGTTTTAACACTGGAGATGATCTGGTTGGTGAACTTGACCCGCATCCTCTCCATCAAAATCCTCTTTAAAGTGTGTTGCCTACTGCTGAAATTTCTGCATAGTCTTATTTTCTGTTCTTTGTCTTGCAGTTGGCTACGTGGGATCCTGTCCATGGGCTCAATGGAAGCCTAAAGGAGAGTCGGATTGAGAATGGCATGCAGGGGGTTACTGTGAAAGTAGTGACGTTGCTGGTAATACTTACCTTTCTCTTTTAAACGTATATATTTGTGTGAGGCTGTTGATGTGTTTATCTGTTTTTTTTTAAGGAAATTAAATTTCTGTCATCATTGACTCTGATGTCTCCAAATTCAACCCTTTTGTTCAATCTACACCGTAATGTTCAAACAAATCTTCGTTTTGAACAGTGGTGGAGTTTCAGGAACTAGGCTCCAACTGTATCACACATTGTAAACGCATGCACTTTATAACTTGAAACTACCTATATGTAAACTAAGACTGCCATGAAGCTCAGTGCAAGTATTCCAAGTAAATTACACACACACGCACACAAATACTGGGTTATTTATTAACCCAGTAGTTGTTCCTTTTTTGCCCCAACAATGAGTTAAAACCTTATCTATCATTTTGTGGTGAAACAAAGAGTTCATCACTTTTTGACCCAATGCTGGTTGACAATAACCCAGCATTTTTTTGAATGCACAGGGTCCAGCAAACTAAAAAACAAACACATAATGAATGTGATGGATGTGTGGACTATAGGTTTCAAGTCGCTTTGTGAGAAACAGACCAATAGATAGTTATTCACTGGTAATCTTCTGCTTCAGCTCTCAGATCTTATTGGATAATCATAATCATTTGAACATGCATGTGCGATAATACGTACACTTTCACGGTACTATTCAATATAATTTTGTACTTTTTGACATGAAATGTTCTTTGATCTTCAAAGTTGCAGAATGACTTTTATTAAAAACATTTGGTATTTGTGCCATGTGCAGTAATCATCTACTACAGAAATGTTCCCTAGGGTGCCTTACAAATGTCCATATTTGACCCCCAACAGTTGGCTCTTAGAAATGTTGACCTGTTACTAATCAATATTCCCTTTTAAAGGAGGATCCATTTGTGATGGTGGCAGAAAACTTTCTCGGACAACCCAAAAGATATAAGGGTTTCTCAATTGACGTCCTTGACGCCTTGGCCAAAATGTTAGGATTCAAGTATGATATCTACCAAGTGGCCGACAGCAAATATGGATCCCAGCTGCCCAATGGCTCATGGAATGGAATGATTGGAGAGCTCATCAACAAGGCAAGTTTTTTTAAATGGTTATATTAAAATACACCACAGTATTTTCTTTAAATAAGAAGCTGCATATGTTGAGTTACACCACAAGATGGAAAAGCACTAACCATCACAACCCAGTCTCGGCCAATATGGAAATTCATGTTGTTACCTGGCTTTTTCACTAGGTTTCAGGGTTTACGTTTTGTATTCAACAGCTCTAATGTTGTCTAATTTTCCAAGCTGTTGTGGTGAAAACTGAATTAGTTTAGTATTAATTACAATAAGAAAGCCTGCCAGGTTGTAGAAAATCTATGTTACAGCTATTACTCAATGTTTAAGGTTGGCCTTTGTCATAAAAGATTCCGTATTCAATGATTCCTTGCTAACTATTTTCTTCTTCCTGCTGTTTTTAATGACACTTGTGGTGCTGACATTCAACTCTGAAGTCGAATTATCATAACCAATGTATTCCAAGATATTCGTTTAAAGGAAATACTTCATAAAGACATTTTCTGAATGATTTATCTTGTTTTAACTTACATTTGCATCGAATAAGAAATGACATAAAATGGATTTTCACACCAATCTGAGTAACTTCCTGATTTTGCAGAGGGCAGATCTGGCCGTTTCCGCAATCACTATTACAGCAGAGCGAGAGAATGTTGTGGACTTCAGCAAGCGCTACATGGACTACTCTGTGGGTATCCTACACCACAAACCTGAGGAAAAGATCAACATCTTTTCTCTGTTCGCTCCTTTCGACCTGGCTGTGTGGGCCTGCATCGCGGCTGCCATTCCCGTGGTGGGCGTTCTGATCTTTCTGCTAACACGAATGCAGATGCTCCGCTCCCAGAATCCTCCAGTAGCTCATCAAGCTTCATCCATGTCAAACACGTTGCACAGCGCAATATGGATTGTCTATGGAGCATTTGTACAGCAAGGTACTACACTAGATTACTTTACCCTTCACTTTAAGAGCCTTATCAGCTCAGTGTGCTTTCAGAAGCAGTCAGGAGATCAGGCAATTCTTTACTCCGAGCTTAGAGATAAAAAAATACATTTAAGCAGTATGCTCACGGTAAGTTGCATGGACATTTTTCTCTCTTTGTGCGCCGAAGAAAAAACGACATCCGGACGTTATTCTAATTAATTGCACGTATAAGAAGTTTTGTTCAGTAGCTGGTTACCTGATGTGTTCTCAATTTTGTGCTGCGGAGTAATATTTCTAGCATGTCAAAAATACCTATTTTTATGAGGTTACATATCAGTCCTTGCTTTGAATAGGAAAACAAATGCTCCTTGCATGCAATGTAAAAAATGAAAGGGGAAAAAATTACCTCAGCTGCCAATTTAGCACGCCCTTTGATAAAGCTAATGAAGCGCACATTAAACGTCAGACAACATTAGTCATGGCTAAACCACCTATAATCAATAAACATTAATCCAATCACTCATTTGGAAAGATTGGTGTAATATTTTATACTCAAAATTCAGATTTCAAACTGTTGCAAATGGTGCATGTTAAACTTTAATTACTGTGTGCCTAACATACGATATAACTCATTTAACCAAGGGACTGCTAAAGCACATATCATATTTTACTTCACATTTTAAAGTCATCATGCATGTATACAAAACTGATGTTTTTGGAGAGTGGATAGTGCAGTAAAACAGTGTAAAGGTGCCTTTGAATGAAGCATAGAAAGCTGGTTCTCTTCCAAGAGAGGCAAACTTGAATAAATGACTACCTCAGCAGCTAGCATGCTAAACCCCAGCTGCCTCTATTAATGTCTGGCATACTGCCTTCTAACCCTTTTAAGCCTAACAGCCAGTGATTAAATCTGGGCTACTCCTGTCACATACTGTCTTTGCTTTCTGCCATATTTCCAGTAGATGGTACAAAAGTCTGTGAAACACAATAAACTTTTTACGGTAATTAGCACAGTATATTTTTTCAATCGGTGATTCCCTTAGACTTGGTCTGACCTGTGAAATTAGCATGGAAATAACGCTTCTGTTTCCAGCTTACTCCACAAGACAGAGGTTAATAATGTGAAATTGCATTTGCGTTTCAAAGATTATTCAAGTCTGTGAAGAAATTAGCATATGTTAATCTTTTAATACTCTTTTGTAGGGGTCTTCCTTTCTAATGTGTTGTGGTAGGCCCCCTTAAGAGTTCAAAAGCAGGATTATTTCAAAACCCTTATAGATGTTTTGTTTGGAACAAAGTGATATGAAGTGAATCAAAATATTACGTAACGCTACAACTTAAACAAATTTGGTATGGATCACATTGCAAATGTATCGATTTATTAACTGTTTTTTACTTTGATTATTTTTGACAGTAGAGAACGCAAAGTTATACAATAGAATAGTCAATATGCAAAAAAAAAAACATTCTTAGTTGGTTCATTTTTGTAAGGGTTGGAAAACGGAATGAGAACGTTGGAAACACCATAAAGCACTTTGCAAGAGTCAAGTTTCAGTTTTAATTCATGTAATATTATACATTTATAAAATATTACTTAATTTATAAAATCTTACATTTTTCTTTGAACATTTTGATTCGGCTAAATGTTCTGTATTGTGTTCAAATGTTTAAGTAGTGTTAAAAAAATGGAAACAGGAAGTTCTGCCGAACCACCTGTCTGAAAGTTTGGTTAGAGCAAAAAATTCAAGCGAAAGAAGCTTAAAGACTGCGATGGAGGTAAGAGAAACACTTGAATAACATGAATAACTCATTTAAATGTGTCGCTAGCAGACCTTGCAGATTTAGTGTTGCACAACTGAAAAATAATGCATCACTTGCAGCTTGAAACGCTCTTCAGTGCGGTGGAGTGCTTTATTATAGTGGAACAAAGTGGTTTTGTGACATTTTATTACATATATTATTTACTCATTGATGCGTTTATTCATTCATTGCCTAGTGATTTCACATTTTGAAACTCTTAGCGGCTGTTTATTACAGTCCTGCCTACTGCTATTCATAAAAAAAGACATAAGTGAGAGATGTTAGAATTGTTGTGGATGAACCAGATGCCAACCATGAAAAGCGCAGTGTCTCCATGTCTTTACAGATTGTTACATTTTACAGTATATTTATGCACTTGGAAGACGCTTTTATCCAAAGCGACTTACATTGCATTGTTCTTTACAGTTTACTATTACTTCTACATGAAAATGTTATACATATTATGATTCAAAAGTATTTGAGTAAAGTGACATTTCTGATTTCTGTAGAAAAAAAAGTGTAGGCTTTGAATGAATGTGTATTTAGTGTTTAAATTGTCCGTTCATGTTGGGTTTAACAAAATGACATTATGACCTATTCTAAATATTTTGGTTTTGCTGTTTTTGTCACAGGTGGAGATTCAGTGGTCGGGTCTGTGGCATTGAGGATAGTCATGGGCAGCTGGTGGTTGTTTACATTGATCGTGTGCTCCTCTTACACTGCAAACCTGGCTGCATTCCTAACCGTGTCCCGCATGGACAACACTATACGGTAAATAACCATTTCACAAATAGTCTACAACACAACGCACCATATGCTACCGTGTTGATCAATGTCTATTAATTGCTTTTCTGCCTTTGCATTAGTCCTCATAATTGGTGCATCCTTATGTTCAAGAAGCTTCACACCCGGTTTGGCCACATGTCCAGCAATGTGCAATTAAATATTGCTTAAATACTTTAACACAAGCTGGGTGTGACAAAAGAAGACAGGTGGCAGCCAAAAAACATTAAACAAAACTGTTTCCGTGATTTGTTGGAGGACGTAATACTGTTGAGGGGAATGTATGTTGCTAAAAAAATCAGTAACTTTGTATTGGCACCTGCTGTATAACTGCTCCTGTATGACTTATCGCTTATTGCTCCCTAAACTTTTTGTAAGTCGCTTTGGAAAAAAGCGTCTGCTGAATGACTAAATGTAAATGCTAGTAAATGCTAACGTATGGACACGCGTCATCCAATGGTTGAGAGAGTGAGGAACAGTGAAAAAGTTTAAACCAGTCATTCAGATTAGAGTTTGCCTGATTGAGAAAGCCAAGTCATTAAATGGGCTGTGGTGTTTTGTGGGTGGATTTCATGATTGTCCACTCTCTCAGCTATCTTTCCTCCACTCTCTAAACTATTGGATGACGCAGTGTCCTTAAAGATTTTAGTCACATACATTCCGCTTGTATAATTACTTAAAAATGCAACGAAAATTTGAGTGGACTGTATAATTAAAAATACTACAAAATGATATCATTTTGAACCGGACCGATCCGGTTCAAGGCCCGCTTAGAGCGGTGCGGAGCGTTTCGGTTACATGTGCAAGGGTTTTCCAATGATCAAAATGCATTAATGTATTTTAAATGTGCCTTCGTTCTGATTAACTGTGAAAGCTAGAAGAAAGAAGTGTCTAAGTTGCCGTAATGGAGTTAAAAGTGGCCCAAGGCTCTTGTTCTTTTACGAGCGTTTTATGTGCTACTTAGATAACAATGCTTTTGGGAAATGTGCAATAGAGAGTAAGTACTACTTATGTTGGACTAACATTCTACTTAGTGCTTTGGGAAACATAACCGATCGTCCAATGTCAGTGAACATCCTGAGGTGACGTGCAGTTTCAACACCTCCGATGAAGAAAGCCATAAGCAATTACAGCAAACTCCTATTGTCTTGGTAGGTGGTTGACTTAGAGTACATTAACACAACAATGATGAAATAGAAAACGGAAAAGTTTTTCCTTTGTGTTTTATAAAATTTCACATACGCATGACACGGTTGTCAAAACAATCTGCATTTACATGGATCCGCAAAAACGAGAAAAACACAGTATTGCACATCCTAGGCCAGTGGATGAAGATGTCAGTTTGTAAAGGAACACTGCGAGCCTGTGGAAATATGTACACACATATGTATACCTAACGTATAGATATTGTCATGCATGGCCACAGGCTGAAAAAGTATTATGCATGCATACTACGTCATTGTTAATAGAAAGTGCCATCTTCAGAGTTAACACGGAGACGATAATGGGGTTGTTTTTGAAAACTTGCACTTTGAGACCCGCTTTAAAAGTTTGCGTTTTCAGTCCCCCAAAACACCAATGTCATGTAAACGAACAGTGAAAATGCATAAAAGGTTTTCAGTTTTTAGTTTAAAAAAGTCCCAATAACAGTTGACGTGTCTGTGTTTGTTTTTCATTCAGTCTTGGTCTGCACATACAGCCAAGTATAAAATAAGTGATTAAAAGTTTTGAAAGACATAGTGGATTTAACCCTATTATTTTATAATGATACAGTATAAATATATAATTCAAATAACTAATTTATAATTCTCAAACAAGCAGAAACTTTTTCCAAATAAACCCAAAAATAAGGTAGAAAGGATATTTTCATTTTAAAATATTAGTACTAAAACCAATTTCATTGTTTTTTTGTTATAAGAGGATAGAGAAAATTGAGGTATTGATAATATTATTAATTATGACTGCTGCCCTCACTTCTCACTTATTCACTGTCAGGGGACGTTTTTTTTATTTATTGAATTTCACAAGAGAGAAACAAAGATGACATGTTCACATTCAATGTATAAATTAGCAAGAGGGAAATAGAAAAAAAAACGAATAAACGTGAGGATAAGAAATGAAATTATACATCAGGTACAGTACATAAATTAAAGTGTTTACAAACTGATTTTTTTATGGCTGGAATACACTACAAGATTAAAAAAATCTCAATATATCTTTTTATTCAAATCTGCAGACTGGCACAGACTTTGTGCAAGTCCAGACTGAAAATCTGGGCAAAATCTGAGCAAATGTCTTGTAGTGTATTTTAGTCTTTAGTTTTGAAAAATAGAAGGTGAAATTAAATCCAGATACATCTTTAATCTTTTAGGAAGACCAGAAACATTGGTTTGTGATTAGAAAATGTACACTTATGTATGTAAAATGTACAAAGAAAATAAATTCTCATTAAAAAAGCATTGTTCTTACCAGAGTCAGAATCATAATATCCCAAAATAATATCCTTAAAAGTCAGATAATTATTGATAAACAATTCTCTATATTCTCATTTATAAAAACGCTAATATCTTTCCAAAATTGTTCTGTATAATGACTGGAGCAAAAAAATGTAAGACTTTTTCTTTGCCAACTTTACCAAATGAGCAGCTTGTATCAATATCATTTTTCATATTTCACCATGAAGTCTTTGACAGGGTAGAATGTAGTCATTATTTTTAATGACACTTTCTTTACTTTAGTAGTGAGAAAAAAATTCAATTGTAAAGACCAAATCTTTGTCTTGAAAACTCCAGGTTTGCGTTTCAGTGTAAAGGGACGAAAACTGAGATTTATAATATACAGGCGTGATTGCCCACATTCGTGGTTGTATCATTGCGTTTGCTTCTCTGATTTGTTAAACCCATATCATATGAGCCACTATGCTACCTGAATGTGACAATGACCAGCCTCGCAAGGACCGTGTAAACAACAGGCTTGTTTGACTTCAACCTGCGCTCCGTAAACGGATCGACACGGTGACATTACACCAACGCGAGAGAGACTCGAGAGCCGTATGCTTTCAAATAGCTCACTCGGTCCTGCAATGTCATACGTCGATCGGTCTGCTTGGCGCCGGATGAAATCAAACGAGCCTAATAACATGGATTACCTCATCAAACGTTATCAACACAAAGACGTCCTTGCTTTTCCTCCCCATCATGTTCATTCGTACCGGTCGGTCTGTGATTAGTAAACAACTGTCATCAACAACCAACTTTTGTATGCCCATGCAACTGTTAACTTTTATGTGCGCATGCCCAGCGTGTCTGAATGGTCATGTGACATGCGTTTTCAGTAGTGTAGTGTAAACGCAGATATTTTCGAAAACGCACGTGGAAACGGTAGAATAATCGAGGATCGTTTTGGTTTTAAATCGCTGTTTTTGTACGACAACAGGCTAATGTAAACTCCACCTCAGAATGAGCGTAGGTTCTGTGTGCCATTTCTTTTGTGTGTTGTTGAAGTTTGCTTTTGCGTAGTGTAAATGTTACCCAGCATTCAGGTGTGATCAGAGCGATTTACCCAGCGTGTGGCTCTGATGTTTGATTGTATTTGATTATGCTGATGTTGAGCAAACGGTGTCACGTGAATAGTGTGAACAGACCTGTTTCATATTCATGCTGCAATTAATTCAGCCTCAGATGTCCCCATTGGTCTTTGTGTGCATTTGTTTTCTTCCATTGGACCATCTATAGCTGCCATTTCATTTACTGCTGCCAGGCAAGCATTGATATTCCCAGCAGAAATTCAGATTTCATCGTTTGAATTTTCCCCCACACGTTTAGAACATGTACGGCATTTCTCAGGACACCAACACAAATCTCTTTTACCCGCAATTGAATCTGGGTTAATGGCACATTTGTCTTGTTCGAGTCACGAGTTGTTCTTTTTACTTTGAGTTTTGGTTGTGCTTTATCTCCCTCAATAGTGTTGTTCCTCCCAATTGTTTTCATGTCTTATTGATGGAGATGCTGCTTTAATGGGCCTTCTAGTGATCTGTCTCTTCTTGACCCGATGAAAAGGAGAATGACTCCTGGATTTAGGTTTCTGAGCACTCGAACAACAGAAAGATGTAGAAGCATTCCTTGAGTAGCTGTATATTCATTCCTGTCTTAATGCTTTTTAAAAGCTCATCACACATTTGTCTTACAAGGAAATCTATACTATAGTAGTTTTTAAAAGCCGTCTGAGAAATTACTGGTAGCAGTTATTGATGAGGCATGAAGAATATAAGGCATGAAGAATTACACTCAGTAAAGCATGCCAATATGATATGAAGCACAACTGCATGTACGGCACACACAAGTATGTGTACATTGTAAATGAATCGATTAAGTATCACAATTCTTTCTGGATGCTTTCTTTCTTTCTGGTACATGCGTTCCTCACCTGTAGGGTTGACCATTGCAATGCCCTTTATAGGGGTCTACCTGCTAAATCTTTGAAGCGTCTGCACTATATTCAAAATCCGGCTTCACGTGCTCTTACTCATACACCTCATCGCCAACATATCTCTGGTGTGCTTAAGAACCTGCACTGGCTTCCAGTGAAAGCTCGTATTGATTTTAAAACACTCACTTTGACCTACAAAGCAGTACAAGGAACTGCTCCCTCATATTTATGTGAATTAATCCCTCCGCACAGGCCTTCTCGTGCTCTCCGTTCGTCAGACTCGCTCCTCCTCAAAGCGCCTCAGTAGCAGCCCCTAGGCTGTGGAATGCACTTCCTCTAACCATCTGGAGAGCCCCACTTTAAGTTATTTTAAGAAGCAGTTAAAAATATATATTTTTATGACTGTGTTTTAACTATTGATATGATGTCTCACTAATTTAATTACAATCCTATTTATATTTTATTTAATCAATACTTATTATGGGAATTATTGTTTTGCTTGTTGTAGTTCTTTTATTATTCTATTTAATTATTTTTCCCTTTATTTTTAGTAATGTATTTTAGTTTTTTATATGATGTAGCACTTTGGGTGTAAGAAAAGCGCATTATTAATAAAAAGGGTATTATTATTTCCCAGATGTAAAATTCATGGATGATCCACATTCAAAACCGTTCTGAAATTAAAAGTCCTCAACCATTATAAAACCACATAGCCAAAAAAGTCCAACTGCTTTTTGCTTTTACAAACTGGGAGCAACAGCATATAATAAAATATAATAATGTTTAAAACATAGTTTTTTTATCAGGTTCAGGTCTCAAGTTTTGGATAAACAAATATAAAGTGGGTAAATTGAACAGTTTTTTTGATGACCACTCTTATCTCTGTATAGCATAGCACACTAGTTGTATCTAGTGGAACGCCCAAGCAATACAACATGTCCAAAATCTGTACTGAAGTTAGTTAAACAGAGTAAAAGAAAACTGCTTTATATCAGGCCTGTGAACGTTTTTCTGATTTACTTTAAGTAGAATGTCGAGCAAACAAACAGTCATAATGGATTGGAACTAGCTGATGTTTCATCGGCTGAGTCTGACAGCTCCATTAGCAGTACAGATGGCACAACGTCTCACATTATTTACAGAGTTCTCTTTGGACTTTGAAGTTAGCTCTTGCCAAGTTAGGTCCCTGTCCTGGTGATGTATGATGACCGAGTTCAGGATGAATCCTGTGGCACCATTAACATGATAAATGTAATGAGACAAAAAAATGACTCAGTTTAATTTCTCTAGGTCTGACTCAACTCTAAGCAACTTTAGGTTGAGTCCCCAGAGGCTAAATGATTTTGCTTCTTATTCAGGTATAAACACATTCTGGATTAATTGTGGCTCACATCTCATGAGTCGTTTAAAAGTGTGAGTGTGCTACAGACAAATATTCAGTTAAGGATACAAAATTATTCTAGAATAGATATGATTAATGCTACATTCCAGACAGGACTGATTTAGGTTATTTCCCACCTCAAAAACGACACACAAAGTGAGATATCCAACCTCTGATCATGGGGCAGATTGATCAACCCTGACCTGAGGTAGAGACGTCGTTTCGCATCAATTGCAAGATGCTTTTAGTGAAGTCGGAACCAAAATACATTAAGAAGTTAAAAGAAAACTTTATCAACTAACTTCAAACTAACTTACTCTTAAAACTAACTTTAATGTTTCCTGAAAGCATGAAATATGTCATGACTTTTCTACGTTTAATAAAAAATTCAAATAATAAATATTGTTTTGCCGCTCTTTCGTGTGTCGTGAAGTGATTTACTGGAACACATTGAGGTCAAAGGTATGACATTTAAACTGGGATGGTTTTCAAAATGTACTTCAGACTTTTTATAGCATAGTTACCGAATACACATTTTTTACCCTTAAAAATAATTAAATGAGGGATACGCTGTGCTTCGTCATAAAAAATGATCAATGATGAATCACCTTCTTACAGGTATATGATAGGTTGCTTAATCTAAATGAAGAAAAATATTAAAGCTACTGCAGGCAATGATATTCTAGAGAATTGTGTTCTTGAATGATGGATTGGAAAGCAATGTGGGCCAGGCTCACCCAACTTTAGAAGCACATCTCTACATGTTCCTTGATCTAAAGTAATCTGTTAGTAGAATATTGACTATTAAGCGTCAATACACTATTTTATGGTTTATCTTTTTTTAGTCACATGTGGTTTATTATTTTGTGTTTGTTTGTGTGTTGCTTTGTATAAGCTTTTCTCTGTCGCCCGTCTATCCTCCAGAACATTTCAGGACCTTGCGAGGCAGATGGACTATGCCTATGGCACTGTGAGAGACTCTGCAGTGTACGATTACTTCAGAGCCAAGGGTACAAACCCACTAGAGCAGGACAGCACCTATGCAGAGCTGTGGAGGACAATCAGCAAGAATAACGGCCAGGACTTCTCAGTGTCTAGCCCATCAGAAGGCATACGAAAGGTATATTTAGAAAATGATTTCTAAGACAAATTAAACACACATTCTTCGCAGTCCAAAATATCACATAGTTTAATTTTGTGGCCTTGGTGATATTGCGGTCTAATTTGATCATCATCTACTCACATTTTTTTCATTAGCTTTATATTCTGTTTTTATTTCAGCCATTTGATTTAATGCCAAATTGATGGGTAATGTTGATGTGACTTTCCTTATTATTACCAAGTTTTGTGTCTTTATCAATTGCTGTCATAACATGTTTAGAGCACACGTGAATGACCCTAACACTGATGCTGATAGTGACAATGGAACACTTGCTAGTGAAGCTATTGATCTGGTGCGGGGACACCAGCAAACCAAGATTCTATGCAGGGCACCAGTGGTCTTTTTCTTGGGGTTGTGTAGCTGTGATGAACAATTTTGCAAGCTTAAATAATATGCAACATTTTCTTATAAAGGACAAAAGATCCCTGTATTACGTAAATGCTTTGGATTAATAACAGAACATAATGCATTTGATGTTTGCTATGATGGTAATTTCCAAATCTTATTTGTGAAGTCTTTTTTACATTTGTGTTTCGTATGATTACAATTAAAACAAAAATTCTTATAGCACGAAATGTTGATGGTGATAATGGACCGTCTGCGTATTTTGTTCTCCAGGCTTTTTCTCTTTTTAAAGCAAGTCATGTATCAATAGAGCCTTTCAAACTGAAAAACAGACTCTCTCTCCCTGCTCTTGAGAAAATTAAAGAAAACAACCTTGAAATGATGACATCAAAGGGAAAGACTAAATGTAAAAGAGACACGAAGGAAGAAAGTTTTAGGTGTGTAATGAGCTCCCGATGTGAAATCCCTCAGCCAATGAGAGCAGGCTCAGATCAATGAAGCTCCTTTAACCGAGCAAGAACTCAATAGATCAGCCCCCAGGGACCGTTTTGAAGAACTGGAACACTTTAACAATAATTACTGTTTAGAAGGGTTGCAATTTTCCTTCAATAGCTTTTGAGGATATGGTTAAGAGAACGCCAGTGTGTTTGGTACAGTCAATAGTGCCAGTCGTCAAAGGTTAAATCGCAATGCCAATACCTCTGAAATACGCCCTGCATTTACATTGAGCGTGTTGGTCAGCTTCTCTAGAATGAACACGTATCTTTATCCGCAGGCCAAAAAAGGACCCTATGTATTCCTGTGGGATATGGCAGTGGTGGAGTACGCAGCGCTCACAGATGACGACTGCACCATCACAGTATCCGGCAACAGCATGAGCAGCAAAGGCTACGGGATCGCCATGCAACACGGGAGCCCGTATCGAGATCTCATATCCCAAAAGTGAGTATCAACCTTTAAAATCTCCCATATCTCCTCATTTTTGATGTGGGTGTAGAGCAAGGAGCACATATTGCACGGATCGCTATTGTTCGGGGCTCTCCCGAGATGTGAAAGCTATTTTCGTAATTATCTCAATTTCTTGGCAAATTCAATGGTGTGTGTGGTTAAGAACTCTAACTACTGGAAAAACTCTATTCTGCAGGGAGGGAATACGGCCGAATATCCCACACTATCCAATCACTGCTTATATAATTAGAGAAAGTACATTTTATTGTCTTGTGTTGAAGTTCAAAGAAAAGCAATAACACTTTTCAACATTCTTCAGACATATAGCCTAGGGTATGATTTAAAAAATATTTAAATGATAAGTGCTTCAGTTACCTCAGACATGAATTTAAATGATTATCGAAGACACAGGAGCTGCTGTATGAAATTCACTTCCATTATTTTTGCACAATGCCTTGACTCATCAGCTGCAGTTACTTGGGTTTAGTCTCTCCCTGTTACAAATTGATCCCTTTGCGGACGTAACAGATGCCAGTAGACTGTCTAAGGCACCACATTATCACTTATTAAGACTGTATAATAATATTGCTGTTGGATTTCAGAATGCAGGGAAAGGATCTCTCTTGTTGACATGCATTCTCATCTTTTATTGTGCATATTGAATACATTGACATGATTCAGCTACAAGCAATTTTCAATACAACTGACATTTGTAAATATGATGCAATTTTAGCTTAACAGAATTGGCCCTATTATCAGTTTTTATTACTCGCTAAATGTATATATACATATATGATCCTTTCAGATATCTCTTCGCATATTTTAATATATTTTCCTTTTGATTCTAAGATGATAAATGTCCAAACCATTCCATTTTTCTATTTTGGGTAAAAATATCCTTCATTCCAGACAGTGTAGGGATAATACTCTGTCATGGTTAGACAGGATCCCTTGTTTTATGTTGGAGAGAGACTATTTTGGCACCTATTAGTTGCCATACTCTCTCTCTGGTCTTGTCATTGTTCTTCCCCTTCTGTTTCCTAGTTAGTGTTAATTAGTTTATCCCATGCACCTGTCCCCTCTTGATTTAGTTCCCTTTATATTGACCTAGTGTCTCCTGTCTTGTGCTGGTTTATTGTAGTTTATTGTAGTTTAAATGTCAAGTGTTGTGGTCAAGTGTTGTAGTCTAGTCTAGTCTAGTCTAGTCTAGTCTAGTCTAGTCTAGTCTAGTCTAGTCTAGTCTAGTCTAGTCTAGTCTAGTCTAGTCTAGTCTAGTTAGTCCATGTTCCTGCTGTTATGTTTTTTTCTGTTACCCCCTCGTGGGTGTTTGTTTTGTATTTATTAAAGTCTGTTAACCCCGCTGTCTTGCGTTTGGGTCCCCTGTCCCTCAACACCCACGTCCATTACATACTCTTTGTAGTTATTTAAAATAAATGACCAGAATATGAAAAAAATTTGTTAAATCATCCTCAAAATTTGATAAAACTTTGCAACTGTGTTGCTTTAAAAGTCTGTTTATAGATTGTGGTTAGCCCAATAAAAATAGTCAAATATTCATATTTGACAAGTATCTACATTCTTTGCTTACTGTAAATCCATGTCTTGTCTATGCTCCAAATGTAGTACACCTTATATTGAAAGGAATGACCTGATGTTATCAAATGTTTGGACAACCACAGTACAATTGTAATGCAATGTTTTTGTTTGTTTTGTGGTAGTTTTTACAACACTCCTACATTCCAAATGCCATCTCAACTCCAATCCTCACCTCCAGGTCAAACAATCCCACTCGAAACTGAATTCAAAATATGCCAGCCCTGCTTACCTGAACACACTTTGGTTGCAGATTCAAAGTTGTTATTTGATTGTTTGAATTCTACAGGATTTCCAGGAGACGTGCTAGTCGCATTCTTTACTGTCAACCTGGATTCCTTAAAGTAGCCCTATGTGATGTTCATGGCATAAATTCACAAATGCTGTTGTAAACTTTGATGAGGTTTGTTTTGTGTATTGTGGAGATATGGCCATGCTCCTTAACATGACTCGGCACAAGATGAATTGTGATCGGTTGCATTAAAAGGTTTTTGGTTAGCCTGTGTCTTCTGAGCTCAGATCAGTCTTACCTTCTTTGGATCAAGAAAACTGGTCAGAAGTCAGCACGGAGAGATTCTTGTATTCGGAAGCCCAAGGGTGATTTTGTCGTAACACTGCTAGAAATGCACTCTGAGGCAGCTGGGAGGAAGCTTGCGGGTTATTACACAGTGAACCATAATGTCATATCCTCTTGAAAGAAAAAATCATCTTACTTTCTGCGCTTTGTGGCCCATCATCATCTATTCTCTCTAGAGGTCTCGGTTTTTGCCAGGCCTCATACAAGTTTCTGTAGATGGTGCTTTTTGACAATACAATTTTGAATGGCTTTATTACTTGATGATGGCTGCGGTACTCATAACAGCAACATCATTTAATAACCACAGATACAAAAAAACATAAACAACAGAACGAGAAAGTCGACAGTAGGGGGTTAGTCCCATAAAATTGAATCAATTAATGAGATATATTGTTATTAAGAAGGACAGCGACGGACTGCATTATTCAGGAGTTGAGAATACATTTGTAAATGCATAAGCAGCTAGCTCTTATGGATCTACATCACAAAGGGTTTCTTACTCTCCAAAAACAGTTGCTTGGAATTTAAATTCAGTTTTTCCTGGTCGTGCACACCATCTTATAACACCTTTGATACCACTCCATATGACATATCACGGCTCCATCAAGCTTTAAATGCTTCATTCCCTAAGTGCCCATCCCTTCGAACCCCAATTACATCACAGCGGTGTGACAAAGGCTGTCCCAATCCGAATGTGTTTCCATGAAATGAAGGGTCCATCAGAATATATACAGTATATATATATATAAATGGATACTATGAGCATCCTGAAAAGGCACATATCCTCTATTCTCTGTAAAGCAGAGAAGAAGAAAAGTCTTTCTTAAAATAAGGGGCGTGCAGAAATACTGCAGGCGGGAGTGGGTGTTAAGCAGAACAACTATTGTGATATCTTACAAGTTCTTATGTAGATTATTTCGAAATCATCCGAGAGGTACTCGATCAAATGCAACACATAAATGAATCAATCATGTTTCTTATTTCATAACCTGCAGGATACTGGAGCTGCAGGAGAAAGGAGATCTGGATGTCCTAAAGCAGAAGTGGTGGCCTCGGACCGGTCGCTGTGACCTCAACAGCCACAGCAACGCCCAGCCGGACGGTCGCTCGCTCAAACTGCACAGCTTCGCTGGCGTCTTCTGCATCCTGGCTGCAGGCCTTCTGCTGGCCTGTCTAGTGGCCACCCTGGAAATGTGGTGGAACAGCAACCGCTGCCGGCAAGAGCAGGCCAAAGAGGTGACCGAGCTCAGGGCGCGGAAGATACAGCAGGGAGAGGACACTGCCACACTCTACTTTAAGGACCCCGCAGCAGACGCGAGCCCCGATTTAGTCGAGCTCCAGTACACTCAGTTATAGGTGTGCCCTGATGAAATCAAAATTGGTCCCCCGGCCCACTGGCCATGGAATGTGCACAGAGCCCTTAAGGCAGCCTTAAGAGTTTGATATTTGAACTATGTTATGATGTGGTATTTAGAAGATGTGGAATTTCAGGAACTGTAAACACCGGATCTCTATTCCAAAACCTAGTGAACTACTTTGCTATATGGATAGCTAATTTGGAAAAGCTCTGCATAGGCCACAACACAAATTTCACAGGAGACCTATCCCACAATCGATTCCAACAGAGCTTGATGTTCATTTCAATAAGGTCCTTTATTGGACCTTTTGTTTTTGTGCTTTTGGTTTTGTAATTGGCGAGCTGATACACAGCCCAATAACACAGCCACTCAGATTGAAACATTCAGTACCCACAAGTTATGTACTAGATAATTTACAACAATGCATCCCTACATTTTCATTGAACATGCATTAATGTTTCGAATTTCTCACATTTTAAGCCGTATCCCTTCAGGGGGTCACACTGTACATTATATTGGCAAATATTAATGGAATTCATGTCATTACAAAATGAGATCTGTTTGACAAACTAAAATAAGAATGACACATACTGTAGGTGTTCCATTGAACCAATAGTAATAGTTATATCATCATTATAATATTTTAAAAAATGAAACGTGGGTGATCATCCCATAGCCATATTACATTGATGCCGCATCGGCTGCTGAATCAAATGCTAACAAACGTACCATATTCAGATAGGTATGACTACCCTAAAAACCAACCCAGTCTCAGGGCAGTTCATAGCATAGACACAAAATTTGGAATCTAAGAATGTGTGTTCATGGACACGAATATCCTGATTTTTTCGTGTCACTGAGCACAACCTTTTTTTTAAAGTCACCCAGCACAACTTTCAATACTCCGACTAAGTGTATTTATTTGACCAAAATTATGAACGCAACACTTTTGTTTTTGCCCCCATTTTTCATGAGCCAACTCAAAGATCTAAGACTTTTTCTGTGTACACAAAAGGCCTATTTCTCTAAAATTTTGTTCACAAATCTGTGTTAGTGAGCACTTCTCCTTTCCAGGATACTCCATCCTTCTCACAGGTATGGCATATCAAGATGCTGATTAGACAGCATGATTATTGCACAGCTGTGCCTTAGGCTAGCCACAATAAAAGGCCACTCTAAAATGAACAGTTTTACTGTATTGGGAGGGTCCGGGGGGGTCCGAAAACCAGCCAGTGTCTGGTGTGACCACCGTTTGCCTCATGCAGTGCAAAACATCTCCTTCGCATATTGTTTATCATGTTG
This sequence comes from Triplophysa dalaica, assembly GCF_015846415.1. Classification (NCBI taxonomy): domain Eukaryota; kingdom Metazoa; phylum Chordata; class Actinopteri; order Cypriniformes; family Nemacheilidae; genus Triplophysa; species Triplophysa dalaica. The sequence goes on along the minus strand of NC_079558.1, from coordinate 16,399,244 downwards.
TTGATTGTGGCCTGTGGAATGATGGTTGTGGATGAATGGCACAACAATGGGCCTAAGGATCTCATCACGGTATCTCTGTGCATTCAAAATTACACCAATAAAATGCACCTGTGTTCATTGCCCATAACAAACGCCTGCCTATACCATAACCCCACCGCCACAATGCAAACTGCTCACCAACACGATGCCATACACGCTGTCTGCTATCTGCCCTGTACAGTGAAAAACGGATTCATCCATGAAGAGAACACCTCTCCAAAGTGCCAGACGCCATCGAATGTGAGCATTGGCCCACTCAAGTCGGTTATGACGCTGAACTGCTGTCAGGTCGACTGTTTCTGCAGAAATTCTTTGGTTTTGCGAATCGATTCTTCCAGCAGCTGTCCATGTGGTTGGTCTCAGATGATCTTAGAGGTGAAGATGCTGGATGTGGAGGTCCTGGGCTGGTGTGGTTACACGTGGTCTGCAGTTGTGAGGCCAGTTTGATACTGCCAAATTCTCTGAAACGCCTTTGGAGATGATTTATGGTAGAGAAATGACCATCAATTCACAGGCAACAGCTCTGGTGGACGTTCCTACAGACAGCATGCCAATTGCACATTCCCTCAAAACTTGTGACATCAGTGGCATTGTGGTGTGTGATAAAACTGCACATTTAAGAGTGGCCTTCTATTGTGGCTAGCCTAAGGCACTCCTGTGCAATAATCATGATGTCTAATCAGCATCTTGATATGTCACACCTGTGGATGGAATATCTCGGCAAAGAAGAAATGCTCACTAACACAGATTTAGACAGATTTGTGCACAACATTTTTGAGAAATAGGCCCTGCGTGTAGAAAAAGTCTTAGATCTTTGAGTTCAGCTCATGAAAAATGAGGGCAAAACAAAAGTGTTGCGTTTATAATTTTGGTCAGTGTAGTTTTAACCTGATATCAAAAGAAGTTGTACATATTTTAGGATTTGGCTAACCAATACCTTACTTCACCCTGAACCCTAAAATCACAGCAGGAAAGGCTAATTTAGCTAAAAACGTGAGTTTCAGGAGGTGGCAAAACAACGATAAATGGATCCCATACCTCGCCCCTAAACCTAAAGTCACAGTGGAAAAGTCAAAAGATACAAATGAGCCACCATGTAAAATAGGTATGAATTCCCATCAGATTACGTTAATAATATATAGATATATTTATTTTATAGATATATTTATTTTTATATGTATGAAAGATACCGCATATTAAAATACATTAGATTGAAAGTCGTGCTTGGTGACACAAAAATGTCATGCTGACTCACACGAAAAAAAGGGGATATTTGTGCAAACACAAAATAATTGATTACAGTGTGTGACAATGTCACAAATTCCCATTAGGCTGTGTTGTATGAACACTTAGAAGTAATCTAGATATCACAATCTGCGTTGAGTACAAAATAGTTTTTCTCTCTTTTCACTAATTCATAAAAATAAAGAAAGAAAGAAAAACGCTGCTCCCTCCTCATATGTTTATTTGGCAGTCTTGCCCTTCCCAATATGATGCCGTCATTGACACATGACTATTATTTTTTTTTTTTTTACTGAGCTTGTCGCTGTGCATTTTGGAATTCCCTTATCGATTTTGAATACATGCCATGCTGCCTAAGATGTTGTCCAGTGGCTTACATTTTTTTTTTTTATGTCAGTTGTGCACTTTTGATACCTTAAAATGCTGGTAAAATGGGTTTCACTGGGTTTTGGAACAGAGTGCATCAGCCAGGGTGCGTTTCCCAAAAGCATCGTTAGCCAACTGTGGGCGTAAATTCCGTCGTCTCAGCATATTCCAACGATTCAAGTGTTTACTGAATCCATACAGGTCTAGAGCTGTGGTTAGAAGCATAGTTCCTTATTTTTTATGACGTGTAGACTTACATCCTTCATGATTTTGAGCAAAGTAAGCAAGCAACATGCAGTTCATTCTATATCCACCATTCTAAATGTACAAATTAAATTTTATGTCTTTTAGTTAGTCAAGCGAACAAAAGCGTTGTTTTCTTAAAAGTGCGCATTTGCCTTGGTCTATGTGATCAAAGGTTAATGCAGAATCCCTGTGTGGAGTTATGTAGGAGGAAACTTATGAATGAATTAAATATCGTGAAATAAAACAAAAGAGCAAAATACGATAACAAAAATAGTTACAGATGTACAGTGTCCAATATTTAAAGCAATAATATGACATTAAATCGATCTAAGCGGTAGAAGACGGTATTACTCAATTAAGTATGTGACGTCATCAACTATGTTGTTGAACAAACGTGTTTTCAAACGAGAGGTGTGCGACAAAGTTACTATGTCGTGATTAGCCCGTTAGTCAAACGAAGCATCGTACAATGGTGGTTCACCAGCCAGACATTGTTTGGGAAATGCATCCCAGCATAGTTGTTTTTATCTTTAAAAAAAAATCAAAAGCAATACACTGCTTTCCTACAAGGTTGTTGAATTCTCAGTTAAGGGAAACTGATTTTCCTCTTTAATGCTAAATATTGGAATATTTAAACAAGTATTATAAATTATCTTGAAAACAAAGCACCTTGCTCCTTGATAGAGGCTTAACAGTAAAAACATATTTTCCATTAGCCAGTATTCTCTTTCAAAAACATTTAAAGGGATATCCGCTTAGTGTTTAAGACAACACTTTATACCATTAAATGCTTCTTCATAGTTTCAATTAAATGTCCACTTTGCTGTTCTTCTCCCATTTATAAACTGTTCAACTCTCCAACTTTAAAATAATTACTTCGGGTTATTACTTCACTTTAGTAGGCCTCTTTCATTGCCAATGGGAAACTTATGTAATAAACTCGAACTGTTTGACGATGATCCGTAAACTAAAGTGTGGGCAAATCGGGTGCTTGCATTAGTCTGTCTGCTCAGATACCCCCCATATAAAAAAAGACATAAAACCACCCTAAAAACAAGCCCAACAGTCAATAATCCCTAGTAATTCACTGTGTGACGTCCCGATGCGCTTATATGTCAATGTGGACAAGTTTTATGGATTTCTTTACCTACGCTTTTTAATTTTCCATTTATTCTTCATTTGTTTATGATCTCATGCAGGTTACTAAGGATTACAGACTGGCAAGGGTTTCTGGTCCATTGACATATAATGATATTGCTACTGCTTCATCGGAGGGGAGCAAGGACATTTGGACAGAGAGAGAAAAAGACTGGGATGAAGCAGAAGCTATTGACACAGGTCAGAATAGAATCGTAGGCCTCTTCTATGATCGGCTGGGATTTATTAGCACAGATTATGTAGGAGCCATCTGACATGAAAAGTGTATTTCGTAGTTTCTTTTCACTTTAAAACATATTTAGTAGATCCACCTAGTCGTTCTCATGGTTTTCGGGTTGTCACCCTTCCATGATTTCTGCTTTGAACACATTTCTTGAGCGATTAGCAGAGTAGCATTAATGATGATAAATGATTTTCCAGTTCATTCAGAATTGGCATACAAAACACAACTGCTGTTTAATTTGTGACATTTATTTGTTGAGGCATGAAGCCGTTTCAAGGTGATTATGAACATATTTTAATATGAATTCCACTCATTGTGACAGTTGCTGATTTAATTAAGTGTGGATTTCTTCAATGAATCAGTGAGCGATGTCTGCATAATCACCAGATTATTGAAAATAAATAAATTATGACTTAAAATATGACGCATCTCACAAAATAGAGACCAAGATGCAATTTAGGAGATGTGCAAGCTGTATTTATAAGGTGTCTACTACATAAAAATTCACAAAGATCTTTTTTTACTAAATTCAAATTTTTGACCGAGCTCACGACAAATTGAAAAGGTTTTGTCTCATGTATTTTAAATGATTCGTCATTTACTACAGAGCTTTACAATTGCTATGTTCACGCTGTGTTCGAGAATAGACAATCTGGTTGGCTCCCAAATTGTCCTTTTAATACAACAGCTCACAGCTGACATTATTGTGTGTATAAATAGTAACTGTTGTCACACTAACCCTTTCCATTTTAGAAATTAGAGGCATAAATTAAATGGTAATGTCCATTCCACTTGAAAGTTTTATCATAATGGACACTACGATATTTAATATACAAGTCTTTTCAAGGTTTGTATATAAAATGTTAATTTAATGTCTGCAGCTCAATGGGTTTATTTCATGTATAACTGAGTGTAGAGCGAAAGATATTGGCTTCTAAAATCTTGAGATCCCGCACATCTGAATCCCAGTTTCTGTGAGTTACTGGAACCTAAAGCATTATTCGATGTGACGAACAACTTGTAAATCAATTAAGATTTACTTCTACAGTGCTTTACACAATTCTGCACTGTTGCAAAGCAGCCTTACAGAAAATGCATTTTCCAAGTCAAGCATACATGTCAAGAGAACTCTGAATGGAGTTCACACACTAAAACATTTTGGGATTATTTCAACCCATCGTTGGGTCAAAAATGGACAAACCCAATCGTTGGGTTATAAAAAGAAATTTACAAAAGTAATTTTATGTCCATAAAAAGCACATTAAATGTAAGTAAAATGTCTACTTCATGGTCTCAACTAAGTTTTTGGAGAAAAAAATGTCAAATTTGCATGAAATAATGTTACATTGTCATTCAGCGTGACACATTATTTATGCACAAATTCAAACAACATGCTTATTCTGACTCTTACATGTTAAGATATGTAAAAAAAAGAATAATGGAGCATATTACATCTTATTCTGCTTTAAATAAGTAAAAAAATATTTTTGACAAGTCGGCAATTTTTTTAAAATACATAAATTACAACTAATTAGCATTTGTTGTGAAAGTAGTAGTCTTTTCATATGTTATAAATAGTTTTGTCGTTACACTGAATGACATTTTAGTGGCCATTTTTTGTAAATTATGCAAAATTTTGCTCAGAAAACAAAAATGCAATTTAAATAATATTTTTTGCTAAAACCATTTTTCATCTTTGACTCACTTATCATCATGACTAACCAATCAGCTATTATTTATACTGTTTATAGGACAAGTGACCAATGAAACTTTAGCGATCGTAATTTTACAGCCTCATATCATTTTATCACAATTATAAACAAGACTTTTAAAGTTGGGCAACAGTATAAATCACAACAATAATTTCAGACTTTTTATAATTGTCTGTTCTGTAGAGGTAGCAGGGTCATTTATAAAAGTCATTTAAAATGCATCTGGTCGAATGGTACCTCACTGCCTAGTGGTACGTAGTTCAACGAATTTATCGGATGTGATAGTCTGGCATTCGCAGAAAACAACTCAACTCTTACAGCAGGAGATTCATCTTAGAACCACACCAGAACAGGCTACGATTAACCAATAAGTATTAACAAGTGTATGTTCAACTACATCTACAGTCTGGCTAAAAACAACATTTTATATAAATACTAGGACTAAAAATGAATCACATGCGTTTTTAAAAAAGTTAAAATTGCGGTTAAAAAAGTTAATCTATTGACAGCCCTAATAAATACATATGTACACCTACATTGTAAAACTACTGTATGTATGACTGAGAGCTTAATAGACCTCTGTAACAGTGCAACCTGAGTTTAACCTTAATATTTAATGAACAACAAATAACACAATCATGTTTAATAAAGCTTTTCACCTGTGACCAGAGTTGGATTAAGGTGGTCAGGGGCCCCTTGGATGCTCTTTGGGTGAGACCCCCTTAGGTGGCTTTCAGGTGCCTTTCACGCTTGCTGTTTAGTTTGGAACGAAGAACCGTTTGCATGAAAAGCCGCTAATGTAAAGCTGTCATGCAAACTCAGGTGGGCCCCAGGGTACCAAACCCTGTGCGTGCACGCTGTAGCCGATTACAATGTATTCATCAACACAGAATGTAATGCTAGCCTGCATAATCACGCTCATCGTGTCTTGTTGACCGAGCTTTGCTTTGGTGCTTTGTACAACCAAATCACCTGCAGTCTTCAACACATGTTAGCGAGAGAAGGCAAAGCCAATCAAAAAGCGACATCATTAGATAAGAAGGACAAGGCCTATCCTATTAGCGACATGAGCTATGGAGGTGGGACTCGTTGCAGAGAACGAGACTTAACCATAGAACAAAAAGCGTATATTTACAGAAAGCGGTTGTAAAAGATGTTTTAAGTTCAAAGGATTCCTGGATAAATTCATTTTAATAAAATAAGTGATTAGTAAAAAACACAAGACACAGACCGACATCAGAGGTTAAATATAAATGTACGGTATATTAATTGTGTGGTAAACATTATTGGAACACTGAAATACACTGAAACTTTTGGATCAACTAAAAAAATACCAAGACTTTAGACAACTTAAAAATTGTACGTCAACTTGTTATTAGCAATTTTATTATATTTATGGCTTGGTTCAAATAAAAATTAATACATTTCAACAAACTACCATTGTTGTGATCAGTGTTTGCTTTAGTTGGTCTCTTGACTATTATAATGATACGTTTTCAACTTTCAAAACTAATATCCATTGGGATCTGTGATCATTGTAATAATTGCTCAGGAGTGTGATATTAATGTGTGAATAGCGTGTGATCCTACAGTGTGAGATTTAAACAGTGGTGCTAAAACTCTGTATAAACTAATAGAAAACACTAAAAGTTGGTAATTGCTGACTCAATTATATATGAAGAATCATTGTATGAATTTCAACAATGGTGACAATCAACATAAGAAAGCTTCATGCTGCAATGCATGCTGGGTTATATCATAGGACAAAACTCATTCATGACTCCCAGCATGCATTGCAGTTATTCTGAATTAGTTTGATGGTTGTCACCATTATTGAGGTTTGTATGATGACTGTTGATGTCTAAGTGTGCCAAGATATTTGTCGGTTTATTTTATTACAGTACCTTTGCAGTTAAGAACCAGGACATTGAAATCAGTCATAAAAGAACACATGCCACATTATTTAATTTCATTCTTTTCCTCATCAAAGCTTGATCGACATCACAAAAACTTAACTTTAAAGCATCTCTTCTTTTCTTATTAATGCAAGTGTGTGTTCTTATTGAAACACAATTGTAGAAACTTAAAGAGAAAATAAATATAAGTGAAACAAAGTTAGGGATCAAGAGCAAAACTAAAGCAAACACAGATCACAATTATGGTGGTTTGTTGAAATGAATACATTTTGATTGGAACAATCCATAAATATGATTTGAGAAAATTATATTTAAGATTTTAAAATTGATTGTAACAAGTTGATGTATTTTTTTTAAGTTGATCCAAAGTTTCACTTTTTTCAGTGGGGAGCAGGACTCCCCCGGATATTGGTTGGGAAACGTCCCTACCCAAATTGACGCCCTTGTGTTACAGTACTTATATATTGTTTGGTGTTATTGTTTTTATTGTTTGTTTGTTTTTTGCATGGATTCATGTCTTACATCATCATACCTTAAGATTTCACCCCATTCTTCTGTTCATTAGATAAGACAAATGGGATTAGTGAACTGCGATGAGATTGTGAACAGTGCGTGAAGGCATGTATCCCCTTGGAAATCTCTCTAATGAAAAGTCTGCTTCAACCAAATGTGACCGACTAATTTACCCAGTGCAATTGCTTTGCAATTCTAGTCCTGCCCCATCCCTCCCAAAAGCTTTATTACTCTCTGATGTGTCTTTGCATTTCATGCCGCAGCGCTTCATTAATCTAAATGTTTGAGGATACTTTTAGATTCTAAGAAATAATTCTGTGTAACAGTGCGTGTCCTTATTGTGGCGCTGGTGGACTCTGGAGCAAAGATGTATTTCTATTTTGTGATTCTAAATTATATCACGACTTGTTATATAATTGCATTTAGAAAGGGCTTTTATGTGTATGAAAGACTACATGGCGCCAAACTCTTTGCCTTGAACTATTGCACTCAATGGCGTTTTGTTCTATCCAGTAATTTAATGATTTCATCAAGGACAGATTGAGAGACCCAGCTGACCTCAAAAAATAAAGCCACTAGTGGAACTCCTTATGTACCTCTAAAATATCACATCGGGTTATGCCAATACCTTATGAAAAAATAGACTTTGTGATACATGTCACAATTCAGTATATATCGATTTCATCACAATATGAGAACTACAGCGAGGTAAAGACTGCAAGGAAAGCAAAAGACCCAAGTTTTAAGAATCTGCAGAGCAGTGCAACCATACAGCTCCAAACAAAATGCATTATTTTCAGAGCTTTATTGCTAAGATATTTGTGTCTCTTTCACATTTATAATTCATAAACAAAAATATTTACATGGAAAGTAGATACTGTCTTGCCAAATTATCTGGCTATTTGTAAACAACATATGAAGAGTTTAATTCCAAAAAGAGATCAATTGAAAGTTTTCAAAAATCATGTTTTCATTGTATTTTATTGTGTTAGTATGCTATATTTTTTTCCAATTATTTTTACTTTTGTACTTTTCATTTTCCTTGTTTTAACCTGTTTTAACAAACTTTTATAATGCTGTGGTGGTAACGTCCATAATTTGTGTTGGTTTATATTCAATAATAGTGGCATAACTTTACACTAATACTGCCACAATACAACAACGAAAAGTTGTTTCCATGTTCATAATACCTGCAACATTTTGTTCTGGGATTTGACTCTTTTGCCCTGTTAACACTTAGTGTTAAGATGCGTTTTGGTCGATCGGATCACAAGTGGACGACGGTAAAGTTTAAACAGGGTGTGAAACGTCTTGAGCTTCTCCACTATCAACCACTTCCAGAGGTAATCGAAAACGCATTCAACTGGATCGTGTTTGTAGTTTAAAATCTCAGCCACAAAGGATTTCAATCTTTACCGGCTAAGACCTAAATGGTTGGTTTAAAGACAAAAAAATGCTTTAAATACAGTGTATATGTACAGTTTCACCATTCCAGATTTCTAAGACACACTTACAGTGTTCAGTGTGGTCTCGCGGCTGTCAAAGCAGAAATAAAAACCTTTGCTTTCGGTATGTTTTTCTGTCATCCACATGCAAATTGCATGCGCTTATTTTGTCCAGTGGATCGAAAGATCAGAAATGGCTGATATATTTACTCGCCCATGAACCCTCCCATCAAAGAAATCAGAAAAGGATATGCTAAAAGCGGACAAAAGAGATGGATTAAAACACCAGGTGTAAACGACCATGTGTCTCATTCGTCCACTTGTGATCCGATGGACAAAACGCATCTTAACACCAGGTATAAACAGAGCCTATGATCATTCTGCCTTTCTTGTGATTATTTCAATCTTTTACATGGCCTTGCTCAGTCAATACTTCATATTTGAAGGTTACATTTTTCAGAATGTTGTTTACATAATGTCAGTTGATTGTATGTAGAAATCATAAATCACAAAATAACATATTAGCTAGGTTGTCACAGGCAAGGTCACACAGGTTCACATTTCACAATCTTGGAATTATAGGGTTCAACTTACATTCTGAGCTTCAACGTTTTTGAAGCTTCAGCATTTTTATTCAGCTTCAACATTTTTGCATTCCAGTCAACTTTGTAGATAGAACCTTTTTGTTTTCTAAAAAATCCTAAAATGTACACAATGAAAAAATGTCACATATTGTTCTCTCAAAAAATATTTTGTGAAAAACTGTTCCAATCTGGCTTCCATAGCTAAACACACTTGTACGTACATTTTTGTATTTAGACGATGCATCATATTTTAAGTCTATATCTATCGTATACAAACTGATTTGTTGCAGATATTTTTTTCAATTATTTTGTTGTATGTTTCTGAAATGCAGTTTGGCTCAGACACTACTTTTGTAAACTGTAATGGATTTTGGGGGAATTTTTAAGGTCTGTTTTAGATAATTACTACATTTAGAAAACAAACACAGCAGTGGGTGAGCATGTGTAGAACGTTGTGAGGCCATTTGCTTTCTGCCGAAATTTCAAAAGCTTTCCACATTGGCCAACTCACACATATTTATTTGATATGCCCACTGGCCAAATTTGATTTCAAGGTGCACATTCTATAAAAGTCCTCTTTGAAACTTCGTCCTATTAGATGTAATTGGGCCCTTTAGTGCAAATACACACCCTGTATCAACAGATATAAACCTTACTTGCATGGAGGTCATCTAGGAACAGCTGGTCTCAGCCGCTCTGTCCCCCCCTCTTCTCTGCCCTTCTCTAGGACAAGGAGGTGAACCTGGAACAGGTGCATCGGCGTATGAACACACTTATGGACCTGGACATGGCACACAAGCAGATCACCGCACCGTCTATCGAGATCTCTGCCCTGGACATCGGCAGCATGCAACCCAGCCAGCAGCGGGAAGCTGTGCGAGACTACCCGGGCAAGGGCCTGTCTGTGAGCACATTCATCCCGGATCAAGCTCATGGGGTGGGCCGGACACTGGCCCAGGGTCCTGGCAGCACCCACCCCCTTCCTCTCAGCAGCTCCACCTTGCCCTCCATCCAATGCAAACACAGGGCTCCCAACGGGGGCCTATTCCGACAGAGTCCCGCCAAGACCCCCATGCCAATGTCCTACCAGTCGGTACCAGGAGGACCCATCCCAGAAGCTATTGATCCCACCCACAGTACATCCATTTAAAGCACTTGGGCAGCCTCGTACTTGCTTTTCGAAAGAGACCATGTAAGCTGAGGTGCGGTTGGGGCTTGGGAGACCGGATGGCAGTTGGATATAAATGTGTAAAAAGAGTTAAAAAACGTGTGTAGAGATTTTTATTACGCAAAAAAGCAAAAATAAAATAAACATTTTTCTTGTACATATTTGTAAATACTGAAAGATCAAAGTAAGTAAACGTGTATTTTGAATATTCTCAATTTTTGAAGTTGAGTTACAAAAACAAATGAAAAACAAAAAAGGACATATAAAAATAATTCAACGACGACTGTTTGAATGGCTTTGTGAATTTTGTTCTATATGGATAAACACTCAAATTCATTGTGATTGTTTTCTAAGTGCCGAAATAAAAGATGTCTCTCCACGTTTTGTTACTAGATGATCACACGGCTGTAGAAATCCAAAAGCTATTGAGTATGCACCCGTTTTACAGCATAAACATCCAACATTCTTCAGTAACTGCTGTGGCTATTTCAATGCTTTGCCAGTGGTTTTCAATTTTTATTGATTAGGATTGATGAAGTTAGCGCTGAGATGATGATGGTTTAATAACCAGAGAAAAGTAAGCAAGTCAATATTGTGTGACTTCTTTTTCTCAATCAAAGCAACAACACTGAACCACTTTTTTTCTTAAATTATTCTTTTTTTTCTTTTATCTTGTGACGCCATCAATCCGTGAGCACAACCAGCCCAGAGACAACAATCATGTTTGTAACATACAGAAACTATTTCACTTTCATTTGCTGAGCATCAAAGAGATTTTTAACCGATTCGATCTGATGAATTTGTACAGTTTGTCAAAGAGCTGTAATAAAGAGTCAAAGAGTTGCTTCCCTAGCGTTGATATATCATTTCGATTTTACTGTTTTACTGTATTACACTCGCTTCACACTGAGTACATAGACAATAAAAAAACTTGTACATGAAAAGATTTTCATAAATTACATGTTGTGATATCTTTTTTCTAATGAAAACATGAGTGATGAAGTCCTAAACGCTTCAACGACTAACATCACACATAAGCGATTTTAAATAATCCATAAACATGTATTTGAATATTTTCTACTCATGTTTTTAGACATGTCTTGAATTTTTTCAGTTTGTTCTGTTTGTTGTGACCTAACCCAGAACAACCTTATACAATGCATTCACTCCTTATACTGCTATCTGTGTGTGTTTCCCTGTTAAACTACTTAACTATTTGACAAATCACAAAATGAAAACATTTATCAGTGTGGAGTACCTCGACCAGTTTTCAATGAGATTTCACCCTGCACCTGCTTGTCACTCTCTCTTTAAGGTTGTATCCTGTATATTTTGTACCAAGTCCAAGTAGTTACTAATGTGAACCAAAGTGATATATTACACTGTGTAACACAACCTGTGGCTTTGATCTGCCGACGGCGGGTGGTAAGGATGTCCTACGTAATTTGTAGGGTTGTGTTTTCACTGCCTTACGCTCTTGCCCCTTTGATTTCAATGAAACATGTCCAATAGCCCACGAAATATAACGTATCATTGCCTAGTCTGTAACATTAAATATAATAGAGACTCTTATTTTATTTATGAATATGCTGCTTGGAGTTTCTTAATCTTTAATAAAGAAACATGGTTTACATGATTTGATTGATGCTTGAGTAATTTTGTCATTGTAACTTAAAAAATATCGATGTCCACTGATGCCAGTAAGAGACAATCGATGTGACATGATGTGTTTGAACAAGTACTTGACATTAAATATAATTTGGATTAATTGGATTAATTGGTGAGTAGCAACAAATCTTGTCAGGTCCATTCCCACCCTTGATGCATTAAGTAAATAATTTAAACTTTAATAGCACTACATTAAGGACTTATGGGACACCCTGGCCCACTCTTTTAGGCAGCCCATTTTTTGGACCATGCCTGCTGAGGAACAGGAGAACATTTTCACAAAAATGTATTTGTGTTATTTTGCTAAACATATTTATTGATAAAGTTCCAAGTCCGGTGCATTACCCCCCTAGATTAATTGAATGCTGTATAGCTTTGTCAACATTTATATGAGTTTTCTTTTTTTGAGTACTTTTTATTTTAATGCAAAAACAATAGTACATTTCGATCATGTGGGCATTCTATGATGTGCTATTCATATTGGCCAATGTTGAAGAAGAGTTTAAAATTCTATGTGCACTTTAGGTTAAAACACGTTTTTTTATTTTAATGATTATATGCCGGGAAAGTTTTAATCATTGATTCAAGATGATCAGCAAAACAAAAAATGAGGCAAAATTAAATTTAGGACCAACTTGAGATTGGGTAACTTATTATTCTGGTTGCACGCTGACCTTTCTGACGTGAGATATTTATAACCTTTATCTTCACGGACACAGTGTCAGACATTTACAGTAGATTACATTAGATTCAACTTTATTGTCATAACACTTGTACAAGTCAACAAAAATGTTTTTGTCCAACCAGAAGTGCAATAGCAGCAAGTGCAGGATATACAGTAGTTGCATAGTACTTGACATTGACAAGAACTTGACATTAAATGTAATTTGGTTTAATTGGATAATTGGTGGGTAGCACTAAATCTTGTCAGGTCCATTCCCGCCCAGAGTAAAGATACTCGGAAGTAGTTGGACAGGTAACAGCAAAATGGCAGCAAACTTTGGCATGAGAAAACATCTCCATAATGATGATCTCACATGTCAGGGGCTCTAGTGGTGCCAACATGTTAGTCAGATTCACAAAAAAAAAACATTGGAAAACATTTTCCTATGAACTCCAATTGCCTTTGAGGCAGGTTGACAATGAGAGCCAACTCAAGACAAGATATCACACTGTCAGGGTTTAGAATGTCTCTCATTCTACATACAGCACACTCTCTTCTCACCAGACCCATGCATTCACCTGATTCCATTCATTACAATAGAGAGCAGATGTGGTGAACAGTTTGTGATGGATACCCATAATTCTGCTTGTTTTATTTATAGGTCATTCTCGGGAAACTGAGCCGTTTGTTCTAGAAAATTTTGGATTTGACCACATTTATACACATTTTAAAGGGTGAGTGTATAAGTTCTTTGTCACAGCTGTACAGGTATTTCTGATGCTAAATATAATTATTGTTGTGTTATCCATTCATTTTCCAATTTACAGTTTCACAAGAAAAGCAGAAAAAATTGTAAAGCACTCTATTTTTTATGCAGATGCCGAGTGACAGTTATTCCCTTACAGTCCTTAATATAAAAAAATGTTGAATGTTACGCCTATTTAATTTCTTTTGAGAGAAGCTGAATGTGCCGGCTCAAATTGGGGTATAAAAACATGAATAAAGATTATTCAATTCTTCTTCCTATATGTTTGGTCTTGCAAGTAATAATTCATATTTTATATTATAATACATTATGGTATACTTGTATTTAATGTGATTTTAAGAAAACTTTACAGGTAAAAATATTTAATCTGTGTTATGTTTAACTTCTTTAATCATTTACTTACCCTTATGCATCCAACTGGTACATGTCTCTCTTTCATCATGTAAATCCAAATGTATAGGACGAATGTACACTGTATAAAAATCAAGAATAGGATTTACTTATTTATTGGTTTATATTACACGTTTTGCAGTTTTACTCAAATTTTTTTTTTAAACATATCACCGTTTTTTAATACATAGTTTTTAAAGTAAAATTTACACAAATAATTAAGGAAATCTTACTAGTTGTTTTTTATAGTGTAGCTACTTCTCAGGTCAGAGTGGCACCTGCGGAATAAAAATGTTAAGCATCATTTTTTTTATAAATAAATACATTTACAGTATGTCATGGGTCATTGGATTGCATGATTCTGATTGGCCAGTCACGACTTTTGCAGGTTTGTTGTCCCAAATAACAATCTCTCAAAATTAATAATTCACAGTAACCCGGATGTAGCCAATCATTTTGAGAGTTTTTTTAACCAAAAAAATATAAATATGTCTTTTAATAGCATTTATGACATTATATTTACAAATGATTTAACCAAAATCTGTTTGTGACATTTGAAAGTTGTTTCTTTACTTAAAACCGAAAGTAAACAGCTTTTCCGCGCGGAAGGTCTGCATTCTGTAAGAATTAGCTATTAAAATACTAATTCACAAGTTGCCGTGTAAGTGGGATAATGTACAACAAGCTGGCAGTTATCAAGATATAATTTCTGCGATAACAACCAGCTGCCTGTACATTATCCCTTACAGAACATACAACTTGTGTGCTATACATTTGCAGCATTTTAGTTTTCTCAACAAAAGCCTTTAATGTCTCTTCCTGACAGACACGGCCAAATCCTAGACATGTCATGAAACCAATAACAACAAATGATTTTAGACAACATGATTTTGAGTAACAATTCCTTTAAGAGCTGGAAGGCAAATACAGAAAGAGTGAACCTGAACATTTAATCATGATACGGTCTAATATGTTCCATTACTGCTGGTGCTCATGCACCTGAAGCATGTTTGCTTCGGACTGTATACAGCGCCAATCTGCAACCAGCTAGCATGTCGCATGGGGTGCACAACATCCTTATCTCTAGCAGGGAGCTGACCTTGAGAAGTAATTTGGTGGATCAATATTTGTCTGGATTTGAGACAGAAGAAAGCAGGAGCTGGAATGGCTGTTTGGCTGTTTTTAAAGGTCTGTGGAGAGCCACATGCACACAGCTCCACACCAGATATGTTTCTGCTTCTAGTGCTGAATACTAAAGAAAGAGACATATGCACATTTACATGCAAGTCATTGATGAGCAGTCTGGGATCTTTCAGCACCTCTCTATGTTAATGTCAAATCGTGCAAACTGCTATATGAATCAAGAGGAAACACAGAGACATACAATGGGCTGGATATCAGCTGAAGCTAAGTAATGATTTTGTAGGTTACAATCATTTCTCAGCATTTGGCCTTTATTCATTTTTCATCAACTTGTAAAATTAATAAATAAATCAAGTACCTGAACAAATGTTACTAAATTCAAGTCTAAATTGAATCCAAACTCAAATGTTTGCTCTCCCTTTGGAGAGTGAAGTAATTGAATCCACTCTCAAAATCCTAAATATACCTTTAAAATGTAAATTGGTATTTAGAAAATTTGTTAGAAATTACAATCCACAAACTAAGCAAGTTGGATCTAGTGTCATTGATACATTCGAAGTATAATAATTTAGAAAGATAAAATGTGTTAGAGTGACTCCTAAGAATTCATTTTGCTGCCTTGTAATAGCACGCTATGGTAGAACTTATCAAATGTACCTACTATGTACCTACACAATGAATAATCACATCACTGACGCACTCACGAACAGTTATGTTTCATGATTCTGCCGCATCTTATCATTTTTCGCTTGGCCCAGTGGCAGGATCATGACAGAACCCCATGTTTTATGTAAAGAGAGGCATTCTGGCCCAGCTGGCCTTTCATATGCTTTCTCCGGTTTGGTCATTGTTTCTGCCCTCTTGTTTCCTCGTTAGTGCTTGTTATTAGTTCATGCCCCGCACCTGTCCCCTCTTGATTTAGTTCCCTATTTAATGCCCTCGTGATTGCTGTCATGTGCTGGTTCATTGTGTGTGTCATACGTGGGTAAGTTCCTGTTTCTAGTAAGTTTAAGTTTAGTTATTTTGTATTATATTAGTAAATGTTATCTTTAGTCTTAAGAGGTGTGGTTAGTCCTTGTTACTGTATCCTGTTAGTTAGTTTGTACTTTCTTATCCAGCCTTAGCTGAAAATTGGTCTTTGTTCTTGCTGTACAATAAACGATACAATTAACAACACAGCATCCCAATATATAACAATACAATACACAGCATCCATGTCACATAATAATTAAGTTTAAATCTGAAACATTCACATCCTAACCCTTATTCGAAAGACCTACTGCATTTGGTACCAACGTTTGTTTATACATTGCCTTATTTGCTTTCCGTGTTCTGTAACGATGACGAGAAATTCAAAAACATGATTTAGAGGGTGTGATATATCTCTAGTTATTGAGATCCTGTTTGTTGGTTAAATGGAATGGAAAGGCTAATTTAGTAAGTAAATTTGTTTTCTGTTTATGAATTTAGCATTTCAATTGTTACATTACATTTGTTCTTTGTATGTTGTCTGTATTGTTTTTATTTACAAATATTCATTATCAGACTTCTATTAAGAGGCCATTCCCTAAGCCACAGAGCCTACAATACATGCAATACATGCATGCATGCTGTGGATATCAACATTTACAACAAATGGCCCAGAAAAAGTTAATATCTTTTATATGTATATCCAAGTGGGCTAAATTGATTAAATATTTATTTAATTTAAAAAAAACATGTTGTCCAGACGAAAATATAAAGATCGGACTTCTTGAAACTTTAATTGAATACCCCTGCGGTAGACCTTTGTAAGTATGGAAATATAGTAGACATTTGAAAGAATGTTTTAGGGCCGGATCCTTAGATTAAAAGCAGTCGTTTATATCCAAAACCTATAAATACTATGCATGTGTGCCAGTATAAGTATGTGTGCCATATGCAGTATTAATCACCCTGACAGAGCTGATGTATGGACCTCGTCATAAAGGCCAAGTGTGCACGGCTGGAGTGATGTAAAGACTTTCATTAATTATCATTCACTGTGGCCTCATGGAACACAGATCCGTCATCAGTCTGCCTGTTCTACTGACTCGATTCTGGGGGAAAAATCCAGCTCATGCTTATGTTTCACTTGGCTGCTTAATGGTTAAATTCCATTTATCCGCTAATCGCTCTCTGTTTCTGGATGCGTGCACATTTGGCCATAGACAATTTCCTGAGACAACCTTGTGAATAACTTGCTGCCAATTATTAATCAAATCAGCTGATGGATCAGCCTCACCACTGCTCATTCTTTTGCCATTACGATGGCTCTGTCATTTAGTTAATTTACTGAAAACTTTGCAATTGCCTCTAAATCAGGGTTGTGACCCTTACGATGCCCGGGGGTCAACACAAAATCGAAACAAATCTTATTTCGTTATTTCAGGGATACAATTACAAACCCGGACATGTGGTAATAACTCAGTAATTCTCTGTACATTTTCTCTAATGAGCTAAACGAATACGGACACATATTAGGGAGGGCAAGTGAAACATTGAATTGTGCTGACAAATTACTAAAAAAAAGCAAACCTTTTCTTCGTACAGTGTGCGTTACGAATTGCTCAGAGACTTAAAGGGTTTTGGATCTAAATGCAGCATTAAAAGACATGAGTTCACGAAATAGGCAAAGATCAGGGCAGAAAGCAAACATTCACAGACTAAATCACAGGCTAAAGTCAGGGTAGGCAACAGAGGTTCAGTGTTCACACTGTAAAATTTTGCTGTAATTTCACAGCAGGTTTGCCAGTAACTTACTGTAGATTTAATGACAAATTTTGTTTCAAGCATTAACTTACCTAGTTTATATATATTTTTCTGTCATAAAACAAAACTAAATATCTTTTGTCACTTTTCTTGGTATGTAAATGTATCGTATTTGAGAAGTTTTAAATATTTTTACTGAAAACAATAGAAAAATGCTTAAGAAATATGTCATTTTTTGCAGTGTTGTTGTACCTATGCCAGTCTTTTCTTGCTCGTTTTGAATCTCAAAACTCTAAATATTTATTATTTTGATTTAAGTAATTGAAAGCAGTACTAATTGGAAATTATATTTAGTAATTAAATCTACAGTAAGTTACTGGCAAACCTGCTGCAAAAACTACACCAAAGTTTTACAGTGCAGGGGATCGTGATCAAAGTAATGAGTCTAACGATGGATTATGGGAAGTGTATTGTGAAATGGCAGTCCGGATGATGAGGAGAGTGCCCTCCTGTGGAGCATAAGGGCACTCCGAATGGTGACTGACTGTATGTGACTGGTGCACAAATTATTGAAGTTAAGAGTAAATTGTTTTTGTTACAATATGTGGAACCAGTATTATGTGATCCAAAACAAGTTTCTTCAGTAACAAGTTTTCTTTTTGTTATTAGTGGGCATGTTTTGAATGTGTCTGTAGCTCAGTGGTAAGAGTATTGCGTTAACAATGCAAGGTTGTGGGTTCGATCACAGGGGATTGCAAATACCTATGTGTAAATGTATAGGATAATGCAATGTAAATCGCTTTGGATAAATGCGTCTGCCAAATGCGTAAATGTTTGTGTAAACTCATGTGTTTACATATAATGTTTGGCTAATGGGTTTCCAAAGGAACACCCATCATTCCCTATACATAATAGAATTAAGGAGAACCATAATATTTATTGTCAGTATAACAACTCTAGTGGGCAAACTAGTTAAATAAACAATTTTAAAACGGCAAGGAAATACTGTGACTTCTCCATGAAGGATATACAGTATGCTAGGCTGCTTACCAAGATGAAGTATTCTATTAAGAACAGAATTTCTTTATAGGGGCTGCTCGCGTTAATGACCATTTTATTATCATTATTGTTATTTTGTCAATTATTATGTAATATTGTATAATTATTAAACTAATTATTTTGGTGATGATGAGGCATCGGGATTTAGATCTATGTGTGGTTTATTAGACAGGCAAAATCAGAGTACAAACATAGTCTGGGTCAAGAGAACCAGATTAACAACACCATAGGCATAGCAATAATTGTGGTCATATCTTTCAGGGTGAGAGGTGGGGCAGTAACACACTTCATTTACTCGAGTAAGATCTAGAAAAATGTTATTTTGAGCACAAGGTGGGCACTTTAACTCCTACCTGAGTACATTTCTAATGAAATAACTGTACTTTTAATTTGTTAAGCTGTGCTACATTCCTTCACTACTTTGCTTTAAATGCATTATGAAATGTGTCGTTTTTTCAAGGATACTTTTCACTGAGGCATCTGCGAATGAATGATGGTGTGAATGATGAATAAATGATGATTGACTCTTTTGATAGTGATAGGAAGGTCGGTTCTTTTCCGCGATCCGGATCTTTTGACAGTTCGTTTAAATGAAAGACCGGTTTACTGATACTTTGTGATGTAATGTGTCAGGTTTTGCAACTAAATCACCCAAATACAGGCATGGAGATCTGCAAACTATGAAGTCTTAAAGTTAGAAAATGTTTCTTCCTCAGCGTTTTACAGTAACAATTTGATCCGTGCATAATCCAATATGATTTATTTTTAACAAACACTGCAGCACTGCCGGCCACGCCCCCAGCATCAGAACTATCTCACAGATACTCTCATTCCCCGGACTTTTAAGATCACGGACTACACCCCCCATGATACCTTGCACCAGACGTCCCCATAATTACACTAGCACCTGCAGCTCATCACCCCTGGACTCTTTTTATACTCATGATGTTCTTTGTCAGGTCTAGCTGTCAGGCCAATTCTATTATACTTACCAGTGGATGTTTCCGGTTGTTATTATACTTAACCGTGGATGTTACCTGTTTCTATGCATTATCCGTGGATGTTCCCTTTTTGTGCTCACAAAGTGGATTTTCACGAGTCAAGTTTACCTGTTAATCTCACCTATTGGTATAAACCCATTGAACCATCTCTTGTGGTGTGCATCTTGTCCTTCCCCCCGGTAGTGTGACACTTATTTGCTTTAACACCATGGCGGGTGTCATTTATAGAAAAACAGTACGACTCACCTTATTATGAGTCAAACTATCAGTACACTTAAGATGTATTCGATCTTGTGGACAAAGATAATTTTAGCGATATATGGTATAATATACAGGATGATAGGAGGTTCTGAGTGGTTGATGGGGTGTTGCTTAATAAATTAAGAAGACTTTACTGTGTACAACATATCTGCATACAGCTGATATAATTCAAGGAAGGGAAATACAATTAATCTGATATTATAATTTGCATACTTTTTGCTTTGTTTGTATTATAAATTCAGTGACATGTTATAGCTTCAGATTTTTTTTTTTAAAAATAACAATCCATCAGTCGAAGGAAATATAAATAAAATGTGTATCTATAAACATCTGTTACTGTCTGTTGTGTGATTAAACTATTCTTCAGGATCTTACAAGTGCATGGTTAAGGCATAGAAATGTGTCCTTGTGTTTTCAGTGTGAAGTTGCCACTTCAGCATTTCATTTCAAATGTAATAAAATTTGAAACACAAATGCTTATTAGTCCCATCAGTTTAAACGTGCCCTTTTCATCATTGTGCATATCCACATTGTGTGGCTAACCAAGCATTTGTTCAAAATGAAAGGATGTAATGGTTTAAAGGAACACAAGCTTTTCTGACAATTGATCATTAGTGGGACTCTGCCATGAGGATCATAATCAGGGAATAGTAATTATCCCGAAGCATTCATGCACAGCATTGAGAACATACACTCATTCATTACAGCCATGCGAAAATGAGATATGGCACAGAAAATCAATCAATATGACGCATGGAAAAACGATGAGGCCAAATATATTGATAGATCTCCTGCATCTGAGGAATGTGTTGGTAAGAAAATGCAGAGCTATTGTTAGACATATCAAAAGGTTCCTTTACCTAGACCTTCTGTTTACAGTAATGAATAGTAACTACAAACAATACAGAGCATAAACGGCAACCTTTAAATGATGTCACAGATAAAGGCGTGTTCCAGACCCATTTTTTTGTTTGTTTTAAAATTCTCATGACTTCACACCCCCACCAGTCAATATAATAGAACTGGGCATGCTTAAGTAAACTCACAGATCACAGATGTCAAAAGTCATACTTAGGAATAACAGTTTAACAATTAATAAGCAGTTCTCTTCTGGTTATACACTGTGAATGCAATCTCTTTACTATTTAGCTATGAGCTAACCTCCAACGTGGTGGCAGCTGGTAGTCATGCTCATAAAATATCAGTTTAATATAGTAGTTCAGCTTCAGTTCATTAAAATAATCGTAGTCCCTTCTTGAACCAGAGTATGAAATATATATTATACTCCTATATGACATTAAAGCAAAGAGAATAAAGCATTTCTGAATTTATGACATTGGTGGCTTCTTTAACTTCACCTTAGAGTTTTGCGGCCATTATATAATACCTTTATCATTTTTCTAGATGGAAAAGTTTACTTCTAAGGATATTTGAAGTGACGCAAAATGGTGCTGTGGGACATTTTTGTGTTAAAAGGCTTAAAACTACAGAGTGGCTTGCTGGTCATTTAGCAATTCTGTCAGGAGTGCTCTGCACTCTCCCTCTCACAATACACATTTCTATCTAAACAATCCAGAAGGATTAACCTCAACTGATCTTCGTTCGCTGAGTTTTGTCATGACCTTTTTTCTCTCTGTAGAGTCTGATACACTTGTGTACCTCTGTACCTGTTCACATTAACAAGTATAAATATTAAAAACAGATAAAACTGTAGTCAATATTTGCTTTAGTTCCCGTAGGCTTCTCTTTTTTCTGTGTATCTTTATAGGTATGTGTATATTTAAATTAAACGCACGTTCCCTGTTGTATCCAGTATGTCAGGGAACATACAATCAGAGGAAAATAGCACGTAAATAAGGTTCAGCAGTTTATTAACACAGATGCAAGCAAATTGGATAAAGCAGATGATAACTTTAAGGCCAATCAGAGCGATGGTGGGAATCGATCCAAAGGTATAGCGCGAAACACACCTAGTGACAAAAGGGTTAAAAACAGAATCTTTGTCTTACAGATCCTTGTTCCTGCTCAAGAAGACGAATGCAACCAGGACATAGAGTTTCAGGATTCTTGGGAGTAAAAGACTGGTGGTAAATAGTTAACGTTTTAGATTACTACCCGCAAAAAAACTGCGTTAGTAAACTGAATTCACGGTGTAAGTTTTGGAAATTATAGTGTACCTTTGTGGTTACACGTTTACCAACTTGAATGGGGATCACACCTTGTATCTTATATGGAATTCAAAGTATACTGTACAACTTATAATTTACATATTTTAGATATTTTACATTGGCAAGAGTACACAGCTTAGCATACTTAATATCCTGGGCAATCAACAAAAGGCATCAACACTTAAAGATGTGATGAACTGGGCTTGTTTATTGTTTTATACTGTTGTATTAGGTCTACTTATGACGTTCGTGTGGTTTTTACATTAAAAAACATCAAAATCAAAACTTATTAGGCTATTTTCTACCCGGGTTTTGATGCCGGCTTGACGAACGGTCGGTTTCAGTGGGCGTTTCGCCATGAAGACTTTGAGTGTAAATCCTCACCGCTATGATTGGATAGCAGTTTGCGTAGTAAACTTACTTGGAGTCTTCTGTAAATTTGGTTAGTGAGGTAACGTTAGGTTACACATTCGCCCTTTTCGCACAGGATTAGTATTATCTGGGGACTTTGTGTGATTTATATATTACCTCCCCACATCTGTATTTCATGTGGCGCATTCGCACAGGATAAATGAAGCCTGTGATTTTACTCAAATTAACTGACTTGTTTCACGGATGAGATGGCAAGGCTTTTTAACCCCCCAAATAAATGACTTTACAAATTACAGCCATGAACCTGGTTCGCATGGGATTAAGATCACAGACAACCTCTGCAAGTATTACAAATGACTAGAGGTCCCCAGGTAAAATGAATCCAGTGCGAAAAGGCCTCAGCGCATATCAAGTGAATTCTAACAAAGCAATTGTGACACATAGTACAAAAATGTTGTACTCATATAAGATTCCAACGCCATTCCTATCGGATACAATATTGACGGCACAGCACTGCTTTTTAATATTAGACTCCTCACAAATCTATCGTCTACCTCTACCTTGTTCACAAAGGAATCCGTGGTAATGTTGTCATGGTTCTGCCACTAGATCTAGAAAATCAAGACACGTTGGTACAGAACCATGACAGATCCTCGTGTTTAATGTGGAGAGAGAGGCAATTATTGTTAATTTGGCTTGCCATACTCTCTCTCCGGTCTCGTCTTCATGGGTTTTTGTTTCATGTTTTGTATTAGTGTCATTAAAGTATGGAGCGAAAATTGTGCCAAAACTTCGCAAACAAATCCAGCATTTTGCAAACAAACGCAACCTTTTATGCAAAAGAAACTAAACTCTGAAACAAATAGAAAGCGTTTTACAAATACATAATGCAATTCGAGAGATAATGCAACGGTGTAACATATAAATGTAATATGTTTTAGTCTCCATTTTTTTGAGATTCTCAGCTTGATTTTCTCACAAATGAGATCGTTAGATTTTCTCACAAATGCATGTTCAACTTCCTTTTACAAAACAGCAGGTGGTGCTATTGGGAATTTGACACTAGTTTTTAGTTCAAGTTCAAGTTCATTTTATTTGTATAGCACATTTACAACTGCCAGCAGGCTGACCAAAGTGCTTTACAGGAGAAAACATTCATTCTACAAATATAAAACAGACCATGCACAAATTTAACACAACCCCATAGGCTATATCATTGTTTTATAGGAAGAAGCCATGAACCTGCTCTGGCTTTAGTTTTTTAACAGAGAAGCATGCGACATGCTACATGTGGAAGCAACATACTGTGCAAAGGAATTTTAGACGCACTGCACATTTGTAAAATTAAGCATGCAAAATCAATTTTGGAGTAAAATCAGATTCATTAATTTGTTTTTGCGGTCTTATTTTGTGTAGTTAACAAACAGCTATTATTTGCTTGCAATATGCTAGATTTTAACCTATAAACTTTAAGTAATGACTGAAATCTCCATCTTCCGAAGCTCCCGTTTCAGAAATAAATCTGTCGCTCTCCAACTAAAACAACCCAATTCACGCTGCAGGTGGTAGTGAAATAATGTGCTAAATTGTTTTGTTTAGACGCGATGCACGCACACGATACCACATAAAAACAGCAGACATGATGTAAAGTTCATTGTGCAGTGTAACTCAACTTATTTATATAGCGCTTTTTACAATTTTCATTGTTACAAAGCAGCTGTACATGAGACACATTGAATACAAGAAAAACAACTAAAGGCATATACCTGTAAAAACAAGAAAAATATAAAAACAACAAAAGACAGACATACAAATGCTCCACGCACACAATATGCATAAATACTTACACACATTGATGCACACACGCAAACACACTCACACACATGCACAGTAAAAGCACACATTTGAGATAAAGAAGAGAGAGCCCCAGTTCAAATATTAAACGGACTATAAATTCTTATATGCAATATTAATCATGTCTAACTTCTAAATTCTAAAGCAGCCCCCCTGGCCAGGCAAATATTGCAAAACAATATGCAAACGGTGGCGAGGAACCCAAATCTCCAATCGAGAAAAAAAACCTCAGGAGAACCCAGGCCCAACCAGGGGATTCCAGTTCCCCTCTGCACAAGCTCAACAGTGCTTGCACAACAAGGCTAAATAAAAAATAAATAAACTTACTTATAAGGTAAATTATAGATTTAAGATTATCATTAACAATCTAATAGCATTTGAAGTGTTGTAGAAAAATTGTGTCAAGTTGTCGCGTCCTTTATCCAGCTCTATCATCTCAGCTCTTGTCAGGTCACCGCTTCCCATTCTCAGCTCTACCATCAGGTCTGGGCATGAACTGCATCCTGCGGTAACCTTGGAACAAAGAGACAAGACTGGCTGAGAGTAGTGTAATGTTCTGCACTCTTTGATGGAAACAAGTACGTCATTTGTTCCTGGTTCCGGTTGATCTAAATAATGCAGCCTAAATCCTCTGATTAATATTATGGAAGTGTAGTGTATGCAAGATTAAAAATTGCGTCTTTATTTAAACTGACAGAGTGTGTCTGCCTCGCGGACAGTGCAGGGAAGAATATTCCAAAGTTTAGGCGCTAGGTTTGAAAAGGATCTACCACCTGCACTTGATTTTGAAATTCTAGGTTTTACCAACTGACAGGACGCCTGAGAGAGTAATGCACGTGGAGGATTGTAATACAATAGAAGTTCATTCAAATACTGCGGCGCTAGACCATGTAGGGCTTTATAGGTAATAAGCAAGATCTTAAAGTTAATGCGATGCTTTATAGGCAACCAGTGCAAGGTTGACAGAACCGGGGTTACATGCTCATAGTTTTTTGTACGTGTAAGAACTCCAGCTGCCGCGTTATGAACCAGTTGCAGTTTTTGTAATAGGCCTGCAGGGTGTAATCAGATTAATTCATTCAAGTCATTAAACGAAAGATCAGTGATTGTTCAGTGATGGGGAATGTTCTTAGCCTGCTTTCTTTTGGAGGCTTCTATATATGTCCAGTTAACATAACGGCTTTATTTAAGGTGTAAAACATCAATGAAATTACTAGATTATTTATACACAATTAATACATGAAAGGCAATAATCAACAATCATTTTTGATTTAAACTCGCAGTCTTCTGTAATGAATGCCGGTTTTTTATATTTCATTTAAATCCTTCATATCATATACTGCCGTGTTTGTTGAATTCTAACAAAAGAAAACCTCAAGAGTGACTGAGAGCATGATAATAAAATAATAAAAAAATCATATTCTAACATGTACAATATTAGTTTTATTAGCACATTTTTATCATAAAAAAAGGAAAATACTTTTTAAATGGACTCTTAATTTTATCCGCAGCTACTGTCTGTGTGATTGTGGTATATGCCCACCCAGGATATCTGCTAGTCCACCCTTCTGCACCTGGCAGGAACCGGGGCTGGTTTATATGTCAATTTTTCAGTAAGATTTCAGTATAGTATAGTGCGTTCTTTCTGAGATGTGACTCGGTTTTTATTGATTTTCTGCATGAAAGTTGCATTGATGCATATGTTTGACTTTTATCCATACCAACTCATAGATAAAAAGTCATCTGTTCCTGTGTCCTCGTGTCTGTCTCCGTTCCTTGGCAAACGCTTTACCCACGTGAGCTAGAACCTCTATAAAAATAAACTTTAACCCCACATTACTAATGTCGGAATCTGAATGAAGGTTAGGCAATGACTGTGTTCTTCCACAACCAGGCGCTGACTCCACTATATTTTGGGATCTTAAACGGCTTGTTTATTGCTTGCTCGCTGTGGACGGGGCTAGAGAAGTAGTTGTTTTTTTTTCTATGGAGGCGGTGTTCAACCTATCAATGACGTCATACATAGTTACATTCCAGGACCTGGCGTTCGCTGAGCCTGGTGTCAATAACAGATGTTATTTCAGTAATAAAGGCCTTTTCAGTTCTGACACTTACAGGATGCTCGCTGGAATACGATTCCCTCTTATATAAAAAAGCTTGGGTCTTAATTCATCGGCCCTTTAATAATCATCAATCATCACTTCAAATATCATTTTTCTGTATCTTAAACCACTTTACAAGAACACAGAAAAACAATTTACACAATATAAAATTCTGGTGTTTATTAACACCATTAACATTTAATCACACTCTGCTCTCTAGCTCACTGCTTGACAACACTGAAAAGACACATAAAGATGAATGAATATATAAATGCAGAAAATATCAAACAACTATACAAAAGAAAACGTACTTTATACAACACATGCAACACATATATACAACTCTGATCCCAAAACCTCTTGCGGTCTGGGAACATGCCACAACGTATTTGAACACACATAGACTGGTACTGGGCCTGTGGCTCAGCACATTGCACCAATGAGTTACAACACATTACCCAAGCATACAGAGGAGAGCTTTCTATGCTACCATAAGCCAAACAGGGGTCAAGCACCTTTACTACCCCAGAGCCACAAGAGCAAAAACAGCAGAGAATGTATATGACATATCCCACATAGCAGACAGACTCGGCCCGAATGTGGCCTCAGAATGGCACTGCTGGCGCACTGCCGGCACTGGCATGCAACAAGTCAGCCGAGTGTGGGCCATGTGCGGCAGTGATGGTACTGGGTCCATCACGGCAAACAATAATTGGGCCGATTGTGGATGGAGGTGTTGGACCAATTGTTGATATTAGGTCTGTGGCCCAGATCAGTCTAGCGATTGTAGGCCACATTTGACATTGTGTAATTCACAATTATTGCCCGGTTACATTTAAACATGTTTTACCTTGTACATTTTGGCAACAGGTTACAGGCAGATTTGGTTAACTCCGCTCAGCCTGTTCTACTGAAATGTTGAAATATCAAGTAAAGCAGCACTCTGTCTATTCAAAGTACTTCAGGCAGATTATTTTTAAAGGGACCTGGCCTTAAAAAACTCTTGCACATATTTTTGTCTATTTAATGCTTTGTCATACAACTAATTATTTTCGTAGGTTACATAGATTGTGGTTTTAATAGAAAAGGCTATTGGTTCATGATGGTATTTTAATGGAAACCTTAAGAATTTATGTTATTAGGTTCTATTGTTTTTCAGCAGGGAACAAGCTTGCAGTGTGCTGAGCTATATTTAAGGTATCAGTTACAGAATAGGTTAATAAGGTATCAGTGAAGTGAAATATCATAATCAAAATAATTCCAAAATGAGTTAACGATTTAAATAAAGAGAAAAGTTTTTATTATGTTTTCACATTTTATTGTACTTTTTAGTTTTATGGCCTAAATCAAAATAAACCAACACTTGACTATAAATCTAGTTTTGGAGCAAATATATAAATAGCAAATAATATACACGTATATTTGTGAAATACACATAACAATTAATAATACGCCCACAAAAATATGTTTAATAGCAAAATATTTATTTTACTTTGTATAACAAACATTGAGCCAATAAAAAAATATGCTCACACAATGTAAACACAAACTGCAAGACTTTGAAAAGGTAAAACTGATGTTGTGAAAGACAAATAGAAAACAGCAGCTCATGACAAAACCTTCAATTTATTGATAGACATGTGTGACTTTAAATTCAAACTCCACAAACTGTCACAGGTTCTCGGTTTAGCTTAATGAAATGGTAGTAGTCAGACTTTCAGGGAACATCAAAAAAGTCAGTGTAATGAACTGTAGGCCAACATCTGAGCTCTTGATATCTTCAGCTGGGTCTCACAGAAAAAAAAAGACCAGCAAGAAAAATCAAACAATTCATACCCATTACAAATCCATTCACTCACAAACGTCTTGGTTACGTATGTAACCTCAGTTCCCTGATGGAGGGAACGAGACGTTGTGTCGAGAACGACAGATGGGGTTCGCCCTTGAGAACCAATCAACTCTGACTACTATAGAAAAGGCCAATGAAATTTGGCGAATGCAATTTGCATGCCGGGCTCCGCCCCCGGAAATCCGGTATAAAAGGAGGCCGGCGTGCAGCATTCACTTACCTTTGTTCTGAAGAGCCTGAGACCTCTCAAACTGCAGCAGAATACGATACGTGTTCGTGGCATAAGGGACACAACGTCTCGTTCCCTCCATCAGGGAACTGAGGTTACATACGTAACCAAGACGTTCCCTTTCTGTCGGTCTCTCGACGTTGTGTCGAGAACGACAGATGGGGTTGCCTATGGAAAACGCCACAACGCTGTATCGCGTCACAATCTCTAGCGAAGCGACGGTAACAAGCCTGGGCGTGTCATCTCGAAGCTTTCGTGAGACTGTAACCTTCCAGTGTGGTGGTCGGGGGGTTCCAGAGCTTTCTTGGAGAAAGATGGGTACAGCCCTGACCGGTAACTTTCACGGACGGGGCCTTAGCTCTCTATAGGCGAGAGGCCGTCCAGATCAGTTTACACCGGGTAAGCGCGACTCTTAATCAGAGAAGCGCTACAGAGGCCACCTCCTACCCGTGGGGAGGAATATGGTGGATATAGGTATGGTCTCGTCCTTGGAGGAGAACGCATGGAACGTGCGGACTGAGTAGTTAACCGCGAGGTGGAGGCCCACCTGGGGAAGCTCATGGGTTACCAGGAGTGGGAACCATTCTCATGAGGATACATCAGACGGAACAGCCCACGGAGGGGGTGTTACAGACGTCCGGTAGCACTAGGTCCGGTTAGAGCTATCTGTGATAGCTCACATGGTATCCCGGCCTAAGGGGGAAGGCTGCTCTGCCCAGCCAGCCCCCAGGGGGTGCTTGTTTGGTGATGGATGGAATGCCTATTCTTAACCAGTGTCTGGGTAAGAAGGGAGGCTGGTGAGGTACCAGTTTCTTAGCGATGTGTTCGGGTAAGAAGAAAAGGTAAATAGCACACTGACCCAACCTGTTAGAGGGTGGAAAGGTGCTTTCGCAGGCATACGCCCCCCCGGATGCAAGTCCTACATGTCGCCACGCAGGACGTGGGCTGACACCGGGTTTACGCGAAGGTTGTTAACCCTTGCGAAGGTGTTTGGGCATAGCCCAACCCGCAGCTCTACAGATGTCTGCTAGAGAGGCGCTTCTGCCAGTGTCCAGGAGGTGGCTAAACTCCGTGTGGAGTGAGCCCTCACTGCCAATGGGCATGGGAGATTCTGAGATCGGAATGCCGTCGTAACGGCGTCCACGACCCAGTGCGCCAGCCTCTGTTTGGAGACAGCCTTCCCCTTCTGCTGTCCTCCAACAGACACGGAGCTGGTCAGAGCTTCAGAGCTCTGCGTGCGGTCCAGTACGTACTGGACACAACACTAATCGGGTTGGGTCTTCCTCCCCTATGGGGAGCGCCTGCAAGTTCAACACTTGGCCCCGGAGGGAGTAGTGGGAACTTCTTGGGCACGCATCCGGGCCTGGGTCTCAAGATAACGTGAGAGTTTCCAGGGCCGAGTTTAAGGCAATCCAGGGACACGGAGGATGCTCGGTGGTCCCCTACCCTCTTGAAGGAAGTGAGCGCCGTCAGGAGGGCCGTCTTACTCTATGAGGAAGATCGGAACCTCCGAGGGGCTCTTTGGGGGGCCCTGAGGCTCCCCAGGACCACTTAGGGTCCCAAGAGGGTATGGAGCGGAGATGAGGGGGATTCCGCCCTCTCGCTGCTTACGAACCTGGTGACCAGGTCGTGTTGCCCTAGAAACTTTCCACCGACTGAGTCGTGATGAGTGGCAATAGCGACTACATACACTTTCAGTGTGGAAGGGAGATGTTAGTCTCCAGTCTCGTGAGGAGGGGAACACAATCCTGATCAAGCACCTCAGTGGGTCTTTCTCGTTGAGAAAGACACCAGGACGAGAAGAGGCACCGTCTAGAGGCGTGTAACCGCCTAGTAGATGGGGCCCTAGCCTGGGTGATGGTCTCAGCCGTATAGGGGGAGTAGCCATCTTAGGATCTTCTCGTCCCGTCTAGAGACCAGACATGGGTGTTCCAGAGGTCTGATCTGGGATGCCAGAACGTGTCCTTCCCCTGAGAGAGCAGGTCCTCTGTCAGGGGAATGGTTCAGGGGGAGTCGCTGTCCAGAGCATCGGCTCTGAGGCCAAGTGCGGTTAGACCGGTGTGGTGTAACCAATAACACTTGGTGCTCCTGCTCCCTGACCTTGCACAGAGTCTGTACAAGAAGGCTCCTGGGGGGGGGAAGGTGTGCTTCCGCCCATCCCGCGGCCAGCTGTGCGCAAGGATATCCGTGCCGAGGGCAGGGACTATCAAGCGGGCAAATGGTGGTGTTACGGGAGGTGAACAGGTTTTACCTGGGCCTACCCGAACAGCCTCCAAATGAGCTGGACTGCACGGGGGTGGAGTCGCCACTCTCCACGAGGCATAAACTGGCGAGAAAGCACGTCGGCTGTCTAGTTCAGTTTGCCCGGGGTGTGTGGCCTGCAGGGAACGAGTCACCTGTTGACTCCACCGGAGGAGGCGTCGAGCAAGTTGTGTTTAGCTGCTGTGTGCGAACGCCACCCTGACGATCTGTATTCGCTACAGCTATAGTGCTGTCCTCGGAACAGCACGTGCATGTCTCGCACGAGAGGCCGTAGCCTGCTCAGTACAAGTAGCATAGCCCACAACTCTTGGCAATTGATATGCCAGCGCAGGCGGGGGTTCGTCCAAGACCCCACCTGCGTGCCCGTTGCACACTACACCGCACCCCTGCAGGGAGACTTCAGTCGTCACCACGACCTGCCTCATAACCTGCTCAAAGGGACCTGAGTCCGTCGAAAAAGTCATAAAGACTAGGGGTTATGGTGCGTCGGCAGCAGGGCGGCATCACCATGCGCCTGCTGCCGGTGTGCCACGCTCTCCTCGGAACTCGACTCTGAAACCAGTGTTGGAGCGGTGTCATGTGCATCAACTCGAGGGGTATTAACCCGCGAGGACGCCATGTGTCCCAGGAGCCTCTGAATTGTTTCAGGGGGACCGCTGTCTGCCTAAAATGTTCATTTCAGACAGTTCAACACTGGTTGGGCACAACTGCGGACAGGTGTGCCGACATGGTGACAGAGCTGAGTTCCATACCGAGAAAGAGGATGCTCTGCACTGGGGAGAGCTTGCCCCTCTCTTGGTTGACCTGGAGTCCCAATCGACCTAGGTGCCGGAGCACCAGGTCCCTTTGTGTACATAACAGATCTCGCGAGTGTGCCAAGATAGGCCAGTCGCTGAGATAGTTTAGTACCCGCTCGCCTTCCTCCTCTCAGGGAGAAAGGGCGGTCAGGGACAGACCGAAAGGGAGGACTCTGTACTGATATGCCCGCCTCTCGCACGCGAACCGTGGGAACGGCCGGTGTCGAGGAGGATCGAGACATGAAAGTAAGCGTCCTTCAGGTCGATTGCCACGAACCAATCCTGACACCTCATAGATGTCAGGACGCGCCTCTGTGTGAGCACCCTGAATGGCAGCTTGTGAAGGTGCTCTGTTCAGGGTACGCAGCCTTTGGGGGCAACCCGCCGTCTTTCTTGGGAACGATGAAGTGCGGGTGGTGACCCACTGAACATCTTGGTTTTGAGGGACGAACTCGATGCCTGTTTTGCCAGAAGGGTGGTGACCTCTACCCGAAGTACGGAGGCGTCCCTGCCTCTGACAGAGGGAGAGATGATGCCCCGAAACTTGGGTGAGTCTCTGGCGAACTGGATCGAGTAACCAAGACGGACCGCCCTCATTAGCCAGCGAGACAGGTCTCGAGCTCCCAGGGACTGTGACAGGGTGACCAAGGGGACGGTCTGCTTCATCATTCCCACGGGGGGTGGTTCGTCGGCTGGCGGAGCTAACCATGTCGCGGGGAGTCCCCGGAGGGAAGGTTTTTGCTCCGCCTGCTTACCTGCCTGGCGGGACAACGGCACGCACTGTCGGTTTGAGAGTGGTGACGGCTGTCGTATGTGTACGACCTGACGCCTCGCCAGGGTGTGAGGTCGGTTCGCCGAGCACAGTCCAGTGGAGTGTGCGATCGGCTGCAAGTAAACCCGGGGAGAACAGAAAACTCAGTGAGTAAGTGGGCGCCAAGCCCTAACAAGGGCCCGGCTTTGGTGACGAGGCAGGAGTCGTCCCGTACCGACCGATCAGAGCCGTGGCTGTGAAGGTTCGGGCCCGATGTTGTTCTCCCTGGGGTCTTCCCGTCAGTGTCCCTTCTCGCGAGGAGGTTGCTGACGGGGTGGAGGTTTCCCCCTCGACCTCTGCTTCCGGGGTGCCGCCTGTGGGGGCACAGGAACCGGAGCCGATGTCGAAAGGGTCCTGGGTTGCAGGGAAGCAGACGTCACGTGAGATCTCGGAGGCCTGTAGGCGGCCGAGTCGCGGCGTGAAAAAAATGTGGTTAATTGCCACTGTCTGCTTCGCCGTCAAAAAACTGCTGAGCGCAGTCCTCGACGGTGTTACCAACAACCCACCCTGCGAGATGAGTGCATCAAGAAAGCGGACTTCCTTGCTGTCACTCTTCTGCACAAGGTATAGCCGGGGGTGTCTCTCCTGGACCACTACCGTGGACATCGTCCGACCCAGGGCCCGTGCCGCCGCCTTAGTCGCCCGTAGAGCGCTGTCAGCGGTGGCACGGAGATCCTGCATTATACCCGGGTCGGCCTTACCCTCGTGGAGCCCTCTCAACGCCCTGGCCTGGCGGACCTGCAGGATGGCCAAGGCATAGAGAGAGGAGGCAGCCTGGCCCGCAACATCGCAAGCTTTCGACACCAGTGATGCCGAAGTCTTACGTGCTTTGGACGGTAGGAGTGGTCGATCCCCCCCCAGGTGGTAGCCGTCCGCGGCACAGGTGCACCGCAGGCGTACGTTCCACCCGGGGGATCTCGACGCAGTCCTTGGCTGCCTCACCATCGAGGGAAGTAAGGGAGCCGGAGCTGGTTTCACTGGAACGGTCCGTGAGTGGAGCGTTCCAAGTTTTACACAGCTCCTCATGCACCTCCGGGAAAAACATGGCACCCGGGGTGGGCGCGGTTTGCACCGCGCACCGACCTCGGGAACCACGCATCCCCGGGTTAGCACGGATGACATCACTTCTGCTTCCTCCTGAACTCGACCGCTGGGGGTGGAGTTTGGATTCGGCAGAGTCGGATGCCAGTCTCCCTCCGATGCTGCGAGCGACATCTCATCTACGTCACACATCGTTTCCGAGTGTGTGCGTGAGGATCCGGACGGTATGCCACCGCCGGTTGGGGAACGTTCAGAAGAGCGAATCGGGGTGCGATCGGCCCGTGAGCACTTGGCTGGCGGGTTTACGTTCGCAGAGTTCCCCGTATCACTAACGCTGCTAACGTGGGTGGTCATCGGGGCCGTAGCCACAGATGTCACAGCCCGGGTAGCAGACGAAATGGTGGCTGGTTCCCGTAGGAAGACAGCCACCCGTGACCGCAACTTCTGAATGACAATCTGCCCGCAGTGCAGGCAGATGTGTCAACGAACGCTGCTTCAGTGTGCTGGACGCCCAGACACCTAATGCAGCGATCGTGTCCATCCCCCTCCTCGATGAGGGTGCCGCACCCAAGAGAACAGCGGGACATGCCGCGCTGGAGAATGCTCAGTCAGTCCTGAAAAGGACTTTTAGAAAAAATCTCTAACACCTCCGGAACCGCCGAGACGCCCAGGGGAAGGTCGCTGCAGGAAGGGACGATCCGCTGTAACACGTCGTAGCACCAGCGTGTAGTTGTAGAGGATTGAATCCTGAGTTGTACTCATGAGCGATGGCTCTGAAGAACAAAAGGTAAGTGAATGCTGCACGCCGGCCTCCTTTTATACCGGATTTCCGGGGGCGGAGCCCGGCATGCAAATTGCATTCGCCAAATTTCATTGGCCTTTTCTATAGTAGTCAGAGTTGATTGGTTCTCAAGGGCGAACCCCATCTGTCGTTCTCGACACAACGTCGAGAGACCGACAGAAAGGGAACTCATGTTGCAATAATATTCACATTATTGTACAACAACACAACAATTCTCTGTGTAAAATATTCCACCTGAATAAAATATCCAATCAGTGTGTATGGAACAAAACTGAACAACTAGTTGTTGATGACATCACGGTACACATGGGACATCTGGTAACATTAGCTTCTAATAGTTTGAATTCCAATAGTTCCTGTAGTCACATATTGTTTTTCAGCAGCCATGTTAACAGATTAGAACATTTATACACAGCACATGTGCTGAAAAAACTTTTGAAACACACAACCGTGTCAGAGGGTTGTTGGCCAAACAACATTAGCATATGAAGGATTTTTTATATCTTCCTCACCTACAGTGGTACAGGAACAGCATGGTATCAATGCAAGTGCACCACAACACTCTGATAAAGGGGATGTTCAGACACAACCTGAAACAATTAAAGATTAGATTAATATTGTTTTTTACATTCAATCATAGTCTGAAATTATAAGAATTCAACAACACTCTGCAAAGGCATGTGTTAAGCACAACAGAGACTGCCTGTGTTTATAGCAGCCTGTACATTTAATTACAGTGAATATAAAGTTCAACTAATGAACGCTTAAATAACTTTCAAATCTATATATAACATACTGTTTACATCATTTGTCTCTGTTCTAATTATTTTTTGTTCTTATTTCATTACTTGCTTTTTAACAAATAAACGTTTTATTTACATATATGAGCTCATGTGTTGTTGTAAGTTTTAGTAAGATTTAGTAATTGTTTGCTATTTGCTGTAATAAACCATCGCATCTACCTCGAGCATTGAAATAGCCAAACGCCTATCTTAAATTATGCTTTACACTTTATCGATGCTGCATGTGGCCTTTCAACATTTTCCACATCAGACAGACCGTGTGCTATCAAGACAATAAATTACAAGATTATAATGAAAGAACGTTTCAAAACCCGAAACAGTATAACAACAACAAGTTGGTTCTTATTTTATATTTTAGTATAAGGAACTGTGTAAACTCAAAACACATTGCTTACCTCAGACGAATCGGTGGCGGTTGGCAATTAAATCAAATGTGCAGTCTATGCGCGTGCGCAGAACTCCGACTCCTCCCACCAAGTTTTCAACCAGTTTGCATCTGGATCAGTTCATCCATTGGCTGGTTAATTGTTTTGGCGCGATTTACATGATCACGACAGCTTCTCGCGTCATCTGATTGGTTGATTTGAGTCAGGTTCACGGGTTACTTTGGATTCGAAAACTATATTCCCGCCCAGGATTCTTCTCGTCTCTTCTTCAACGGCTGTTTTTAGGTAAGTGTGGTCGGTGCTGTTGTTGTTAATTGGAACAATTTTCTTAAACGAGTAATTTTATCTGAATCCTCCATGTATTTTCAGACCCAGAGTGTGTTATTTAGTGGGGTTTGAAGCAAACTTATTTGAGTAACGTAGGTTGACTGAGGATTTCTTAGAGGGTTTTGCATCTGAACTTTTCATATGCAACAGGATCAATGTTTTTCTATTATTTATGCTTACAAATATTAAGATAATCAGCCTGCATAGGGGCATTTGTAACAACTAAATTTATTGATTTAAAACGTTTAACCTTTGTTTTACTATATAGTTTAATAATGAATTACTTGTTTGTCAGGATTTATACAATATAATCATGATAAATATTCATTTAAAAATGTGTTCACGTGAAATTACACATACACTAATTTCAAAATGTATCTGATTATAAATATATAAATCTCTTAATTTGTAACTGCTCAAGTGTCTGCATGTTATATAAAAGTGAATGGCACTCATTAATGTCCTTTATTGTTTTAGACACCACTAATTTGGGATCCTTAAACACAACATTATCTTCTGGAATGGCTAAACTGTTAATGAAAATCTACTTCTGAGATAATATGAGCTTTAAAATTTGTTTCCATCTTTATGATATACATCTTTGACATGGGATTATTCACTTAATATTTGACCTTACTTTTTAATTAATTTGGCAGAAGTCCTCCAATCCACCATCAGCGAGACCGAACTCCTCCAGTCCAGCTACAGATAAGCCCCACAGCTGCTGACCCATTTCAGAGAAGGAATGACCCAAAACGACCACTAAATCCTCAACTTTTTCTTGACACTTGTAAGTTTATATTTATATCTCTGCAAAATATCTTTAATAAATATGAGATTGTGTGCTTGGTTTTGTATGGATTTTAATAAGTTTTCAATGAAAAACTTATTTGCAGCTCTTCTGCTTAATATCATCACTAATCAAGAGCACTGTGCTCTGTACTCATTGTGTATAAATTACATTAATCCTTTAAATTGTTTTTGTAAAACAACGTGTGACCCTGCCTTTGAAAACCCAGCTGAAGTTGTTTTGGACCTAAAATCATAACATAATGTACATAACATTGTGAAAATATAATGTTGATACATTAAATATTGACTGACTAAGGCCATGTCAAAGATCTAAATCATATTGAAATGAATGACTGAAATCACACTTTGATACTCATTCTCTCAGAATTAGATTTCACAGACAGGGTCACAAACTGTAATGGACATTTAAAATGAAAGTTCTGTCTGATTTACTCACCCTCTAGTTGTTTCAAACATGTATAAATGTCTTTATTCGGTTGAACACAAAGAGAGATATTTTGGAATAATGTTAACAACCAACAGTTCTGAAGCACCGTAGTAGGAAAAACATTTCATTTTTTGGTTCTGTTGAACGCAAAAGAAAATATTTTGAGTAATGTAGGAAAACAAACAGTTCTGGGGAACTTTTGAGTACATTTGACATTTTTCCTACTTTGTCAGTCAATGATGCTTCAGAACAGCTGGTTGCTAACATTATTCCAAAATATCTCTCTTTCTGTTCAACAGAACAAAGAAATGTAAACATGCTTGGAACAACTACAGGCGGATTAATCCCTCTAATTATTTCTTAAGATTAAATAATTCTGTTTATAGGTTATGTTCATTTTAATTGTTATCTAAAAAAGTACATTAGGGATTGTTTAAGTATTTAATTAATATAAATAAAAAATTGTTACACCTTTCATTGCGTGTACTTAATGTGCATTATCCGTTATTTTATTTACACCGTAGTTTCCACACTTAAACATTTTTTAAACGGTGAACTGAAAACATTTTTTTTTTAATTACCAAAACTATATTTAATAATTATGTGTGTCTTTCAGCTGCGGTGAGAAAAATTCCCTAACACGCCATGCCACCAAGCAGGAGGCAAACGGTCATATCCAGAGATGGCTTCAGCTTGCTCCGGATAGGGATGGAGGAAGAAGAGAACGGCTGAAGAGAAAGGAGATGATAAATAGCTGTGCCTCTCATTTAGAGCCTCAATAGCTTATGCGTGCGAACACATACGAAATACACTCATTTCCTCATTTCATGTCCACACACGCAGTTATGTGTTATGTTGTTTATAAAGTTTAATTTTGTCTTTCTTTGGTTTATAACGTTTTCATTTAGTCCGTATTCGGTTTCATTTTTTCAAGTGTTAAGGTACTGTTCATTTAAAGTCTAAAGGTTTCCGTTTTATATAAAAATATGTTCAACACAATGTGTTCACTTTATTTGTAAATAAAAAATGTATTGAAAAACACAATTCAGGTATTGGAAGTTATTTTTTCACATGATTTAAACAATCGCAGGCTGTACTATGGCTAAATTTGGGGGTCTCTTGTTAAAAGCCGGCATTGATCTGGTTTACTTGTGGCTACGATACGGCACCCAGTATTAAAACCGACTCTGGCCCAGTTCAGGGCCAGTTATGGCTTATTAATTGGCGGAGGCTCGGACCAGTTGCGGCCCATATCTGGTCATGGTCTGGAATTTGGATCTGGGCCACCTTAGGGCCGTCATTCAATGTTGTATGTGGGCCGAGGGAAAAGTATTGGTGTGGGCCGGAGCTGGGCCAACACAAAATTGTTATGTGGGATAGACAGGTTAAGAAGAATAGGTGAGAACAAACAAACAATTTAAACCGTATGAACAGAACACACTCTTCACGGGTGATTCAAACCCAAAACCTCAGAATCTCGAGACATGTGCTTTATTTGGTTAAGTCACTCAGTTGATTTTGCAACCCCAGGCTGCCAGAGAGACCTTTCAGACCTGGAAGCATTAAATGTGTCAATCCCTGAAGGCACTGAAATGAGAGTGCTGAGCAAAAATAACAGAAATACCACGTACATGAGAAACAGATGTCAGAAGTGAGAATGAACTCATGTTGAATAATTTGAATATAAGTAAACCATATTTAATATCCAGGCAAATTACTGTATTATGAGAAAGAGCCATTTTCACAGGCACAGTCAACATTGAAGAGTTATTTAAACTCCCCCCCCTAAAAATGATCTGTTGAGAAATTTCTGTGTTAGTAATTTTCTTCAAAAGTTATATGAGCCCAATTTCATGACAATTTAACTCATTTTGGAGGAGGAGTAGGAAAAAAATAGATTTTCATATTTGTATGAATGAAAAAAATGAGACAGCAATGGAATCAGCAGGAACCCTGAGAAATGATCATCATCAGAAAATTTATTTTAAACAAAGCGTTCAAGAGTTTGAAGCAATTTTATAAAAAGTGTATATCTTATGAACGCTAGTTGGCACTGTCTTCAAACTTCACAGGTTCGTTCAGGACAATAATGTCATATAGTTCAAAATATATTGTCATCCAATCGTGACTGAATCATAATCAACTGTTCCAGCCTGACCCAAAGAATCTGTAGACACCGAGATCACGACTTTATCAGAAACACTTCAAAAGTTCAAGCTAAATTTTTCAAAACTAGTGACAGGTGCCGATATAACCAATACCATAAATCCGTGTTGGCCAATAAGAAGGCTGAAATCTTACGATGCATGTTTTGCATCCGTGTTTACCATGACGCTCTATGTATGTGTGCTGATCCATGATTTCATTCTCTCCTGTTAAACATAATTAATGTTAGAAAGATCGGCAGTGCAGAGTATCCACAACAGTTCACATTTGCGTATCTGTCTCATGTGCGCTGATCAATGATAATATGCACAAAAAAAATGTTTTATCATTTTAAAAATACAGCTGTTTATCTGAGCACCCAAGCGTCACGGTGGACCTGGGTTTAGAGCAAGTGTTCGATCAAAACATCTACAACATTGCATTCGCTTGGATATAAAATCACACCATACTTTCAATACTTTGTCTTGAAGCTATTTAGGAAACTTCTGCTTGATGACATCATATTTTTGGTATTTTGAGGCAATTGTGTTAACAGGTTAACAAGTCTTACTGGTAAATACCGTTCTCACAGGTAGAACTGAAAAATTACTCCGCAAGATGTTCCTGTAGCTCTGTGGTTAGAGAATGGCTCTAGCAATGCCAAGGTAACGGGTTTGATCAAAGGGATTGCACATACTTAAGAAAACAAATGTATATGATAATGCAATGTAAATCGCTTTGTTTAAAAGCCAAATGCACAAATGTTCAGTAACACTCTTAACATCTCTTTGCACACCATAGTTTGTTTATCTTGCAAAGGAGTTTTTAAAATAACAATTTTTCCAGAGCTGTTTGTTTCAAAGGTTGACTGCAATCCTGTAATTAATGCTATGCCAAGAGCAGGAAGGCAACAACAGCATGATTTTCTTTTATATAGAGACCCTGAAGGGAAGCAAATGCTTTCACTTGAGCTACTTACACAAGGGATTTCATTCATGCCTTCAGTTTTAAATCGATTGAGGTTTCTGAACATGCACAATATGTTGTCAGTGTCTAATGTGATTGTGTCAGAACTGAACAATTAATTGTATAGCACCGCATGTGAATTACACAGGATTAGAGAGCCTTGGTTTGTTACCTTGACAAGTTACTCTGCCTTTAGTTGTTAAATGGAAGACACATTGCAAATCACCTACTGGTTTTGTGAAAATGTCCATGACATGATCATTTTTTATTATTTGCCTTTTTCTACAATTATTAGTATCGATCAATGTGATCAGTTTGATTAGTTAAGCTATTTAAGTGCATAACTGCCTAGATGTAAAATTATTAGATGCCCGGTCTTAGGTCTTTATTATCACCTATTTATGTGAATGCATTATCATTGATAAAATGGACCACATCACATAATGCACCACATGCACCATTTGTAAACAAAGCCTTTTTTTAATGTTTGGTGTTTAAATCCTAGTTTCTAAGGATGCAATGATTATTTTCTTCTCTTGAATGCAATGCATAATTCATACGCATTGACTATAAATTGTACAATGGCATTTTAATGCCAAAAAGAACCGATCACACTGCTAATGCTGGTGCGCACGGCAGATTACTTTCGCAAGTGGATAACGGACCTACAAGCTATGAAATGGGAGACCCGCGAGCTCTTTTGATTTGTGGCAAGCTTTTGGTGTCACAATTATAGATTAAATGCGTTTATATCAAAGCGCCGTAAAAAACGTCTATAACAATTTCTATAACAGTTTGTGCTACTGTCTCGCCAAGTGACGGCATAAATACATTGTTTTGGATGCACAGAGTGCGTGTTATTTACAGTGTTTTGCCTATTATATAATGAGGCCCTCCCGCTTATTTCCACACCCAGTACGTATGTAAATCAGACGAAGTTGTGGCTGGGTCCAAAAAGAACACAGCCAACTGTGACAGCAATGCCTTGATCGGCATATGCTT
This sequence comes from Triplophysa dalaica, assembly GCF_015846415.1. Classification (NCBI taxonomy): domain Eukaryota; kingdom Metazoa; phylum Chordata; class Actinopteri; order Cypriniformes; family Nemacheilidae; genus Triplophysa; species Triplophysa dalaica. Next base: position 16,357,794 of record NC_079558.1, on the reverse strand, counting down.
GCAGTGTGGGCATGCCGTATCCACGAACGCTACCTCAGCATGTTGGAGACCCAGACATGTGATGCAGGTATCGTGCCTGTCAGGCTCGAGGACGAGGCGGTCACATCCAAGATTACAGTTGAGAGACATGCCTGGCAGCATGTGCAAGCTGTGAGAATTTCCTCTAGTAGACACCCGGGGCTCGCTTCCGAAACGCCCACGGGAAATCGCACACATCAGGACGAATCCGCTGCTCTGCTTCATAGAATCTAGTAGTTTCCAATCACAAGAAGATGCGCTCAGCATATAGCTCAGCAGGTTCTGAAGAACAAAAGGTGAATGAATGGGCATGCCATCTTCCTTTTTATACCTGTACGTACGGGGCAGAGACTGGCATGCGTGCCATGCCATTCGCCAACTTCATTGGTCTTTAAAAGTACAATCAGAGGTGATAGGTTCTCAAGATCAAATACCATTCTGGCGGTTCGACACAACGTCGAGAGACCGACAGAAAGGGAAGTAAAATAACACAACGTAGTCAGCTAATGTACACTGACCAAAGTTATAAACGCAATGATATGCCACACCTCTGAGATGAATGTATTATCTCGCCAAAGGAGAAGCGCTCACTAACACAGATTTAGACAGATTTGTGAACAATATTTGTGAGAAATAGACCTTTTGTGTGCATAGAAAAAAGTCTTAGATCTTTGAGGTCAGCTCATGAAAAATGGGCGCAAAAACAAGTGTTGCCTTCATAATTTTGGTTAGTGTACAAAGGTGAACCCATACAAGTTTTAATGTGACCTTGTAAGAAAAAACTTATATTTCTCCATTTACATTTCTACAATCAAACAACATGGCATTGAAAACTACTTATTGCCATGTAAAAAAGTAAAGCATTGTTGGGACCTTGTTTGGATTTGATCACATTTGGAACCTTATCAGTAACAGGACTATTGCTTTATATTTTTATTTAAAACAACAACCCGTTTCTTCTGACCCCAAAAATAGGTTTGTCAGCACTATTTCTTGAAATTCTTAGATTATCTTTTGACGATAGATTTGTAATTATTGCTTCATGTGTGTAAGCACATTGTTGGGATGTATGTCATTATTTGTGTCACCATCTGTTCACTAAATTGTAAGGGGTGTAGGATGCTAGCACAGAAAAGTGGAACAGGATGTATTTAGTTTAAAAAATGAATGTGGTTCATTATACATCGCCCTGAAATCATTATATTGATATATAAACTGTTCCAGTGCCATTATTAATGTAATGCTTATTCAGAAACAGTTGCAGTCGTCTAAAGAAATTTGAAAAAACAATTATCTGAAGCCTTTATACTGAAGGGTGATTAATCACGGTAAATGTACATTAAGGAAATCCCTCTGAAATGGAAAATGTGTTTTATGTCTATAGAATAAATGACTTTTTACATATGGAACTGGTGATAGGTCTGATGGACGTTATGCCTTAAACTATTGCAAATGTTACTTGGGATGGGATGTTAATACGTAAAACTAAGCAAGAACAGGTGATTATCTGATGACGGACATTGGTTGCTTGTAGTGATGTGCAAAACCAGAAAGGTTTTAATTTCTGTACACAACGGCAGAATTTACACTATACAGTATATTAACCTTGTCACTACATGCAATAAGGTCATTAAAAAGCTATTTTTTATTGCTACATGCTAATTAACTTTTTTTGCCTTTCAATTGCTGGTTCGCACATTCTTCTCAGTTCTTTGTTTTAGAGAATAAAAGAGAATAGAGACCATGGAGGGGCCAGGGAATCTCAGTCCAGATCACCAACATGGTTTTCTCTTAGTTTCTTGTTTAAATAATGGCCAGTAGTATAAGAGCCTCATGGTAACCATAGCAACAGCACAGAGCTGAGATCTATACTGCCGCTGAGTAAATGATGCTTAACTGTTGTCTGACAGGGGATGGAGCCAAACAATTCAAAATGTACATTTATGACTATTTTCCTGCATGTCATAAATATGAAAGTATTAATGCAACTGTGCCAAAATAAGGGGCGGTTTCCCGATTTAGATCAAGAAAACGATTTTAACAATAAACATTTATTATATTTTCATTCAGTCAAAAACATTAACAATTACATTTCATGCACAATTCAGTTGACCAATTCCATTTAGTAACTTTAAAGCACTGTACTTGTCTAAATATAAAGTAAAAAATAGTGACGATTATGGCTGGGTGTGTTAATTTTTTTCCAATACTGATCCCTGAATGATACTTTTTCCAATATCAATTTCACAAATTGTGAACTCAAAAGTGACTCAAAAGTGACTTTTTACAGACTCAAAGACCAAAAAACACAATGAAGTGCAATTAGTGATAATACAGTTCAAATAGTAATAACATTTCAGCACAACGACAAAACAATTTCCAGTCAGTAAGTGAGGCTCAGTAACTGGTAAACACACATTTTTATAATTCAGCAGGTCTTCAAAAAACATGGCATGTCTGCTTTGTCAGGAGACGAAGAAGCTCGCTCCTGACTGATAATGTCCCCAACAGTAGGAAATGTTCTCTCTGAGGGTGTGGATGAGGCTTGCACACATAAATTGAGGCCAATTCTGAAAGCGTTGGCAAAGTGTCCTTCATGCCCCACCACAAAGTTACTGAACTCACTGAGGATAGCATAGATGGAAGGAGTCAGTATTGCTTGATCTGTTCCTGATGTTCTTGAAACCCCAGGATCTTTCTCCACTCCCGCACTACGCTCATCAGAGTTCTGATCACCGCCACTTGCATTCAATCAACCCCCTCATCGGCTCCACTA